>NC_072799.1:56525000-57205833 GCF_028583425.1 Eublepharis macularius
GCAGAGAGTCAGTGCAATGTACTGCTTAGAGTGTCAGACTAGTATCTGGAGACCATGGTTTGAATCCCCATTCTGCTGTGAAACATTTTCAGCCTAAGCTACCTCACAGAGCAGGAAGCAGGGAATGGTGAGGTTTGGGGTTGCCAGGAGGAGGAAAGAGCAAACAGAGTTGGGAAAGGGATATAGGAGAAAGAGAGGTACTCCCTGAAGACCACTGTGCAACTGAGCCCAGCCTGGTGGTCAGCACAACATGTGGGCCTAGTCTGGCCCCATGACTGAAACTGCATAGAGGGGACAGATAAAGGTAGGCTGGCTAAATATTAAGGTGGACATTAAGTACAGAATGAAGGAGGAAAGGGAGAGGCTAGAGGAACTTTCAGGGAAGATAAATAAGAAATGGTGGGAGAGGAATAAATAAGATGCCCCCTGCTAGTCCTTGTATTAATTATATTGTATTATTATGCCCTCTGCTTGTATTAATTATATTATCAATATAATAGTTATATTGACAAAGTATTATATTTTATTATTATTATTATATTATCTTGATAACACACTGTGACGTACAGGACTGGCTCCACCTCCGCTTGCCTGAGAACAACCAATGAGAGGAGGTAGATTACTGGACCAGGGAGAATTGTAATCCACTGGAGAGAATGAGAGGCAAACAGAAGGGTTTGGGACGCTGCTGAGAGAAGGCAGCAGAGATACTTGCTGGTTGATTACAAACCTGTTCTGTTACATTGAACATTCCCGGTTTAACCCCAGTATATTCATGAGTTAAAAAAAACTTCACTCCTATGTTCCATCTTGTAAATAAAGTTTTCTGTTGTTTTATTTAACCCTGGCTGGCTTGAAATTGTTGGCTGAGGGAAAATATCACACGCATAGACCTCAAATGCTTTGGTCACGTTAAATGGGCCAAGTTTAAATGGTGGCAATGTATATAAGGAAAATAAAATCTAAGTTCCCTTTCCCCAGTAGCTGTGTGTGTGGGGGAACGGGCTGCCTGAGGGACCCTGTGAGGATTTGTGTCAGGGCTTTCTGCCTGCAAAATTGGAGACTAGACAGGTGGTGTGTGGGGACCAGACCCCTACCTGGGAAGCCCCAAACCTGTGAAGGAAGGTTTAAGGTGGGTGGCAGGGTGTGTGAAAAGAAGGATCACCACACATACTTTTAGCTACCTTTCCTTTAACACCAAATGATGCTAATATGTGGTATGGACTGACAACATTTTCTACTTAGCAAAATTTTACCATTAAGAATCTTCATTCAGAATGTGATCCATCCTCACAACAAAAACATTAAAATTACTAAGCCTCAATTCAGACATCACACCAAATTTTAGCTACAGAAAATTAATTATGGCTTGGAGTGATGTCTGAGAACTGACCATTGATGCCTTGTGGATGGCCAGCAAACCAGAATCAGGTGTCTTGGTTTGAAGTATTGAGATGTCCTTGTATAAAGCCATGTTGCAGCCTCATATACTGTGTACAATTCTGGTTGCTGTATCTCACAATGGATATTGCATAGCTAGAAAAAGTACAGGAGAGGGCGACAAAGATGACAAAGGGTTGGAGAACCTTTCCTATGAGGAAAGACAGAAGAGTATGGGACTTTTTAGTGTAGTGGTTCATAAAAGTATGCATGGGGTAGAGAAAGTGGATCAAAGGAACTTTTTCTTCTTCCATATTACTAAAACTTGCAATATCCAATGAAGTTGATAGGCAATATAAATGGGGCAAAAATAAAATTGTAGAATTCACTGTCAGTCGAGGTAATGATAGTCATGAGCATAGATGGCTTTAAAGGGCTGGGTGTGGGTAGACGGATTAATGAAGGATTAGATCCATTATTGGGCATTTACCAGGGTGACTAAAGGGAACCTCTGTATTCAGATGCAGTAAACCTCTGAAAGAAAGTGTTAGCAGGCAACATCAGTGGAAGACCTTTGCCTCTGTGTCCTGTTTGTCCCTCCAGCACAATTGGCTAGCCACAGTGTGAAACAGGGTGCTGGACTAGATGGACCACTTGTCTGATCCAGCAGAGCAGATTAAGTTAGTGCAAACTATGGTTTGGACTACATTTGGCCTAAATCGTAACCAGCTCAAAACGTCCTAAGGTATTTTTAAACAGTTTTCTTTTCACATAAAGAAATATAGTCTATAGTCTATTTTTCATTATTTATTCAAGTTAAATAAATAAATCCTACTGTTCTACTGCAAACCAACATGGCTACCCACCTAAAACTGCAGCTGAATGATCTTCATGCTACAGGTAAAGGGCCTGTCTCAGTCAGATCACAAAAGACACCTGGACCACCTTGTCCACTAGAACATTCTTCACTTTGACGTAAATTTTGTACATGTACTTTGCGAACAAGTGACACATGGTTGAAACTTCCTGCCTTC
Source organism: Eublepharis macularius (assembly GCF_028583425.1). Classification (NCBI taxonomy): domain Eukaryota; kingdom Metazoa; phylum Chordata; class Lepidosauria; order Squamata; family Eublepharidae; genus Eublepharis; species Eublepharis macularius. Next base: position 56,527,415 of record NC_072799.1, read on the forward strand.
AGAGTACACTAGCTCTTCTTGTTGATGTTATACCTATCATAAACTTGGCCATCAATGTTGGCAGATGGAGATTACAGCTTGGTTGGTTCAAACAGGCCCTTCATGAGCTACAACAGAACAAACTGAAAGTTCCATGGAAGTATAGATGAACTTGAATGATATCCTTGAATACAGACAGTGGCCTCCTATTAGAAGATGGAATGCTGATAATATAATAACAACAACAACAACATTCAATTTACATTTTGCCCTTTGGGACAATTTAATGCCCACTCAGATAGGTTTATAAAGTATGTAACTATTATCCCCACAACAACAAATCATCCTGTGTGATGATTGAGAGAGCTCTGGAAGAGCTGTGACTGACCCCAGGTCACGCAACTTGCTTCAAGTGGAGGAGTGGGGAATCAAACCTGGTTTTCCAGATTAGAGTCCTGCTGCTTTTAACCACTACACCAAACTGGAGAGGGAGATGCTGAGTGCTTCTGAGTGGAGATGAAGAAAGTACTGGAAAAAGGGACCATTCTAACAGGACCTGCCCTTCTGATGCAGCTAAATGGACTAAAGTATTTTCCCTTTGAAGAGTATTAGTATCATAGTTTATAACTAGAAGTGCGCATGAACCGAAATACGAACCAAAATTCATCATGAACTGGGCCAGTTCATGGTTCGTCAGACCCATTTTGGATGAACTGCCACGAACTTTAGGCCAGTTCATCTGATTTGTTTTTCGGTTTGTCACTGCAGACAGCCTGGTGCCGATCAACCAGTTCCCTAGGCAAAGGGGGGATGGGCTTTCTGCAGCCCCTGAAGTGACCTTCTGCTGCCCCGAAAGTGACGGGGCAAGTTTGTGAAAGTTCATTGTTCGTGAAACGTGACGAACCACAAACCGCACTGTTCGGTATTTTCCCAGTTTGTGCCCACCTCTATTTATAACAATCCACAATCAGCTAAACACCACAAGTGAGTCAGCAACACACAAAAATAATAATACATAAAGAATAACACATTCTGTGCAGGAATCATAATGTTAATAATGATTATAAGACTATACCAGGGTGGCCAAACTGCGGCCACCACATGTGGCTCTTCTAGACATATCGTGCAGCTCCCGGAGGTCTCTGAGCATTGCCATGGCCATACATTTTATTTGAGTTTAGTTTATTTCCTTCCCTCCATTCCCTCCTTTCTTTCCTTCTTTCTTTCCATGTCTTTCCCTCCCTTTTCTTTTCCTTCCTTCTTTCTTTCTTTCCATGTATTTCATATTTTCAATAAAAATTTTAGGGTTGCCAAGTCTGACTCACAAAATACCTGGGGACTTTGCACTTCCAAGTCAAAGGTCAAGTGATGGCTCTTCCCAAGCTCTACTCCATCTGATGATGTCACTTCCAGCATACTGCAACAAAACTCCACCCCTTCTTGTGATGTTAGTTTCAGGACACTCCTCCAAACCTGCCTCTTCATTTGAATTCACTTCAATGCGTCATGTCTCAAACATCTGATGTTTATTCTATGTGGCTCTTACATTAAGCAAGTTTGGCCATCCCCGGACTAAACCAACCGTTTCCTTGTGGAACATACCAGTGCACATAATCCTGCCATTTTAAGAGTGCTTTCATTAAAATAGTCAAGAAGGAGAAGTACAAAAGTCTGTGTTTAAAGAGATTTAGTGTGAAAAGATAGTTTGCAGGGACAAATTTTGCCACAATTCCTGTTCTTGTGACTTGAAGGGCTTTACCCTATATTTGCTGCTTAATTAATGCTCTGGCTACTGAGTATCCAAGGGCCATACCACCCTGAAGACACTTAATCCCATCTGATCTCCAAAGAGTAAGAGGAGTAGGAGTGTAAGAGGAGGAGGGTATTTCCCACACCACTAGGTGATGTATTTCCCTAGTACTAAGAAAGGACATCTGTTGCCTGAGGGAGGCAAATGAAAGTTCCTTTGACCAGGTACACAATCTCTGTGAACCATAGGTGGCAAGGCCAAAAGGGAATAATGAAGATACCATCTATATTGTCCTGGATTATACTGTTGATTTTTCTTAATGTGGATGGGACGGAGAAAGCATATATAATAATTTGTAGCAAAGCACATAGGTGAGATTTAGTAGAACAAAGTTTAATAAAACTAGACATACAATGGGAGTTATTCCATGTACAAGAATGTTGGAAGGGAAAGGGGTGAGTGAAGAGTGGGCTCTCCTAAAAGAAGAGCTCTTGCAGGCTCAAACTGTCACCGGGGGATTCCACATGATCAATTTTGATCGGACTTTCTGAGCAGTCATGCCGCAGTGCAGTCCTACGAATCCACTTCTCCCCGATTCCACATTAGGCTTTTGTTTCGCACATTTCATCGGCTCAAAGTCCATCATGCGGAATTTGTGACAGGATAAAAATCGATTCCTCATCGCTTATTCCGGGGTAAGTGTCAAATGATGAACATTTTCATTTTTAAAAAAAAAATTTCCACCCAAAAAATGTTGCTACACATAAACGTTGCATCAAACCAACACATTAGAAAAAAATTTCTCACAGAAAAAGTTGCTGCACATAAACATTGCATCAAATAAACATATTGGATAGGCCAGAGCACTTCCCGCCGATATTGTGGAAGAGTATTGGCTATTGACACTTGGAGGGAAAATTGTTACCAATGACCCCACGTCTATCTTTCCCGCTTTCTTCATGAGCAGTGTGGTTTAGTGATAGGTGTTGTGTTGAGGACGGTCTCTTTCTCCCTCCATGAAATGCCTAGACCACTAGTTGAACGCTGAAGTCCCTCCATCACACTTTCACTCTACCTCAGAAGCTGTCAGCTGTCAGCGAGCAACAAGTAACAAATTTGGCGTGTTGTAAAATGGACCCGTTATTGGTCAGCTGTTGTCATGTGACACAGGATATGTTTCTGCATAGATTTCTAGAAACGTTGCCATGTTTTTTTACATTTTTTTTTAAAAAGAGGAAAAGGGAAAGGGTAGTGGGTGTAGCTTAGAAAACATGATTGGCCAATCAAATTAAGTTGATTCGAAGGGCGAGAGAAAAGGACAAGGGTGGGGAGAACATCGGATAAAGAATTCCGCATGATTAAAATCCCTAATCTGCTGCGCATGGACAAATAAGTCGGGGGAAAGCAGGATGGGAAAAAAACGGACAAAACATGCAGTGACTTCAAATCTGCTGCTAGGATTGCCTTCCCACGTGTGGAAACACAAGAAAAAATCGAGGTCATTTAGAAGCTGAAGCAGGGAAAACCATTCGTGCGGAATCACCCACCATCTCAGCAAGATGGAAATATGGTAGAGGATCTAAGAAGCCAATGTGGATGAACAGAGAGCTCTGTGATGAGCTAAGAAGGGAAAAGATGTTAAAGAAATGGCAGAAAGGAAACACATAAAAAGAAGAGTATCTAGGGGCAGCTAGGCACTAGGGCAGCTGTCAGAACAGCTAAAGTGCAGAATGAGCTGAGATTGGCCAGGGGGGTTCACCAAAAAGACATTCTTCAGATATGTGAGGAGCAAATGAAAGGTGAAGAAGGTAATACCCCATTGCTGGATGAAAATGGAGGAACTGCGATATAGGACAGAGATAAGTCAGAAAGGCTCAATGCCTACTTTGCTTCAGTTTTCTCCCTGAAGGGACCACCTCTCACTGTATGTTCCTCAGGGAGCACTTTGTTCTGCCAACAAACACCTTTTGGTGATCCCTGCCCCCAAAGGCATTCACCTAGCCTCAACAGGTCCTGCCAGACCAACTTCATTTCCTTCTACGATCAAGTGACAAGCTTACTGGATCACAGGAATGCTGTTGATATAGTTGATTGGTATTTTAGTAAAGCTTTTGACAAGGTTCCTCATGATGTTTTGATGGGTGAACTGGTGGACTGTGGACTAGACTCTAGGATGGTTAGATGGGCACATGGATACAGGCTGGATACAGGCACATGGGAGTTGGTGCTTGCTTACTTTTTTTTCCTTCTGAATTCTGAGGGAGAATGGTCCTGATGCCTTGATTTTGATGTTTTTCCTTTCCAGCTGAGGTGATGCTTAGGAGTCAAAATGTTAGTACCAGGCTTGTCTGAAAACCACTGTGATGGCAGGCAAACGAAAGCTGACAAATCAATCTGCTGGAGATCAGCACCAGTGGCAACCAAACCACATGTTAGATGTGTTAGACACCAACAAAGTATGATCCTAGAAATTAGCTCTAAAGTAGGTAGAGAAATTATGACATGCCTGTTTGGCAAAAAAATTATGCATCCTCTCCAAGGAAACTGCCTAGGGCAGCATACAAAATAAAACAATAAAAATGTAAAACTTTAGAAGTTGTTAATTAAAACCCAGCATTAAAAATCCAGGTAGAGCAACCTAAGACATAAAAAGCAAACTGTGTTGCCAATGACTCACTTCTTATCCCCGTGCAGACACAGTATGTGAGAAGCAAGTCAGGGGCTAAATGATTTGCCTCCCCACTGCCTCCTCGGGGCCTCCAGAGGTCCAGAAAGGCCCAGCGTGGCTGTGAGAAGGCCCGGCGCCACTCCAGGCTTCCAGAGGCCCCCAAAGTCTGGCCCAGTGACAGGAAAACCCAGAGCTATGGCACCAAGCCTTCCTCCTGCCTTGGGGCTTCCAAGGAGCCTGCCGCTGTCGCAGAGGAGCTTACCACAGCAGCGCCCAAGGAACTCCACCACTGTGGGCTGAGGAACTCTTGTCACCACTGCAGGAAGGCTCAGCGCAGTGGCATGGCCCTCCCAAGGTCCCACAGAGGCCAAGGGGCCAGAAGAGGAGGGAGGCCACTGATCTCTTCCCTGATGCCCCCCCTTGACTGATGCCACAGAGAGAGGTACGCGGAGAGCGCTACTAGGGCCTCCTGTATTTTTCCAAACAACAGACCTTACTGCCAGTAAAAACATAAATAATTGAACTGCTTAAAATGAGTTTAATGATTTTCAGGTTAAAAGCACACTATAAAAATGGTATGAAACTATCAACCCCTTAATTAATAGCCTAGGTAAACAGAAACATTTTGGCCTGGCACCTAAAATTGAGTTGCATGGGTGCCACACAAATTTCAAGGGGAAGGGCATTCAATAGGTGAGTTGCCATTATTGAAAATTCCTGTATTGTATTGCCACCCACCTCATTCATGATGGCTGAGGCATGAAGAGCAGGTCTTGCGAGCTAGCAATGAGTAGAGATGTGAATGCCAGGGGAAAAAACAGGAATACTGGGGTGGGGTGTTTTTTTATTCCAAGTCTATTTTTCCATTTTTCTAATAGAAAAAAAATCTCAGGCACCTCACTTTCTTCTGTATCCCTTCCCAACACTGTTTCCTCTTTCCCTCCTCTTGGTATCCTTCATATCCTTCCCTTTCCCTGCTTTCTTCTCTCCTTCCCACCCACAAACTATCCCAACATTTTTATCTCCCTGCTATTTTCAGCTACATTTATTATTTATTTACTTCATTTATACCGCAACTTTCTCCACAAGAGGGACTCAAAACAGCTTATAGCATTCTTATCTCCTCCATTTTATTCTCACAACCCCATGAGGTGGGTTAGGCTGCGAATGTGCGCTTGTCCCAAGGTCATACAACAAGCTTCCATGGCCGAGTGGGGATTTGAACCTGGGTCTTTCAGATTCTAATCTGAAACTCTAACCATTTATTTATTTATTTATTTATTTATTCAATTTATATACCGCCCATCCCAGGGGCTCTGGGCGGTGAACAGTTAAAATTGATAAAAACAAAAACTAAAATCAATATACAAATAATAAAACAAATTAACAAGGTGCAGTGGTGGGGAGAACCTTCCCCACCCCAAAGGTGGGAGGCCGGCATGGCACCGCCCCCTTCAATCACCAAACGCCTGGCGGAACAGCTCTGTCTTACAGGCCCGGCGGAACGATAATATGTCCCGCTGGGCCCGGGTTTCCATTGACAGAGCGTTCCACCAGGCTGGGGCCAGGACTGAAAAAGCCCTGGCCCTGGTTGAAGCGAGGCGGGCTTCCTTAGGGCCGGGGACCACAAGTAAATATTTATTCGCTGATCGGAGCGATCTCCGGGGAACGTACAGGGAGAGGCGGTCCCGAAGATATGCCGGTCCCAACCCACTCAGGGCTTTAAAGGTAAGAACCAACACTTTGAACCTGATTCGGAATTCAACTGGAAGCCAATGCAGCTGGCGCAGGACAGGTGTGATGTGTGACTGGTAAGGTATACCAGTCAGGACCCGTGCCGCCGCATTCTGGACCAGTTGTAGTTTCCGGATCAGGCCCAGGGGTAGCCCAGCGTAGAGTGAGTTACAGTAATCTAGCCTGGAGGTGACCGTTGCATGGATCACTGTAGCCAGGTCCTGGGGCGTCAGGTAGGGGGCAAGTTGCCTGATCTGACGAAGATGGAAAAATGCAGACTTGGCAACCGCCGTGACCTGGGCCTCCATCGATAGGGAGGCATCCAGGAACACACCCAGACTCTTTACCACTGGCAAAGTTGCCAGTGGTGTCCCATCCAGGGCAGGGAGCTGGATCCCAACATCTGGCAGCCCCCGTCCCAGCTGCAGGACCTCCGTCTTCACTGGGTTCAATTTCAGCCTGCTCTGTTTCAACCATGCCGTCACAGCCTCCAAAGCTCTGGCCAGATTGTCTGGGGCCGTGTCTGGCCGGCCGTCCATCAACAGAAAAAGTTGGGTGTCATCCGCGTATTGATGACAACCCAGCCCAAACCTCCGCACCAACTGGGCGAGGGGGCGCATATAGATGTTAAATAACATTGGGGAGAGTATCGCCCCTTGGGGAACCCCGCACACCAAAGGGTGACGGGCCGATAGATCTCCCCCGAGCGCCCAACACAACAATGCCTTTTGTAGGGTGGCTGCTGTTGAACAGTAGCCAGCAGCTGGTCCTGGATGAGTCATGCACATTATGGGATATTGAGTTCCCTGGTGATTGCTGCCAGACCTGGTCCTGATGAACCCTCTCTCCTCAAAGGCCAAAAAAATCCCTGGAAAGTGACTTGCCCCCTCCCCCTGCCTTTTACTGATGTAAACCAAGGCTTCAAGTGGCAATGCTGTTGTGGTTGTATAGTAATAGTCACAGAAGGCATTTGTTTCTTAAAGTTACAGGCATTACTTCTATTATTGTTTGGGTTTTTAACACTCCCAGTGAGTTTTTTTCTCTGCGAACCTGGGGCTTTTCTCAGGTTTGTAGAAAGATATATCTTGTTCATGGCTCTAGTCTTTGGGTTTAAGTATCCAGCGATTTGACCATCTTAAGAATTATATATATTGATAATGATAATTCCTATATATAATGTAGACACATACAACATTTTCAAGAATTTATTTAATGCAAATAATTTTGGAAACAATTTAAAGTGTTATAATGCATTTAAGGATAGTACATTAGAGTTCAGTTTTTTCGATGTTATAAAGTTTAGCTTAATATTAAAACATGCTGATGGTGAGCAGTGCCGGATCTAGCATTCCCAGTGCCGGGGACAAGCGCAGTTTGGCCACCCTCGCATACGCGCCCCCCAGGGCTGCATGATGATGTCACTTTGTGACAGCGGCTGGGAGGCCGCCCGTGCCACTCACCTGCCCTGCTGAGGGGTAGCCAGCTTGCTGCGCCCGCTCCCTGTCTTGTGGGGCAGGAGAATGGCACGGGCGGCCTCCCAGCCCTCCGTGCCACTCGCTTGCCCAGCAGGACAGGAAGCATGCGCGGCAAGCTGGCCGCCCCCTCAGCCAGGCAGGCGAATGGCACGGAGGGCTGAGTGGCCGCCCATGCCATTCGCTTGCCCAGCAGGGGACAGGGAGCGTGCGGCAAGCTGGCCGCTCCCCCAGCCGGGGGGCGCAGACGAGTGGCGTGGGTGGCCTCCCAACTCTCCATGCCATTCTCCTGCCCGGTTGAGGGGGCGGCCAGCTTGCCGCGCGCTCCCTGTGTCCTGCTGAGCAAGTGAATGGCACGGGCAGCCTCTCTGACAATGCCGGGGGCAGACTACCCCTCTGCTCCCCCTCAATCTGGCCCTGATGATGAGTCTGAGTGTTTCTTTCTAAATAATACCTTTACTTTTGTTTACTACAGAACATAATTTGTGTCTTTAACTTTTATTCTTTCCCTCATCTCAGATGCTAAAAAATGAAGATACATGTGCTATGGCAGCAGAGGATGCAGCAGTTTGTAACTCTTTCTTAAATATTGCATTTTTTCTTATAGAAAATGAAGACGTACTTCAAAATTTCTGGAAATTTTGTATCTCTAACAACAAAGACAGTGTTCAGCTTTATGATGGTCCAGTAGACAAACAGAATAGACAATGGCTGTAGCTAACTGTAAATGGCAATTTCCCCCCCATACTGACAACACCTTTTAAAAGTGGCCTGCTGTGTCCCAGACACTCAAACTTGCAGAAGATTCAAAGTGCAAACCTGCAAGATAGAAAAACCAGAGACAAAAGAGAAAGACTAAAATAAACCCATTCTGTAGAGTCCCAAGAGATTCTGCTGCCACAGTAAAAAAGAAAAGGAAGGTATCATCCTACTTCTTCTGAAGGCACTCCAGCACAGGGCTTAGGACGGGTAGAACTCAAACGCACACATATACATAAAAAAATTAGATCTAGAAAATTCTGAGTGCTGCCCTGGTACAGTGCCTGTAAGTGCGACAGTAAAGGGTCAAGGGGGGAAAGATGCTTATATATAATCAAGAAAGGCCTCTCCAAGCCAGTAGTGACTGGTTGAAGCACTACATAAACGAAGACATAAAAAATTAAAGCTCTCCTGGTACAAGGCCTGTTTTTCTCTGCTCACTGGAAACTTCCTTATTTTCACTATCTCCCACCTCTCCCCACTCCTCTTCCTTGAGTCTGAAATCCACTTGTACTCTCTAAATAACTCAGCAAAGTGACAGAACAACCATGGTTGTTGTGGGTTTTCCGGGCTGTATTGCCGTGGTCTTGGCATTGCAGTTCCTGACGTTTCGCCAGCAGCTGTGGCTGGCATCTTCAGAGGTGTAGCACCAAAAGACAGAGATCTCTCAGTGTCACAGTGTGGAAAAGATGTAGGTCATTTGTATCTACTCAGGAGGGGTGGGGTTGAGCTGAGTCATCCTGTAAGAGTTTCCCAGGGTGTGGAATGCTAATGGCGGGAGGCTTCACTGTATCCTGAGGAGGTTCTTTTGCATATGGATTGGTACTTGATGTGCTAATCTTCTCTGCAGGGCTATTGTCGGGTGTGGAGTGTTTTGTTAGCCTGGTGTTTTTCAGAACTGGAAACCATGCTCGGTTCATTCTTAAGGTTTCTTCTTTCCTGTCTGCAGTGACTTGGACAACCTGAAAAATCAGCAGTGGCTGAACATAGCCTAACTCAAACAGGGCACAGTATCTTATTCCAGGACACCAAAATACTGGACAACACTTCCAACTACTTTGTCAGACTGCACAGGGAAGCCATTGAAATTCACAAGCATAAGCAAAACTTCAACATTCCACACCCTGGGAAACTCTTACAGGATGACTCAGCTCAACCCCACCCCTCCTGAGTAGATACAAATGACCTACATCTTTTCCACACTGTGACACTGAGAGATCTCTGTCTTTTGGTGCTACACCTCTGAAGATGCCAGCCACAGCTGCTGGCGAAACGTCAGGAACTGCAATGCCAAGACCACGGCAATACAGCCCGGAAAACCCACAACAACCATCGTTCTCCGGCCGTGAAAGCCTTCGACAATACATTGACAGAACAACCGTTACTAAAGGCCATGTGCTTTCTTCTTGATTTAAAATATTCATTTACTGTTTTTCCAGTTTGCTCAAAACTATGTATAAATTAGCTTTGGTGACAATTATAACAATAAAAAAGACATTTTCATTTCCTATTATTATTATTAATAAATAAAAGCACACACCCTTAGAAGGTCATGCCACTCACCACATTTAGGCAAGTCAGATAAATCCAAGGACACATCTTGCACAACTAGGAATCAGAAACCTAGTAGATTGGGCAGCTAAGAAACTGCAGTTTGCTGGTACTTCTACACAGTCAACCTCTGTTCCTGGTTTGACAGCTTTCCTGCAAGAAGATTTACTTATAAATAAGCTGCCAGGGCTCTTAAGAAGTGTAGTTTTCTGTGAGCCTCAAAAACAAGTGGACAGGTGACTTCAGTCACCAACCATGGATACTGAGTTGATATTCCTAGGGTTGCCAACTCCATGTTGGAAAATACCTGGAGATTTGTGGTTGGTGCATGGAGAAGATGGAGTTTGAGGCTGGGAGGGATCTCAGTGGATTACAATGCAATACAGTCCAGCCTCCAAAGCAGCCATTTGCTCCAGGGAATGGATCTTTGTAGTCTGGAGATCAGCTTTAATTCTCGGAAGTATCCAGACCCCACCAAGAGATTGGCAATGTTAGACACTCCCCCCCGCCAGAATTCCAGAAATCTCTTAGTGGGCCCAGTATTGAGGGGGGCAAGGTGAAAGAAGATACAGACAAGTTGTTGAAATTAAAAACGACACAGCTTTATTGGTTACAACTTATGGAGCCTTAGTACTGCATAGGGAAGGATCCAAGCATTGGCTGACCCACCTGCAAGCAGATGACCCCTCACTAGAGGTTGCACTAACCGGGAAAATACCAAACCATGCAGTTCATGGTTTGTCGCATTTCACAAACCATGAACTTCCATAAACTGGCCCCAGTTTGCAAACTGGTTCATTTGGTTCGTGAAAATGTCACTTCCGGGGCAGTAGAAAGTAACTTCTGGGACTGCAGAAAGCCCGTTCCCCTGTTGCCTAGAAAACTGATTGATCGGCGCCAGGCTGTCTGCAGTGACAAACCGAAAAATTAATCAAATGAATCAGCCTAAAGTTTGTGGCGGTTCCTTAGAAATGGGCTCTGAGGAACTGCCGGCACACAAACCATAAACTGGCCCAGTTCATGACAACTTTTGGTTCATATTTTGGTTCATGTCCGCCTCTACCCCTCACCCCTTCATACTGCCTGCTGAAGGGGGAAACTGCAGGATTACGGACAGTGAGATTCCAATTGGGCACATACCTCTGCTTGAATTCCCCTGCCACCTGGGAGTGAGCATGCCCTGACTGGGCTTGTCCCTACTATGCCTCACCCCCAAGACCCTTTAAGAGGATGCCCAAGTATGGGGATACTGGCCATGTAGTTCTGTTTTCCCCCAGAAGGATCCACGCCCAATGCCAAAACCACCCTACCCAAAGTTGTGACAGAGACTCTGTTGTAATTCTGCACTCTTTATCCCTGCTGGTGGCTGGAAGGAAGACTGCAACTTCTGGCCTGCTAGCAGGAAAGCCCTCCAACACTGCTGCTGATTGGCTGGCTGGGATCTTACCCTGCAGGCCTTCACACTGCCCAGCCCAGAGAGGAACCACTGGGCCTCCTGATAATGGCAGCCGCCATGCCTGATGTCCCTCCACTGTTCCCCCCACCCCCGCTGCAGATTGCAAACCAGGGCCATAGGAAAGTCTGGGACTAGGCCTTCTACTTCTTCTTAGGAATGCAAGAGAATGTTACCTGAACATTTCAGTTTTAACCATGGGAGATCCTGTTGCTCCCAGAGGACATCTTCACTACAGTATCCCTGGTTCAGGAGAACACAGAAAAGGAGTAGTGGATTAACTTTCTTGAGTTAAACCTGCATTATTTCTCAGATGATTTAAATGGCTGGTGCCTATCTTGCTCAAAACTTAACTTGAGATTTGCTAAATGCCACTTCCCCCATTATATTGCTGACATCATATTGTTCACTCGTAAGGTACAACAAAAGAACTGTGGCTTTATATTTACGTAAAAGAATTTTTAAACAGTGCATTGGTTTAATATGAATATGTTAACCCAGATCTTAAATAACAGTATAGCAAATGTCAAATGTCTGAGTCTATGACTTATATAGTTACATTAAAATTCCAAAGGAACTATTTAACAGTTCATTATTTTGCAAAATATACATTTTTTTAAAAAAATGGCAGCATTATTGTGTAAAAGTGTTATGTTAAATATCATATGCAAGTTTTAAAAATATAATTCAGGTATATTAAACAAAGAGAAGAGCCTAATTGAATTGAAAATCAGCAAGGAAGCCAAAATAAAACTATTGTTAGAAAATTTCTGTGATATAATCATAGTCTGTGGAAAACAGTGTAATGCTTAGTATCTATTTCTGGAAAAATAAGATAAAGCAGACCTAGTAGATACCTTTCCTGTTACATTAATTTTATTTTTTTCTCTTTCTCGAATAATGGTATAACATTTAGCATTACTGTGCACTGTACATAATACTAAGATCTGTAACACCTTTCTCTTGTGTCACTAAAAAAAACAACAGAAATCCAAGGGGAAACAAACATATCACCTGTAAATGCAAATTCTCATCAGCAACACACATTTTAGTAAACGGAACCAGCTCTTGTGTTCTTTGGTAAGATTTTTTGCACTTGACCTCTAACCTTCAGTTTAAAGTCTGGACTAAAAATGCCACCCAGGGAAATCTTCTAAAGCCCCTGAATAAGACTTAGAAAAATGAAAGCTTAAAACCTCAATAGCAAACAAAAGTCAGCCAATGACAATGTCTGACAGCCACCTTCAATTCTGAAGTGATGCTTCTGTCATCCAACGACTGAAAGTATTGATTTCTCCCAGCATGAAAAAGCCTAAGCCAATGAAATAGATATAGCAGCATGCCCCCTTTCCCCTCCCCCGATAATAGCCATCAAGGTTAACACAGGCAGAACACTTATCAAGGTATCTTTTCTATTTCTTCTTGTTTTAATGGACTGGATGCAATGTATTGGCTTTTCATCTCTGTAACCTGCAGTTCCCTCCCCCCATCATCATTTATCCAGCCTTAACGGATCTGGAGATTTAGAATCTGCATATAAATTAACTGTCGTTCAGGTTATTTGTTACCAAAACTGTTGTGGTCTTATCGCATATCCATTTTTAGAAGATTGGAGGTATTCTAATAAAAAGGCATCTCCCAAAAAAGAATATGAGTCTTTTAACATTTTATTTATAAAGTCTCATGATTAGAAAGGCTAGAACCAACAATTCACAGCACTTGAAAAACTCTGTCAAACACAGAATCATGGGATACCATTCAGAAAGAAAAGATGTTTTTATACATAAAACTGAGAACAGTGTTAAAATTAGCCCTCATAAAACAAATGAAAAAATTATAAGAATAAGAATTCCTCTGTCTTACTTCTTAAGATCACATTATTCGAAACGACATCCCAAAGACTAAAAGGTATAAAATGTATTTACTGAACTATTTACTAAAGTGTTTCAGTAACTCCAGAACATTAACAACCTTCTAGTAGTCTTCTGGTGCTACACCTCTGAAGATGCCAGTCACAGCTGCTGGCGAAACGTCAGGAACTACAATGCCAAGACCACGGCTATACAGCCCAGAAAATCCACAACAACCATCATTAACAACCTTGCTTGCAATCCACATGATGTGCTTATCATGCAGCTTTTAAGTCCTATATTTAGAACATATATGGAGTAACATATTGTTCTTTTCCATATCCTTCCCTCAATCCTATTCTAGAACACAATTGTATAGTCATGTTTTATGATATACTTAACTGTTACCAACCACCAGGGTGTGGGGAGGTATGGGGCGTGTGGAGATTTCCTGAAATTACAACTGATCTCTGGACAACAGAGATCAGTTCCCCTGGATTAAATGGATGCTTTAGAGGATACACACTGTGGCATTATACCCTAATGAGGTCCCTACCCATGTTCCACACCCCAATCTCCAGGAATTTCCTAACCCAGATGGCAACCATATATATACTATAGTATTTTTTCCCAATTGTTCCCAAATGCATTAGATTTTCTGTTCAGGAGGGAGTTCAATGAAGAATTACGTCATAGGATTTTACAAAGACATAGCATTCGCAATAATCCAATACAGAGTTGAAGAATTTCTGAAACAGAACATAATCAATTCTAGGTCTAACATTAGATAAACATGAAGTACAGGTAGTATAAGAGTACATATTCGAGCAACAGATAATACGCAAGGCAACATAGTAGTGAAGTCTATGGTCCCTAACTCATTAGCAAAGCATTTGAGACCCCTCCCTATAATACTTCCCTCCGATCTAAGTAAAAAGCCTTTTTGAATAATTTGGTTTTGCATCATTTGCAGAAAGCTAGGAGAGTGGGGGCTCTCCTAACCTCCTCAAGCAGACCGTTCCATAGGGTGGGAGGCCACCACAGAGAAAGCCCATGAGTGGGCTGCTGTTGATTTCGCTCATGTGCAGGCTGGCACCTGCAAGAGACCATGTTCAAATGAGCGAAGCTGCCGTGGAGGGACATAAGGAGTGAGGCGATCTTGTAGGTATGCTGGGCCAAGGCCAAGGCCATGAAGAGCTTTGTATGTAATAACCAACACCTTGAACTGGCAACGGTAACTGATAGGTAGCCAATGGAGTGACTGTCGGATGGGAGTGATGTTTATGCTCCTGCTCGTTCCTGTTAACAGTTGAGCCACAGCATTTTGCACCAACTGGAGCCTCCGGGAGACCAATGTATAGTGCAAGTTTTGATATTACCATAGCATGGATCCAGGTGTCCAGGTTGGCCATGTCGAGGTAAGAAGCCATCTTCCATGTTAGAGTGAGATTGTAGTAAGCATTTTTTGCTGCTGCCTTAACTTGTTTTTCTAGTAGTACCGCTGGATCCAGTATAACCCCTAGGCTCTTAACCAAGTCTGTGAGGGTCAGATGAACTCCATCGAAAGTGGGGAGTACAATGTCTTTCAAGATAATAACATTCAATTTATATACCGCCCGTCAGGATGACTTAACACCCACTCAGAGTGGTTTACAAAGTATGTTATTATCCCCACAACAAACCCCCTGTGAGGTGGGTGGGGCTGAGAGAGCTCCTAGAAGCTGTGATTGACCCAAGGTCACCCAGCTGGCTTCAAGTGGAGGAGTGGGGAATCAAACCCAGTTCTCCAAACTAGTCCCACACTCTTATCCACTACACCAAACTGGCTCTCCACATGTTCTGCCTCCCCACAAGCATCACTTCAGTCTTGTCTGGGTTCAATTTCAATGTGTTATTTTTCAGCCATTTCACCACAGCTGTCAGGCAGTGATCTAAGATTTCTACTGCATCCTGTGGGGACCTAGATAGTGAGATATAGAGCTGGGTGCCATCTGCATATTGATGACATCCCACTCCATAGCTGCGAATGAGTTCTCCTAAAGGTTTTATATAGACGTTGAATAACATGGGAGATAAGATTGCGCCCTGCGGAACCCCACAAGTTAGTTTCCATTCTGGAGATAGCTGATCTCTGATGGCAACCCTTTGAGTTGTGAATATGCTGTCAATTTTGCAGTGAACATATTCAATAGTCAAATTTACCTTCTTTGACCACTTTAAATGGCTAAACAACAGCTTTGCAGCTGTGCTAGTGAAGTTTACTTTCCTGGAGTGAGGGAGTTTCATTTCCTTGCCTGGAGAGGCCTATTCCATCTGTGCAGTAGGCAAGACCAGATCTACTCATGGCTATGGACAGTTAGGTCAGATCATTAAAAGGTGAGCACTATACCTCTGGTAAGATTGTGCAAAAGTGTACAAATGTACAAATACTATTAAAAACATCGATTTAAATAAACAGTGCAATATTTTTAAATTATTTATAACTGCAATTTTACTGACTAATTTGCTCACTGTTTATTTATCCAATTAGTTACCAAGCAGCATACAACAACAGCCTGCAGAGGAGCAGGGGGGCGTGGAATAGGATTGCTATCAGGCTTTGTGAGAACGTACATGTGTGAAATACCCACTGTGATGTTTGAATACTTTAAAAGTAACCTGATGAACAGGCTGAAACTGTTTACAACCAGCAAAATGATCATTAGCTCCCTGTTCAAGACTGGTGAACAGCTGGCAAGATGAACTTGTTGGGTACTCAGGCATCCCTAATGGTGGCTATAAATTATTTCAGTAACTTTCAAGATCTCTAGGAACTATTTTGATGATCAATTTGGATCTGTAGTATTAAATATCTGTAATTTTGACTTGAGTGTCAGTTTTTCATCCTTCCACAATGTTTTGGGCATATCCTTTGAAGTGACAAATGCTACTTCGTAGCTCTTTGTATACCACTGTTGACACTAGACCTTGTAAATTTAGTGGCACGTGTACTCTATATCTCACCTTATATGATACTCTGTTAATGCACCATAAAACACATAATGAAAACAAATCTTAAATGCATTATGGCTACAAAAGAAAATTTGGTAGACAGTCATATTGATTACTAGTTGAATGCTAAGTTTAGATGGGTAGCTGTGTTGGTCTGCAGTAGAATAGCAGGATTTGGATCCAGAGGCACCTTAGAGACCAACAAGATTTTCAGAGTGTAAGCTTTCAAGAGTTAGAGCTAAGAAATGCTCAACTTAAGCAGATACTGGGGTGGATACTACCCCCATCCTAATTCTCCTCTGAGCAAAGTTTATTAAAATATTTACATTTCATCTCTCTTTTTAGGTTTAGTTAGAAGCCTTCCTCCAATCTATGGAAACTTCCTCCAAATAAAGTGGCTCTGCATTGGAGGAAGAGCCACATAAGTTGGAGGTAGCCTCTCTGGTGGAAGGCTAGCTGGAGGATGGTTGGATCTACTGGTCTTGCAAGGCGAGGAACATTTACTTCTAAACCTTCAGCCATTGTGATACTCTTAGAAAATTGTTTTGTTTACTGAGTTATCCTTCAAGTTACCAGTACAACACAACGGAACTGGTTACTGCCACTGATATTCAAAGCTGCCAGGAAATACAAAGTAATGTATTGGACAAATAGAGTATTGCCTCCTACCAGATTTTTCTCTCCATTGTTTGATCCCAGCTTGTTAATACAAAAGACATTTGTGTGTTCATTTTTAAAGAGTCTGTCCTGTAAAAGGAAGAGTGCAGTATATTCTGAAGGCTAAGAAATAAATACAAATTCTAAAAATTGCATCTTGCAAACAAATTAAAAATCAATCTATGTTTGTAAAAGAAAATACTGGATGTTGCATATTTTTCCTGTCTGCACTTCCATACAACAGAAAAATAACATTTCATGCCACTGGTAGCCAGCCTTATGAATTATAATGTGTTATGCTAAAGTATTTACAGTACCTCTAGATGAAGAAAACTGTTCGTTACAAAATCATATTGTGACTGTGTTTATCATAATTTAATTACAACTAATCATGTTATCGGCTTCTCCCTCTCAGTACATCATGTGTCCATCACTCAAGTTAGAACACTAAAAGGAATACACATGCTTATAGTGCTATCACACCCTCACCTGCCTGCCCACCCACCAACTGGCTACAATTCAGGATGTTTATGCAAAGCTCAAAATCTTCCATGGCTAAAACCCTTTGATCTATATAAAGTGATGGCCATTTCGCACATTGCAAAGTTCGGCAAGGAATATATTCCTGTGTAAAAAATAACATTTCACTTACATTTCAACCTACCACGTACAGTGTTACCATGCTTAAGTATTTTATGAGGCTTCAATTAGTAATCACTTTCTGGGACACATGCATCATGAACATCTAGGGCAAAACCCCAAGGGGTTGGATCCAACCAAGTTTTCTGCTGGTGAAAAATAAAGGAAGGATCCTATCTGACCTGCCAAAAAAGCTACGCTGGGGAACCATGGGGTTTTTTTAAGCAACTTGTAATGGGGACTATAAGCAGCCATGGAATTCAATAAAATTGCATGAAAGAGCTGAGTGGATCCTACCCCATCACAGGAAATAATTAAAGGTGGGTTGAGTGATCCTCTCTAGCTCTGTCTGTGTGGGAAAACAGAAGTGAAAGAACAGCCTACACACTCACACCCTATGCCTGATCTAGCCTACTTTACATTATTTTATGTGCCAAGGTATGTGCCTTTTTACAGAGGCTTTTAACTACGGAGTTTTAGGGTTTTTTTAAATGTTTTGTGATCTGCTTCTGGCCTGAGGAGAATTTTATCTACATTTTAGTTCAGTGTGTATTTTACCTAGGCTTGTTTTAATGGTGTTGGCCTATTTTTTTTACTGATTGTGCTTTCATGGTGTTGACCCTTTTTAATGTTTGTGTTACTATAGCTTTGTTTGTAATGCTTGTGTTTTAAATTAAATGTTTTATTAGCTGAAAGCTGCCTTTAGGTCTCTGGAGAGGTGTCTAAATAAATAAACCAAAAATCCAACACACCTATAAAAACCTTTGTATATCTATCACCACTCTGGATGCTAAAAGTATCCAGAGATACCAGATGAATCCACTTATAGAAAGAAAAAAGTTCCAGTTTTAATCTTGAGTTTCATCCTGAATACATATCTGAATGCATGCTTTTTTTGCAAGCACTGTACTGCAGTGGGGCAGTCCCAGACAGGAGAGTGCTCCAGCCAGTGTAGTGCCCCAACATTGAAAACAAGCCGGCTTCATGTTTACTTTTTATTTTCCTGTAGTACCAATAACTTATTATCTTTGCATTTTGCTGTTGCCTGTTGCTGCTATGTTTTCTTGTGCTTTGTAGTTTGGTTCCCACAATGAATCCAAAGTCTTCCTTTTGATGCTCAGTGTTGCACTGCAAAACAAGGTGTTCTTGCTGCCAATCTTCTCCATTGCCCAAGTTCAGGCAGACAGAAAAACTGGTTGAACCCCACCCTCTCAAACAGACCTATACTTTCCCCGTAAGTTTTTCTTTTGCTGTGGGGGCAGCCAGGATTGTTTTTGAAATGACAGAGTAGTACAGATTTGCCGTTTGATTTAGAAAAAGAGAGAGCCCTGAAAGACTATGGAAGCATTCCTAAACAGGTCTACTACCATAATTCCCATGTTATTCAATAGTGCTTACTCCCAGGGAAGTGTCTTTTGAATTGCAGTCTATAATTGAAGTCTCCCTTACAGAAGTTTCCAAAATTGATAGGAGGGGAAGGGTATTCCCTTGCTAGGACCCAACTAGCAGGGACGGAAACAATGCCATTTCCCAGGTAGTAAAGGTGGGGGGGGGGGAGATGCACTCATGAACACTGGTCTCATTCCCCCTTGCCGTCAACAGAGTTAATTAATAATGTAAGGTCTCTCTTCCCTTGGGACTGATTGGTGAATGCTGTTCAGGAAAACAAGCTGTTGCCCTGCAAGATGAGCCCAGTGCCTGACTGCTGCTGGAAGGTACAAAACAAAATGACACATACAAATTTTTGGAGGGGAGGGACTTGTTACAATTTAGTTTCCCATATTTGGTTCACAGTTCCAGAACCTGCTTTAAAAAGCCAAACCAGTGATTTCTGTGTTTATTTTCAGCTTGTTTTTACTGTTACGCACACTCCTAGTAACCATTAAGTCTCTGTCTCTCTTATGAGATCTATGCCATAAAGAGAAAAAAGCAGACAAATATCCTGTAGTGCCAACGTTGCTACTAAGACAGATGGCCCAAGCCCCATAACATTTTTGAAGGCTGACCGCACTTCCAAGTTCTTCCTTGTTTTCATCTTCTGGGTCTGAGGTACCTAAACTAAAATATTTATGTTCAAACTTTAAAAACTGGAAAAAATGAAGAAAGGTCCTCATTCAAACAATATTTTAGGCAGTTTATTTAATATAAAGGTTTTTAACAACTCTCAACAGAACTGCATTCTTAAAGGTGCCCCACCTGGTTATCGGGAATTTGTGGCTGAACAAGAACCAATTTCAGACCCACTAATGAATACAGAAAGAATAGCTGAGAAAGTTTATATACGAAAAGTCTACAGAAAATAACACAAGCATGCTGGCAGGGGAAGAAAATTAGCAAATCAGTATGCAATCATTGTATTTGATGGTTATCTAACAAATAAAACAGTACATTTTAAAAAATTGTTTTTTTAAAAAAAAGGAGTACGTGATCTGCAACTGACAATTTGTTTGATCTAATCCCTTAAATTTAATGCAACATTCAAAAAGCAGTCACATGCTTCATTCCTAATGAAGGCCTAGAGAGGAGAGTTCACTTTATTCTGGAGGCACGTATCATAGTAGATCTCACCAAGCAACAGAGGCGCATCATCTAAGGATCTTTTTCACATTAAGAATCCTATTAGAAGGAAAACACTAAAAGGTAATTGAATTTCCCTCAGTTATCTTCATCTCTGTCAGCTCCTGCTACAATAACTTACTCTCCAGAGCACAGATAACTCAATTCTGTCTAGCAAGCATATGTTATGAATCTCCAAAGCAAACTTGTCTAAATCATTCTGGTCTTCTATCAAGGTTGGCTGTGGATATGAACTCTGACAGAAAGCAAACAAATTTATTTTTATCTTTTCAATAATTCACTTCTTCATGGCTTGATAGAATAATCTAAAGACATTTATGTTTCTAGTAATTTTGGCATTATAAATACTGACTGACCATTGACCGGAATTAAAACCTATTTGACCAGCCATTTCGTCACCACCATTTTAAAACAGAAAGATAATTTGATATGCACTACATAGACCTCCTATAGATTGCTATAAACAAAAAATGCCATTCAAGCTATATTTAATAATTTGTTAAAGTAGTATGCATACTGCATTTGAAACAATATTATTACTTTTAATTTCAAAGATTTTTTTCCAAAAAAGTTTGAACCTAACAATCTCCTGTTAAAATGCTTTATATTGTAGATTATACTGTTATTCCATATAAAGAAAAAAACTAGAAAAGAAAAAATAAATGTCTGAGAAGGAGCCTGCTCAGCATTTTTCAAGTGCCCCTGAGGATGGCACCTGGGCTGAGCAATGCAGTAGGATTAGGGGTGCAGTAGGATTAGGGGTGCCTCGGGTGGAGGATCCCCTGCTCCCACCCTTCCCCCCCACTTACTTGGCTGGCAGGGGGCGCACTCCCCAGGGCACCCCTCTTGGGCAGTGCAGCGCACTCCCATGCCCAGAGCAGCCTGATTCTGGCCAAAACACATCCCATAGTGGGCCAATCCAGCCCCTTGGTGAGCACGGGAGTGCTCCTGGGATGCCCTTTGACCTGCGCAATGATGTCACTTCATTGTCGTTCATTCTACAAAATCACAGAACCACTGAACAGATAAAACAGGATAACCTTATGCATGCATGCTCCGCATTTAAAGGGCAATGTACAAATTTAATAGATGGATCAACTGTCAGCAATGCAATTTGAAGGTTTACATTACTCAAGCAGAAGATACTCCAAGTATATCACACCTTGGATCCCTAGAACCTGATTTTATTTACTTATAGCTTGCCTTTCTCGCTGAAACTGAAGGCAGATTACAGAATATAAAATCCTGCAATCAGACATTCAATAAACAATGCAATAAAGCTAATATTACAGAACTAAAAAAACAAAGGAAAGCATGTGGATTACACTAAACATTGTGAGAGAGAAGCCTGGTGTCTCTCAAGGAAGTTTAGGGTCTTCTCCATTGATAATAACCGTTTCTTTGAAGAGTGCTGAATAAAATTTCCTTGTTGCACACTGTACTGATTCAGTTTGTCAGGGAAGCCAGAGCTTACAAAATTTTCTCCTTCAGCTGAAAAAATGTGCAATTTCCCCCAAAGTGTATTGTAATAGGATAAGATTTATTTTTTATAAAACATGTGAAAACTTGTTTTTTGTTTATAATAAAAAACCTTTCATAGTTTGCTATCCAATAACAGCTGAAAGTTGTTATATAAAGAAACAATGATTCCTATACCCTTAAGAGAAGAGGAAGCTAATGCTATATGTCATAGCGTTTCTCAAGCAATGTCAGGTCTGCAATTCTCAGAAGCTGAGCTTTGAAAAAAATAAAGATGCGGATAAGTTTTTTAAGGAAGAGAGGAAGAACCCAAGAACTCCCCCTGCCTAATCAAATATCTCAGTGAGCTCTCCTTTTCCTCTGTCTCCCTTCCCTTTCTTCTTTCCAATTACTAGAGTAGCAAGAAACCCAACTAAGATAACATGTTATCATCCATTCCTTAAGACTTTATTTCTCTTTTAAAAGATGCACCTTTTTAGTATTCCTTCTCACTATTAAACTAAAGCCCTCAGTACATGCAAATGTTTATTAAAACATTTATACTCCACCCCAACCATGGAAGCAAGGTGATCTCTAAGGAACACTAGTCCTAGACTATTTATCCAAGATGTATGATCAGATAACACACTTTATCTTAGCCATAAGGCAAAGAAGTGATTCAACCTAAACCATCTTCATCAATATAATCAATAATATAATTAATAAAACTTGTGGTTGCAAAGATTTCTGAAATCTGAATCTAACTGTTTCTCTGATACAATCCATTTCTCTGCCATTTTGCCAATCTTTCTTAAGCAATCTTTCCATTCCTTTGTTATTCAAAGGCCCAACAGCTTCTCTGCTCAATTTCCTGTTCCTGATGTACTGGAAGAAATGCTTATTGTTTGTCTTACTGTTTTTAGCAGTCCAGTCCACAAATTCTCTGTGCCCTCACTCACCCTTTTACACATTTACTATGCACTATTCAGTTATAGTACTATTGATGTTTGAGAAGCAATTTTGCCTCATGGTTGTCTTTTACATTTTGCTTGTCCATAACAGAGGAAATTTTATTATTCCTGTGACTTATATTTGTACTGCTTTGCTTAAAAATAGAATATGAGAACTTCTGCACATTTAAAAAACTTTATCCCCAGCTTACCCAATGACTAAACTGAATTGAAAATAAAACAAGCAGATCTGCTCTTTAGCAGAAAGCAAAAGAAGATCAAATCGTTTTTTTGGTAAGAAAAGTAGGTAGTTGTTCTGTGCCATTTGAGTCAGTCAAGACTGATTTTACATTAACATTCATATTCCACATAACCCATAAAATAAAATGTGTAGACTTTATTGCTGCTTAAGTATAGTCTATAAATTGGCACAGAGTGAAAATCAAGGCTATAGAGAAGTCCAAGTTATATGCATGAAGAAACATAACCAAAGAGAAAAGGGCAACAAATTTTACAGCAGCTGGAAATGCTAGATTTAATTATTGGAGGGAAACCATGCAGAGAAGTTAGCTGCCTAATATGATTTACAACAAAGAAGGTAAGTCAGATGAACATCCGAGATAAATCGACAAACTGCCAATAACTAGAACATGAGGTTTTGCAATTTGTGGCTGATGCATGCTTTCAGTAATTTTATCACAGAAAAGTCAGTCCATGCCTAACATTTAGTAAAAGCACCTCCCGTAACAACCACAGGCAATGTCTGTTATTTTTCAAATAAATGCTGCATTTCAAACAGCAGTTCTTAGCATTACTATGAAATTGACTGGCCAACTCACCCAACTCACCCATTTACAGATAAAGCAATTTAATAACTTATAAAATCTATTTATCTATGCCTGTGGTTTTCTTGTGCATATTATTTTGAATATACTTCAAATGCAACTACAACTACTCTCACATAAACTTGGAATTATCAATATATGAAAAATGTCATGTATATAGAAGTTTACAAATTGCTCTACATATTACAAAAAGTAGCTATACTACTGCATCTTCACGATGATGTGTGTGAGCTCCAAATATATCAGAAGCTCACCTATCTCATCTTAGGAGATCCCCCTTCATACAGTACTAGAAGTATGAAACAAAGAAGAGCAAATCAACATGTCATCATGTGCCCAACTTTCACAGCTTCTTGTAAGAGAAAAGTCACCAGTTTCATGTTACAGCATAATCCAAAACTCATGCATATTATCCTAATTTCATAGGCACATCTCCAAGGAGAGAGACTCTGTGGATCTAGACCAGCGGTCCCCAATGAGGTGTCTACCAACTGTCTCTAGAAAATGGGCAGGGTTAGGTAGGGCTATTGCCCAGTAGGGCTTCTGCTTGGCCATTGAAGATCTGATTGAAGATCTGGCCATTGAAGAATCGATTTGTTGTTGCAGCTGCCACCACAGCACAACGACACCACAGTAACACCACATGTGTTACTAACACAGGGAAGATGTGTGCGATTGCTCGCATATGAGAGAGCAAGACTCCACATTTCCACTTCCTATATATTCTTCGGATTTACCACCACCAAACTGTTTTATAGATTTTCCTTTCACCAGCATTTTAGCAGTGGTGAACCTCTGAGCATACGCAGATTGCCAAGTGTGAAGGAATGGCTAGGCACACGGGGAAGAAATCTGACACTGCCTTCTTCTTAAACAAAGAAAAATCTTTATTGTACTACACTAAATATGTTTCAGAGCACAGAAATGCTAGGAAGATATCGTCGTTCCATAAAGGCTAAGCAGAACTAAGAAAAAACAAAACATTCTAAGTAGTCTAACTTCAAAATTACTCTGACATTACATTGGTGTTCCAAATCCAAGCCAATGGGATGGATGTCCCATTCCCCAAAACACAGGAGACAGACACAAATGCCTTCCCCTCCATTCCCACTGCTGCTGGTCCAGCATAAACACAGAGACAAAGAGCTACAGGTCGTTTCTAACTTCTTCTGCGATGGGCAGACTTCCCTCATCACTAATCCTGTGATCTGGAAGAGCATGGCATCTCTCTCCAATCATTTGGGGCTACATGTATGTCATGTTGCCAGAGACTTTATGGGCTATCAAAGGTCATACAAATAATCGTCCTTCTAGCCCAGTCTGACTGATCAGCCAATTGGTGGAAACTCATCTCCACTCCATGGCAACGTGACATCTTTATTATCCTCTCTTCCTGAGGAGAGACTTCCCAAAGTTTGATGTCCTGGGGGGTTCAATTAAATGGTATCTTTATCACTCTCCTACACAACAGCGTAACTGAAAGCAACAAAATATCTTTAAACAATTTGTTCATTTTAAAAGGCATCTTGTTAAACAGAGTTTCTGCCTGCAATGTTGAAGTTACTATGGTTTTATGCATGACCTCACTCCCTAACATTTTGTGGCTGGCTCTGCCTGCAGGTCTTCTGGGAGGATTCCTCTGTCCTGGATCCATTTCAATCCAGCTTCCTCCCTGGCCATGGGACAGAAACAGCATTGGTCGCCCTCACTGATGATTTGCATCAGCACCTAGATTGGGGTGGGTTGGCGCTGCTGATATTATTGGACCTCATGGCAGTGTTCGACATGGTCGATTATGATCTTTTGGCCTACCACCTCGCTGATGTGGGGATATGGGGGATGGCTCTACAGTGGCTGGTCTGCTTTCTCCACTATCAGGGACAAAGAGTGGTGCTTGGGGAGATGTCGTCATGCCATTCCAAGGTATGCAGTGTCTCTCAGGGGTCCATCTTTCCCCCAAAGCTGTTTAACATCTATATGTGCCCCCTTGCCCAGGTGATCTATGTGTTGGATTGCCATCAGTATGCTGATGACACCCAGGTCTATCTGTTGAAGTGATGTGGTTGAAGTACAGTTGCTTGAAACTGAATCTTCTGAAGTTTGAGGTCCTGTATCTGGGCCATAGGACGATGGGTAGGGGAATCTGGCTCCCAACCCTTGACGGAGTGCAGTTAATGGCTGCATCGATTTTGAAGAGTCTGGGCATGGCCTTGGATGCCGCGCTTTCCATGGAGGCCCAGGTGTCAGGAGTTGCCAGATCTGCATTTTTTCAGCAGGTCAGGCAGCTTTGCCCCCATCTCTCTTCCCATGATCTAGCTAAGGTGGTCCATGCAACGGACACCTCCAGGCTGGACTACTCTAACATGCTTTATGCTTGACTGCCCTTGGGCCTGACCTGGAAACTGCAACTGGTCCCGAATGCAGCACAAGGCTTCATAGGGACACCACTTAGAACACACATCCATCCAGTGCTCTGCAAGCTGCCCTGGCTATCAGCTGAATTCTGGATCTGGTTCAAGGTTCTGGTTTTGACATTTAAAGTCCTTCATGGACTGGGACTGAATAATAAACTGAAACTGCGGCAGCCATTTTGTGGTTGTACTCATCACCCTGTGACAGAATTCCAAAGATGCCCCAGGCTCAAAAAAATTGGGGATCCCTGATCCAGACATACTTTCCGCTTGGTTGAGGGAAGGGAGCCAGTTTGGTGTAGTAGTTAAGAGTGCGGGACTCTAATCTGGAGAGCCGGGTTTGATTCCCCACTCCTCCACTTGAAGCCAGCTGGGTGACCTAGTCACAGTTCTCTGGAGCTCTCTCAGGCCCACCCACCTCACAGGGTGTTTTGTTGTGGGGATAATAATGACATACTTTGTAAACCACTCTGAGTGGGCATTAAGTTGTCCTGAAGGGCGGTATATAAATCGAATGTTATTATTAATGTTATTATTATCTATATATAATTATTTCATTCTTCCTGTTCCGTAACAAAAGTGAGTGAAGTTCAAGTGCTGAAAAAAATCAAGTGTGACTGCCAGAGATTGTCCATAACGGTACCTTGTACATAAATAGCTGTTCACCACACCTGTTTTGTTATACATACCCTCACTTTTGAAAGTTTGTGGTATTGCCTACATAAAGAAATGAGAACATAATGTATTTTTAGCAAAAGCTTAGATAGATATTTGACTGTCTGGCATCTGGATCAACTATGGAAAATATATTTAAAATGATTAGGTATATACAGTTAAGACATACAGCTTTATATTACTCTATCAAGAGCTGACTAAGGTGGCTTTGACCCAACCTAGGTTTACCATTTACTGAAAACCAGAAATAAAAGCAGCTGTATCCCTGGCACCTCATTCTTCAGAATATTTCTCATTACCATGTGTAACTCTCACAATGAAATTAGGCAATTCCCCTAAATAGTGTATACTACAAAGGAACCCATATGGGCTCTAATATGAGAGATTGAAGAAGAGTCCCATGGCGCAGAGTGGTAAGCTGCAGTACTGCAGCCCAAGCTTTGCTCATGACTTAAACTCGATCCTGGCAGAAGCTGGGTTCAGCTAGCTGGCTCAAGGTTGACTCAGCCTTCCATCCTTCCGAGGTCGGTAAAATGAGCACCGTTTCCTGGAGGTAAAGTGTAGATGACTGGGGAAGGCAATGGCAAACCATCCCGTAACAAAAAGTCTGCCAAGAAAACGTCCCAATGCAATGTCCCTCCATGGGTCAGTAATGATTCAGTGCTTGCACAAGCGACTACCTTTACCTTTTTAGGAGTACTGAAGAAGTACAGAGGACCATGAGAAAAATAGCTGCAGACATTCACCAATGTTCTGTCCTTGCAGTAAGGAAGCCAGGCAATTCTCAAAAGACTTCACTTTAGGACTAAAAGGACTATTGATAAGGACTATTGATAAGATGCCAGTATCATACACTTATGCCATTCTTGCTAGGACTGGTGACTATAGACAAGCATCAAGCAGATATAGGTTCCCCAAGGCTACTCCTAATTAGAGATGGGCACGAACCTAAATAAGACCCAAAAAAACCCACGAACCAGGCCGGTTCGGGGTTCACGAACCAGGGTTCATGGAAGCTCCTTTCCATGCTGGTCCGTTGGGTTGTATTTACAGGGACAGTTTAAACGGCCATTTAAACTGCCCCTTTAAGGGACCTGCCGCAGCAAGTCCCTTTAAACTATCAGCTGTCAGTCCATGGCAGTACCCTTTAAACTGCCCAAACCCCTACCCCCCCAGCCCCAGCCCCACACTTACCTTATCCTGCCATGCAACATCCTTCCTCTCCCCACAGGAGGGGTGGGAAGGTTTTTTTTGGCTTGCAGGCTGACAGAAGAGGCTGAAAACGGCCTTCCTGCCCTTCAAATGGCTGCTGCAGAGGCCATTTGAGGGGCAGGGAAGCCGAAAATGGCCTCGCCCCTCAAATGGCTGCCCCTTGCCAGCTGATAGTTCAAAGGGACCTGCCGCTTGCAAGGCAGGAAAGGGCCCTTTAAACCGTTAAATGCCCCTTCCCCTGCCGTTGTTAAGGCCAGAAAGGGGCATTTAAACCCCACGAACCATGAACTGGTTCGTAACTGGTCCAGTTCCGTGTTTTGTGGTTCATTTTTTTTTTTTGTTCCATGCCCATGTCTACTCCTAATCTCCCCCTTTCTTCGAACAGTCCTTTAACTCTGCAAGCAGGAAAACAGGCTGTGTGATTCATGGACTTCTCAAGGCCTGGCAGGCTCCCAGACTCGGGAGAGATTACAACAGGAACAAACACCTCCCTTTCTCAGTTTCCCACCCCGAGTTCAAATGACAGAATCACTGCAACAGCATCAGCTTCAGCTGCCTGGTTCCAGCTGCAGGGTTCTATAGACACCAGTCCTTGCAAGGATTGCATAAGTGTATGATACTGGCATCTTATGAATAAAGAACGTTTACTCCTAAAGTGAAGTCTCTTGAGAGTTGCCTGGCATCCTTAGATTTGCCTTCCCAATTTCAAAGGAAATTAAAATATTGTTGGCAACGTACATATTTTAACATTATGCATATTATAATTATCATGATCTAAATATATAGTTATTGCAGTATTTGTATTAATTTCAAAAAATATGAATCTCTAGGAGGTAGCTACCGAAGGAAGGCTCATCTTTTAATATTTATTTCCTTTAACTGTAATACAGAAAACTCAAACTCAGTTCTTAACCTATTTTTCCCTTAATATTCAGTATCACTGACTGGGCTTTTCCAATGAATCTACTAAAATTAAGCTTCAGATTAACGCTTGAAGCCCTAAAAACAATTGTACCAGGATGTCTTCACCTATTCTCTTATCTTAGAATATTAATTATATTTTAGTAGTGATTTCTTTTTGGAAATCAGCATAGTAAGACACAGACTATATAGAAGGATGTTTAAATCTGTCTTGTTGAAATCAATGAGGACTTAGAAGTTCTTAATTCTGCAAATTAGGCCTTACATATATTTATAAGTGCTTTTTAAAAAATGAACCACCACATACAGCTAAAATCAGGGTGATATTTTCCTATCCAAACCATGAGAGTAAAAAAAAGACTCAAGATCTCTGAATTTAATTTATAATGTCATGATGGCACACTGAATCAAACAGAGAATGACTTTCTTATAAACAACCATTTTGCTTTAATGCATTGAAAGCTCATAATATAATTAGTTCCTTTTTGAAAACTGTGTTTAATGAACATTAAAAATGAACACAAAGTGAATCTACTCTTTCCATATTTGTATTATGTTTGTGTTATTTGATTGCTGCCTGCAAAATAATTTGCCTTGAAGATTATTGCAGCAAACCTCTGAAAGATTTGAATGATACATTGTTCCACTGAATTAAGTTGACTGCGACTTGATAGTACTTTCCACCAACACACAACAGGCTTAAGATGTTCCTCTGAGGATCAGCCGTTTCAACTCAACTTCTTGCATCCATTTGAATAGTTATCTGCTATCATCTTTGCACATGATGGATTCAACTTAACCAACCAGTTTCCCTTCCTACATTTTCCTTGGTAGCCATTTTTAAGAAATATAATGTTACTTTCCCAATCTCTGAGACAAATTTAGACATGTATAAAGATCTGTGTGATCAAGAGGACCATGCCTTATTCAACAAAGAAACTATACCTGCCTCCCCCATGTTTGATAAATTCAACAGAAAGGCTGTGTTTTCAGTAACCTAGTTTCTGTTTAAGTTCAAGATGATTTGAGTAAAATCCCCTGAGCCATCATACTGAGATATCACAGCATCAAGGCAGAATCAGATCAAGAAGTGTCAGCCAAAAGCTGACCTAGAAGGTTCAAAGACATATGCAACACAAAGAGAAATAATAGCAAGCGGTCAGCCCGGACAGAAATAGAATTTTGAAACAGTCATAGGTTCCTGTTATACTAGTTTAACTATTTTTAAATGAAAAAGACAATGGATTGTGGAGGGAGGGATATACTATTGCCACATGAAAAGAAAAGCAGTTCACCTGTTCAATGACAACCATATCACTCATGGCATGTCTGCTTAAAACCAGAGTATAAACTGTCACTTTCGTCCCACTCCAATGATTATCAGGCAATGAGCTAAAAAAGATGTATATTTAATCTACACAGGACTGTCTTCAAACCCTTGACTCTTTGATGTAACGGATGAAACCTGCCTGCCACTTCACAAGAACAAAATGACACTAGAGATCTCTGACAACATCTCTGTTTGCAGAAGCAGGTAACTAGCTCTAGATGTAGTACAGACAGCTTATTAAACAATGCACAGCTTGAATCCTGAGGCCAAGAAAGATGACCTTTAGAATATAACCAGTGCCCAAGACAAATATGTTTTCAACGTATCTATTTTAAAATAAGTTATCAACATTCTAAAATATAAACATGCTTGATGCTCTGTATAAAAATAAAACCAGAGAGATGCGTAAAACAAAGCATTGGGCACTTCTTAGTAGAATTCCATGTAAACCATTTTTTTTGTTGAGTTCCTTTTTACATAATATGCCAAAGTGAAGAATAGGAATAATAATTGATATATTTTTAATTTAGTATAATATATGGATGTTTACTAAAAATAACTTTATTTGAAAAAACTTTAGCTTTTTTTGAAAAAATGTATGTTTTATTTCAGTTAGGTTATAATAATAATGTATTACTGGTAGTTTAACAATTGGATTGTTTCAGTGAAGTTCAGCAAAATCAGAAATGGATAATACTTTTTAATACTTTTTTAAAATGAATAAACATTTAATGTATATATAAATTATATATATAAATATATAATGTAAATATTTCATTAGGCAAGGTGTAATGTTCACAACTGAAAGCTGAACATTACCAGTATGTGTGGTTATCTTTGCATGAATCATCATCAGCAACAAAAAATAATAGTAGCAACTGTATGCATAACCCTCTATAAAAGGTCTCCAATTATCTAAAAATAAGTCCATATACAATTGCGATACACTCAAATGTTGATAAGTTTGTAAAGTCCTCAATCCAAGGAATTATGAGAAGTGGGATTTTTTCTTCCAATGCTGTGATATAAGTGTTTTAGCAACTGTAAAGACAGGGAGGGTCCGTTTCTGTTGACCATCCATTAGTTTCTATGAGACTGGCAAATAGTTTAAAAGTAAATAAACATCCACAAAAACTTATGAGTTTTTTATTGCAAAATTAATATGAATAATAACTTTTCCCCAAAAGATCCAAATAACGGGCCATGACCAAAGCATATACTTAAGAGATTCATCTTTTAACATACAATACCAGCAACTGAACATTGTACTTAATCCATTACTAAAAAGGCACTGTGCTGTCCTAAACATAATTTTTTGCTGAACAAGTTTCCGCTTAAGATCCACAGAAACTACAGATATAAGGCTTAAAAAGTTATCCCACTGCTTTGGCAGAATACGATGATCTATGTCAGGTCTGTTGCCCACTGTCCCTCCATACTGTTACCCAGCTTAAGATATGTTGCAATAGCCTCGTGCACCTGTTCCCTTGTTACTTTCAGATCCCAGGACGGTCAAGCCCTTATCTCGGGTGGCTCGCTGCAGCGGCCTTAGGACAGCTCCTTCCGTCCTGCTACTGATTATGTTCAGCTGGGAGAGCCGGAGGGGTGGGGGGACATGTGGACGGGTTGATATAATGTATCCTGTACTCAATGCGTCATTCTTAACAAGAGACCTGTGTACAGCCAGATGCCTTTAATTGCTTCTGTGTAACCTATGGACATATGTATGGCGAAGCCTATGATATCTCAATAAAGACCCATTTAATCAAGAGAGCTTGGATTTCTTGCTGCAAGTGGTGGGAGTCACCTTCAATGTATCCTGTCTTCCATAGACTGACATATTGCTAAGAATCACCTTTACCTCTGAACCCGTACCCCGAAGAGATGGCTACCGGCTTTTCGTTGACTGAGCCGCTTGACCTGGGAAGGAGGGATGCAGAGGACCTTTCCCTCCAACTGGTCCGGCCCCTTGACCCGGGGCTGATGGCTGGGTGGACTTCAGCAGGCCCGGGGACGATTCCCCGGAGTGGGGCCACCCATCTTTCGTGGTCCACCTTGCCCACACCGAGACAATGGGCCCCTCGGCCGAGGGAGGAGAAGGAGCGGCGCCACGGGACTTTATTTGTGTGCTACTCCACGGGCACAGGGTTCAGCAGCAGTCTGAACCCCCAATTATCGGCCATACCGGAGACCCAGCCGGGGCGGATTACACTTGGGAGATGTTCCAACTCTCTGTGGAAGCGGAGGGCTCAGTGGTGGCCAGCGGCGGGCAGGAGTTCTGGTGGGATGAGGCTGTGGACCACTATGTGGAGGCGCCCGGGCTGCATGAGAGCTCAGCCGCCGGGGGCCCCTTTCCAACCCCTGACCGGTCCGAGCCAGGTATCACAGCAGGAGCTCCAACGGTGGGAACAGGTGTACCAGGAGCAGGGTGCGCCAGAGCCTACCGAGGGTGCAGATCAGTGAGGGGGGACCGTTTGGATGCCCTCATGGAACAGGTCCAGGTGATGTACTATGACCTGCTAGCAGTAACCAGCCTAACAAAGGGATGGGTGGACAGCGCTCACGGTGTCCAACGAACCCTAGCACCCCACAAGTTTGTCGAGATCGGGGACTTTGGATTAGACCCTGCAGCACTGAAGGAGGGGAAAGGGGGTCCGGCACACCAGTGCACCCCCCTCAGGCCCCCCTGGATGCAGCACAACTGGTGTTGCCAGATGTACAAATACCCGGAACTGCGGATTACGCGAGCGTGGGCTCCCAGGCGTCTTGCTCCTCCAGCTCGAGTGAGTATCAAGATGCCTCTGGGATGCCCGTTGGGGCCGGTATGATGCAGGACTCAGGGGCCACCACTGATCTCCTTCCAGATCTCTCCCAGGAGGAGTGGGAATGCGCGTGGCAGAGGCAGCGCGCCTGGGAAGATGAACTCTGCTGCGAAGCCCTCCAAGCCGTGGAAGGTCCCGGCCCCGGGGAGGATGCGCGCCTGGCTGCCCAGGCCAAAGAGGAGTGATATGCCGCATTGGAGGCCCAGGGGGCAGCCATGAGGGGGAGTTGGCGCAGGCGGTGCACCTAATGGAACTCATGATGACCCAGCTGGTTGGGCCCCCCGTGCTCACCCACCCTGAACTCCCCCTGTAGCCACCACAGGAAGAGGAGCTGCCACTGCAGCCACAGCCCGCAACCACCCCGCCGACCATGAGCGGTGCCTGAGCCTACTGATACCCGCATATGCCAGCAGCAGGTGGCCCAAGGGAGGTGGCGGGGCCCAGACAATGACCACCACCCGTGCCGCCACCTGGTCCTGCTCCCTATCTGGGGCCGCCGAGAACCTGACAGGCGGGAGCAGCCCCCCAGAACGTGCCGACCCCAGCAAGGGGGGCTGGGCAGCACCCTGTTCCCCCAAGGGATGCACACAGAAGTACACTGCCCGTAGCCCCACCCCCAGCACCAAGAGGGCAGCCCAGGGGACCCCAACTCCCCCGGGCAAGGGGATCACCACTGCCTGGGCCGAGGGACCACCGAGTCATCATTCCCCCACCCCCAAGGCAGGAATGGGGGCAACCCACACCCCCCCACCAGGCGGGGGAGTACCCGGACGCAAGAGTGAGGGGAGCGGAGCTGCCATTGGGATGGATTAATTTGGAGGCCACCTTTGATGGAGACCCTAGGAAACTAGGATTCTTCATTGTACAAGCACTGGAGTTCTTCAATGACTGGGGCCATCTGTTCCCATCAGAGCAAAGCCGTGTCACCTGCTAACATCTTCTCCACACATTGACACTGAGAGATCTCTGTCTTTTGGTGCTACACCTCTGAAGATGCCAGTCACAGCTGCTGGCAAAATGTCAGGAACTACAATGCCAAGACAATGGCTATACAGCCCGGAAAATCCACAACAACAATCCTTCCTGGGGTTTGCCAATTTTTATAGACTGTTACTAATTACCTTTGCCCAAATAGCCCTACCCTTAACTGATTTACTGAAGACCAAGGGCAAAGGACTACAAGACAAAAAACCTAGCACAAAGTTACACTGAACAGAGGAATGCCAACAAGCATTTGAAAACCTAAAACAAAGGTTTGTTTTGGAACTGGTATTACAGCACCCGGACGAGAACCATAAATTCATAGTGCAAGTAGACGCGAGTGATACAGCAGTGGGTGGGGTTTTACTACAGCCTAATGAGGAGGGGAAGTTATGCCCCTGAACCTATCTGTCCAAAAATTTTCAGACACTGAACGCAACTGGAGTGTATGGGAAAAGGAAGTGTTTGCTGTAAAACTCGCCCTCACTATGTGGAGGCAATGGTTGGAGGGAGCTAGAAACCCATTCGAGGTCTGGACAGACCATAAGAACCTAGAAGCCCTATGCGCCCCACGGAAATTAAATGCAAAGCAATTGTGGTGAGCGGAATTCTTCTCCAAATTCAAGTTTACACTGAAATACCTCCCGGGAGGGGCAAACTTTCTAGCAGACGCACTTTTGCGCATGCCTCAGCATGACAGTCAAAGGGAGGAGGTGATTGACACAGTGTTCTCACTCGCCCAATTGGGAGGAGTAGTGACGACACGCAACAAAACAGTAAAAATGCAAAGAAGCCAGAAACCGGAGCTCTCAGAGTGGGGGGGGGGGGAGTAAAAGCTGAAGTGGAAAAGAAGGGGGGAAGTACACCCAAAGGTGAGCTAATCCAAACGGAGACGGGCGAATGGTACAGAGGCAGTAAGCTCTACATACCACACAGCTTACGGAAAGAAATCCTACAACAATGCCATGACTCCAAATTGGTTGGCCATTTCAGCTACTTAAAAACCCTCCACTTAGTACAATGGCAATTCTGGTGGCCCAATATGAGACAAGACATCTCCCAATATGTTACCCCCCTGCCCAGTATGTGTCATGGGAAAACCCAGGAGGGGAAAAACCCCAGGGCTCCTGCAACCCCTAGAGACCCCAGACCATGGGCAGTAATCTCAACGGACTTTATCACCAACCTACCACCCTCGAAAGGATACACGTGTATCCTGTTGGTAGTCGACCTATTCTCCAAACAAGCCCATTTTACACCTTGTATGACTATCCCCACCGCCAAAAAACTGGCTAATCTGTTCATGAAGCATATAGTAAGACTACACTCTTGCCCCCTCAAGGTAATCTCGGACCGAGGCGTACAATTCGTTGCGAACTTCTGGCGGGAGCTTCTCCAAGTTGCGGGCATTAAACAAGGCATAAGCTCCGTCCATCACCCTCAAACCGACGGACAAACCAAATGTACTAACCAAGTGCTGGAACAATTCTTACGATGCTACGTCAATTATCAACAAGATGACTGGACAGACTATCCATTTCGCTGAATACGCATACAACAATGCAATCCATAGCTCAACCGGAGCCTCGCCCTTCAAAATAGTCCACAGATATGAAGGAATGGCCTTAGCCTTTACAACCACCCCTGAATCCAAAAAAATCAGGGATCTGGGAGAATGGTGGTCTATGTTGACATCCCAGTGGGAGATGATACAGGAGACCCTAAGAAAGCCAAGGAGGATTATAAAAGGTTTGCCAACCAGCACTGCACTGAGCAACGGAAACTACCGCCTGGGGACTGGGTGTACGTCTCTACCAAGAACTTTAAAAGCGAACAACCATGCAAAAAACTAGGACTCAAATACCTTGGCCCCTTCCCGGTCAAAAGAGTAATCAATGATGTTACAGTGGAACTAGAACTCCCCAAGAACCTACGCCAAATCCACTCAATGTTCCACTTCAGCCTCCTAAAAAAGGCTCCCACCCCGGATGAGTGGCATCCAGAAAGGGGGGTTCCACATCCTACCCTAGTAGATGGGCAAATCCACTACAACGTAGAGGAAATTCTGGACTCCAAAATAAAAAACAAAAAACTTTATTACTTAATCAGGTGGCGAGACTTCGACGAGGCATTCCGAGAGTGGGTTGAACACTCCCACATCAACACCCCTCGACTCATAACCAACTTCCACAAACGATACCCAGACAAGCTGGGGCCCGGGGGTTGAGAGGGGCCTTTGGGCCCCTATGATAAAGCCTATGATATCTCAATAAAGACCCATTTACTCAAGAGAGCTTGGATTTCTCACTGCAAGGGGTGGGAGTCACCTTTAACGTATCCTGTCTTCCATAGACTGACAATCTAGCTCACTATTTCATTCATCTCTGGGACTCTGCATATTGTATTTATTAACCAACATCAAGTTTTTAGGTTACATTTTCTCTGCTGATTCAATTAAGAGTTTCCAGAAGTGGGGGAGATTCTGAAACACCCAAAGCTGCAGGGACCTATTTAAATACCACCAAATATTGCAATTGTAAATATTGCCGTTCAGCAAAAGTTGTCAAATCATACCTAGACCTCAGTGGAGAAAATGACAAAAAACTCATCATAACCTATAGTAACATTTGTGCTTATTTTTAATACCACTTAGTAATGATTTGCCTCTTTTTGACCTTCTAAACCTTATGCCTTTGGCTTTGGACCTTAAAATCAGCTCCGCCTTACATACTTTAAACGTATATCTCAGGAGGGCTATGGTCACAGCCAACAGACTTTAATTTCCACTCACACAGAGTTGAGGCATTCTCTATTTTACTCAAGCTGTAACTTCCCTTTTGTATTTGAGTGACCTTTATATTACTGCTTTCCTCACTCTCTCAAAAGGTTTCACTGCTTTCATCTTAGATCTCCTTGTTGTAACTTGTAATATAGGAAGGCTTGTTATAAATGGTAGCTTGACAGAATGATCAGCAGGTGAGGGTGGTTGTGAGGTAAAAAAAATGACCTTTTCTAAAAGAAGTAAAATTTATTTATCCCTAAACATAAAAGGCAAATCATGTTGCCAACTACTCACCTCTTATCCCCAATGCAGGCACAGTATATGGGGATAAAAAGCCAGTCAAGGGCAAAACAGTTTGCCTCCCTGTCACCTCCCTGGGGCTTCGAGAAGCCTGAGAAGCCCTGGCCCAGCGATGGGAAGACCTGGCGCCACAGCACTGAGCTTTCCCGCTGCCTCAGGGCTTCCAAGAAGCTAACCACTGCACTTAGCCCTCCCAAGGTCCCGCAGTGGCTGGGGGGCGAGGCTCTCCACTGCCTCCACGGGGCCTTGGGAGTGGCAGCCAAGGGGCTGGAGGTAGAAGAGGAGGGAGCCCCCATCCCTTCCCGATCCCATCATCGTCTGATGCCGTGCGGAACCAAGCACTCAAACAAACACCTCCCCCAGAAGAATAACACCGAACAATTGAACACCTGACCAAACCAAACTTCTATGACAACAGAAAACAGAACCCAGCAAAAAAACACCATTCAAACTTCTGCAATGAAAGCTCAACAATGGGATAAAACAGCCCCCCCCCCCCAGAAGAACAAGCAGCAGAATGAAGAGTAGATATAACCAACTTCAAAAGCCAGGAATCAAAGCCCCCCCCCCCACACACACACAACAAAAAAGCAGTTTTAAAAATGCAAACTTAAAAAAAAAACCTTTTCCCTTCTCCCCACCCCATCCCTCCCAGACACCAGGCCAACCCTCTCCCCGCAAAGAGAGAAAAGCTCACTGGGTCTACAACTCTCAAACCAGGCAGCAGCCAGAAATCCACTTTACTCACTGGCCAGCAGGATCCAATCACAGTCCAAAGCAGGCCAGGAGAGAAATCCAACAGCCAGCAGCAGTAAGCAGACATTGCCTCTCAATCTCCAGGTTAGAACAAAATGGAGGCTAACTGAGGCAAGCCTCCTAATTAATCTCCTTGCAGTAGTTTTAAAAAGGCACTGTCCTTCTTGAGATTCCCATTGGCCAGAGAAGGAGAGCTGCTGCAAGGATTGGCCACTCACACTCCCTCCATCCTTCCCCCTCCCCTTCCCCCCTCTGACTCACTCCCCCTCCCTTCTCCCTCCTCCCATCTGGCAAAAAAGCAGGACAGTGTTTCTTTTCTGTTCCTTAGCAAAGGAACAGAGCTGCTAAACTTCCTGGATTTTACTGAATAAATTAGTATTAGTATTACCAAATTCATTCAATAATACAGATTTAAGTTTAGTAACCAAATCTGGTAAAATACCAAATTGCACATCCCTAATCACTACCCTTAATTTCACCCATATGCAAGAAGCTGTTGCTGAAAAAGATCTAAACATGGAATACCAAGGTGAGAGAAAAATGCTTCCAAGTCTTTATCTATTGGTTCTTTGCCCTTACTATGCTATTTAGAATAAAACTTTTGAAACTGTAAATTTATTTCAGTGGAGCCAGTATATATTACATCCTTCTCTTTCTTAATTCAAGAACAAAAAACACCAAACCATGGATCACAGGGGACCCAGCTGATATGACAGGGTAATAATTACTAACTATTGGCATCACAGAAAACAAACACTGTGCAGTGTACAAATCTAGAACTCAGCAATAAAAATGGATCTGGGAGGTAGAACATCAAACAAAGCTGGTTCTTTCTGTAACCCTCTCCAGCCTTGAGAGTGCAAGGAAGGGGTGCAAATTCAAACCATGTCTGCATGAACACTTGGTGGGGAGAAAGGATAACTATAAGATAACAGAGCTTAAGGATATTTGCCTAGAATGTGAGATGAGAAAAAGAGAACTTAAAACGACTCCATAATGATATTTGTTAGGGCATGAGGAGTTTAAGCAGTTTTGTCTGAGTACAGGATTTCCCACTAAAACCGGGGTAACCTTTCTTAATTCTATAGGGCAGCCAAAAGGCAAATATTAAGATTTATTTTTGAGAATGCAATTAGTTTTAATAATTTCTACAACACAGTAAGCTATCTAATTCCATTCTAAATATTCCCTAAAAAACTGAGAACACAAGTAAAAAGTGTGTCTACTAAGCTGAAGTAACTGTTCATGCGAGAAGAATTGATTATAAAAATCATAATTTAAAATGGAATAGTGAACTTACTTACAGTTAAGGAGGCCATGCTTGACAGATAAGTAATTCTTCCCATAAAATTTTGGAGGCAAGAACTAACCTCCTGTTTCCATCTTTATTTCCGGGCCATATGCAGCTATCAGCTGAATAACTAAATATAATTAGGGATTTAGAATAAATGAGAAAAATACACTACTGAGGAAAAACAGGAATGAGAATAGAGAACTGATTTGAACAAGGAACAATTATAATGATCAAACTTATTAGATTGGCAATTTTAAAATAGAGTGGAGCAGGGATGCCTTTCTTACCTCCAAGTAGAAGGAACTATTTCAGTAAATTAATTTTCCATTCTCATTCAGATAAGATGGCATCCTGGTTAGCCGGGATATTAAAAAGCTATTTTCACAATCAGGGAAGGGATGGACTGTACTTTCAAGAATAGATTATTTAAAAAAAATGTTGCAAAGGCTGCATCCGAAGGCTGTTCCAGTCAAAGTGATGGCATCTACTTTGTATAATTAATTAAAGTGAAAGTTGAGGCCCGCATTACTGTCTTACTGCGTATCTTCCATTATCACACTGATAGCAGTGACAGTCAATAGAGCCATATTTCTTATGAATTGAGCAGTAATTCCATCCAGAGTCTTTATCCTATGTGTCTCATAGGTAAGGTGAATATACTTTGTAACCATATGCTAAAGAGATGCCTTGGAAATGTTCTTGCCTTTGATGGTCAGATGGAAGAATGAATCAGACTTTCAAAATGGAGATGTTCTGAATATGTAGACATGAACGTACTTTATGTAGTTTCTAAGACAGAGAGCAGTATATTTGCTACAAGAGGTCTAACTGTAATGCAACACAAGAAAATGCTTCATATTTGAATGTCTTCTCCATTGGATCCACAGGTGGTAGGACTGTGGGTAGTACAGCTGTTTGTTTGTAAAGAATGTTAGGTCAAATTCCATAAGCTAGTCTATCCTGAAGAATAAGATAATTTGAGGCAATGAGCTTCCACAACTTCAAGGCTCTTTCTCTTCACCAGCTTCAACACCTTCATTAATGTTTCCAAATAGCATCACAATTTTGAATGTAGGTAGGCTCCATGACAACAGTATGGCCTAGGCGACATCTTCTTTTGTTAGAACAGTTTTTCAATTAAGTATGGGCATCCTGGATCTGGATGGTACACTGGACCCTGATGGTTTGGAGTTACTGAAATGAGTCAGAGAGGTTGAACTGAGGATTCAACTTGGCTCAAGTTTCATCAGCCAAGTGAGGAGTCACCCATATCAGCTCCACCCCATTACATCTGAGCTTCCCAAAGATTATGGGTATCATAGCAGAGAAGGCACAAAGTAGCCACGGTGATGTGGGTTGTGACTCATGAAAGGTCATATTGTTAGTCACTGAGGTGCTAGTGGACTTTTGTATCAATTTACTTGTTTTGTGCCTTTGAGTTCATTTTATGTGACAAACCTGTTCAGCTGTTTATTCTGGGGATTCAAACAAGTTCATTTATAGTGTTTTGAATTGGCACTATATCTCCTGGAAGATCTCTGGGATGAAGGATCCAGTTGTTGGCAACTTGGCCAACTGGTTTGACTGCTGCTGTCACTGAACTATTCTATTCCCGAGGAAGCAGGATATTTCTCTACACAACAGAGAAACAGCTCTGTCTCTTGCAGAAGGGATGCCCCCTCAATTCACATGAGTAAGCCATGTTGGTCATAATGCAGATGTGTAGATTCTGAATACTGGGTTTGAAATGTAACAAAGCTAGATACATTGCATAGAGCTCTATCACTTAATACTGCAATTGTTCTCTACCTCATTCCAGAAGCCATGATCGTGAAATTCTTAGTTGTGGGTTCCCTAGCCTTGAAGTTTGGCATCCACTGTAATCAGGGTCATTTCTCTGACTTGGAAAGGCTTTCTGTTGGATAAAAGACCACAATCTACTGCTTCATGTTGTATCTCAATGATGGAGAAATAGTTATTTTTAGATATTTTTGTTCAAGATGTTGTTCTGAAACTGCAGAATGGGCCACCGTATGGTTCTTGAGTGAGCATTTGCCCAAAGATCAACATATAATACCTGGAACTGATCTACAAATACCAGATCTATTTCTCCTGCTTCATCTCCTTAGCTGCTCCATTAGCTTTTCCTTTCTCTTCTGGGGGAGAAAAAATCTTGCTGATTGAGTTGATTACCACCCCTAAGTGCAGAATGGACAGCAACATTAATAGCTGTTCCTTTACTGTGTTTAAGATGTGACCTATGAGCCATCCTAATGTAAGCCCGATACTTTTTTTCTGGGTGGTTACCTCAAGAGAAAATCAACTAGGTATGGTTTTATGTTCTGAGATTCATTATTTCAGTAGAACATAAAGGAAAGCTTTCCAGGTCTACAGATGTCATGATTTCTCCAGAAGAAACAGCTTCTACTATTAACCTTAAGTTTTCCATCTTGAACGCTTTATACCTCATGAACATGTTCTCATATTTGATATCAAGGATACCTTTCCAGTTCCCCTTCTTTGTTGAAACTATGTAGATTATTTTAACAATCTCTCTTTGTCCTTTGGAACAATTGCTCTGGACATTTTAGCTGCCATTGGTGCATCAACTTAGGTCAATAGCTCTGCTAGCAAATACCTTTTTAGCATGTCTTGAGGGGAGACAACCATTTGTTCTTTGAAGAATTCTGAGAAAGACAACTCATATTCAGCTGCTTCCAAGGAAAACTTCACATGCTCCCCTACGGTCAGGAACCTTTTCTAAATTGCTCTAGAACTTGAATGTCTTTACCAACTCATAATAAAGGAAGGGAACTCTTTATATAGGAAAAGTTATGTGTCCTGTTGTTCTTCAAGTCACCATGAAATACATTCCTTTCCTCTTTCTCTGACCTATATTAGGAATCCTCTGATTTTATTAGCATATTAATTTCTACGAATTTGGCTGCTATCTAAACAGAAGAGGATTAGGAAGCATTCCTAGATTCCTACCTTTCTTGGGCAGGAGGAAGGCTTACTCAGCTGGATTCACCTTTAAGCCAGGAACCTTTCCTCATCACCCTCCACTGAACTAAGTCAAAACATCTGCAAGCCCCACTGTGGCTCCTTAACCACAGTGTGGTTTTGGTGCCCTTAACTTACGCAGGCAAGCCTTCTGTTTGCCTCTGAGGCAATCATCTCATGGTTTCTGTCACCACCCTTGAGTTCTGCAATGCTTTTGCAGTTGGCAACTTGTTTTTGCAGGGTTCTCCTGCACTGAGGTTTTGGTGCTGTATCTTCTCTTTGCAGGAGCTGACAGCCCCTTCTGAGATGATGAGCCCTAATTAGCATTCTGGCTGCTGTGTTCTAAACCAGCAGAAGTTTCCATCTTCAAAGGCAGCTCTATGTGAAGCATATTATGGTAGTGAGAGAGACAAAAATGAAAGTTGCACTAGCTCCAGCCATTCCCTCCTCCCATCTTCTGGTACCCTCTTTGAATCTGTATAGTGGATTATATTGCTTATGACCCACAGTTGAACCAAATATAAAATGCTTTTTATAAGGTATTCATATATTAACCTATTTCCTTTACATAAGCAGATCCATGATTGTTAGGTGACTTGCTTTGAGTTCAATGTGCATTTTCTGTCTTTCACCATCTGGTTTATGCTAGATTTAGGAAGGGTGACTGTATGAGTATGAGCTTCAAGGCCAAACAAAGGGGGGAAAGCTAACTTTCCCAAACTTTTATTGTAGCCAGCAACTGTATTACTGAATATTCTACGCCACCTTTAGAAACACAGAAAGCTTGCAAAAATGTGTCAAAAGCAGAAGTTCAGGTCAAAGAACAAGGTCACAACACACTGGCCTTATAACAGCTTGTTCTTTTCCAGTCTGATGCATATAAAAGCAAGAACCTCTTTGCGTAGTCAAGTCTTTCCCTCCCCACAGCCAACACAGCAAGATAAGGAGGTGTGATCCCGGAACAGTCGAAGACCGTTGGAACCAATAAGCCAGGCAAAGACCAATAATGAGGTCAATAAGGAACACCTGATACCGAGAAAGAACTGGGTGCACTTGTATTTTGGACCCTAAAATGGAAGGATTAAAGAGGTGGAAAGAGAGTAGAGAAGGGATAGAGATCCTGTGACATCATAAGCTCTTCAAGGAAGGGGACCAAGAAGAGCCAAAGCAGAGTTCTACTTTCTACCAACAATAGAGCTCTTCTGCTCAAGTAGCCTGTGCATCAAATAGGTCTGGCCAAATATAGCAGATGTTATACTGGATTGACTCAGCTGATAACTCTGGAACTCTCTCCCAGGAAGATTTGTCTGTCCCTTCTGTTGCCATCTCCCACCAGCAGGTAAAGACTTTTTTTTTGTTTCATCTGATGTTCCCTCAGTGATCCCTCCTTCCTGAGCAGTGTTTTAATTGTTGTTGTATATACTCTAGCTCTGCTTTTAACTATTTTAATGAAGTGATTTTGTTGGTTCTACTGGCTTTAAAATGTGATTATATTATGTATGTTTTAATTTGTTAGCCACCTTTGTGGCCCTTACAAGGGCAGAAAGGAAGGGTATAAATTTTGTGAAAAAAATAACTACTAACATTAAAATCTGACGGAATATTATATTTGTCATGAGGGGTGTACTGTTCACTTAGGGGATGTGCCTATAGTTGAATTTGATACAAAATGTTTAAAGAAAGCTTGCTAAGTAACTACTACATTAAATTCAGTATTGTACTGGTACAAGAATAAAACTGTGATCTCCAGTAAAAAACAATTTATACTGAAAAGCTTCCTTGTCCTAAAACAAATCAATAGGAAAGGAGAATGCAAGTCAATAGAGCAGGAGTGTCAAAAAGAGTGCCTGGAGCTTTAGCACGATGCCCCCAACAGCTGTTGCTAGGCAACCATAACAGCTTAGCCAGTATTCCAAGCTTGGTTTTGGTCAGTAACCAGCAGGGGGAGGTAGCAGGGCCCTTTCTGGGGCTATTTTGGCTTTTGATGGAGGATGTATCAGGGCTAGGCCTAGAAGCAATCACTGGGCCACTTGATACCACATGACTATTTATTTACATTATGTATAGTCCGCCTTGCTCATTGAGACAGCAGCTTACACAGTGTGAGTCATACAGTCAATATCAAAGACATTTTAATAAGCATGTGTGACAGGTTGC
This sequence comes from Eublepharis macularius, assembly GCF_028583425.1. NCBI lineage: Eukaryota > Metazoa > Chordata > Lepidosauria > Squamata > Eublepharidae > Eublepharis > Eublepharis macularius. The sequence continues at coordinate 56,571,392 of NC_072799.1, forward strand.
ATGTTTTAAAAAGTCTGGAAGGGCTGTACACACACAGCTGCAAGACTGTTAAGGGTTAATCCCTCACAGAAACAGAAAGCTTTGAGTGCCAGGCCACTCCAAAGCATCTGACTGGGTAGCATGAGCTGGAAAGAAGAGAGTCTGTTTTCAGTTCTAGCAGAGAGGACTCGAGTGTGAAGTGTTGGGAGACCAAGTCCTAATGGAAAGCAGTTTTAACACCAAGAGAAGAACTGGAAAAAAGTTGGCAAGGAAGTTTGGGATGTAGGTGCAGACTCATAATCAGGCCAAAGGAAAGGGACAGCTCTTCTAAGGAGAGATTTTCCCTACCCAGTCAAACAGGGAGGCTCTGGAAAGTGAAGAGATCCCTGGTCGGGTGTGGTTGGAAACTGCCTGAGGAGACCTTCAAATTCAGTTAACAACTGAAGGAAAGCACTGATGTGTGAAAAGAAAGGGTCTGGAGTACTAGAAAGTGGGTACCAGCATTCCTAACTCCAGAATAGATAAATAATACTAAAAGAAAGTAAACTAGAGAGCTTGGGGGAAAACAAGGGAACCAAAGCCTCAAAACAAGCTTTTAAGTATCTGTGAAGAGCGTAAGAACTGAAGTCTGTGCATGTTCTGATTTAGTGAATTACCTCAGAAATTTTCAACTCTTGGTTTCATCTGACCTTTCCCCTCTAAAGCAAATAAACTAGAAAGTTATTTTTGGAACTTTAACAACACCTCTGGTGCTGTATAAGGACAAGGGAACATCATAACATATAATGGGTATATATATGCAAATGTGCAAAGATGAAAAAACAGCAGATATCGAATAGAGAGCTAAAGAACTACTTAATAGGATCATACTTACAGCAATAGTAGTGGAATCTATGGTCCATCAATCTTTACAGAAATAGTAGTCAAGTCTGTGGTCTCTCCCTATCCTTTTACAGATAGATCTCTGTGAGATCACTTCCTTACAGTACAGCCCTCTTATCTGAGTAAAAAGCCCTCTTGAATAATTCAGTTTTGCAAAATTTGTGGAACGGCAGAAGAATGGGAGCTTTCCTAACCTTCTCAGGTAGACCATTCCATGAAGTGGGAGCCACCACAGAGAATGCACATGTAAGGACAGGTGCTGATTTTGCCTGTGTGCAAGGTGGCACCTGTAGAAGGCCCTGTTCAGATGAGCGAAGCTGCCGTAGTGGAACAGAAAAAGAGAAGCAATCCCATAGATATGATGGACCAAGGCCATGAAGAGCTTTGTAGGCGATAGCCAATACTTTGAATTGGGCACAGTAACTGATAGGTAGCCAATGGAGTGACGGTAGAATGCAAGTAATAGTCATGGTTCTAGCTCCTGATAATATCTGAGCTGCAGTGTTCTGCACCAACTGAAGTCTTGGGAGTAAACTTAGAGGGGAGACCTGTATACAATGCATTACACTAGTCAAGTCTTGATTTTATTATGGCATGGATCTAGGTGGCAAGATCAATTGTGTCAAGGTAGAGGGCCATCTTCCATGTTAGACTGACTTCGTGGAAAGCATTTTTTGTGGCTGCCTTAACTTTGCTTTTCTAGCAGTAGTTCTGGATCCAGTACAATCCCTTGACTCTTAACTGAGTCTGCAAGGGTCAGATGAACTCCACTGAAAGTGGGGAGCACAATGTCCTTCAAGATTTTTGTCATCCCAACTAGCATCACTTCCGTCTTGTCTGGGTCCAGTTTCAATTTGTTTGCTTTCAGTTATTTAATCACAGCTGTCAGTAAGATTCTAAAGATCTCTACTGCATCCCTCAGTGATTTGGACAGTGAGATATAGAACGGGGTGTCATTTGCATATCGATGACATCTGTTTCCATAGCTACGAATGAGTTCTAAAGGTTTTACATAGAGGTTGAATAATATGGGAAATAAAACTGTGCCCTGTGGAACCTCGTAAGATAATTCTCACTCTAGAGATAGTCTCCAACAGCTACCCTTTGAGTTCATTTAATGAGAACCAGTCTAAGGCACATTCGATACCCAGTTCTGCCTCCAGGCACCTTAACAAGATGGCATAGTCTACTGTATCAAAGGCTGCAGGAAGATCCAGGAGGAGCAACAAAGAAGCATGGCCTGTATCCATATTCAGGTGGAGATCATCAAATAACACCACCAGAGCCATCTCCATCCTATACCCAGCCTGAATCCCGATTGAAATTGATTCAAAACACCAGAGTTATCAAAGAAGACCTGGAGCTGGCTAGCTAGTGCTCTCTCAATCACTTTGCCCATAAAGGGCAGATCAGAGACCAGGCGGTAATTGATCCAGAGGAGTTAGCTGTGTTCGTCTGCAGTAGCAAAATAGAAAAGAGTCCGGTAGCACCTTTAAGACTGACCAACTTTACTGTAGCATAAGCTTTCGAAAACTCATCTGACGAAGAGAACTGTGGTTCTTGAAAGCTTATGCTACAGTAAAGTTGGTTAGTCTTAAAGGTGCTATTGGACTCTTTTCTATTTAGGCGGTAATTGGCCACATCATTTTTGTCTAGGAATGGTTTTTTAAGCAGCAGGCTAACTGCCTGTTTGAGCAGTCGGGGGAAGGTGCCCTGACTTAGTGACGGATTTATGATAGACTTTCAAGGGTTCATTTATGTGGTTCTTACATGATTTTAACAGCCAAGATGAGAAAGGATCCAGTGTACATGTAATGGCTTTCACAGGTGCCAGGCTCTTGTCAATATCTATCATTGTAACTGGTTCAAAATGATCCATACGTGAACTAGACAGTTTACTAAGTACGTCTTCACTCCATCTGTATTACAGCTAGCATCCCAATCAGAGCATATCCATGCTATTTTTTCAGGGGGGGGAAGGCATCACAGTTAATTTTCTGCTCTTGAGACTGCAAAGGTTCAGATTTAGGAGTTAGAATATGACAAGATTATTTGAATAATTAGGACAATATGGGGCAGAAAATTTTCCAATGCTCTATTTTCTATGGAAAAATTTCCTCCCCATATAAGTAAATATTGTCTGTTTATCTATAGTCGTCATAGCTGTTGTGCTGTAGTTTAGTCTTGTTAGATGTGCTAAATGTGGGATGCGAAGTGTGAAGAAACCACAGTACTTGTACACAATCCAACTGCCTTCTTTTGCTAACATTATTTAAATTATTTATTTATATGTGAAGTGGAAAAATTCACAGACATTTTTCCAGAAAATATTTCAGTTCCAGTTTTCCCAGAACACCCACATTGCTGCTTGTCATCGGCAAGTTCTGAGTCCTGGAAAATGGTAGCACTGCCATGGAGACCACTGAGGCTGCTTTGCTCCCTGGATCATTTTACCTTCCTAGGAAGTTGTGTCTCCTCTCACCTGGTGGAAAGAATCACCCAGTCTGTTGAGAGAATGCAAGTGATGCTACGGAGAGGGTTCCCACTGAAAAATTAAATTCTGAGGGAAGAGTTGAGTGGACAACTATGTCCACTGCATATCATGCACGATTCTTTAGGTGTGGTAACATTAATATCTCAACCATTTTCAGTGCTTTCAAGTTTTTTTCTTATATTTGAACAAAATAAAGAAAAATGTACCCTATTCTTCTTAAGTTTTTACAAGTATCTTCCCAATAAAATAATTTCCCAATAAAATAATTTTCACATAAAGTTTGAATTTAAAACCACTTTCATTACTCAGTCAGGCCCAACTGCTTGCTACTGCTCAACAGCATCCCTCCTCCACAAAAGGCAGTGTAGTATAGTGGTTAGAGTTTTACAGTAGGATGTGGGAGAAAGGTGAGCATATGGAGGCTGTCAGGAAGAGGAGGAGAGGAAATAGCGTGGAGAAGGGGATACATGGGAAAGTATCCCCTATACATTCCCCTATAGGGGAAGTATCCCCTATACATCCTTGCAGATTCCCCGCCAAGTAACTTGGCCTGGCTCAGCCAGCACCATACAACTGGACCATAGAGGAGGCTGCCAAGGGTGGGGGGAGAAGGGAAGCTAAAGACAGGGGGGCTAACAAAGGGTGGGAAAGAGAGAAGGAAGCTGGAAAAGGGGAGAGGTTATATGAGCAGACAGGAAGGAAAGGAGGACATGGTGAGGGAGGTGGAAATGAGATACCTCTCGCAAGTTCTTCACGTCCCCAGTGTATAGGGACTAAATATTAGCATATGTTTGAAGATTTTGGACTTACCTCAAATTCAGCATGCCTGTGAATATCTTCAGCTCTCTGTCTACTCAAGATAAATTCTGCTTCATTTGCTACTCTCACTAGATGATCTTTCATTGTTTGGCTCAGCAGTCTGTAAGCACAATTTAGAGACAAATAAGTCATTATGGAGTCCCAAAATAAAAGCTTCAAAACATTTTCAGATGAACCACATGGATTCCTCAATCCAAAAACATGCTTCCAGAATGGAGTTTCAGTGTAAATACGGAATGACTTAACCATTTGTCTCAAGAGAATTTCGGACACAATCTTACAGAAATAAAGTGGCTCTTCATGAAATGAATTATTATTATCATTTCTGCTCTCACTGTAAGTCTTCTTCTAGTCGCAAAATAATGGCTGCATTAAATACCCATTAAACTGAAGTAACTATTTACATGTCTGGAAAAGTTAAAGCCTATAATTTTAATAGTACAATGCTATGCAGAATTAATCCAGTTTAAACCCTTTGAAATTGTAACTTTGCATAGGATTGCACTGTAAGTCTGGTTAATCAGTCTTCTGCAAACTGGTACAAATTGAATATGGAAGATAGGTGTGCTACTTTTTATAAAGAGAGCACCATGATTTTCATGGCCAAATAATACTCAAAGCCATCTCTTCTCACTTCAAACTTTAAATAATCAATAAACTGGCTCTTTTCTAATCACATAAATTATGTAATTTTTCATAATGTACCTTTCAAGCTCTTCATATGTTCCTCAGAGAACCTTAAAGCTACAATCTGAACCTCAGAGCACTTTACTGACAAAGATCTCACTGTAGTAAGCTGAGCACAATCTGAAAACTGAGAGCCTTGGTCATCTGTGAACAACCTTGAGATTTTCTACTGAGCTGCATCAAAAACTCAGATGGTCTCAATTTGCAAAAAGATGATGTTATTTAAATCCATGCAGAGATGATCAAACAGAACTAGATACAATAAAAGCCAATGTTCTGGATACACACTCAGCTTTACAAGTGAACATTTTAACACAAAAATGAAAAATTACTACGTGGTCTTCAGAAAATCAGTTAAATTCTTCTTTGGCATACCCTGAGAGATAATTTTTTTTATTTTCATCACATCCTTAACACTGTTTGATGTTCCTCTCGATTCTCTACTGTGGTTTTTTTTTAGCATTATCTTAGAGCAAGTTCTGTTGTAAACTGCCATCTTAGAGTCTCTCTAAATGAGATGAAGTACATGCAGAGGCTCAAGTGAAGAGAGGCGCAATGCTAGCTGGGAAGATGAGTTCCAAAAAGACAGACTGGAAGGCTTTGTCAATTCCCTCTCTACAGAACCTGCAAATGTCACTGCTCAGGGAGTCTGTTTATTTCCTCTCCACCTCCTCAAAGACTCTGTCAGTTTCACCTCCCCTTCTGGGAGCCAGGGAGGAAATAAACAAACCCCCTGAGAAGCAATCTTCTTTACCAGCTCTGTAGAGAGGGAAATTGACAAAGCCTTCCGATCTGCCTTTTTAGAACTCATTTTCCCAGCTGGCATTGTGCCTCTCTTCACTTGAGCTGCCGCATGTACTTTGTCTCATTTAGAGAGACTCTTAAAGCAAACTTGGTGACAGGAAGAACACAGATCTCCATTATATGTAAGCCAGCATCATAACAGAAACATGTCTTATGCTCCTGAAGATTAGTTTTATGTCTGTATGTAGATGAAGATTCTATACTGTATATTTCCAAAAATGAGGCTGGGATAAGGGCCATTTCCCCATGGTCTAAAAAGAGCGCAATACTCATCCTGCCTCCATTTTGTAAACGGATGGCGTCAAAAATCACACGAGGAAGCCAAGCAGCCTTCTGTGAGTATCACGCTATTTTATACCATGGAGAAATGGCCAAGGACAATGTTTAGATTAGTTAATATTTTGCCTAAGCAGTTAAAGAAAAATATTCAGTTTTTAGAATGCTGAGACAAAGAAATTAATATTGTTACTAATAAAATAACTCTATTGTCTAAGATCTGACAATATGAAACTATATATGTTCTATAAATGCTAATAGGCCTAAAAGCTTTTAACTGTAGCTTTAGCAGTTTAAGCAACAACAGTGGCCAATTTAATCAATTATATTATCTTTAGCCCTTCTTTATTTCTGAAGTATGTTACAATTAGAAGAAATAAAGAAAATATTAAACATGGATTTCCTTTTTTCAATGAGTAGTAACATTTTATTATTAAATTCTAAGGCCTTACATTTTTCAAAAGTCTCAAAAAGGCACCTATAGGTTGTTGCCAGACAGGCCATTATGAAAGTCAAATTAGCTTCTAGTCTAAAGTTTGGTTTTGTGTCACTTTTCAGTCAAACAGACAAACAAAAAGTACACAATATACTCTATGTAATAACATTCTAACACTATACAGATACTATGAAGTATAACTATCAGCACGATATAATTTTTAAACCATCATAAGTTAAGAACTTTCAATTCTTATCCTTTTTTTTTTAAAAAAAGTTTTTTTATTAGGTGAGTAAAAATTACAAATAGAGTTTTTATTTAAAAACCTAAATATCAATTTCCCCCCACCCTTTCCCTCCCCCCTTTTTCTCGGACTTCCAACAGCTTTCCAACCCATATCTTATTCTATTACTTACTTATCTATTCCCTTTATATATTATTATCCCATATGTCCTTAATAAACTAAATAATATCCATTAAAATCAAATCTATTCAAAACTTAAATTTAGCAATGATTAAAACTTCACTTTAAATGGTAAAGTTCCCTATCTCTAATAATTCCCCCAACTAATAACTTTCAAATTGCCTAATTTCCCCTTCACGTCCCACTTTTTCTCCAAATACTCCTTCAATCTCCCCCAGTCATTGAAAAATTCTTCAGAATTCTGGTCTCTCAGCCTTCTTGTCATTTTGTCCATTTCTGCCATGTACAGCAACTTTTGTATCCACTCTCCAATAGATGGTGTTTCTTGCACTTTCCATTTCTGCGCATATAGTATTCTTGCCGCTGTTGTCATATAAAATAACAGTGTTCTGTGTTGCGTAGGAACATCTTCCATATTTAAGTTCAGTAGCAGGAGTTCTGGGTTCTTTATTATTGAAATCTGCAAAATCTCATTTATCGTTTCTAAAATATCTCCCCAGTACTGCCTAGCAACCTCACAAGTCCACCACATGTGATACAATTCTTATCCCTTTTGAGTGATTTCTCATCATTTGTAATGATTTCTCAGAATCTTCAATCATCAAATGCGTTTCTGAGGGATAGGCATGTGTGCACACACAATGCCTCATTCTAAGTTGGTTGCAAAATTGAAACACAGCACATTTTTTTCTTTTTCCCTCAGAAAAAGGAATAGGGAGTGGTCTAATTCTTCCAAATTAATACCACTTTCACTTGTCCTCACACAACATCTCTATCCCACACTTGACATGTCAAAGATATCTCCAAAGAGAATGAGAGTATAGGATATTAAAATTACAGCTGAGAATTTCTTGTGGAGAATGGCAGTTGGAAAAAATATTCTACACTCTCATTCTCTCCGTCCCATCCAAATATTATACAAAGTAACAAGCTAGCGGCTTACAATAGCTTACACATACTGGCAACAAATGGTCTAAAACCTCAATATAGGTGTCTTATAATTGATACAGCAGCAATATATATGATTTTTTAAAAACCTAACAAGATGGGGAAGAGGGGAACAATTCCTACTCTTGGATGCTTACAATCTTAAATTTGACTCAGAAGGAAGAAAGTCTATGGGCAGCAGGGAAGAATGTTTGCGAATATATTTACATACACTTATCCTTAGGTGAGAAATGTATTCCTTCTAAAGGGTATAGCCAAAGGCTTACTAAGAGAAAAATGTTCTGAGGGATTTGAAGGAAAAGAGAGGAGGTGGTATAACAGTGTTCAGAAAGTGAGATCTGGGCATAAGGGCCAGCAAAAGTAAATTGTTTTCATGTAAAAAAGCAAAAGATCTTCAGATTAGGGCTGCCAGGTTTACCCCTTTTTACCCCCTTACGGGTCGAATTTCTTAAAATCCCTTCTTAGTGAGCCCCTACACCGCAAAAGGAACATCCTGCCCAAATTTCACGTTTCTAGGTACAGAGTTGGCTGTAAGAACTAGAGATGGGCACGAATCAAATTACGACCCAAAAAACCACACAAAACAGGGTGGTTCGTGGGTCATGAACCAGTGGTTCATGGAAGCTCGTTTTCACAAATTTTCACTAACTGGTCTACTGGTTCATTTGGGTTGTAAAGGGGCAGTTTAAATGGCCATTTCCTCAGGGAAATGGCCATATAAACTTTTCCTGCAGCTTGCAAGTGGCAGGTCCCTTTAAACTATCAGCTGGCAGGTGGGAGGGATCCCCCCTTGCCGCCTGCCAGCTGATAGTTTAAAGGGACCTGATGCTTGCAAGCTGCAGGGCCCTTTAAACTGCCCAAACCCCAGCCCCCAGCCCCACTCCCCTAGCCCCAGCCCCAGCCCCACAACTTGCCCTGTGGCCTCACTGCATCCTCCCCTCCTCCCACAAGGGACAGGAAGGCCATTTTTGGCATCTCCTGTTGATGCGTGGGCCTTCAGGGCAGCAGAGGAGGCCGAAAAGGGGTGGAAAGGCCCTTTTCGGCTTCTGCTGCCATCAAAAACAGCCTCCCTGCTCCTCAAATGACCGTGGCTGCAGCCATTTGAGGGGCAGGAAGGCCATTTTTGGCCTCCTCCACTGCTGCGCGGGCCCACACAGCAGCAGAAGAGGCCAAAAACGGCCTTCCCACCACTTGTGGGAGGAGGGGGAGGACACCGCAGGCATGCAGGGTAAGGTAAGTGTGGGGCTGGGGCTGGGGTTAGGGCAGTTTAAAGGACCCTGTAGCTTGCAAGTGGCAAGCTTTAAAATATCAGCTGGCAGGTGGCGAGGGGGGATCCCCCCTCCACCTGCCAGCTGATAGTTTAAAGGAATCTGCCACTTGCAAGGCAGGAAAGAACCCTTTAAACTGTCAAATGCCCCTTTCCCTACCACTGCTAAGCGGCCGGAAAGGGGCATTTAAACCCCATGAACCACAAACTGGTTTGTAAAGTTGCCCCAGTTCATGCTAGTTCGTGGTTCCTGGTTCGTGAAAACCTACGAACCACGAACCTCATTGTTCGGTTTTTTGGTCCTCCGTGCCCATCTCTAGTAAGAACTAGAATAACATGAATTTCTGTTTTTCATATTTATAAGTCACATCGTCATGCTACAAAAATGTTAGTAGATGAAAATTCAATAAACACGCACTCTTTGTATAGGGTTAGTGTGATTTGCTGTTTTACCAGCAAACATACAAAATGTGTTATAGAAATTGGTGGTGGCATAATTACCTTGTCCTCAACTAGAAATTGATTAACATTTACAAAAGGTTTTTCTTCTTTTAAAATGTCACTTGATAACTGGTTACATTAAAAAATCAGAAAAATGTTTCCAAAATGTAACCAATTTTTTAATTTTAATAAAAATTACTATGCTAAAGTAACCTGAATGCTGATTAAACCTGAATGTGAGTAAAAAACAATAGAATTAAAAGTAGATTCAGTCATTTAAACTGTCTGGTATTTGGGAATGAATCTCATGACCAGTTATATACAATAGAAAAGCAGCAAGGGTTACTGGCAAAGGAAAGGCCTATTTCAAGATATTGCCTTAATATTTATTAAGGTTCTCAAATGTGCAAAATATGGAGCTGTGTTAATGATTGACTTGACATGGTTTAGGGCAGGAAGACCATCATCGTAATGTAGAGAATAAATCTTTCACTACAAGTCTGAATTCTGAGAACCAAAGCATATGTGTTGGGTTGCAGTGCTAAGAATTAACTTCTAAGTTTCTGATTATGTATTTTTGACCTCCCTTGACCTCATTTATAGAGTGGCTATTATAAACTTGGCTGTTGAATAATGTTTTATTAGCCTAGATAACAAAGCACTCCTAGCAGACTGAACCAGCAGCGTATGGTTCTTCAGGGTAAGGTGCATATCATTAACAAATAAATTGCACAAGCTGGGCCAAATTTAGTAGATTTCCTTTTAATAGTTGAGGTTTAAGAAATTATTTTCTTTGTAAATGCACTTTTAAAAACTCATACAAAATGAAAAGCAAGAGTAGAGCTCTTTAAGTAAATTATTAAAAAGCTATGGATTACATATGCATGTGCCATCAAGTCACATCCAACCTAAAGTTAGCCCAGCAGGGGCTTTCAAGACAAGTGAGAAGCAGAGGTCGTTTGCCATTGCTTTCCTCTGCAGACCACCCCAGTCTTCCTTGGTGGTCTCCCATCCAAGTTCTGACTGGGTCCAAACCTGCTTAGCTTCCAAGCTTTGATAATACTGAGCTATACTATTCCACCTTCCAACTCATGAGTATGGGCATGGGGTAATATTGTAGTGGGATTTGGATATGCCTATATAGAGGAAGGAAATTAAGTCGGCTATGCTTCCATCCCTTCTAAGTTGGTCCTTCTTCCTAACCCTCCTCATAAGCCCTGCTCTCTATGCCCCTACCTACAGAGAGGTAAGACAAGTAATGACCAAACACAGGACTTTTTCAGTTGTGACACCTCATTTGCACAGTATCTTTTCCCTTTAGGCTCCCCTGGAGTCTACCTTTGTCTCTTTTAGATGCCAGTCCAAAACATTTTTTTAACCCAGACTTTAAATTGTGCCCCAAAACAAAATGCCAGTCAGTGTAGACTTTTCATCACGGGGTAAATATTCGTTGTATTCAGCACCTGGCAATAATCTGGCTGTTGCATTTAGGACCAAGTGAACATCCCAAACAGTTTTGAAAGGCATTACAGAGCTCCAACTTGGATGTGACCAGAGTGTACATCACTGGGGATGAGGTATGAATTTCAAAGAATGGCTGTAGCTGGTGCATAAGCTGAAAATAATAAAAGGCATTACATGCCATGGTGGAGACTTAGATCTCCAACTGTAAGCCAGGATCCAGCAGTACCTCCAAACTATGAACCAGTTCCTTCAGAGGGAGTACAGCCCTCTCCAGGATAGACTGACTCATCAATCCTTGAGCAGTGCTGTCATTAAACACCAGACCTGTCTCATCTGGACTGAACTTCAATTTATTTGTCTTCTATATTCTCTGAACACTATAGATAGAGACTCCAAGTTGTTTGGCAAGTTTGGAGCTTTAGAAGAGGTAGATTGGGAAGGGAAAACAACCAGAGAAAAGGGCCCAACCTCAGCCTGCTCTGGCCCCACTCAGGGTTGCCAGGTCCCTGGGGGCCCAGACTGGGGGACGGGGGGCAAAGGGTAGCACTTATCTCATGCGCACGTGCTCTGGAAGACCCTGGGAGGAATGACATCATTCCTAGAGTCCTGCAGAAGTAAAGGGTCATGCTGGGGGCTGACTGAGTGAAAATTGGCCCCACTGGGGGACTAGGAAGTCTAGATCCACCCCTCAAGGAGAACCTGCTATGCCAGCCCAACACAGGAAGTGCCAGGCTAAGCTGTGTAGGCAGGTCTCTTACTATGGCAAGCCTGGGCCACGCATGGGCTCCCCTCCCTGCACCTCCAGCTCATGGCAGATCCTACCAGCTCCTCTCTTTGGGCTGGAATGACCTTGGGGCTGGGGTGTCCCCAGAGTGGTGGGCCCAGACCATTGGCCCACCAGGACCTTTTCTGGTGGCCTTAATGACCAATCTGCCCCTATGCTTTGTAATATTTACAAAGTGACACCTGTCTTTATATTTCTTTGAACAAACCTCCAGAAAAAGCTCACTGGCCTTGGCTATTGTCTACTTGTTGTGGTCAGGCTGAGAAATAATAACTGAATTCAGATAAGCCAGAGGTGATGATGGTTTGAATGGACAGGATGGGAATGCCTTGCCCCCCAGGAGAATGTAATCTGGGCAGACTCACTAATGAGTATAGGGATATGTTTAAGATTCTGCCTTGTGGACTGTTGAGTTCACCCTATAACCAACCAGCATTTTTTAAAAAAACCCACTTCCATAGAGTTGATTGCGTTTGTATTTGCAACTTAAAAAAAAATTTAAAAGTAACAAATGCTTAAAATTCTAGTTAGATCACTGTATAATTGCCAGAAGTCAACAGAGCCACCCTCTAAGACTTTAGAGTAGGGTCACCAACTCATGCTTGGGAAATGCCTGGAGATTTAGGGGTGGAGTCTGGAGACAGTGGGGTTTGGGGAGGGGAGAGACCTCAGCAGGGTACAATGCCATACAGTCCACCTTCCAAAGTAGCCATCTTCTCCAAGGGAGCTGCGCTTTGTCACTTGGAGATCAGTTGTAATTCTGGGAGATCTCTATCCCTCCCCCCCCCCCCCGCCAACTGGAGGTTGGCAACCTAACTTTGGACACACCAACCCAAAATCAGCCTCAGATTGTTGCTCAGGCATGCAGCACAAAACCCTCCATATATGCAGCACAAGAAGAGGTTAACAAGTCTGTGGTGGCTGCATTCATTCAGATGAATCACACGTATAAAAAAGCTACAGGAGATAATGCGAAATGTAATAGAAAGTTATCACAGAATATTAACCAGAGACACATTGCACTGTCATTGCACTGCAGTAACAATTTGCAACTGGATTCTCCTGTGTGGACAAGCTAACCTAGCTGCAGATTATTGCAATAGGGCAACTAGAGTGCTATATCTAATGATGTGTGGATGCAGCCCAGGGAAGTTTAAGCAGCTGCATCAGATTCACCAAGTTAGTTATTGAACACAATGCTTACAACATTCATAATGAAACTGAAATATATGGCATCAAATTGGAAATGAAAGCTACAGTGAAGGAATAATTAAATAAAATGAATTATCAAGTTACCTTCCTTCATTGACAAGCTCAATGAAAGCTAGACCTGCATTCTTCTGTATTGAGTTCTGCCATTCCTGAAATACAAAGCAACACATATTGAAGAAATCATATAATAAAAAATACATACGGAAAATACATTTGTATTAATTAAACCAATTAAGCTAATGATAAATTTAATATTACGTATCTGCATTGTGCAACAAGTAACCAGCATTGTGCAACAAGTAACCAGCTTGCTCATCAGCCCATTCAAATAACAATCCAACTTTGTAGAAGTAATTCTGGTTAAACACGGAGTATGGTTATGCAAATATATCTCAAGGAAACTTTTCACAGGAATATGTCCTGTACTTTTAGTTTTACTAGAGGCACAACAAACTCTAAATATCTATCAAACTGATTTTCAGATCCTTTCAATTCAGAAATGTACATTGGGGCCAAAAATCCCAAATATAAATACACAATGATGGGGTCCAAACTGGTGGAGACTGACCAAGAGAGAGAGATCTTGGAGTCGTGGTAGATAACTCACTGAAGATGTCGATACAGTGTGCGTTGGCAATAAAAAAGGCCAATGCTATGCTGGGGATTATTAGGAAGGGAATTGAAAACAAATCAGCTAGTATCACAATGCCCCTGTACAAATCAATGGTACAGCCTCATTTGGAATACTATGTACAATTCTGGTCACCACACCTCAAAAAAGATATTATAGCACTGGGGAAAGTGCAGAAAGGGGCAACTAGAATGATTAAAGGGATGGAAACTTCAAGAAAGGTTAAAGTGCTTGGGGCTCTTTAGCTTGGAGAAACGACGACTGAGGGGTGACATGAGAGAGGTTTAAAAGATTATGCATGGGACAGAGAAGGTAGAGAAAGAAGTATTTTTCTCCCTTTCTCACAATACAAGAACTCGTGGGCACTCAATGAAATTGCTGAGCAGTTGGGTTAGAACAGATAAAAGGAAGTACTTCACCCAAAGAGTGATTAACACATGGAATTTACTGCCACAGGAGGTGGCATAGACAGCTTCAAGAGGGGATTAGATAAACATATGGAGCAGAGATCCATCAGTGGCTATTAGCCACAAGGTATAGATGGAAGTCTCTGTCTAGGGCCGTGATGCTCTGTATTCTTGGTGTTTGGGGTGGGAGGGCTTCTAGTGTCCCTTCCCCACTGGCAGACCACCTGATGACACCTGGTTTTTTGGCCACTGTGTGACACAGAGTGTTAGACTGGATGGGCCATTGGCCTGATCCAACATGGCTTCTCTTATGTTCTTAAGTGTTTATAATACTAATAACAACATTTGATTTATATACTGCCCTTCAGGACAACTTAATGCCCACTCAGAGCGGGTTACAAAGTATGTCATTATTATCCCCACAACAAAACACCCTGTGAGGTAGGTGGGGCTGAGAGAGCTCCAGAGAACTGTGACTAGCCCAAGGTCACCCAGCGGGCTTCAAGTGGAGGAGTGGGGAATCAAACCCGGCTCTCCAGATTAGAACCCCGCGCTCTTAACCACTACACCAAACTGTTTAAAAAATCCTTTAAATCTAAAACATTACAACTTAAATCATAATTAGACATACCTACATTTTCATCTAAGTAGTGTTGTTTATCATACCTATACCCCTATCATTCTTCTACTGAGGTCAGGGTGGCCAGCTTGAGTTATCACAGCTTTAGCCACACAACCCTACCACAAGATAGGCTAAGAAGTGACATCAGACATCTGCTAATGAACTTCATCTCTGAGCTGGATTCTGAACACAGCTGTCCCCAGGTCTGCTATATCTCAATACCTCTGGCTTCATTTCCAGATCATGGTAACAAAAGAAAATCTAATCTTTGTATCATTATTCTTTATTAAACACCAGCATAATGACGTTTCTCAACATTTCCCCCCTTACATTAATTTAGCAAAGAAGATGCTTCTTTAAACTAAGTTATCTAACCTGTGCCTTCTAACAACCTAAAACAAGCATCAGCAGTTGCAAGCCTACCACTATACTGCTGGTCCCTTCCACAGATGTTTTAGCACACAACAAATTAGTGACTTTACTCCCACAAGATGTTTGGGGAAACGTCCTATGGTTGTCCCTTTAGGCATGTTCTTGGTTTCTTAACAACGGGTATCCTGATCAGACATGGGCACGATCCAAACATTAATCCCGATTTAGCTGATCGTGATTCCGCGGCAGCGCCGAACCCAGGTGCCCAAACCTCACCAATCAAGTCCCGTTTCCGATACAGAATCAGGAATCGGGAAGGCCGACGCAGGAGGGCACCCCACCACCAACACTCCCCCAGACCAGAGTGACCACGTTCTCAAAAGCTTATGCTACAATAAAATTGGTTAGTCTTAAAGGTGCTACTGGACTCTTTTTGATTTTGCTACTACAGACTAACACGGCTAACTCCTCAGGCACTAGTGTGTGTAATACTGTGTGAGCCCTCAGCCAAAGAGGTGCCCACTGAGCTTGGCCCCAGAGCTAGGCGGCAGCCCTGGAACCAGAGGAGATAGCTCCCTATTCCCTAATTTCCTATCCGCTGAAGCCCAAAGCTAAAGCTCCCCCCCTCTCTCTCTTGAGCTTTCTCTCTCCAAAAGTGGCAAGCGAGAGCTTGCCTCTGTCCCACTCCACCCGCGAGCGGGAAGTGAAACTTTGTTGCGCAGCACATGGCTATTTATAAAGCCGGAGTCTGCTACGCAAGAGGGCTGTGTTTGGCCGTAAGAGCTGCCTCTCAGGCTTTGCAGGGATGAGATTCAAGTGCTCATGGCTACAGAAGAATACCCCCTTCCCCCGCCCTCCCCTCTCTTCTCCCAAATGGACGAGACGGGTGCACGCTTTTCTGGCTGCTCCGTGGTTGGAAGGAAGCCCTGCTGATCAAGGAAAGCTGGGCTTCCATTCGTGTTTCCAGGGTGACAGAAGGAGGGCAAACAGCTCCAGCATTCCCCAGGCTCCATTTCCACGGGGCTCCGTTCCCTCGGGAACAGATGGCTGGCGCCAGACTGTCTGCAGACTGCAATCCCGAACGTAAACCGATTGATCCGATCGAGACCCGATAGAGCGCCCCACCCGAGCGCTGAACCGGGAGCCATGGACGGAACCAATCAGCCCGGTCCCGATGGCGCAAACGCCAAAATTGGGGCAATTTTCAGTCCGTAATTCCGATCATGCCCATGTCTAATCCTGATCACTAGAATTAAATGTAAAAGCTACTAAGTAAATAGAAAAGGTTTTGTTTCAGAGTTTTAGTTTGCAGGGGCAGGGGTGCATTTTTAGTACTAACAGGCAATCTAATAAAGCAATCACTCATAATCCTGTATCTTTCTTGCTTTACAAGTTTTGGATATACATTTATTAAAACCACGGTTCCAGACCATTGGCAACTGCTACTTGCTTTTTTTCTGCCACACACCTCTTCTCTTGTTTTAGCTTTCCATCACAAAAATTTGGCAGCAGTCATTTAGCAAAAAATAAACAACAATATTTTTCTCTGAGTGACATCACACACACTTGTGTCTGCAAACAATGGCTTTTACTTGGATCACATTAGCTCCAGTGCTTTGAAACATAATTACTCAAGACAGAAGTTGGCAAAACTAGAAAGAAAGTACATTTATCATGACTCTTTTTAGCACAGCTCTCTATATCATAGACAGTTATCAAAGAAGGCATTCGTCTAAACAAAATTTTTATAAGTCACAGGTGAATGTTCCCTTAAGCATGCTTTAATAGTTGGGGGATAAATGTAATGGCCATCATATTTCATGTTTAATTTAATATTTCAACATAGCAAATATATCCTGCACTGCAATTACACTAACAGAGCTGATTGCATTGTTATGTCAAGATCTTAGTTATTCTTCTCCCAAAGGTGCTGATGAAAAACATGTTAAAAGCCTCAATGCCAACCACTAATGTAGCTGAATAACTACAGAATACATTTCAGCACTTACAAAAGGAAAGGCTGCAGGAGGAGATCGACAAAGTCAATAATTTCATACCTGCTGTAAGCTGAACTTAATTGACTACCATTTCCTATGCCTATAAAATGTTTACTGTCTTGAAAATACACTGCTAATGTACATGATCACAAGGTACTGCAGTCTATAATAAATTCAGACAATAACTTCAGCAATGACAAAAAATATAGTTACTAAAATGTAAATATTCAAAAAGTATTAAAATGCAAGGGTTAAGAGCAGCCCTGAGTAGCTTTATTCAGATCTGGGCTTGGAGTATGTATGTCCTAGTCTAGAGTCCCAGAAATCAGTTCCTGGAAACTGGAGGTAATGGTAACAGGCAGATGATACTACTCTGCTGACCATGTAAGAGCACAAAGGCACGAGTCTAGCTTTATTTTCATGCCAATTGATCTGCATGGTGGTTATGATTATAGTTTTGGAACTAAGATGGGTAGCAACCAGAAACAGGACATTTTTCAGTGGTGGTACTTCATTTATGGAACACCTTTCCCACAGAGGTATATACCACCTAACTTACTGTCATTTAGGTGCCAGCCAGATGAAGATATTATTATTTGACTGAACCTTTTATTATATTTATGCTGCACTATTTTTCTTGCTGCAGTTGATTATGCACAAGGTTTGTGTTTTTTTTAAATATTTTTATTGTAATAATGCTTAACAAATAAAAACAGTTACAAAAATATTTGCGATAACAATTCCAAATTATTAGTAAATAAGTATTCATAGTGAGATATTTTTATCATATCGCACAAGATTTCTTTCTATTGGATAATTAAAATAGTGTTTCAAAAACTGTTAGTCAAACTTTAGCAATATACTTAGAGATGGATAATTAGAAAAGACAGTAATTTGTAACTATTATTAAAACACATCAATTATGCTAGAATAAACCCTCCTTCCCTCCCCCTTCCCTCTTCCTCCCCTAAAGCTAGTTTACAACCATGAATTCTAAAGTCCTTCCAATCCCCTCCCTTCCCCCTTCCCCGTTTCCCCCAATTCCCCCCACAACATACAGACAATTCTGAACTCAGTGACCTGTAGGTAGGTACCTCACAGGTTATTGGTATAATAACCAATTCTGAGAACAGAAATAGACAATGGGGGCTAAATGCAATGCCCTCCTATCCCTCCACCACCCCAACTCCCTATGAGGTCTTGATTAAATGCCTTTTTCTTTTCACGATATAGATATTATGTCCTAAGTGTTGGGATTAATCAATTCCACTGAACTGGTATTTTACTGTTTTTAAAGGGAGATAAAGCAGTTAACATTCTTCTTTTCTGTGTATTTCTCTCCACTTCTGTTGTGGTTTCAATTCCAACAGCTCTAAGAAGTGCTGCTCCAGATTCTTGGTCTGTTGCTCTAAACATTTTGCCTTGGTGGGAGACCTCTAGGTTAACAAGGTTGATCCATTTATAGCTTATTTGGGCATTCCTTAATGCTTCAGTTGCTCCTTTCAGTTCTCTCCTTTTGTTCAGTATTTCTGATGGTAAGTCTGTGAGGATCAATATTGGGGTTCCGTTATAATCCAATGCTCCCCTCGATCTGGCTGCGGAAAGAATCTTTTTTCTAATGTTCCCATCCTGAAATGTAGCTATGATAGCTCTGGGGAACTTTTTCTTTCCGTCTTTCCAGGGATCCACTCTATAAGCATTTTATATGCTTGGAGCCTCGTCCTCTTTCCACTGCAGCTGCTTTGTTAGCTAAGAAGCCAGAAATTTTGACAACTCTTCATTTAAATCCATATTTTCTTTAAATCCTCTAAATTTAACATTTCTATGCCTTACAGACATTTCCAATTTTAATAGTCTTTCCTGAAAATGAGTGTTTGTACCTTGAAGCTCTCTGACTTCCGTCTGAACTGCATTACTGATTTCCACAGCTTTACTAGAGTTTTGAGTTGCCTTATTTATTTCAGTTTTCATTTCAGCAAATTGTGCTGTAAATTGCTGCTATAGCTTTTTCATATTGTCAAGTAAGTTTTGTTCCATTTGCTTTATTAAATCAGTAAAATTGTCTTGTTGGGAGAGTGAGCTTATTTCGGTGATTTTAACTGCGCCCGCCGTTTTGTTTTCCTCTCCCAGTGTCTTCCCTGACGCCTTTGCTATTTCCCAGTTCGAAAAGTTTTTTGCTGCTTTTACCTGATGCTTCTTTTTCTCTGACATCTGCTTTCCCATATTCTATGGATTTCGTTTTGTTGTGACGATTTTAAACGGGATGTTGGGGTGGGGAGGGACAGAGCTCTTGCATTAAGCGTCCTTCCTCCTCCACGTCGACGCCATGCCCCCAAGGTTTGTGTTTTTAACCTGTCTCTTAGAGGGTGTTATCTATTTTATTATTTTTTATACTAACTCTGAAGAACACTGTAGTTTTTATGATACTGTAGTAATGGCTAGGTCAATAGAATATTTGTTTTTAGTGTTCTTATTACTTTATTGTGAGCTGCCTTAACAACCTGCTTTATTAATGTTTGTCCAATTACCATGTAATCATTTTATTTTCATTGGGGGGAATGGTAATGTGGAAAAATGAAAAACTCAAAGACATTTTAATATTTTATTTCCATTAAAAACATGCAGGAAGGATCACCACAAACCTTACAACTCTACCTGTGCCACTAAAAAATTGAGTCCATTGACGCAATGACTGGACTGCATTAACACAGGCCTAAGGTATATGGTGGGAGGGAAGGCAGCATGATATAGCTCAAGCTCACTACATCTCGAAAGCTAAGCAGGGTCAGTATTTGGATGGCCAACCACCAAGGAAGACTCTGCAAAGGAAGGCAATGGCAAACCACCTCTGCTTCTCACTTGCCTTGACAGCTCCTGGCTGGTGTAGCCATTAAGTCGATCACAACTTGATGGCGTGCACGCACGCGCACACACACACACATGACATATTATACCCCAGAATAACAGTAAACTCTAAAAAGTTGCTCATGATACAATTATCAAGAAATTTTCTTCAATATTTGTACTTGATATCAGCACTATTTGAGCACCAGCTCTACCACAAGCTTGGTAAACAAGTCAAATAAAGGTCATATAAATAAAATATATACAATAAAAGAGTTTTTTTAATTGATTCTTCTGGCATAATACAAACTGGAAAAAATCTATAGCCACCTGCTGTAGTTTCCAGTTCTAAGAAAATTTATTTGTATGTAAGATCATTTAAAAGCAATGCAATTTTCCCCCCAAGAAAGATGATTTCAGATATAAAAACACAGAAACATAGAGCTGGAAGGGATCCAAGGGTCATCTAGTCCAATCCCCTGTACAACACAGGAAATTCACAGCTATCTGCCTTCCCCAGTGACCCCTGCTCTATGCCCGAAGAAGGCAACAATCCTCCAGTATACCTGGCCAATGTGGTCTGAAGGAAAATTCCTTCCTGACCCCAAAGTGGCGATCAGTATTACCCTGAATGTGTAGGAAAGGGCCACGAGAGCCTAGTACCAGCTCATCCCTTCATGCCCTCACTCTCTGTATCTGTATACCTTCACATATTGAGTCACAGAATCATCATTGCTGTCAGGTGGCCATCTAGCCTCTTCTTAAATATTTCTAAGGAAAAAAGAGCCACCTCTAGAATTCCAGGATATACTTTTTAAAATCCATTGTCCACGTATACCCATCATTAAAATATTTAGTGCTTATGACTTTCTGTTAAAACAAACAAACAAACCCTAAAACATTTATTGCTGACCAGTCTCATATAATAGCTCACACAGTAGATTCAGAGAGTAGTCAAAGTCACAGGCTTATTCTAACACTGTTGGGGGGCAGTGCACTTACTGAACAGATGTGCACTTGCAACATGGTGCTAATTCCTCCATCTAAATGAAATAGGACGGTCCTAGAAAGAATTGTCTACAAGCACTGGAGCAGACACTGAGCTCTAGACAATGCTTTTAGGATCAGGATGAGCCTGCAGTATACATAAGGTTCAAACCAACCCTCCCTTGCACCAATGAAAGGCACTTCTTGCAACATAAAGGGTACGTATGAGATTTTCCCTCTAACTTCAAGACTCCCCTGGATTCCCCTGCATCTGCAGATCACTGTGGTGTATCTACGCCATTCCCAAAGGATCTCTTACAAGCAGGAAAACAGCAGATGTAGGGAGAAATAGCAGGAAAACAAAGGCTGGAAAGATCTGCTATATAAACAGAGGCCTAGTCACACTCTTAATCTCAAGTTTTAACTTATTTGAAAAGCAAAGCTACTGATCCAGGGGAAACTGCACTATCAATGGCGCGTGATTTTTTTTTTAAAAAAAATATCCACGAAAAAACAGCATGTTCTATTTTGACAAGTAGATACAGACACATGGCACACATTTAAGCACATCAACTTCGATGAAATGTTTACAGAGAAACAATTTTTGAAAAATGTAAAGACTGAATGAGTGCACTGTATGTATATTGCTCTGAGAGAGCATGGCATCAAGTTTGCCAGGCCTCATTCTCCCTCTAATCATTGCAGAGGGTTTGATTTCAAAAAAGGGTGACAGAGGTTTCTCTAAGTCTACCCACCTACAAGTTCTCAACAGATGATCATCATTAACTCTATATCAAGCTTCTATGTCCTGAATCTGTACAAATGTGTTCTATTAGTATATGGTCTGACTGCCTGGCAACTCCAGTACTCAAGACAAATGGCAGCTGCTGCCCTCTGAGGTCTGAAGTCAAGTCTTTAGGGAATCTGAAAGCCCAAATGGAAAAAACAAGCCCTGTTCATTAGAGACTGCTCCAGGCTACATCTTTCAAGGCTGCCATTAGTACTATATAGTGGCTAATTATTTTTATAAGACTTTAAAACTACAGAATGTATTCAGACAGAAGCAGTAAGTACCTTTTATTTTTACGGCATTGAAATTATGTGTGTATTGGTATAATCAAAAGATCCTAAGGAGTCAATATTTTAATTCACATTTTACTAGATACTAAAGCACTGATATCCTTACAGGAATAACTTTATGCTCACTTTTATTTCATATGAAGAATAATGTATGCCGGTATATGTATCAGCATAGACACATACTACAGAAATTCCAAACTCTGCTCTACAGGTACCATTAGATATATATAGGTTTCTGAGGATGGGAAGAAACTCCATAGATGCAAGCAGTTTGTGGAGAAGTGGGATGATCCAAGGAGTGGTGGACCATAGACCAACCATTCCCAAAACAGTGTTTTCTATGATGCAATTTCTGTCCAGTACCTGGAAGTGTTATGGATGCATCATAAAAATTCAGCATGGTACACAAAAACTAGAAAGACAATATTTTGTTCCACGGTACTAGAATTTGGAGACACTCAATTAAGTTGATGGCCACAATATTCAAAACAAAACAAAGTCACACAATTCAGAACTCATGAAACTCACTGCCACAAAATGTAGTGATAGCCACTGGTTTGGATGATTTGAAAAGGGCTGAGGCAAATTCATACCGATTCTGCTTCCCAGAAGGGTAGACCCTGACATCAGCACCATTTTAAATTTGCATATCTACTCAGCAATCTACACAGAATGTTTACAGATGGGGTAATCCTTTAATATCCATCCTGTTAAAGATTCTGTGTGTGTGTGTTTTATGTGCCATCAAGTTGCCTCCGACCAATGGTGACCCTATGAAGGAAAGAACTCAAAAATGTCCTATCATTAACAGGCTTGCTCAGATCCTGCAAACCAGAGGATGTGGCTTCTTTTATTGAGTCAAGCCATCTCGTTTTAGGTCTTCCTCTTTTTCTACTGCCTTCCACTTTTCCAAGAATTCTGGAAAACTTGAAAACTTGCTCACTGTTTTTTGTTTTTTTGGCTGGCTTTTGTCTACGGAGGATAGGGTTTATCAACAGCTAGCAAAACAATAGTTAAATGTTCTCCTGTCTCCATGTTCAGCGACAGCCACACTGAAAATGGGGAGGATATGGTTCCCATGTCTTAGTGAGTATAGGTTTTCCAGTGGCATCTGTTTGGTCACTATAGCAAACAGAATGTTGACTTTGGCTTGACGCAGCACAGCTTTTCTGGTCTTTTCATAATCAATAGTTTTGGCTCACAGTATCAAGAGATAGAAGCAGGAAAACCCCGTAAACATTGTAAAGAAACAAAAGGGGAGGGGACACATTTTGCTAATAGTCATATCTGTGTTGAACTTTGAAAGCCAAACTTAGATCTCTGAAATACAGAATATTGATCAGTAACCAATCTTTAAAAAATCTACTGTATTAAAAGCCTTCCGACACACATTAAACTATTATTAGAATCATTACTTTCCAGATGGCCATTTTCAGACAACTATTACAACATTATTCCTTACAGAAAACGAACATTAGAAAATAACTATGTTAAATCAGTTAGGAATGAAAATTTAAAGAAAACAGACTGAGAATGATTTATATGAATGCATAGTGCTGAAGTTAATTACAACTAACCCAATAAAATAGTGCCTTTATTATTGTACAGCTAGTAATAGCCTTGGACACAGAAAGCAGAGCTCTTTCTGCTGTTTTTTGCATGCTCAGTCCCACAGCACACTACATTAAGAATTAAATAAGTTGTAAATATGCCATACAGAAACAGCAGTTTTTAACTAAAAGCAGAAGACTTCCCTGCTGTTTAACCATTTGGTGTATGCCACTGTGAACAGGCTTCCTATAAACCAGTGTTATATTGTTGTGCAGTAAATACCTGGAATTACCTTCTAATGAGAATTTAATTTCAGTATTTAGAGAAAGACTCCGATTCACAAACTTTTAGACAATGACATTGAGGCACATCATTTTAAATATATATAGCACAAATTTTCCTACTACTAAACTAAGTAACGCTACACTTCATACATTTTAATGCTAACATATTCCCAACAGTATAAAGATGCCTCTAAAAGTATGCACTATGACTAACTAGTCACAAAAATTCAGTGCTCCTTAGGATTATAAACCACTGGCAGAAGTATACAGCATTCCTAACTAGGGATTTTACATATTTTGTTCTATTTGATGCATGCTACCAACTTGTTCCACATCTACCAACTTGTTCCAACCTTTTACTGGTTAAGCATCCAACATAACCATCTAAACTCTCCATCCTTGTGCACACACTGTAAAATAGATATGTAAATATCTGTCACATGATTGTGTACATATAACTTAAGAAAAACAGTATGTGAACTGGACCTTGGCATATGTTAAGCCTATTCCTGTGAACTACTACATTTGTTTACAAAACATGTATAAATCATTTAAAATATATTCAGTATACTACACCACCATTTGGAAAGCATCAGCACATTTATTTTATCTTGCAGAATGATCTCAAAGTTCCTACAAATTTACAATTTATGCATAAAAACATAAAAACTAACAAGCAACGCAACAGTCAAGAAGCAGTCATTTGAACAATACACAGTGGGAGTCAACATTAAAATCTTTTCATTAAAAGACATAAAAACCAAGACGTCAACAGTTTGCAAAAGCTATTTTAAAAAATTAAGCTAAGCTCTAAGAAAAGTCAAAACTCTTCACTGGACTAAACAGACCTTTACCAAATGAATATGAAAGAACTGTATGGAGTATCACCAGTAAGAATGTTCTGTACATAAAAGCTATCCCACTTACCTGAGAAGGTGGAAGTACACAGGGGGACCTGTAGAATATATTTTAAGGAGCTAGACAAGGATCTATGGGAACATGTGGTCATTTAAATGCTCAGGTCCTAGGCTGTTTAAGGCTTTAGAAACTAGATATTCAATACTTCTAGTATTACTACAAGATGCAAAGCTCTATATTAAATACCAACATAAGCAATAACTCAATACAATATTTCATCCCCTGTAATCCTATAAAAAACCAATGGTATATGGAAAGATTCCTTGTGCTCACACGAGTTAAGACACATTTCTCTTCTTCCCTCTGTGGCCAAGCAGCACAGAAAGGAAAAGCTATATAGGGCATTATTTGCCCCATTGGGGAAACCGTATATACAGATGAGAGAGAGACAGAGGGAGGCTTAAACATTGTCTTCATGCATGCTGTGTTCCTGATCTAAATTGGCCCCTGTGCTCCTGGGAACTGAACTCCAAGTGCAGAACTCACAGAGCATGTCTGGATCACCAGGATGTAGGGAGGAGGTGAGGAAAACAACAAACATAAATAGGCTCTTATTCTTTCAGGAAGCTTTTGTGCATGTATACATATATAAGCTAATTAACAGAGAGATCCAAAAGATCACCTCTTTGAATATTCCAAATAGTTTAAACAAAGTTAACAAAAGCTCCTCTGGAAACTCAGAAGGTCAGGAGGTAGCCCCTTTTAGGAAACAGGAACTAGCTAAAGAATATGGTAGGAACAAACAAGAAGCCTGGCCTCACAATGGAGGGAATAATTAACAAAGAAACATAGCCTTGCAAGGATATGCATTGGAATGAATGCTATTTCATTTGTTCATGGGCCAAGATGAACCACGGGTTTGCTAGGTTTGCAATTTTTTATAAACTGGACACTAGCCCAATGAGATTAGGAAAAAAATACTTATTTTTTATACACTGATAGAATCAGTTACTCAGAAAAGATTTCTTGGAGTCATATGTGAGATTCCATGTTCAAAACTCCTTACAGTTTTACCAGGGAATATGCAGGTACCTAACAACAAGAAGATTCGATTTATATACCACCCTTCAGGATAACTTAATGCCTACTCAGAGCGTTTTACAAAGTAAGTTATTATTATCCCCACAACAAACACGCTGTGAGGTGGGTGGGGCTGAGAGAGCTCCAGAGAACTGTAACTAGCCCAAGGTCACCCAGCTGGCTTCAAGTGGAGGAGTGGAGAATCAAACCCAGTTCTCCAGATTAGAGTCCCGTGCTCTTAACCACTACACCAAACTGGCTCTCCTTAGAATGTCATCAGGCAAATGAACAGGAATTATCATTTGGTATAATATTAAACAGGTTTAAGAGAATTACATTCCATCAGGATTTTCTTTTGAAATATTGTATCAGTTATATTCATGTCATGGGTCATGGAGAGTGATATTTGCAATTACCAAAGAGGCACTGTATGCTGTCCCAAATGCACACATACAATAATAATACAATATAGCTGTTAATATTAAATTTACAACCACAACGTGTAAATTACCAGAGTACCTCTGTGCATGTAGGGTTGTCTCTCTCCACTATGATTAAACCTTAGCCAACCCTTGAGTATCTGGAAGGAGGAGAAGGGGTTCCTTCTTTCCTCCTCTACAGCATGAGGCACAGCACATTAAGTGAAAGAATGAGATTGTCAAAGTACATGGAGATGGGCCAGATGGCCATAGAGAAAGGGGAGTAAAACCACCACTACCCTACCATGGCTCACTTGCCCTTTTCCTGCATGGCTGCTGTGGTGGTGGTTGTACTCTCTTCTCTGTGGCCATCTTGTTCCCCTTCCAATTGGGTGTTGGAATGAGAGTGCAAAGATTGCAAAGAAGGG
This sequence comes from Eublepharis macularius, assembly GCF_028583425.1. Lineage (NCBI taxonomy): Eukaryota > Metazoa > Chordata > Lepidosauria > Squamata > Eublepharidae > Eublepharis > Eublepharis macularius. The sequence goes on from NC_072799.1 coordinate 56,597,869, forward strand.
CGCGGGGTGTTGGAGAGGATGGGCCCTTTAATTCCATCCCTGGCATGAACAGCTCACAGCTTACCCATCCTCCAGTCCCTGCAGTGGCAGCTCTTTCAGGGTGGGGACCACCTGCCAAATCTAAAAGTCTTCCCACTTTCCAATAACATGGGGTATGTGATGTATTGGTATATGCCACTGTCAGGTTTAAATCAGACTTGAAACTAAGAAATTATCTAAGGATAACTGAAAATAACTGCTCCCATATTTATAATTAGTTTAAAAAGTACTCCATTGCAACAATACCCTGGACTTCCTAGCCTTCTGCTGCCACATCTAGTCCTCCTAGTCTAACCCCGTTTTGCTAACTTCTCAAATTAAACAGATGAGCTGTAAAACAGCAGGTTCTCAAATTAAAGCACACTTTATTTTCAGGGGTCTCCGCACTTCTAGGCTAACTTCCTGTCAGGAAGAGCTCTATTTCACTGCCTAGCCCAATCAGCAGGGAGCTCACAGAATTAAGTGCCAGTTGATATTACTTTGTTTTACATTTACCACCCATGAGAATATTGTTCAAAGGTCCAGTTAGAAACACAGCATGGTACCATCCTTCTGACTAGACTGCCAAACCACAGGGTGTGCTCTCTCAGCACAAAATTCACCTTAAGTGGTGGGGGTTGTTTAAGTCCTAGTGTGCGGGTGAAGCAACAGGATGCCTTGAAGTTTAGGAGGAAAAATTTCTGCTTCTGTATATAAAATATGACCTTTCATTTCTTAACATCTGCAGTGAGATACTTTGACTTAGAATCGTTATGCTATTTTTCCACAAGTAACCTTACTTATTGAAGCTAATAATGAAATATTTATTTTCAAGAATAATGCATTTTTCTCTCTGCACGTCTGGTCTCTAAAATGCTTTGACTAGTATGCATAAATACACAATACAGTTGCTTCTTCTTGTGTTCAAGTGATGACGTGTGCAACTTCACATAAATAAGCCATATTACAGAAGCGTCCAAATCTCAAGCTACACATGAAAATATGTGTAGCTTTTTAGAGAAGTGGGGCCATTATGGAAGCACCCTCACTATGCTGGATGTATCTTTCAAGGCTGAGCTCTGATATAGTTCTGCAAGTTTAAAGAGAAGCCAGCTGTGTATGGTGCCAATTGGCTGGCTCTCCATTATGTCGCCCTTTCCCCAATCCCTAGAGAGATTTTGTGTTGTAGCACTTCCTTTCCTTGTTTAATAAGGTAATAAACTTATAAATGCATTAAGGGTTATGCAGCACTTAAATTTTTTAAAGGCAGACAGCCACCTGAAGCTGGCGGGGGGGGGGGCACAAAACCACAAGAAAGCTGGTCTTAAAACCACAGATTGAGAATTTACTGTGAGCTATTTTCCTCTGTCTTTACATAGAGATACCAGTTGGGTTGATTATCAGATGATTCCGCTGAGTTCTATGGAAGAGGTAGGCAGTAATCAACAGGATACATGCAGGGGGAGAGAAGTATGCTTGTGGAAAGTATGCTTTCTCTCCCCCATCCAAAAATACATGGGTAGGGGAGTCACTTTTTCAGAGCTTGATTCTAGCTACATTTTGACTCAATGCAGCTAGAGCACATGCAAAGCAGCCTCTCTGCTTAAAAACTGTTAATCTGTTCTCATACCCTCTCATAATCTGTACTCATACCTTCTCATACCCTGAATTTTAGGACAATGTGTGATGAAAGTCAGAAACTGGCTAAATCAAAAAACTGTGGGATTTATATTTTTGATTAGGTATAATTATTCTCCAATGTTGAACAAACTGAACTCTGCTGGTTATAATCCAAAGAAACTATTTAGCAACATGGGCAAGAAGTATTATTTTCAAACTCTCACTAGACAAGAATAATTTTGAAACATTCATAGCCAACTGGAAAACCCAGGGAAACAACCCAACATTGTAAGCTGCAACTAGGTAAAACGGACCTTTGGACACTTACTGTGAAGAGTCCTTCTCCTCTGAGGACAGGAGGACATCTTGGGTGATTCCCACCATCCAATCAGGGAGGCAGGAAGTCAAACTTTCTTCCTCTTCCTCTGGTGTGTGGGACCACCCTCTCACTCCTCAGTTCGGGTGACTCCCCACAGCAGTTCCGCTTTCTGTCTATGAAACTAGTCTGCAGCTAAACTGTTGTCCTACTAAAAGGAGATAAGAACAACATGCAAACACCAGCAACCAACATACATTCAAAAAACAGAACAAGCGAGTTACAGTTAGATATAGCGAGAGTGCAGCAAAGAAGTCGTAGGAAGAGCTGAAGTCTTTAGATGAACCTTGAGGGTGGACTAAGATCATGGGAGGGCAAGATGTCCTCCAGTCCTCAGAGAAGAAGGACCCTTCACGGTAAGTGTCCAAAGGTCCGTTCTCTCTCTGAGGAGGAGGACATCTTGGGTGCTCCCAAAGCAGTTCTCCTCTCATCTGGGCAGGAGTGAATCTTTGTCTCCTACTACATTCTGAAGCACTCTTCGCCCAAAGGCTGTGTCCGCCAACGCATAAGAATGTAGATGGTAGTGCTTGATAAAGGTAGATGCTGATGACCAAGAGGCTGCCTTGCAAATGTCTTCTATCAAGGCATGTCTCCTAAGTGCTGCGTTCGTAGCTGCACTCTTCGCTGAGTGTGCCATAATTCCAGACGGTACTTCCAGCTTGCGGGCCTTGTATGCCTCTCCAATGCACGCCTTGATACTATACGCAATAGCTGAGGAAGACATGCGGTGGCCCAACTTGGGCTGAGAGATGTTGATAAAGGGAGTTCGTTTGAGGTATCGCCTCCGTCCTAATTATGTATGTCTTGAGGGCCCGTCTCATGTTAAGGTTGTGCCATTCGCACTCCTTAGGATGTTGTGGGTTCGGGCAAAATTATGGGAGGTTGATCTCTTGAGATCTATGAAAACTGGTATATGCCTTGGGTAAAAACGACAGGTCCGTTTTCAGTACTGCTTTATCAGGCGCCATGTTGGAAATCTGTGCACCATAGGAGGGTTTAACAATGATGTGCCTCGGAGGAATTTCCGTAGGTGTGGGTGAGAGGCCAGAGGTACCCCATCTATAGTAGGGGTAACTGTACTGATGGCTGCAACCTGTTTCCTCAGCGTTGCTGGACGTAGCCCTCTATCTAGACCGTCCTGTAGAGAGCCCAATATCGAATTCAAGGACAGATGAAGTGAGTCCAATTTCTTGCGTTCACACCATCAGTGAAAAGCCTTCCAGGAAGAATTGTAGATTCTGATGATAGACCTTTTTCTGGAGGCCAACAATGTGTTTATGATTTCTGGAGGGTAGACTACACATTAGAAATAGCTCCGTTCAACTTCCATCCTGTTAGAGACCACCACTCCGGCCGTGGATGCCATATGGGGCCCTGTTGCAACAGGTCTGGATGTACTGGAAGCCTGAGTGGGGATGCAACTGACATGCGCTGTAGTGTTGTAAACCACAGTCTCCGTGGCCACCATGGTGCGATTACAATTATGTTCGCTCTCTGCTCTATTATCTTTCGCAGGAGTTTAGGAATCGTCAGTAGAGGAGGGAAGGCGTATAAGAGACCTCTCAGCCATTGAGACGTGAGCGCGTCCCTTGGGACCTGGTTGTTCAGATGGGACACGAAAAGATCCACTCTCAGGGACCAAAATGTGATGCCACTAACAGGAACACCTCCCTCTTGAGGGACCATTCTCTCGGATGAAGGGACTCTCTGCTGAGCCAATCCGCGTGAATGTTGTGAACTCCTCTGACATGTTCTGCTTGAATCGATTTGAGGTTGCATACTGCCCAGCTGATGATCTTGTTGGCTTCCTGCTGCAAGTGAGAGGATCTGGTTCCCCCTTGCTTGTTTATATAGGTTTTGGCAGCAACGTTGTCTGTGCATATTAACGTATCGTTGTTCGCAATCTGATTGCTGAAGTGCTTTAGGGCTAGAAGGATGGCCCATATCTCTAGAACGTTGATTGGGAGCCTCCTCTCCCTTTCCAACCATTGGCCCTGAGCCGGGCTGCCCTCTAGCGTTGCTCCCCAGCCACCCAGGCTGGCATCTGTGAAGATCTGAATGAGTTGTGGAGAGAGGAAACCTTTGCCTTGATTTAGGATGGTATCAATGGTCCACCATTGTAGGCTCTCTTTGACGGACCATGAGACTTGTACCTTGATGCTCACCTTCTGAGCGATCTGAAGCTGGAAAGGTTGTAACAGTGACTGTAGTGGTCTGTTGTGAAAACGCCCCCAATAAATAGCTTCTAAGTTTGCCACCAGCAGGCCCATGAACTTGGACAAATCCATCAGCCAGGAGAATGGTTGTCTGATTATGTCCAGGGCTAGGCATTTGGTCTTCATTCTCTTTTCTTTGGGAAGAAAGAAGCAGCCTTTCCTTGTGTCTATTAACAATCCCAGATATTTCAGGCACTGTGATGATTGCAGAGAGCACTTGGACTGGTTTATCAGGAAACCATGCTTCTCTAGGAATTGAATTGTAAACCACGTCGCCTCGAGTGACACGTCTCTGGAAGCTGATCTTATTAAGATATCGTCCAAGTATGGATGCAGGTGTAGACCCATTTCTCTGAGTCTGACAATCGGTACCATGAGTAACTTGGTGAAGACCCTTGGAGCTGTCACGAGGCAAAAGGGCATTGGTCTGAACTGAAGGTGAATGAGCTTCACGCAGAATCTGAGGAATTTCCGGTGGGCAGGAGCAATAGGCACATGAAGATATGCCTCTGTTAGATCTATGGATGTCAAGAAGTTCCAGAGTTTCCATCCAGAAATGTCTCAACTTGATAAATTGGTTCACATACTTCAGATCCAGTATGGACCACCAGTCCCCGTTCCCCTTGGGGACTGCGAAGAATATTGAATAAAATCCCTGTCCCCTTTCGCCATGAGGGACGGGTTCAACAGCTCCTATTTCTAGCAAATGTTGAATAGCCTAGATTGTGATGGTCCTTCTGTGTGGGTCCTTTTTGAGAGGGGAAATTATGAATCGCTCCGGTGGAAAGGAAATGAACTCTATTGAGTATCCATTGGAGACTACTTCCATTGCCCAGGCATCTGCCTTGGACTCTGTCCATGTCTGATGAAATAGAAGCAGTCTTCCCCCCACTGGAGCATCTTGCGAGTCAGGGCTTCTGTCCTTTGTCCTCTGGGTCTTGTCTGTTGCCACGGTGCCCTCGATGTCTGTTGAACTTGGATTGGAAGTTCCCTCTCCGTGACTGGGTCCTAAGGATGGTCCAGCCATGTTTGTGGTCCTGTCGATTCCTTTGTAAGGTTTAGTGAGATCTGAAAGGTTGGAACCCAAAGGGCCATCTCTCTGTTCTTTTCAGGGACTTCAAAAGTGCCTTCTTTTTGTCTTTGGTTTCCACTAGTATCTTCTCCAGTTGATCTCCAAAACGTTTTCCACCTTGAAAAGGGTAGGACATTAATATGACTTTGGCTTGGAGATTGGCCAGCCAGGCCCGAAGCCATAAAATACGTCTAGCTACCACCGTAGAAGCCATTGCTCTGGAGGTAAAGGATAACGCATCCAGTATAGTATCAGCTGTAAAAGTGCAAGTTTTAAGTATTCTGTTAGCTCCCTCCAACAGTCTTTTGTTGTTTTCAGGGAGCAGTTGAATAAGCCTCCTGATCCAGACCACGGATGCTCTTGATACCATGAAAGCAGTGGATGAGGCCTTGATAGATATAGCCATTGCCTCGTGGGCCCGTTTCAGGACTGCTTCACCCTTCTTGTCCAGGCCATCTCTGATCGTGCCTTGTCCGTCCTCTGAGAGGAGACCCTGGGACTGAAGGGCTGCCACACTGATGCATCGATGATAGGAACCTGTAACAGCTCATTAGCAAAGTTAGGTAATACGTACAGTTTTTTAATAGCATTGGACACCTGTTTGCATCCTGCTGGCAATTACCATTTTGCTTTTAGTTGCTGCTCAAAGTATTCAGGGAATGGGAATACTTTAGCCGTGTTCTTGGATCTGGGAAAAAACTCCCTGTTTGGGCCTAGACTTGTGTCCCTCTGGTTTGGTCTCTTCCTCCTCCTCCTCCTCCTCCTCCTCCTCCTCCTCCCCAGTTGCAGTCTCTTTCAAGTCCAGGGCTGAAAGAGTCTTTGTCAATAACTATTGATAGTCCTCTGCCTGGAAGAGTCTGTTGGACTGTTCAGGAATGGCAGAGTCAAGTTCCTGTTCTTCCTCTGATAAGAACTCCCCCTCCTCAGATTCCTCACTGGGTGAGGGTTCCTCATCCAATCATCTGGAGGATCTATCGGACGCTTTACTCTGGGGCTGCTTCCTAGCTGCCTTAGTGGGCCAAGAGCCACGCTGGTTGTAATCAGCTTGGGAAGTACTAGGCAAGGTGGTAGCCGGGGGGGAGGGGCAGGTCCAGGATCTTCCGATTGGCAAAGGGACCATAACTCCTCTCTCAAGGACTACCTTATTGCAGCCAAGATTTCCGGGGGCAAACCAGAGGAGGCAGAGGAGGAAGTACTTACTTGGTTTCCTGAAGTGCACTTGCAGGGGCCCTGAGTCTTGGTTGCTTGTATTTGCTGCGATTCTCCCGCTGGGAGGGTGGCAAGCTCGGCATCGCGGTTTGGCGGGAAATCACCTGCTGCAGGTGTTCCCTCCAAAATTGGGCCTGGCATAGCCACGCAGTTCCCCATTGGTTGGAGTCAACGCGTGGCTTTTTCTGGCATCCTCTGCAAGAGTCGGGCCATTTTTTGGCAGGCTGCCTCTCTTCCTCAGCCACTCCTTCGCTGGGAGGGGGGCGAGCAAGCCTTTGAGACAAGTCAGAGCCGGCTGGGTGAGCCCCCGCCGCCGAAAGGACAGCTCTTGGGAGGCAGCCCTCGGCCCTTTCCATGAAGGAATGCTCCGAGTCTGATGACTCCCTTGATGCCATCTGCTCTCTCTCTCCGAGGAGGAAGGAATTCCCCTCAAGAGATCAAAGTAGAGGAAGGGAAAGAACAGGCAGAGATATGAAGTACAAAAGTAAAGGAAGGGAAGAAATAGATTGAGCATTAGAGATGAATAGAGCAAAGGTAGCAGAGCTAGCCTACTGAGTACTGCTCTCCCCTGAGGCAGGAAAAGAACTGAGGAGTGAGAGGGTGGTCCCACACACTAGAGGAAGGGAAAGAAAGTTTGACTTCCTGCCTCCCTGACTGGATGGTGGGAATCACCCAAGATGTCCTCCGCCTCAGAGGGAGAAATACTGTTTGTGGTCCCATAAGTTTATGTACTTAAATAGTATTAAACTTATTGCTTTGGTAACACTAGTAATTCCACCAATGCAGGTAAAGTCTCCTTCACTTGCACAGGAGCTGTTTCACATACATGTCTTGGCAACAATCAAGACATTAGGGTAATGTCTGAATCAGGTCAAGACAGTCTTCATTGCTATGCCTAATCACAGGTAGTATCATAAGAACATGATAAGTACAAATTTTTCAGCCATTATTCCAGCCAGACAACATATTTAGTGAGATGAGATCTGTTTTTGTGCAATTTGAAGTGACTTAATGCAGATTTCAGATCCTCATAATATGCTATGACATTCCAAAATCATAGTTAGGGTAGGTGGTGACACAATAAATAATTTCTAAAACGATTAATCCATGATTTACTGTGGACCAAGAACTTTAATCCTAATTGAGGTTTTGAGCATACATTGTTTACTCCAGATCACTTATCAAAGCAAAATGGTGTGATCTTGTTTAACAATGGGTATCATAGACATACTAGCAAAGATCTCACAGCCTTTCCTGTAAGTATCATACAATCTTCCTAACTTTTTATCCAGAAAAGACCTAAAAATAGAGATTCATATGGAACAAATATGTTAGAACAGAAGTTATTTTAAAGATGACATTTTAATAAGATGCTATGAAATAAATTCAAGTAAATAGCTCTAACAGATCTGCTAAATTACTATACATATGAGAATGTTCACATGCACACATGAATCTAAGCAAGACACAAATTCAGATGCTCATTTGGAGTAAAACGCATTATTCGCATTATTCTAACAGGGTATTCCACACCTATGATGAGAGTGGTACCCCAGAATAGTATCAATATAGACCTACATATATTATGACATTATTTAAAAGCAACATCAGGCTGTGGATTTCACTTTTTTGGCTGGTTTAATTACTTGGACAGGAAGCTTGGCCAGACTAGAGGGTGCTTCTAGTTTCACCGTACTGTATGCATTTCTGATAAATGGGAAAAGAATAGATGACCTGGCAGAAGGCTCAGACAATAACATGTGATTTACAGGACATAAATGCAGCTACTATAAGATTTATCTGACAGCCCTCTACGATAGTGGACTGTTGAGTATCCGATGGAATGATTTCTAGTCTGGAAAGTCTACTACTGAGTAGCCATACACATTATTTATTTATTAGATGTTTTGGGTTGAAACCATTTTTAAATGATGCACTTCACAATGCTCAGTCATAAATTTAGCTTTAAACTCTGGAGGGGAGGCAGTGTTATTGGAATGTATGTCAGACTGAATTAGGATGAGCAGCACAATGCTTTTATAAAGTGGCCTTGAATGCAACGTTGATTCTTTCAAAAATGATATTAATGTCAAATGAGCAGGAACAGTTTTCAGTTAATATTAAATGTAGGATTTCTTTATGTTGCAACAATTTAGATGAAGGTTTCAGAATTCACTGTCAATTGAAAATTGCTTTACAATGAATGTTGGGATACTTTTGTACATATAAGCTGTTAGGTAAAGAAAATGAGCCATGTTAAAATAGTTAAAAGTTTGCACATACCAAGAGGAAAAGAGCTACAATGCTGCAAATGTACTGAATCTATGGAGGGGTGTGTGTGCCAAATTCCGCTGAAATATACATTCACTAAATTACGGAAAGAAATATTGCAAGACCCTCAACTGAAGTTACTTTTTTAAAAAAAAGGTAATTAGAATTATTTCTTGCTTGATCTAGAAAAGAATATGCCAGTCAAAACCTAACAGTGAAACAAAACAATATGCTGAAATAAGGAATACTTTTAACAGAGCATAATACCTCAATAGATTAGGTGCATTTCACAAAAGATATTAATCAAAGCAGTGCTATAATTTAACATGTCAGACAAATTCATAAAGTTTTAAATCACACTTGCAGATGCTTACTTGTAACTATATTGTATTATTTATGTGATTAAAAACTAGTTTTTGACCTGATCTTTCGATCTTTGGCACTCCATCCTCTCCATCTCTTCTTAAAAAATTAATTAAAATTTTAGCAAGAGGGTCACTTCACTTCCCTCCCTATCTTGGTCCCACAAAAAGAAAAAAATCAATCAAACTCAACCCCATCTCCTCCCAGTATCTGTAAAATGTCGAGCTGAAATTCAATTTCATATCTCTCAAGCTTTCATGTAGCAACAGACAGTTTACCTCTTAAGAAAATAAATCACTTTTGTGATTGCCATACTGACCTCTTTGAATTAGGAAAATTCAAAGTGAAAAATGTAATTATCACCCTAGATCAAATCTATATACATCTACAGCTAATTTTTGCTTCATTTCTTACACTACATTTTCTTATTCTGCAAAATATTATAACTATTTTGCCTGAAAAGATGCTACTAATTCTGTTTATTTTACTAGAGTGTTTCAACTATTTCACACAAAACAACATTTTTATTGCTACCAACTCAACTAAACTGGTGCCATATTTGGTGTTTGATTAGATTACCATTAAACAGCAATGTGACATGTATGACAAATAGGCACATTAGAGCATGTCATTTACTCCACTTTAGATCGCATCAGCACCTACGCTGTCCAGTGTAGAAAATCTTGGCACATGCAATTCATGATATATATTTTGAGGTACTTTGCAACAGGAAAAAAACCTAACATTATTAAACCAGAACAAAAAAGTGTCTTATAGCCCCCAGATTAACCAAATGTTTGTATATATTAAGAAGTAATGTTCAAAGATTTTGTATACAGTTCAAGAAGCATATGAGCATTCCCTTAAATGGTAAAATAAAGAAATAAAAATGCTCTTTTGAAAAAATAAGAGCTATAACTTACATGAAAACTTTTGATCTCCCAGTGTTAAGGAAAACTAGAAATGCATATAAGCTTTCTGACTACATCTTTTATTAAGAAGTCTACTAGAAACATAACTGATCTTCACTAGTTCATTGTAAAAAATCTATTAGGTGTAATCTCCAGAAGTAATTGTTCCTATTGCACTTTATTTTCAATGCCAGTTATTGATTTTTCACACCTTCTATGATTCTTTCATTTGTATTCATGAAATGTCCGTCAGCACAGTCTAAGTACATTTGGCAATATAGGCACTAAAACGAATAAATCGATGTAAAAAAACATTAATTTTGCATTATCCTTATTCGTCAGGCAAGTAAACCATAAGGGCTTTAAATGAAGGTCAAAGGTTTTGAAATGGGTCAAAACCCTTGACCTCTAGACCAATAACCTTCCCATTAAAAAGGGCTATTTTAAAGTTTTAAGTAGGGGAATTTACTACCAGGAAGGTATCATTTTTAAAGGCCAAAAAGAAAAGTTCAATAGAAACCTCCTATATAATTACAATGGAAAAAAATAGGAGATGAGTAAAGTATGGCTATTTGATCTATTACATATTATTTGTTGACAACTCTAATTCTTCAGGTTAGCTTTTCTGTTAATCAAAGTGAAGTTTAACATTCAGTTTTTAGAACAGCAATTGTGTTTCACAAATCAAGAAAAAAAATCAAATAGCTGGCAATTGCACTTCACTTTTTTACAGTATTGTCAAACACACAGCATCTGTCAAAGACAATTAGTAGAGAGCACTATGTATTTTATTGACTGCTTTACAAATACAAAGGGACAAACTCCATTAATTCCAACATGGTAGGAAAACTAAAGTACTATATTTATGTCAAAAATATTATTAGTTGAATGTATGTATCAGTTGATAACATTTGTGTCCCATTATGAAAATATTTGTGTGTGTTATGTGTGTGTTAGCTTCCTGTCTTAGCTGATGATGTGAGATACGATGCAGTTCTCCTTTAACTGGTGTATTAGAACATACAAGGGTGTCATATGCCAGTCTAACATTAGCTGCGTTACCTGCAACACATCTTTTTGTTTGGGTTCTTAAAAGAGGAAAGGGAATATGTGAAAAAGTGTAACAGCAGGAGAGACACAGACATGGTAAAAATTTCACACACTGCAGGTTAGTATCAATGGCACGTCCAAATTGATTGAGGATTGTGGATTGAAGAATCAATGTAATAAACGCTTGTCATAAAACAAGGTGTTCTGGCAACACCAGTTCACTTTCTACTCAATTGTAACCCACCTGAGAACAAAGCAGCATGACCAATTCCACAACTGAACTACTAGATTTCATGCACACAAGACCTATAAAAAAGAAGAAGAAAGGAGTTTAATATATACTTGGGCTTATGATGCCATTCTTGTATTTATTACCTACTGAAAATTCTACCTGAGATCCAATTTAATTAGTGACACTGTTGTATGGTCAGTACGATTTACATACAACAAAAGGAGAAACCTTGCAGATTCATAGAGTTAGCAGCACCCAAACATTAATATATCAGTATAAATATGCTTAAAGTAGACACCAATTTCATCACTATCATGCAGAATTTTGATATAAAATGATGCCTTGGAGCTATTTTGCTGAGATTACATAAATATTTGTGTTCCAAGTTAATAAAAGCATACATAGCATATGGTATATTGATTTATAGTACTTACATTTCTTCACCTTGAAGTGGGTTGATCATTATATATGCACAGAAGGGAAATGGCTCTATGACCTTTGCTTTCTCCATTGAGCTCTCCCCCTTCAGCCCTCCAGCTATCAATCAAGTTTCCATTTTGTTTCATGGCAGCAGACATCCCAAACACTCTTATTAGTACTTTGACCCTTGACCCTCACCTAAACTGGGGGGGGGGCTACAAGCAGTAGCATATTATATATTTGCAATTAGTTGATAAACTAATTTGGCTATTATTAGCAATTCACATTTCATGCCAGCTCCTCGCATAATATAAAAAGGTACTATCATGACCTGAATGTGTATATTGGTGGTGGGGGGAAGCTTTTCACTGATCTTTTTCAGATTATTTCATTATTAATAAAACAAGAAAATTTACTAAGCAACAACAGACATTCAGTGAATCAGAAAAAAACAGGTCAGTGCTGACACTGTATTCTTCTGAACAAGAAGCCACAGAAACGTACCTTCCACTGTGAGTGTACTTAAATACCAAAGCTGAAAATAACCTATCACAATGCAAAATAATTTTTATATCTGTGCAACTATCTTTCATTAAAATGCTTTTTTTCAGTTTTATATTCAGAAATTCACTTGTTAGCCATTTGTCATTAAAATGTTCACTATATGTATAAGTATTGTTTCAAGAATCTTAAATATATCGTCAGTGATATTTGCATTTATTAACAACCACAACCAATAATGGGTACATTTATTAACATTTATCATGGATAAAGGGGTTCAGAAATAGTAGCTTTTAAAAATGGCTACCTGCTCTCACACTTTTTCTGATCACATACTATGCATCTCTCAGTTAACTATTTGCTATCTGTTCTACATTGATTCTTAAAGAGAAGAGACGATGGAATTACAGATCATTTTTGAGTGTCTAATATTGTTACCATCCTCTCTGCTAAAACATTTAAGACTTTGTGTGCATATGTGCACGTATATATCACAACAGTATCACCCACTGGCCCCACTGGCAATAAAATGATGGTCTGGAAGATCTCAAAGCAGGATGTCAGTTCCTGATCATTCAAATAACTGATAACTTAAGTGAATAAGGGATATCAAAACTGACAATAAAAGCCATTGGAGAAAGAGAGAGAGGGTTGCCAGTTCCAGGTTGAGAAATTCCTGGAGATTGGGGTGGGGGGGGAGAGTTAAACCTGAAGAGAGTGGGATTTGGAGAGGGGAGGAACCTCAACAGGGCATAATGTAGGGTTTCCAGTCATCCAGTGGGGAAGGGGGATCCCCTGCTCCCAGCCTCTGTCTCCCCACCTCTTACCAGTGGGGGAAAGTGCAAGGAATGGGCCTGGGCGCTCTGAAGCGCACTCCTGCATGCTCCAGAGACTTCTTTGTTGCACTGGGAATGATGTTTTTCCCAGTGCGACAACAAAGGGAAGGCCCCTCTGCAGGGGATTTTGCTTAAAATCAGGCAATTCTGTCATTCCTGGTGTGACTACGAAGGCTCCAGAGTACACACATCTTCACGTGTGCACACAATAAGTTCTCCCATGCACCCCCACAACCACCACCTGTCCCCTGGTTTTAATCCAGGGGAGGACCTGGCAACCCTAGTATGATGCCATAGAGTCCATCCTCCAAAGCAGTCATTTTTAAGGAGAACTTATTTCTGTGGCCTGGAGATCAGCTGTAATTCCAGGAGATCTCCAATCACCACCTGGAGGTTGGAAACTCTAAGGATGAGGCATAAGCATAATTATGTTAAAACCTATCATCCAGGGGAAGGAAGCAAACTTTTAAACCTAACTGTCTAGTTTACAAATAATTTCTGCTTAAAGTAATTCTGTACTTTAGTTTTTCCAAAAAAGACTACTATCTGCAAGCTTTGTTGTGAGCCAAGTCTCTTTGAAAATCAATCTCAGATGTTCAAAGGTACTGTGCATTTCCTGCTCTCTTGTTTCTGTTTTACAAACTGCTTTTCCTTCTCCTGTATTTCTACGCTACAAATTGCTTCCCCCTAAACTTTTACATGTAGTTTCCCTTAATGCTTTCAATCTGCAAAATACTGGAGAAAAATGGGTTTCAATCTCTATAGTATCAAAACTATACAATAACTTAAGTTGCTCAACTGAATACATGTGGCTGCTTCAACCAGTATACCTTTATCACCCAGACATTCTGCTGATTGAGAAGCAATGCTAATACATTCATCCTGTTTAAAATCAGAACAAAATCACATCTCATCAGGTGCTAGAAGACTTTTTGTTTTTATAAGACATTCAGCTGTGTAGCTGACATCAAAGAATAAAAGAAGTTTTTAAATTAATTTATTTATTTATCAAATACTTATATCAAGCTTTTCCTCCCAAGAGCCCAAGGTATCTAGTTTAATTTAATAGCATAATCATGACATTAGCAAGGATAAGATGATCCAGCCAAAGTCAATAAATCTATTTTGGTCTCCTGGCAGATTCATTTCATTGTTAAATTGCAATCTTATCCTATGCACACTCACCTAGGCGTAACCCTCAATTAATGTAGTGGCATTTATTCCCAAGTACACATGCATAAACTTTATTACTCTGATCTCAGTAACTCATCCTTGCTAATGGCATAAACCTAATGTTAGTTTACATATGTGAATTACATTCACAAGTGATATAAACTTGTGAACTAAATCTAGTACTAAATAACTATTATTACCCTAGACTGAGAGAACTGATCACTATTTTCCATAATTTATCAATTTGAACATGCCCTGCATCATAGTAACAGCATCGAAACATAAAATTTTGTTAGTAATGCCATCAAACAAAGTTGATGAACTGTACACTTCCTTCCAAGTGCAGCTGAAGACTATACCAGGATGTATCTTCGATATACCATATCAAGCCCCAGACGTGGGGGTAGAGATGAGTACACTTCACTTCAGGGTATCCTGATCTAAACTCCACGATCATTGCTATGAACTGGTATGTTTATGTCATTTTAGAAACTGATAAAATGTTCTTCTTATATCATGACATTTTACGCATGCAGTAGGATCATATGTGCATGGCGATCTGAATAAGGAATCGGTTCTGAGGCCAGATGAATGTTACCTGATCCCTAAACAGATTAATAGCAGATTATTGGGGGTGGGTGGGCTGGACTGGTAGTAAGATTAGTACAGTTCCTTTAAGTCTGCACATATTCTGGAACTGACTAACCATGAGCAGAATACATAAAGAAATCAGTAATGACTTGGTGAAGAAAGTAGCTTACGAGAGGAGCTAAGGCCATCTGAGAAAGGAGAAATAGACAAGGACTCAAAGGCTGAATGTGGTAACCATTAGCACGCAAGGACTTCTCAGGAGTCGGACCTCTACTCCCAGCACAGGCACACAGAGCTCTTTTTATCCAAACTATATTACAAACTAAAACAATCTGATGATTAAAACTTTAACAGCACAACAATAGCAGGGCTCTCGCATGATTTGAATATTATTCTGTCTCAAAGTAATGTGAAAACTGACATCAGCACTGATAAGAAACTTTATTCATTTTCTTAAATATTAAAATCCTTAAACATAGAAAGCATTAAAAATGGAAACTTACTTGTACCTTCTATCAGTAGCTCTTGCCCATGGCTACCCAAAAGAGTACGAGAAAGAAAAGGAGCAAAATCCACAAATATCTCCCTCAGAAGAGGGGCAGCCTTTTCCAAAGCATGCTCAAGTCTTTCTGTAATACTAAAAAAAATGTATAAGATAAATGACAGATCAGCTGAAGATCTTAAAATTATGCAAGGTAAAAACAATGTAAGGAGAAAACATGCAGGAACCATAATACTAAACCCAAAGCGAAACACCACTGGGATTTATTTTTATTTAAGTGTCAGAAGAAGTGGTATAACAGGGTTAACATACCTGTAACTTATGTTCATCGAGTTCTTCTGTGCTGACACACATGGGGACTGCGCAGGCGCAGGCCAGCCGCCGGAGAATTTTCTAGAGCTTCCATGGCTCCGAAGGGGCCGTTTGTCGCGCGCCTCAGCGACCGTTTTCCCGCCCAAACGGTCACGTAATCCTCCAGCGACCAACGGCCCCTTCCCTCAGTTCTCCCTTGCCGCCGCTTGACCAACACACTTCAGCCATAACACCTTAAAAAACACCAATTTCCGTTACAGCCATCACATTATTGTGCATTGGAGTTCACAGCGGGGTAGGAGGGAGGGTTGTGTGTCAGCACAGAAGAACTCGATGAACATAAGTTACAGGTATGTTAACCCTGTTTTCATCTTCGTTCTTCTGTGCCTCCACACATGGGAGTGTACCAAGCTTCACACAATAAGGAAGGCGGGGGTGAAGTCCAACACAATTTTATTGAACAAACAAACGCAACAACAAATAGATATGCATATATACATCTATGTAAAAAACTGTGTAAGGACACATAAATACTCAATATTTACATATATACACCCCAAGGTACATATATACACTCTTTCACACAAGGGTACCCAGCAGTTACACCAAGAAAATCATCCCAAAACTCCTTCAGGAAAAAAGGGAGTGTAGGACAGCCCTAGCCACAGATACATCCTGCTCCGCATTGACATCAATGGCGTAATGCCTGACAAAGGTGTCTGCAGAGGACCATGTGGCTGCTTTACAAATGTTAACCAGGGGCACCCCCCTGAGGAGTGCCGAAGAGGATGCTTGGGACCGCGTGGAGTGGGCCCTGACACGAAGCGGGCAAGCCACCCCTGCCAGGGAATAGGCCTTGCTAATGGCCGTCACAATCCACCTAGACAGGGTCTGTGAGGAAGCCCTGTTACCCTTTTCCTTGGCCCCAAAACATACAAACAGGTGAGGACTGGAGCGGAATTCCTTCGTCCTATCCAGGTAATAGGCTAGGGCCCTCTTCAAGTCTAGGGAATGAAGGGCCTTTTCCCCCTTAGAGGAAGGTTGAGGAAAGAACGCAGGTAGTGAGATATCCTGCGAGAGGTGGAAGGCGGACACCACCTTGGGCAGGAACCCGAGGCAGGGACGCAGGACCACCTTGTTGGGATGAAACACAAGAAAGGGAGGGTCAGACCGCAGTGCAGACAGCTCACTGACCCTTCTGGCCGATGTGACGGCCACCAAGAACGCTACCTTGTAGGATAGCATATCCAAGGGGCATGTAGCCATAGGTTCAAATGGAGGCAACATGAGACGTGAGAGCACCAAGGACAGTGACCACTGAGGCACTGGCGCAGACACAGGTGGGTAAAGATTGTACATGCCCTTAAGGAACTGGCGGGATTGTGGGTGAGAAAACACCGTAGCACCCTCAACTCGGGTGTGAGCAGCTGATATCGCTGCCAGGTGGACCTTGAGGGAGGACACCTTCAAGCCCAGGCCACGCAAGTGGCACAAATACTCGAACACAACCCCCAAGGGACTGCTGTCAGGCACTACTCCTCTGGCAAGTGCCCAGAGCTCAAACCTGCGCCACTTGGCCGCATAAGCGCGCCTAGTGGATGGCCGACGAGCATTCAGGAGGACCCTCTGTACCTCGTCAGTAAAGCCTATCGGGGAGGAACGATCCGCCAAGCCGTTAGGTGCAGCTTCCTGGGATCGTGGTGGACCAGGCTCCCGTTTAGGAGAAGGTCTTGCCGAGGGGGCAGACTCACATATGTCCGTTGGGACATCCGCAGGAGCTTCGGGAACCAAACCTGCCGTGGCCAGAAGGGGGCAACCAGGATGCAGTCCGTCCCGTCCTCCTCTATCTTGCACAGGACCCTGGGAATCAAGGGGAATGGAGGAAACATGTAGTGCAAGCCCTGCGTCCACGTAAACTGGAAGGCATCCCCAATAGAGAGGGGGTCGCTCCCTGCCCTGGAACAGAACGTGTGGGCCTTGGTGGTCGCCGCAGTGGCGAACACGTCTATCACTGGATGACCCCACATCTGGAAGATCGGCCCAACGCACTCTACGTTCAGTTCCCACTCGTGGTCCAGCAAAGGGACCCTGCTGAGGGCATCTGCCCGGGCATTGTCTGACCCAGCCACGTGTATAGCACGGAGCGACACGCCGTTCCTGATAGCCCACTGCCAAGTGAGCGTGGCTTCCCGGCACAGGGCCATGGACACTGTGCCCCCCTGCTGATTCACGTAGTACATGGCAGTCGTGTTGTCCGTCTGTACCAAGACCTGACGATTTCTCAGCAGTGCTGTAAGAGACACAAGTGCGAAACGAATGGCCCTTAGTTCAAGCACATTGATATGGAGGGTCTTTTCCCTCTCAGACCAGACATCCTGCACAGACACATCACCACAGTAAGCCCCCCATCCCAACAGAGAGGCATCAGTGGTAACCTTGACGTCATGGTGCTGATACCCAAAGGGGGTCCCTCAAAACAAGTTGTCATTAGACAGCCACCAGTCCAAGGAGGAGAGGATGACCCTTGGGACAGAGAATTTGAGGGACGGAGGGTGTAACAGAGCATCGTACCTCCGCACAAACCAGTTCTGGAGCGGGCGCATACGCAGCCTAGCAAAAGGCACCACAGAGGTAGCCGCTGCCATATGCCCTAGTAAGCACTGGATAGTGCGCACAGACTGGAATCGGTTCCTTTTAAACATGGACACCAGATCCCTTAGGGACCGAGCCCTCTCCAAGGGGAGCAGAGCCTTACCCTCCACAGAGTCCAAGAGTGCGCCAATGTAGGACACCTTGCAGCTGGGCACCAGTTTGGATTTCTCCAAGTTCACCAGGAGCCCCAGGCGTTGGCAAGTGCTAAGTACCAAGCCAATGTCCTGCTCCAGCCTAGACTCCGATTCAGCCACGATGAGCCAGTCATCGAGGTACGGAAAGATGGTACAGCCTTCTTCCCGTAGGAAGGAAACCACAGGGGCCACACATTTAGTGAACACTCGTGGGGCAGTGGACAGGCCAAAGGGGAGCACCTTATACCGGAAAACCCTTTGCCGGTAAACGAAGCTCAGGTATTTCCTGTGCTCCTCCCGTATCCCCACGTGAAAGTATGCGTCCTTTAAGTCAAGAACCGCAAACCAATCCCCCTGTTTCAGCAAGGCGATCACAGTCGCCAACGTAACCATTTTGAATTTGGTCACCTTGAGGAAGGCATTAAGGCCCCTCAGATCTAAAATGGGACGTAAGCCCCCATCCTTCTTGGGGACCAAGAAGAACCTAGAGAAGAATCCCTTTACAGAGTCCTCATAGGGCAATTCTTCCACAGCACCCTTGGCCAAGAGCGACACGATCTCCGCATCCAGCTCGGCCATAGTGTTATTGACAGCTGTCAGGGGTGAACTGCATCTAGGCAGCTCAACGAACTCCAGCCCGTATCCCAGTTCAACAATGGTTAAGACCCATGAGTCAGATGTTATTGACTCCCACTCAGAGAGGAGTGGACTCAGTCTGTCCGAAAAGTTCGGGGATACGGCTGGCGTGACCCGTCAGTACTGCCTCCCGGCGCCCTGCTGATCTCTCTGCTGGGCCGGTTGTTGTGCCGGACGAGGCTTGAAGGGCCGACGCCTCCTTTGCTGTTGTGCGGGAGGGTAAGGCCGCTGCTGGTAGGCAGGATACTGGTGGTAGCCCGGCCGTTGCTGTTGGTATCTGCCCTGGTAATGGTAAGGGCCGGGCCGAGGAGCGTACCGTGGCCTGGAGGAGGGCTTGTCCGCAGGAGCCAGACCCAAGGACCGCGCCGTCTGCCTGTCCTCTTTTTTCTTTTTCAGGGTCTCGTCGGTGGACTTGGAGAACAGCGAGTCCCCTTCAAAGGGCATGCTCTCCACCCTGGAACGCACCTCCTGGGACAGGGCCGTAGACCGCAACCAGGAGTGGCGCCTGAGGACCACCGCCGAAGCCATTCCCCGAGCAGCAGTGTCAGCAGCGTGGCTCCCAGCATTCATCTGCTGCTTAGACAGCCTGACAGCCTCTGTCTGCAACAGCGAGACGACAGCCTTCTGCTCAGGCGGGAGGTCTCGAGTGTAGGATGCCAACTTCTCCCAGAGGTACAGTTGGTACCCTGCCATGATGGTCTGGTAGTTGGCGATCCTCAGACCCAGCGAAGAGACAATGTACTGGCGCCTGCCCATGGCATCCAGCTTCTTGCCCTCTTTATCGGCAGGCACCAAGGAGTGACCCGACCGTCGGGGGTTGAATTCCTCCGTGACCAAGGAGGAAGGTGGAGGGTGCTTCACCAACGCCGGCCAGGTGCCCTGCTTGATCTTGTAAAGCTGTTCAATCCTCTTAGATGTTGGAGGCTGATCACAGGGCACCTTCCACACCTTCTCCACGATCTCCTCAATACCCTCGAGCATGGGGAAGCCAACGGACGCCGGATTATCCCCGTAGATCCGCTTGAGGAGCTTGTCCTTGGTCTGGGGGACTGCCGAAGAGATGTCCATCTCGAGGGCCTGGGCCATCCTAGCCATCTGGTCGGCGTAGATGCGGAGGTCCTCGAACGGGGAGCCCGTAGATGGCACCAGATCCTCAGCCGGCGATGGTTCAGACCAGGATTCCGACTGGTAGTCGGCCAGGCTCTCAACTTCTCCCTCCTCGGATCCGAGCTGGGAGTCCTCACCCTGGACTGGAGGGGGGAACCACGTCCGCCTCGACGTCGATGGCCCCGGTTCCGACTCGGTGAACCCAGCAGGTGCCCCTTCCCACTGGCAATGGTATGGCGAGGGGAGATAGGAGGCTTGACGATGCTGGGATGCAGTGGATCAGGCCGATCGAATGCTGTCCCCGGAACGGCGCCGCTCACGACCGACTGCAGGTGGAGACGGACGGACAGGAGATGGACGGCTCCGACGAGGAGACGGGCTCGGTTCCAGCCTCGGCGACCGAAGGGCAGGTGATGGTCGGCTCCGACGGTGTGGGCTCGGCTCCGGTCCCGACGAGAACTCTGCGGGCACCGTCTCGAAGGCCATCGGATCCGGCACCGGCACGGAGATGTCCTCTGGTTCGGGGGAATCCAGATGAGGGGAAGGCGTGTGAGGAAGCACGATGACCTCCTCCTGAGGAGCGGGATGCGGCGACCGATGATGTTTAGTCTTCTTCTTCTTTGCCGGTTCCGAAGAAGACCTTGGAACCGACGCGCTCCTCGCCTTCGAAGGGGACCTCGGCTTCGACCTCTTAGACTTTATCGGAATCGATCCGGTCGTCGGTTCCGATCGGGGACTCGGTACCAGGATCCTCGGTTCCGATGTCGGTCTCGGATCCGACCTGGTGGATGACGCGCTACGGGGCGGCCGCACCGGTCCCTGCGCTGGAGAGGCCGCTCTCGACGCCGAGGCACTCGGGGGACGCGGTTTCGACCCCGACCTCGCGGAGGCCACTGAGCCAGCTCTTGATTGCCGTTCAGCAGAGGGGCTAGGGCCGGCCTTGGACGGACGTAACGGGGTTCCCTCCGACATGACCTTCTGCCACAGCGAGGAATTTAGCCGGGCCTTGCGATCCTGCCGGGCCTTGCTGGTGAAACCCTGGCAGATCCTACAGGCCGAGACATTGTGGGTCTCCCCCAAGCAAAAAAGGCACAGATCATGGCCATCGGATTTGGCCATTTTAGTGTGGCATTGCAGGCAATGCTTGAAGAGAGCCGTAGAGGCCATCTTCAGGGGCACGCGAAAGAAGGGTCAAAAACAGTCCGAGTCAAATTACCGAGTCCACGTCAAAGTCCAAAGCGAGATCCAAAGAATAGTCGAGGTCACGAAGTCCGAAGTCAAAAGCCAAGCAATCAGTTAGAGAAAGCACGAAGCACAAAAGCACAGAGCAACGAAGCTCACGTTCTCTCCAAGCGGCGGCAAGAAGAGAACTGAGGGAAGGGGCCGTTGGTCGCTGGAGGATCACGTGACCGTTTGGGCGGGAAAACGGTCGCTGAGGCACGCGACAAACGGCCCCTTCGGAGCCATGGAAGCTCTAGAAAATTCTCCGGCGGCTGGCCTGCGCCTGCGCAGTCCCCATGTGTGGAGGCACAGAAGAACGAAGATGAACTTAAACTTCCTTCTAGCATCAGCTGAAATATCACAATCCAGTCAGGTGAATTCCATAATTATTTTTAAAACAAGGAAGTGATATACACAGTTTCTTGAAAGTATTAAAACCTGTTTAAAATATTACCTCATATTTGAAGCAGAATCCTCAGGCACCGAAGAAACTGTAGGAACGGAAGGCAACCTTGAATTGGATGATCCAGTACCTGCAAAAAAGAAAGAAAAAAATTCACAAGACTTGCATTGCAATGCATATAAGCAGATGTTTGCCATGACCATCTCCATCCATCTTGCGGCCCCAGTCTTTACCCTTCTTGGTCTGTGACTAGCCCTCCTATTCTCCATCTTAGAAAAAACCTTGTCAACCCTTGTCCAAAGAGCAGCATACTAGAGAGTTTGGCGAGTTTCAGTCGGAGGGTGTGTGTATGAAAAATAAAGTAGCCAAGACTGGCCAGGGAATGGGAAAAGTGAACCAAAGAACATAATGGCCTTGTAGTTCAGTGGTGGAAGAGCAGTTTCTCTCTTATACTTGGTTCTTTTGTGTGACTCTGAGACCAGTTTGGAAGCAGATTCATTCAAACATGACAGATGGCTGATACACACACACAACACATACACACACAGTAACACTTTGGTCCATTCTGGCCAGTATAGCCTCTCTGATTGGCATGGCATTCCAAGGTGTCAAGTGCTGCTTCCTAGCTATCCTTTTAAGAGGAAATTCCAGGGGTTGATCTAGGGACCACCTGCATGTAAATCACATCCTCTACTACTGAGTTGGGGCCCTATCCATATTTGTGCAGTAAGTACAAACAGATTAACAAGACAGGAAGAGAGGAATATATACTCAAATTCTAAGCTATTACATAGCTGACAAAACAGGCTCATCAAATTCTGCATTAATGTTCGAATTTTATATGCTTTTTACAACCTACCTTCTCTTCATCTAAGTTTGGAACAATTGTTGATAAGAGTTGTGATAGTACTTAAAAAGGTTTCTGCATCAAGGGCTAAAAAGCTATCCCAACTCAGACTAGCTAGCTGTCTTCTATGTCATCATTAGAAATGTGTAAAGAATCTCTGGTTTCATATCTGCCCAGTGCTAGTACAATAAAGTCAGCCCTACACATTAGTACACCAGGAATGATATGCAGATTGTGCCCTTTCCATTCCCTCTACGGCCAAATCACATAAGCACCTCAAATACATGCTGTTGCACTTGCACTCTCTACTTCATCTATACGTCCTGTGTTCCTGGTAGAAACAGCATTTCAGCTATTTCGGTTCAGCCTAAGTCCTAGGGGAAAACAGAACGGAGAACAGTAATTCAACTGTTGCAGGATGTGCATCCTAGACGCAGCCCAAAGGTACTTGGGTAATGCCATGTATCAGTCAGGTAATCTCAGAGAATCAGCACATGTTTGAGGAGAGCATTGTGAACTGGTGCACCACCACATCCCATAAGGTACCTTCTAGGGGAAAACGTCCATGCAATGCACCAAAAGAACATTTAAAAAGCTGTGCTGGATCAGATCAGTGGTCCATCTAGTCCAACATTCTGTCTCACACAGTGGCCAACCAGTTACTCTGGAGTGCCAACAATAGGGCAGAGAGCCTGAGGCCTTCCTCTGATGTTGCCTCCTGGCATTGGTATGCAGAGATTTACTGACTCTGAATGTGAACGTTCCCTTTAGTAGCCATCGATGGACCTATCCTCTATGAAGCTGTCTAATCCCATTTTAAAAATGTATATGCCTATAGCCATCACTACATCCTCTGGCAGTGAATTCCACATTTTAATCACTCATTGTGTAAAGAAATATTTCCTTTTGTCCATTTTGAATCTACTGCCCATTAACTTCACTGGATATCTCTGAGTTCTAGTTTTTTGAGAGAGGGGGAAATGGTCTCTTCTGTCCAATCTTTCTACCCAGGCATAATTTTATAAACATCTATCATGTCTCCCTTTAGTTATCTCTCTTCTAAACTGAAAAGTCCCAGACTCTTCAGCTTTTCTTTGTAACAAAGGTGCTCTGGCCCCTTAATCTTCTTGGTTGCTCTCTTCTGTACTTTTTCCAGCTCTGCAATGTACTTTTTGAGATAAGGTGACCAGATGAGGCTATGCATTATAATAGTGACCATTTTATTTTAAATCCCTTTCCTAATAATTCCTTTATAGAGTTTGCCTTTTTCACTGCTATGGCACACTGGGTTGACATTTTCATTGAGCTATTCAGTACAATCCAAAGGTCTCTTTCCCTACCAGTCTCAGCAAGTTTAGACCCACCCATCAGCATATACTAAATTGAGATTTCTATTTTTACTGTTCTTAACTTTGTATTGTGACGGCCTTTGGCCATATACAATTAAACCTAACTAATTTACTAAAAAAAAATAATTTACTAAATTGAAACATTTTTTAATTCCAACATGTATCACCTTATAAGCAAAAAACATAAATATCAAAAACTTTTTATTCAGGTCTGTATAAAGATAGGCACTGGATATATATTTACATATACTGTATAACTCACAAGTGTGAATGTACAGAAAGAGTAAATACCATTAAGCAAAAAGTCTAATTTATGCTGTGAGCAAACTCTTCCAGGGTATGCTAGAACAACTATATTACCTTAACATGGCTCACTATGCCAAAAGACTAACTGCAGCCACAGCAATAGTGGCTGGACTGCAAATCAGCATTCTGCTGGTTCGAATCCCACTATTGCCATGAGGTCAGCCAATGGCTTTCAGAAAGCCACTCCTCTCAGTCCCAGCTCCCCAGCTATATTGTGAGGATAATAATAACACTGGCTTTGTTCACGCTCTGAGCGGGGCACTAATCTATCTAGAAGAGCAGTATATAAGCACATTGTTTTTATTTATTATCATACAAAGAGGCAGAAGGGAGAAACCACTGCTGCTTTTGTTGTTATTGTTCACAATAATCAGAAAAACGTTAATTCACACAAAACTCAAATTTCCTCGTGTCTCAGAAATAATGTTCATTGATATTAGAAGAATGGATTTATGGAACTGAATTATTTGGCAACTCTGGCTTGATTTGAAAGTTCAGGTTTCTTTTATAATTTTTCCATACTCAGAATGCAAGTTTGGATAAAATAAATACTTTTTTTCCCTTTTACTGTTGGATACAGTAAGTCTTATTTCTCCAAACAGCAACATGGCACTACTGCTCAGGCTAATATCATTCCTTACAAAGAGGAAGAGTCTACATAGCACCCCATACACACTGCAAGTCCCAGTCATACCAGTAGTGCAATATCTCAGTCATGTCAGCTGAGTCCATTGTATGCCAGTCCTTTATTGGAATATTTAAAACCTCTGTACTGTGCTATAGTTAAAGAAACAGCAGCACAAACTGAAAATCCACATATGGATTTTCCACAAGAATACTTGCTGTCTCTGGGTCATGGATCATTGCTAGAAAGTCCCTTTTTAAATACTGACATAACATTTTAATTATATTCCTCTGGGCAAATATTCTAAAAGCACCCCTGTACAGTAAAACACTGCAAGAGGCCCATATCTTTCTAAGAAACTTCAACCCAAGGAAAAGATTTATTTCAGCTCAAAAATTCTCAAAGCCCCCCAAATGCCATATTATTCTGTCAGTGACTTCAAAGAACCATTTCATGTAAATGCTCTTTGGATGAAAGCATGAAATGTTGTTTGCAAGTGAGCTTTCAATTTAAGCGCTGCTTTTTGTGCATTTAGAGGGGAAAGACACTTTTCAGAAGCATGTTTTCATCTAAAGCACACATGCAAGTAAGTGCAGTAGCTACTTCAAACATGTGGAACCAAAGTGACTTATCTCTCTTATCCTTTCACTGATAAACTGGCTCCTTCAAACTGACAGTTTTACAGACATTCGCAAGGACATAAAAGAAAATGCAAATAGATCATCTGTCTAACACCCTTCTAGTGAAAGCTTATTGTTTATTCAAAGTCCCTAAGGGTCTAAACAAATAATGTCTGTAGCAATAAACTGTCCTTAAAAGGAAGTGCTGCTCCCAAAACGTTTGCATATCTTTGAATGTACATATGCAAAGAAAAGTGATACCTATTGTGCATTTAATGGCAAGGCAGCAGCTACCAGAAAACAGTTTCATTTCCTCTCCTTCCCTTCTCTAATACAGTCCAGAAATGTACAGAAACAAAAACATTTTTAAAAGAAATATCCAGCCACGTGTGGATTCAGTTCATTTGGTGAAAAATTTCTGGGCCAACCTACCAGCTTTCTAAAATGAAATGTTTAGAAAAGGCACACACACACATTACTTAAAAATCTTCTGCAAAAAAAATCAAATAAAATGAGCCACCTTGGTGGCCCTGGTTGTGTTGAAAGGTGGGATATAAATCTTTTTAAATAAATAAATCAGATTGTACTACATTCTGAAATGGGTTTCTTTAAATAATCTTTTTTCCACACTCGGGGTTGCTCGGCATTGGCTGCACAGAAGTAAATTAAAAGCTTATCAAATAAATAGAGAGTAGCATTAAGAAACTGCAATCCAACTTTTTTACTACAACCAGCAAAAATATCACAAAATATTTTCACATGGGAGTGTGCAAAGTCTGCTCCAGTTTGTAAATTTCTTAAAAGTAGAGGCTAACAATAATCCTAAACAGAGTTATACTGTTCTTAGTACACTAAAGTTAATAGGCTTATTTATTTATTTCCTTCATTTATCATTCCCATTCTCATATTTATGGCTTGGGACTGAATTGTAGGTTTTTCACTGTTAACTAGTTTACATGGTGATGGATATAAATCAGATTTTGAATTGCATCACAAGGTCCAGAGAGGAAGAACCAAAAAGATGGAATATCTTCCATTGAAAACATAAATGCCAACAGTTCATCAGAGTTCTACCAAGTCCATTCTGGAACATACAGATTTTTTGTAAGGCAGAGAGTAGCAGGAAAGTGTACTAGTTCTTATATTAACTAAACTGGAGACCACTTTCAGATACTGCACTAGGCAGCAGCAAGTCAACTGAAACCAAATTGGACAATATATCTAGTAGGCAGAGGGCATGTAACCCTTCAAAAGCAACTAGGAGATCATCTCCCTGCCATTGTAGGATCCCTTTTTGAATCAATAAATGCAACATTTCCTAAAATAAATAAAAGATATCCTCTAGTGGGTCTTACTGTTTAAGGCCCCTCTGCAGGCAAGCTTTCCCAAACAGACCTATCACTTCCTGCTAACATTTTATGCTGACCACTTTTAGCCATTTAAGTGTTCATGAGCATCTCTTGATTACAGAAGCTCAGTCTATGGTTAACAAAGCCTGACATAACTATCACTTGTTAACATATGGGGATACTTGTTCATACACTGAAAGCATACTTCACTATATATTACACTATTCACTATATATTACACGAAGCAGATGAATTAGTCTTAGCAGGAGAGGTGGATATCTGTACTGGTCACTCTTAGATAAGCGACTGAAGGTTGAAGAACTTCTAAACACCAAAGATGTAGGGAATAGTTTCATCAACAGCCTGATCAGTCTTGAAGCATACTGCTACAGGACTTTATGTCCTAGCATCTTTCTATTCCTTTAAAAAAATGTAACATCTAGCCTGAAGAAAAGCTCTGGAGAACTTTAGAGTAGACATGGGCACAAATCGAAATACGAATCAAATTTCGTGACAAATCAGGCTGATTCGTGTTTCGCAAAACATGTTTCATGAGGCCGCAGTTTTTTTAAAAAAATCACAGCTTTTTGGACCGATTCGTTCAATTTGTGAATGATTCGTGATGCCAGACAGGCTGGCATTGATCCATTGATTCCTTAAGCAACATAGGCCTGGAATATCTGCAGACCTTTTTTTGCCACTGGAAACCCCAATCTTAGCCCACATAACTTTGATAAGCAGCTTTCCCTGCCAACTGGAGAGCTTTCATTCTGCCCTATACAACAAAGAGCGGGCAACTGAGGAGATGGGCCTTCTGTAGCCATGGGAACACCAATCTCATCCCTCCAAACCCTGTTAGGCAGGTCAGTCTGCCAACCAAAGACCTCCTGTTCTGCTCTATGTGAGAATTTCTTATATAAGACACAGCTCTCTGCCTCATGCTTTTCAGTTCCAGTAGACAGAGGGAAAGGGAGGACCTATTGCTGGGATTTGGAGTGAAAGAGTGGAATTGGGAGCTTTTGGCTGGATTTGCTGCTTCTTTAAAAGAGACTGGAAAACCTCTCTCTTATTTTCAGCTCTTGGCATTGCTGGGAAGGTCGTTGGGTGAGAGTGACTTCTTTCCTCCACCCCACCAAACCCCAGTCTCAGGGCATTGCCTGGCTCTGGGGCCTAGCTTGACTGAGGCCCACCTTTTTTCCCTTTAATTTTCTTTGCTTATATTCTTATTTAGAGCATTTGTTCTTGATGGTTTGTTGGGTGAGGGTGGGTGGAGGAGAGCCTGCTGAAGTTTCCCTGCAAGTTTGGCATCTCTGGGTATGAAGGGGGCCACTGAAGTGCCCTGGGTTCTGACGAATCACAAAACTAATGAATCGTTTCATGAAACAGGACAATTTCATGAAAGTTCATGATTCGTGGAATGTGGCGAAACACAAAACACTCGTTTCATTTTTTCCCATTTCATGCCCAACTCTACTTGAAAGATTGTACATAGTTATGTGACATTGGGTTAGTTCTAATAAAATATATCATTTAGCTTGGCCTTCAGCTCCATTCCCAACCTACAAAATGGGGAAAGTAACACGCCATTTAAATAATGACTCTATAGCTAAAATTAAAATATACACAAAGTCAACAAGTCAACACACAAGTTTCCATCACATTTGGAAATATTTTTGGCAAGCTGTTTCATTTCCCCTCACTTACCAGGAGATCCTCCCATTAAATCTGGGGCTTGGGCTGAATCCAAAGAAGAAACCACGCTGACAGCATTTGTGGGCACATTAATAGTAGCTGCAGAAGAAGCCACAGATTTCTTTGGTGCCACGACGACACTCCTATAAGAAAAAATGCACGTTAAACATTAAAATCTAATTTTTAATTTTTGCCAAACATATCTTCAAAAAAAATAGCAAGGGTGCCTGTGAAGCATTTTGGTTAGAGTACTGGACTAGGATCTGGGAGATCCAAGTTCAAATGTCTGTATTAGGCAGGTCGCCTTGGGCCAATCACACAGCCTAACCTGTTTCATAAGTTTTTGTGAGAAGGGAGAACTGTGTATGACACCCTGAGCTCCTTAGAGAAATTAGTGAATAAAAATGTACTAGATAGACAGTATTACAGATGCAATAAATTTAGACTCACAAATATTAGCCAGCAGTCAGGTTTCATAATTCACGTAATTTGTATTCTCTTTCTATCCCGACTGTTATTATGAAAGAATGGCATACTGTACATCCTATTGTAAGCAGTCAGCCCAGTCTCCACCTCTTTAATAGCCATTTTAACATGGCTGTTCATGATATTAAAAATCACCAGGCCTCTGGATTTAAAATGGCAACTTGTATTGTAACCAGAGGGCCTCCAGCTAACAGTTGCTGAGTCCCGCCCAGGAGATCCAGGCATGGATGGAATGCCACATAGGAATACAGAGTGATTAAAGGTGATTGGATTTGCAGTCTCCCCAGCCCCTAAGGAATCCAGTGCAACAAAGGTCTCGCAGAGTGATGGTTGTTGTGGGTTTTCCGGGCTGTATTGCCGTGGTCTTGGCATTGTAGTTCCTGACGTTTCGCCAGCAGCTGTGGCTGGCATCTTCAGAGGTGTAGCACCAAAAGACAGATCTCCCAGTGGGAGATCTCTGCCTTTTGGTGCTACACCTCTGAAGATCTCCCAGTGGGAGATCTCTGCCTTTTGGTGCTACACCTCTGAAGATGCCAGCCACAGCTGCTGGCGAAACGTCAGGAACTACAATGCCAAGACCACGGCAATACAGCCCGGAAAACCCACAACAACCATCATTCTCCGGCTGTGAAAGCCTTCGACAATACGTCTCGCAGAGTCATCCTCACTTAACACATTCCTTTCCTTCCTTCCGTGATGAGATCTCCTGGACTTGACTGAGGAGCTAATCAAATAACATTCATAGGTCTTTACAGTTGTTCCTGGGAAAGTACATTCTCCAACTAAATTCATCAACTTAGCTCTGGTGGACTTCATTAACTTACTGGCCCTTTGTGCAGCGCTAGAACAAATTTTGCAATCTCTTTCACGTGCCCCGGCAGCTACCAATCAAGGTAATCAAACCTTTTGTTTGAGTTGTTGAGTTGTTCTAACGGCTAGGTGGGTTCTCTTACTCTATAAGAGTAGTACCTTAGCCCATTCAAATTGTGCACGCTCCCTGGCTGCTCCCTTAGGGTCGCTTCCCTAAGTCTCTCTCTCTTCGTACACGCTTACCAGATCCAAAGCGTTGTTCCCTTGAGGTTTGCCCTAAGCCTCTTGCTTCCTTGGCCGAGAATGTTGGTGTTTGAAGCTCTCCCTCCGCGGACCCCCTGCTCTTCAGATAGGTAATTATCACCTTGCAATCCCTCAAATGTATTCCACCTTAATCTCTGCTTTTCTTAGGCCTCTTGTGTGTGTGTGTGTGTGTGTGTGTGCGTGTGTGCATTTACCCCTTGAATAAAAATTACCCTTTAATTAAGAACACTGGCTTCGTGTATATATATCCTCAGGAAAGGACTCCGTAAATTATTGCTGAATAGATCCCACGGTTACCAGCCTCTCACATAGCTGTCTTTCTTGCTTGCTAATTCCCCCCACAAATTCTATTTACTCACAAGAAGACCAATTCAGGTAACACCATAGTACCAAGGCTTCTATATTAATTGCTCTAAAAGAATAGTCATCTAAAAGTGTTTTGGGATACAGCATAGCAATCACCAACGGAAGCAATGCTGTTCTCAATATAGGAAAGCTTTTGCTCAAGTTGTCTGAAGTATAAAGTGGCTGCTCCATAGAGGCACACCAAGAAACCAACAGTACGCTTCTATCACCATTTACTTCAATGGATTTAGAACAGTGTAACTCTGCTTAGGATGTAAATGTGAACTTAAAGCCTCAGTTCTTACAGATAACTCATTATATAGCTGAACCAACAACATCAATCTAGAATATGTATTAATACACATCAGATGATTATTCAGATCGTACACACAGTCATTTTCATTTCTATAGACTGTGTTTCCGGCATCCAGGAAAAGGATTTATCTTGCATATTACTAGGACATCATTATGACACACCAGTTTCAATTAAACAGTAATGCTTTATTCCAAACACCTAAAAGGCCCAGTTAAGCATACACTAAAGACACCTTTAATTGAGGGTTAGCTCCATAAACATGCAAAACCTTAGCTAATGAGCTAAAGAGTACAGCTGATATATTGTGCATTCCCAAAGCAGTGCTTCCTTTTAATTACCTAGTGTTAACTATAAGCCAAAAATCTTCAACATTCAATTTATTTAATCACATCTTCTGTTGACAGTACTGTAAGTACTTGAAAGTATTCCCTTAATAGCTTTAAAGTATTCAGTTTCTAAATAATATGCATTAAAACTTGGTAAATTCAGGTTTGCTAATAAATATTTTTTAAAAAAAAAAAAACTTCCCTATACTTTATAAATTTAATTATAAGGACACATTTTCTTAGGCTGTTCTCATAGTGTGTTTTATAACACTAAAACTATTCTTGATTAACTTAGACTAAGAACAGATATTCAACACAGATTTGGTATGTGCCACATCATTATAAGGGTGACTGCTAATGTTAACTATACTTTAAAAGATAGTAGCAACAGCCACCTGAGCCCCAAGCCAAGAGATTATGCTGGAACCAAGAATTATTCTCCCATGTATGTCCTGTGACCAACTTATGTTTCACCTGCATTAGAAAACTCATTTTCATCAGCAAATGAACTTTGGCCCCAATTCTTAATGCAGTAATTCAAGAATAAGTACTTCTGATTTTAATTAGTCATATGTTCACGTGTCATGGAATTTAGTACTCAGAGACACTTAGAAATGATTCACCTCAAAGCAAAAAACAGAATAAAGAATAATGATCAAATTTCTACATAACAATATTCTTGCAAATTCCAGATAACTAGCATGGTAGGTGAGGAAATAAGTGATATTTGTTGCATAAACTGGGTTTTCCTGGAGAGTGCTGCTGGTTGTTTAGATCCATATCAATTTGATTTTAGACAAGAATACAGAACTGAGGTGGCATCAGTGGACAATCTACACATGAACTTCAACCAAGGTACTTCAATTTTGATTCTCCAGAACTTAGAAATTTTTGATCATTTTATACTTTTGATCAGAGAGAACTGATGGTGATCAGAGCCACTGCTGTGCCAGGGTTACTAGGCCCCTTTACCCTCTCAGCAGGAGGGGGGACTCTGACACTCATCCTTGGAAAATCTTCCTATGTGCATTTTGTGCACACCCACTCCCAGCACAGTGTGACGACATCACTTCTGGGAGCGACATCATCATGCAGACCATAGGAGTGTTTCACATCAGGGTGATTCTTAAAGAATCAGCTTGTTTGGGGCCCAAATCGCCCTAACATGAAGCACAGGAGCACTCTTGCAGCCTGCGTAATGATGTCGCTCCTGGGAGTGCTGTCGTCATGATGACCAGGAGCATGCCCCAGGAGGCCCATTCCCCCACCTCTTCCTCCATTGGTCAAATGAATGGGGGGATGAGAAGCTGGGAGTGGGGGATCTCCTGCCCCCACTGGTGGCCTGACCCCCCCCCCCCATGCTGTGCTGTGGCCAACCAAAGTCCCCTAGCAAGCTTCCATGGCAGACTGGAGATTTGAACCTCCGTATTCATACTGTAACTACTACACCATTCTCGCTCTCAATTGCTGTGTCTAAACGGTGGATTACACTCCCATATTAACTGCATGTTATCATTCCTGTAAGCCTGCCTGGAGGATCCTTCTGGAACACAAGGCAGAGTAGAAATAAAACAAATAAATAGAAATGGTTCTAGATTTCTTGCTTCCTATTTTTGTTTAGAACTAGCTTAAATCAAACTGAGGAGGAAATCAAGAAAGGTATTTCTAATTTTTAATAAATATTTATTTCCCAGTTTGTAAAAACAGTAGCACCTTCAAGCAGATTGCCTCATCAATGTGATCTCTAGATATAAGAAAAGTTAAATGCAACACAAACACTGGCACACAGAAAATCAAATAAACACAGGTCATAAATAGTGGAGCTTAGCCATCAAAAATGCATCTTAACTGTAAGGTCAGAGCAATATTAACTCCCATCATGTTGCTGTGTAAGAGGACACAACAGTGAAGACATATTACTTTACTCATTGCGTATGAACACAGAAAACCAAACTGAATATTGGCTGAAAGAGACAAAAGGATTCTAGTGATACGCCCTATCAAGTTTTCTAAATGTTCAACTACTAACAATCAATTTCAGATCATGCATTTTATCGAAATGGTCTCTATAATCCTATAGTAAAATTAGTATAAAAATTATAACAATATTTGCCATTCCATATATTAATTTGCATAGAGTCCCTGAAATTGATTTTTTAAAGAAATAAAGGCAACTGTTTAGAATAGAACATTACACAAACCTTATAAGTGTATCTAAGGTGATATATTACTTGCAACAGGGCAGAAGTATGTGTTACTTTTAGTCCTTTGATAATTTTAAACAAACTTCTTTCCTCCAAATGCAGCTACTGGAGCTGATATTTGAAGTTGTATTTTTTCCCCAGCAGGTTCAGTGTGGCATTTTCCACAGGAACATAGCAGAGGAGGAAAGAGTGAAATTCTAAACACACAAACACACACAGGTGGAGAAGGGGCTAGCAAGTGGCATCTCATCCCATGTTGCTTCCACACATTACTTGTACCCTAGAATACACAGCACAGTTGTTTGATGTTTTAAAATGCATGCAGTTCCATGATTATTTTTCTAGATGTTCTCTTTTAACACAATGAAGACATTGGTGCTTGAATTTAAAAGGTGAAACCACATACATTTTCCTTAGGGGCAACAAAAGCAGCTTGTGGTGGTAAATTTTAGCAAGAAAATGGCACAAGCTCCCTCACCCACACACTGCAGCTTCAGTCTATCACTTCAATGCCTTAGTAAACTCCTTGTGCTAGTAACAAACCTTTTGAAAACATTTACATCAAGAGTCCCGACTCCCAACTCAGTCCTCCTTCTCCTCATCAAAAGTCAAATACACTGTAGCGTAACTTGG
The DNA here is from genome assembly GCF_028583425.1 of Eublepharis macularius. Taxonomy (NCBI): domain Eukaryota; kingdom Metazoa; phylum Chordata; class Lepidosauria; order Squamata; family Eublepharidae; genus Eublepharis; species Eublepharis macularius. Next base: position 56,631,867 of record NC_072799.1, read on the forward strand.
TATATAATTTAAGTGCAGGAATGTAGGAAAGCACTTGAGGGACCGTCTCTCCCCGTATATTCCCCGGAGGACTCTCCGATCAGGAGAAAAACAACTGTTATCCCTGGCCCCAAGGAGGCCCGCCTTGCCTCAACTAGAGCCAGGGCTTTTTCAGTCCTGGCTCCTACCTTGTGGAACGCTCTGTCTACTGAGACCAGGGCCCAGCAGGATTTACTATCTTTCTGCCGGGCCTGTAAGACAGAGTTGTTCCACCAAGCTCATGGCTGAGGTTGGGTCTCCACTGGCTGGAGGATGCAACATCTACCCCTCTCCCTGTGAAAGTTGCCCTGCACTGTTTGTTTTTCAGCTGCTGTTACTGTGCTGCTATATCCAGTTGTACTGCTGTATTGTTGGTTATTAGCTGTATTGCTGCCATCAGGCAAAAGAATGCTGCTATTTTTATATGATTTTTTAATGTTTTAATATGGAACATTTTAAAATAATTTTAAGGTCGTTATCCACCCTGAGCCCACTTGTGGGGAGGGCGGAATACAAATATGATATAAATAAATAAAATAAATAAGCATGCACTGAGAACACAAGTTGATATGAACAAAACCATAAACACATTAAGAATTATTTACTAAAGTTATAAATGTGTTATGGTTACTTAACAGGACATTTTAATGTAAATGATATATTTTTAAAATTATTGCAATTACAAGAGGTGACAATTCTTCTTTTAGCTCACTCCCTAATTAAATTCAAATAGCCAATCACTCTCAAATCCAGTGTCCTCCACAAGTCAGTGCTTATAGTGCACCTGTTTGTTTTACTCTGAAGCCTTCTTTGTGGCTGAGCTCTTTTCTGGCTGCTCTGAATACTGCTGCAACCACTACTGCTTCTCAACCCAGTAATTCCTTCTTTCTGGTACGGGCCACTCCCTGAAGACACTAACTAGAATGAAGCACCAAAATTCTGCTCCTGGAAGTCTCCACTCTTTACTTCAGGTTCTTTACTCTCCAGTCAAACTGCCAGACCGCAGGCTTCTTCTCTTCCTGCAGCTCTTCTGCTGCTGCGGCTTTCAGTCTTTGACAGCTCACTCTCTTTCAGCAAGGCTGTATCTGGACACATACTCTTTGGCCAAGACTTTCAGCCAGTCAATATTCACTGCATTTCAGGCAACAACACATTAGTTCATAATTATGGAGAAATCAGAGTTAACAGAATGTCCACTAACTGACTAATCATTGAGAGTGGAGAGGGTGTCCATCAAACAACCAATCATTTATGACCTCTTTTTTGATGACGCAGAGAGTTACTACTCCCATGTTTACAGTAACTGTGAAGCAGCTCTGTTGCTCAGCATGCTGCCATGAGAGGCCTACATTCCATTGTTACCTTGGGAACCATTACACAACTTCTACCCCAACACAAAGCTACACAACTTCTACCCCAACACTATTAACAAAGGTTGGTTGTTGGGGGTTTTCCGGGCTGTATTGCCGTGGTCTTGGCATTGTAGTTCCTGACGTTTCGCCAGCAGCTGTGGCTGGCATCTTCAGAGGTGTAGCACCAAAAGACAGAGATCTCTCAGTGTCACAGTGTGGAAAAGATGTAGGTCATTTGTATCTACTCAGGAGGGGTGGGGTTGAGCTGAGTCATTCTGTAAGAGTTTCCCAGGGTGTGGAATGCTAATGGCGGGAGGCTTCACTGAATCCTGAGGAGGTTCTTTTGCATATGGATTGGTGCTTGATGTGCTAATCTTCTCTGCAGGGCTATTGTCGGAGTATACCGTATACCCTGCAGCTGTGGACAAGTTTACATCGGGACCACAAAGCGTAGCATCCAGACAAGAATAAAAGAACATGAAAGACACTGCAGACTTGAACAGCCTGAAAAATCAGCAGTGGCTGAACATAGCCTAACTCAAACAGGGCACAGTATCTTATTCCAGGACACCAAAATACTGGACAACACTTCCAACTACTTTGTCAGACTGCACAGGGAAGCCATTGAAATTCACAAGCATAAGCAAAACTTCAACAGGAAAGAAGAAACCTTAAGAATGAACAGAGCATGGGCTCCAGTTCTGAAAAACACCAGGCCAACAAAACACTCCACACCCGACAATAGCCCTGCAGAGAAGATTAGCACATCAAGCACCAATCCATATGCAAAAGAACCTCCTCAGGATTCAGTGAAGCCTCCCGCCATTAGCATTCCACACCCTGGGAAACTCTTACAGAATGACTCAGCTCAACCCCACCCCTCCTGAGTAGATACAAATGACCTACATCTTTTCCACACTGTGACACTGAGAGATCTCTGTCTTTTGGTGCTACACCTCTGAAGATGCCAGCCACAGCTGCTGGCGAAACGTCAGGAACTACAATGCCAAGACCACGGCAATACAGCCCGGAAAACCCCCAACAACCATCGTTCTCCGGCCGTGAAAGCCTTCGACAATACTATTAACAAACCTTATTTCTTATTTCCATACATAACCATAGCTTATACTCTTTGTATACATTTGTAAGTTTTACATGGAATTTCAAGGTGATATCTCCACAGATACCATCAACCATGGCATCCTTCTTGTTTGTCTGTCTGAAATGGGAAGTGGTGCTCTAATAATTACCAGAAGAAGCACTAGGGGTTAGTTGCTCCACACTGTGATGTTTTTGCTATGCTTTAACACAGGATTCAGTCCTGTGTCCCTGCTGCTTGACATCTACATGAAATTGCTGGGAGACTTTGTCCTGGAATTTGAAGTACAGTATTACCGGTATGTGGACAACACTCAGTTCAATTTTTTGTTTCCATCTGAGTCAGGTGAGCCAGAAGGTATCCTAGATCACTGTTTGCATGCAGTAATGGGCAGGATCACAACAAATAAACAAGTTCATTCTATGCAAGACTGGAGCGCTATTAGTCGATAATAAAACTGGTGAAAGAATATGAAGAGAGCCTGTTCTGGGTGGTAATGCACTTCGTCTAAAGGAGTACATTTGCATCTTGAGGTTACTTTTAGATCTGGATTGATAGAAAAAGGAGCATATGTCCTGTGCAACACAAAAAACTTTTCCTCAGCAGGTACAATTTGATCATGGTTATCCATGCTATGATCTAGTACTATGTTGAACTACCCTTGAAAATATTTCAGAAGCTTAAACGAGTATAAAATAATATTGTTAGATTACTATCTATGGAATTGGGGATGCGATAGTTTGAGGAGGCTGAATGTTGCCTCTACTATGCAGATTTTAAAGACATTACTATGAAAGAAAAAGAAAAAAATATTTAAAAGACTAAGTGACATGCTGTGGATCATATAGAGGTAATTTGAGATAAACCTGAGAGCGCAAGACCTAGAGAGAGATGGGAAAACTTGCCTTGTTAGAAACAGGACTCTGGCGACAGTCTTTTCCTTCCTGCTCAGCAGTTATTGCAGACACTGCAGATTTCTATACCCTTACTTCTCTATAAACCAGCACACCATGCCACTTCCAAACAAACAAACAAACAAACAATCCCACCTGGTAACTAATTTCCTAGATGCAACTGCTTTAGGTGAGGATGGTCTATTTCATGGTGTAAGCTGAGTCATGGACTACTAAAAGTTAATGCAACTCCTGGGCCTCTGGGGAAGGGGTATGGAAAGGTGAAGGGCTGGGTTTTATCCTGTTGATTGAAAGAGACGCACCTGGTCTTTGGTGCAAGTCCCACTTGAAGTACTACTAGGGCAAGTACATGCACTTGAAGCCTCACTTAAACTGCAAATTATACATCCCAACAGGCAGAGGAGAGGGGGTGTCATAGTCATTTTTATTGACTCCGTTAGTTTTTCTTCTTAGTCCAATACAACAAAGGAAGAAAAAATAACATAGGTCAGTTGGTTTCCAGAATTTGAAAGAGATTAATGAGCTCTTCATACTTAAAACTAAATCTTTAAACAAACTTACTGTGGGAGGGGGCCAAAACTACTTTTTACAGTATGAAGAAATTAATATCACAATTTCATCTACATTTAAAAAATACTTTATACAAGAATCATTATTTGCAACAGTAACTGAAGTACTCAAAAAAATTAGATTGATAAACATTTCAAATTTACACATTTTTATGATTAGTAATTTCAGCACAAAATATATTTTTTTATTCTTTAAAGGTCATAAAGAACAAACACTGCAAATAGTCTGCTAATTCAGTGTATCTACTGGCTTAATGAAAGAGCCAGACCGGGCCTTGAACTTTTATCAAGATAAATCCCTGGCACCCACTAATCACCAGATTGGATCTTCACGTAAGATAAAAGAGTAATTTTTGGCATGGGAACGAGCATATGCACCTTGTTGTTTGCAAAAACCCACAACCTGGCAGTCTTTCAGCAAGGTTTCACTCACATAGCTGTTACTGTATATTCTCCAGCTATGGCTGGAAAGTTGATAATCCTTAAGATATGAGGAGAGTTTTGATTTCTGACACAACATTCCTGAGATAAATGCAGGATCAGAGAGATGCTTTGAAATTCCCAGAGATACTTTGCTGTAAAACTGCTATATGGGAAAAAAACTTTTAACAAGGTGTCCCTTTTTTTTTTTTTTACAAAAATGAAAAACGTTAACTCACTAGGCCTTGTGTTCCACACCAGACAATACATTAAATATAAACCAGACACAGTAAGATCCACAGAGCATCCTGAAGTCTGCTTGTCCAAAGTTTCCCACTGTAGTGTTAGTATCTTAGTGTGTCCCTAGAGATGAAAACCTCCTTTTGAATGTAGCTAGTTTCCTGAATAAAGGTCATAACCTATTCCACCCACCCGCAACCCAAAACTATAACAGTAGATGTCATCTGAGAGAAAACATGTTTTTCCATGGAAGCTGAATAACTTTTAACACAATTTATAGATTGTCAGTTTCTTTAGCTTTTCACATAATTTTAAAGTAAGAATTCTGAATTCTGCACTCACAAAGGTGCTTTAGTCAATGGCCAATTGCCTTCTCTAACTTAATGTATTGTGATTTATAAATAAGCAAGTTAATGACGAACAGATATGACATCAAGAATACAATGTCATCACTTCTGTTTATTAATATATTCATCTATTTTTTCCACTGACACAACTCTTATACGGATTTGTATAGTACTGATAAAATGCCTTTTGTATATCTGCAGTGTCACTCATTCCAATGTAGTCTTTGCTACGTTACACTAAGCACCTGCAATTATGGCTATTTTATCCACTATCTATATAAAGTCATAGTTTGGTAAAAAAAGAAGAATATACAGGTGGGTGATGCAGAGAGGGTTACCAACTTGATTGTGGGGGTCTGGACTTCTAGAATTACACCTGATCTCTAGGGAGAGCAGTTTTCCTGGAAATGGCAGTTTTGGAAAATGTTTTGTACATTACCATGGAAGAAACAGAGCAGCTACAGATGGTGGATGCTCAAGGACTTCTAGTTCTCCATACCACAGAGACCTGGAGAAATTTATTGATTGTTGCCTGTAAAGACACTAAAGGCCAGAGACTGTTAGAGGATTGAAAGAGGGATAAGACAGCTGTTAAGCTGGCATTCTCTTATGGGTCTTCAGAGTGGATTTTTCTCCTTAACATTGAGAAAAACCTAAAGACAATTTTTAGAGAGCTTTTTCTTTTTAGGCTGAGTGGAACATAACTGGATAGCAGCAAGTTAGACCAGCACAATAGCCCAATCTCATCAGATCTCAGAAGCCAAGCAGGGCCACTACTTGGATGGGAGAAAACCAAGGAAGACTCTGCAGAGGAAAGCAATGGCAAACTACCTCTGCTTCTCATGTGCCTTGCAAGCCCCATGCTGGGGTCACCATAAATTAATTGTGACTTAATGGCACAAACATATGTAAGTAGACCAGCACACATGTGTAATGATTAAAACAAAGAGCATACAGAACAGATGCATACAAAATCCATCAAGTGATATATGGTGGGATAAAAAGGAAAAAGTTGTATTAGGAGAAAATTTTAAATTTGACCTTTGGTGGGAGTGACCTCACAGGAAGGGGAGGAGCTGATTTTTAATCTATGTGGATTTTAGGATTTGAGACACATGCTCTATTGAGACTGTGATAGGAGCTTAGACTGCAAAGCTCCTTGAAACTATTAACAACACTGCTCCTTACTGACCTTTCCGACCCTTGGGATGGAAGCCCATGGTTTACCATGGAGCTGGGTGACCTAAAGAGAGCTGGAAGGTGGTTAGAAAGACATTGGTGGAAAACTCACACTGAAACAGCTAGAGCTACAAAGCCAATTGGAAAACCTATCAAGCAGTAGTGAGAGCAGCAAAGAAACATTATTTCTCCACAACCATTATATCAGCTAGTTCATGACCAGCCCAGTTGTTAAAGATATCCTAAAGGTATTCCCCTTTTGCTTCTCTTCTCCCTCCTCTCCTTTTCTTGGTCTGTGCAGAATTAACCACTCCCACCCTCCTCAGCTCTCTAAACTCCTTTTCTGCCATTTTTTTCTGTAGAGCGAGGTGTCATAAGGCTGCTTCTCCACTGGCTTCCTTTCTCCTGAGAATGCAGTCACTGGCTGAATCCACACACCCTCGGGGCATCCCAGCATTGTGCTAAATGTTCGCTAAACACCCGGAAATATAGCGTCTTTCTAGTGTGGTTTCTGAATCGCGCTAGAAAGACGCTATACTTCCGGGTGTTTAGCAAACATTTAGCGCAACATTGGGATGCTCCGAGGGCATGTGGATTCAGCCACTCTCTTGGTTTTTTTTTCAAACCCAAGAACAATTCCTAACCTTGCTGCTTATTCCCTGCTGGCTTTAAAAGTCAGGAAAGGGTTAAATGGCTGCTTTTTCTCTTCCTCCCTCTAGGGTATGCACACAATCTCTCTTTTAAAAAAAAAAAAAAAAACAGGAATGACTTGTAACTTTGCTGTGTTGAAATATTAATATGTATACACTCCTGGCTTTAAAAGCCAGGAATGGGTTAAATGGCTGCTTTCCCCTTCCTCCCTCAGTGGTATGAGCACATTCTTTTTTTTTTCTTCAAAGCCAGGAAAGTGTTGTAATGTTACTCCTTATTTCTACTGGCTTTAAAAGCCAGGTAAGGATAAGGGTTAAATGGCTGCTTTTCCCTCCCTCACAGCATTTGTGAATCAAAGTGGCAGCAATGGAAAGAAGCAGTAGCATTTTAACCCTTTCCTGACTTGGCTTTAAAAATAAATAAATGAGAGTGGTACATGTTTTCCCCCAGAACTCTGCCACCGATTGTCTTTCCAGTGGACAAGGGACAGCCCAATCAGCAAAAGCAGGGGGGATGGGTTCCAACATTGCAATGTTGCATGCTCAAAGTTTAAAAAAAAAAGTGTGATGTGAATTACAAAGCTGTAAAAGCCCAAAACTGCGCCGAGGCTTCAAAGCCAGTCTAAAATGAAAAACAAGATGCCAAAATTAAACTGCCTTGGACAGTATCGAATGTGGAGAATGCCATGCTGAGCCACTGCAATCGAGGCGAATGCTCATAAATGACTGAAAGGACCACTGTCTGGTTCACATATCGACCACTTTGAACCAGTTACAATAAGGGATCTTGAAAGGATATTGGTGAAAGCCACTATTTGTGTGCTGGATCCTTGTTCATCTTGACTGTTAAAATTAAGTCTGGACCACATAAATAAGCCCTTCAGGTTTATTGTAAATCAGTCACTAACTCAGGGCATCTTTCCTCAGCCACTCAAACGGGCAGTTAACCATCGACCATTTTTTTAAAAAAATTCCTAGACAAAAATGACATGGCCAATTATTGCCCAGTCTCTAATCTGTCCTTTCTAGGAAAAGCTATTGAAGAAAGCAGTAGCTGACCAACTCCAGGTTTTCCTGGGTAATTCTAGTGATTTGGACCCTTTTCAGTATGGATTCAGGCCATGCTATGGGATGGAAACGGCGCTAGCAGCTTTAGTGGATGACCGCCATCTAAATATAGACAAAGGACATGCTTTGTTATTACTCTCCCTGTATTTATCTGCAGTCTTTGATACAGCAAATCATGCCATCTTGTTGAGGCATTTGGAGGCAGAAATGAGTATCAAATTATGTGTCTTGGCCTGACTTATATGATTTCTCATGGAGCAGACCAAAGGGACACTGTCAGAGACCAGCTGTCTCCAGAGTGGGAATTATCTTGTGGGGTTTCACAGGGCACAATCCTATCCCCCATGTTATTTGTTATTATTCAACCTCTATTATTCAACCTCTATTCAACCTTTAGGAGAACTCATTTGTAGCTATGGAATTGGAGGCCATCAGTATGTAGATGACACCCAGATCTATATCTCACTATCCAAATCGAAATCTTGGGTCACTGCCTGACTGCTGGGGTCAAATGACTGAAAGCTAACCAATTGAAACTGAACCCAGAAAAGACGGAAGAGTTACTCATGGGGGAGGGAGAGCTTTTGAAGGACACTGTTAGACAAACTTCTGATGGAGTTCATCTAACCCCTGCAGTTAAGAGCTTTGGGGTTATATTGGATTCAGCACTACTGCTAGAAAAGCAAGTTAAGGCAGCCACCAAAAAAAATGCTTTCTACAACTTCAGTCTAGCTTGGAAGAAGACTCCCTACCTCAACATGACCGATCTGGCCACCTGGATCCATGCCATAGTACCACAGAGACTTGATTACTATGATACACTGTACACAGGTTTCCTCTTAAGTTATCTCAGAGACTCCAGTTGGTGCAGAATGCTGTGGCTCGATTACTATCAGGAGCTAGGAAAATGAATATTACTCCCATTCTGCAGTCACTACACTGACTACCAACAAGTTACAGAGCTCAATTCAAGGTATTGGCTATCACATACAAAGCTCTTCACGGCCTTGGCCCAGCACATCTGTGGGACCATTTCTCTCCCTGTATGCCACAGCAGCTTTGCTTATCTGAACAGGGACTTCTACAGGTGCCACCTTGCACATGGGCAAAATCAATACCTGCCCATATATGTGCACTCTCTGTGGAGGCCCCACCTTATGGAAAAGCCTGCCTGAAAGGGTTAGGAAAGTTCCCACTCTCCTGGTTTTCTACAAATGTTGCAAACCTGAATTATTCAAAGGGGCTTTTTACTCAGATAGAAGGGCTGCACTGTAAGGAAGTAGTCTCAGACATGAATCAGTAAAAAGATAAGGACCACAGACCTTACTATTATGCTCTACTATGTACTATCTTTTGCTTGAAATATGATTCTAGTGGGTAGTTCTATGATGGATCAATATGTTATTCTTAGAATTGCTTATACTTTTTCAGCATTTCCTCAACTATGTATTGGATTTCTGCTAGTTTAAATCTTTGCAGAAAAAAAATCCCTATTGTTTATTGAAATGTCCTTGAAATTGATGGTACTAACCCACACTATGTAATCTGCCTTCAGTCTCAGTGAGAAAGGTGGACTATAAATAATGTAAAAATTTAAATGTGATATCACTGGACATGACTAGGGGTGTACATCAAAAAAAATCCGTTTGATCTAGATCCAGGTATCAGGAATACCATAAAAATTCAGTATCCCTGAAATCCAGATCAAATCTGGTTTGGTAAAATTAGAGAATCCTAAATTTATCCACCATTATTCCCTATGACGAAAACTATCTGAGGGGGAGTGGGGACATTTTTCAAGAAAAGTCCTCCAAATTTTCTGATCCCCCAAGTTTCAGGAAAATTGGACCTACAATTTTATGGGCCCCCAAACAAGCTGCCTCCAGCCACTCTCTATTATTTCCTAAGGAGGAAACATTTCCAGGGCTTTCCAGGCAAAGAAAACTTAAGCAAAGGGGCAATCCCTAGCCAAAAGCAACTTCTCAATGCAAGCCCCAATACAAGCTGAACAAACAACCAAGTCCAACAGAGCCAAAGCAAGGTAACCAACATCAAACCAGAGAATCATGTCAAACCAGCAAATCCCAAAACCAAACTGAAGCAAGAGATACCATAGCAAGCCAAACAGAAACAACACTCACAGAAGTCGAACAGAACCCAGGGCCAATGGGGGAACACCACAGAACAGAACCAAGCACAGCAGCAGAACCTGCACCTAACCTACTTTAAAAGCCTTATGAAAAGTTCACCAAGGGCAACAACAACAAGAACAACCCCACCAGACAACAACCACTGCATTAGTCCCAAAACTCCACTAGCCAACAACTGCAGTGCAGAACCAAACACCTCTTACAGTGAAAAAGAAATCCCCCTGCCCCCAAGAAAAGCCAGCAATAAGCAACACACAGCATTCCAAAATCCCCCCAACACACCAGAATTGGAAAAATGTGAAAAATAAACAGCAACACCAACAGGGAACATTAACTAGGGAAAAGGCAATTCCACCCCTCCCCCTTTCAAAACATGTTCAAGCATCCCCAGCATGGGATCCTTCTCTTCCTGGCGTAGGGGTGATGCCTGCAAGTCCTGTACATTTTTAGTCACAGATTCCATAGCCAGGGCCAACATCAAAGCCGAATCAAAGGTCAAGGTGGATTCAGACAGTAGTTGCCCCTGGATTTTCTCATCATTTACTCCACAGACCAACCAATCCCTTAACATCTGTATCAATGTGGCACCATAATTGGAGTTCTGAAAGAGCTTCTTCAGTTCGGTCATTAACTCCCCTATGGACTCCCCAGACTTTCTGGATCGTGAATTAAATATAAAATGCTCCATTATCTCACTAGGAGCAGGATTAAAGTGGTTCTTCAACAAATTCAGCAACTCTCCAAAATTTTTACCACTGAGTTTTTCAGATAGCGTCAAGTAGTGACAGATTTCTCATTAAACTATAAGTGGAAGACCACAGCCTGTAGAGCAGAATTGCTTTCTTTTTATCCTCATCTGTCACAACGTCTGCAGTGAAAAAATGTGTGATAATTTCATGGTACTCCTCGCAAATATGTTGCCACAGATCAAATTGTGAGACAGTCCCATAGTGGTAGCCATTTTCTCCTATCTTGAGGAATTATTTACTATATCAACCAAAAAACAGAGAAACACACCCTTCTGAGGCCGGTTGTTTATCCTCATCGGCGTATGTTGTATCTTCTTGAACACCAGGACACGGCGTGTCAGACATGCCGCTTTGTATACAATGAACAGGTTTTTATTCAGCTCTCACTCTGGCTCAAGCTGCATTTGAATCAGCCTCTCAGTCCAGCCTCAGCAGCCACCAATTTGCTACAGGAGCCCTGAAGGGCCAAGAGTGAAGAACATGCAAAGCAGAAAGCTGTCCCTTAGAGGCTGCTTTGTATACATTACAACAACTATACACCATGCTGGTATATATAAAGCAATTTAGTTGAAGTATAATTCTTACAAAACAAGTAATCTTGAATTAGACACCCAATATCATGTAGAAGATCTATTACTATATTGGGGGGGGAAACCCAACAAATTCCTGAAACACATTAGGACAGGAGTCTGCAACATGGTGCCCACCAACACTTTTACTGGTGCCCACCAAGTGTTTTTAAAAAATTGGGGCGGGAGAGGAAGGGCTCCTGCCCATCAGGGCTTGTGATTCACCACTGGAGTTCTGATTGACTATGCAAAGTAAAATAATGTTGCTTTGGCAGCAGCTGATACCACAGTGCTAATTTTATTCTCTTTCATTCCTCTTTCCCAGTGCATTTTTAAAAATGACTAATTTTGACCCCTGCCCTTGGACTTCCTTTGTTTGCGTGGCTTAGGGATACCAGTCCCCCAGTGGGAGCGGGGAATCCCCTGCTCCCACCCTCTGCCCCCTGCCACCACTCACCTGGCCAGTGGGGGTGGGGGGAAGCGCAGGAACAGGACTTCCAGGAGCGTTCCCAGGGTGGTTTAACAATGTGACTTCCCAAGAGTGACATTATTGTGCCGCCCCGAGAGCACTCCCATGCTTTGCAGCACGCCAGTTTAGGCCCCAAACGAGCCAACCTGGGCCTGTTTGGGCCCAAATTAGGCCCGTTGTGAAGCACGCATGCATTCTCCTGTGCCATGACATCACCCGGAAGTCATTGCACAGGCATAGGAGCACTTGAGTGAAGAAAAATAAAGAGAAGGTGAGCACCCCCGCCTCAACAGGAGGATAAGGGGACCTGGCAACACTAGCATGGCTCCACCTCCTCTAGCAGCCATTCTGTGGTTGGCTCTGCCTCCCATGGCAGCCGTTCTGTGGTTGTGCTCACCACCTTGTGTCAAAATTTCAAAGGAGCTCCCAGGTTCAAAAAGTTTGGGAACCCCTGCATTAGGATAACAGCTTGGAACAAAGGCTTTCATTATAATTTTGTGAGGAAACACATTAATTCTGTAGCATAATCCTGAAATGGGTAATAGTTTCTAATGTATTAAATCCATCTTTAAGAAAGGGGTATTTGAGTTCAGCCCATTTCTTTTCTCAAGCCACCATGCCTACCTCCTTCAATTTCTCTTTCATGTATGCGGTTCAACATGTTACAGGCATTGGTTAAGTTTATTCTCTTTCAACAAAGCACTATCAAAGTACAGGCATATTATTGAAGAATAATAATTGAATAATAATAAATCAATATTTTCTATGTTGTCTTATGCCAGATTTTTTACCCCAAATATGTTATATTCGATTTAAAAAGCAGCCCACATGACAAAATTAGTATATTTCCTGTGGGTTTTTTGTTGTCTTTGTTGTTACTCACAGAAAGAAAACTGCAAATTGTACCTAGGGGGATGCTCTCTGCTAATGTTCAGGTGACAATGTTCTAAAAAGAAAGTTATAGAGCCATTTTTCTATGGTTTCTTTTATTGAATCAAGCCATCTCATTTTCGGTCTTCCACTTTTCCTAGCATTATTGATTTTTCCAGAGAATCTTGTCTTCTCATGATGTGATCGCGTTGCCTGCTGTGCTGTTAAGGCCCTCTGCCACCTTGCTGGATGTGTCAAGAGTCCTCCCTAAGCCTCAGATTTGGGGTAGGAAAGTGGGTTGTGCCACTTGGTTTCTCTTATCTGCTGTGTAGTGACATGTTGCTCACTCAGTCATGCCAGCACTCTCTTCTCCAGCCTCACTTTATAGCACCCATTTCATGTTCCTCTCTGTGGAGGCAGCCAATCCCCCCTGGTGCCTCATTAGCCCTCATTAGCCCTACTATATGTACCTGGCCAGAGTTAGGGTGACAGGCTGTTGATCTGCCACTCAAGCTTGGCTGGCCCTCTCTCTAAGCCCTGTGTCCAATGGCCCCATTGTGGGGCCAATTGGGCCTCAGTCCACTCACCTCCCCTGGACCCCACCCTGGCTACGCACAGCCCAATGGTGTTGGGTGTAGCTGTCCCCAGCACATCACCACTCGCTGAACCCTGTGGTGTCTGGGCCCAGAGAAGCCTCAACAGCCTGCTGCCAGTGTGGGACATATCCACCAGCCCCCAGGCAGCTTTCTCATGTGTCCCACTTTCAGGAGGCATGAGGAGTAGCAGCAGTGACGTCTCTCTAACAGTTGGAGCGGTGGCACCTCAGGTGTCCTTGGCGGCAGCTCTGCCCAGCCCTGGGACTATGGTAGCAGTGGCCACTACCGCGCTTCCAGAGGCCTCGGCTTGCAGCTGGTTCCCTCATGCCTCTCTCCATCCTCTGGCCTCCAAGACAAGCTCCTCAGCATCCCGTGGCCAGGTAAGTGGGCCTGTGGAGGAGGTGAAGGAGGCTGACAGGGGAACTCTGGGGTGGGTGGGTTTCCTGTTTCTCCTCCCAGCTGGGAGAATGACACGGGGGTCAAGTCCAAGTCATGCAGCTGCCACTCCACACATGGTTGAAATAAATAGTTTTTATTAGGCAGTATTGTAGGTTATTTAATACCTTACTATTTTCATTCAGATATGTGCTTTGACTTTTAAATTATATGATTCAGGTTGCAATCCTAATTAAACCTATGAAATAAAACATGGACACTACCAGTGCTACAACCAAACTCTTGAATTTACTGAAACCTTTAAAATTTTAGTTTGATTATAAATATATAGATGAGAAATGTCTCTATCAAAAAGCGTTTTACAGGTATTTCAAAACAACGCCTTTGAGAATGTTTGGATTTATTCTTGTTTCCAAATTTCTGCAATGCATAACCTATTGTATTTCTTCACTGAAAGTCCTAGCTTTTGATTATATTGACTAGTACTGTGTAATCCACCTTGAGTCTCAATGAGAAAGGCGGACTATAAATAACCTAAATAAAATAATATTTTGAGAATTCCGTATACCTCTGCATCAGATCCATTTTATATCTTACACTGTACATCATTTTAAACAAAATCAGCTGTCAAAGTTTAATCCCTTACCTGTCAAAGGACCGAAATTGTACAGGCTGTTCAGCAGCAGCATCCCCAAGGACACCAAGGAAAGCTGGCGGTAGAACGGTAGGATCCGCTGTTGTCCCATCTGCGGGTGCACTAACCAAGCTTCTTAGGATATCTTTTACGTTGACATTTTTTGCAGCTGATACAGAGGATGTAGCTTTCCCATCCACCTCACTCTGCAACTCAGTTCTGCTTTCCTGAGATTTATTCACTTCTGAAGAAAGTGTGCACAATACTTCACTGACTGCATCTGGGCCCACGCTGAGACCCGGTGCCTCTGTTTCTATAACAGCTTCTGTGTTGTGCCCTGGTCCAGGATGTTCTTCCTCTTCAATACCTGAATCTCTTCTTTGTACAGATGCCATACTTTCTGACTCCTCTGCAGATATGGGAGTGCTAACAACTTCAGGAGTGCTTTCTGTGTCTTAAAAGATAGAAAAATACAGGGAAAAATCATCAGAAGTTTACTTTAAACAGACCCAACCCCACTGTTTTAATTTTTTAAAAATTGTACCCCATTGATGATAAATAAAATCAGGAAGTTTTCTCAACAAATGTCAATTTATAACCCTTTTCTTTAAAAAATGCTATGGCACAGAGGATCTAGGTGCATCTTACTCCTGAATACAGTTGCTCAAAACTAGACACCGGCAAGAACAAAAAAAAAAACCCCGAAACATGAGGTTCATGGTTCATGGATTTTGACAAACCAAAAACCACAAGATGACACAGAACTGGGGCCAGTTATGAACCCCTTTCTGGCCACTTAGCAGCAGCAGGGAAAGGGGCCTTTAACAGTTTAAAGGGCCCTTTCTTGCCTTGCAAGCAGCAGGTCCCTTTAAACTACCCAAACCCCAGCCCCAGCCCCAGCCTTACCTTCCCCTGTGGCGAGGCGTCCTCCCGAGGGGCAGGAAGGCCATTTTCAGCCTCCTCTGCCCCTGCACAGGCCTGTGGAGGTATGGAGGAGGCAGAAAACTGCCTTGCCGCCCCTCAAATTGCCCCTGTGGCAAGGGGCATTTGAGGGGCGGCAATGCAGTTTTCGGCCTCCTCCACCACTCTGCGGGCCCACAGAGGAACGGAGGAGACTAAACTCCTTCCCAGCAGAGCTGAAGAGGTGTTTTTATCAAAGCTCCATATTCAGATCATCTATGTGACTATGTGACCAGTGCAATAGAGACGCTGGACCACCTTATATTATTCTGCCACCAATGGGAAGCAACTAGGTCCCATTGGATTATTCCTGAATTACTTAAACCCCCTGGAATCATGGGTAATAGCCCCACTGTTGGCAGATTGTGACCCAGAGTTAATGTGCTATGTAGCAACGTATCTAATAAAAGTAAACTCCCTTAAACAACACTGAAATGTTATTTGCATTGCTGAGGGGAATGAATAGGAGAAGCCTGTATTTATATTTCCCTCCCCTGTTTTATACATATTCAATGCACTGGTTTAAAAAAATTATATACTTATATATTTTATTCTGAATAAATAATGTATATATTATCTCTGCTTTTATACACTATTAAGATGATGATTTATGATAATTTTGTTGTACTGATTCTGTATGTATGTACTACTGTAGGTTGTTTTAAATTGTGGATATGTGTGTTATAAGTTTTGAGCTTGAGACCTTCGGTCAAATGACCCAACAAATAAAGAAAAGGTCATATTTATATCACTCCAAGATAGAATTCTGGAGAGAAATTCTACTGGATGCTTACTACTAGTATGGTGTCTTCTCATATTTAGCTACATACAAAGCCAATAAAAATATTAAAAATTAATATTCTGGGCACAAAGCAAAATCATCTATGAAAAATAAATTCTGCATGATTGATCCTAAGTATCCCTCAGAGCTAGTAAACTAATTCCTCATCAAATAACAACAACAATAGTCCACCTTTTTCATTGAGATCCAAGGTGGATTGCACAAAATACAATATAATCAACAGCTAGGACATTAATTGATCAAAATACAATAATGAACACCGGTTAGGGCATTCAGTGAAAGAGGTACAATAGGGTATGGAAGCAGGGAAAAAACCTGAAAAACAAGCATAAAGCCAAACACAGAGATGAAATCTTTTTGAAACCAAACATAACTAAATTACATGGCATGTTTAGCAACGTGGAACCTCCTTAGTAGGTACATGTCTGCCAGTACTCAACAGAGTAGTGTATAATCCCTGCCTCTGCCAATGCATCTCTCTGGGATACTTCTTACAACACAGCCCTATAATCTAGGTAGAAAGCCCGCCTTTTGCATAGTTCGCAGAAGGCCAGGGGTGTGGGAGTTTACCTGCCCTTCTCAGGCATGCCATTCCATAAGGTGGGGGCTACCACAGAAAAAGCACATGTGTGAACATCTGTTGATTTTGCCAATTGCAGGACTGTATCTGCAGAAGGCCCTGCTCAGATGAGCAAAGCTGCCATGGCGGGGCACAGAGGGAGAGGCAGTCACACAGATTTAAAATGTGGTTTCTTATATCTTTTTTTTAAAATCAGTGTATTCAACATGAACCAGTTTTTACTGTTTCAACGATATAGGTATCTGTCAGATCTGGAAGTGCTCATCAAAACCAGAATAATGGAAATAAAGGTTTGAAGTAGACTATTTTGAACATAATCTTAAAAATCAAAGCCTGAAAACGGACATACTGCAAAATAAATATCCAAGGCACTCACCTACTGTTGTTGCCTTAAGGGGCTGAACAGATTGAGGCTTCCTCCTTTCATTCTGAGGTTCCAAGATATCTCGATATTTTGATACCATGAGGACCGATATAAAATATACTACTGCCAATGCCAAGAACTGAGCCTGTTTGCTATCCTCCTGTAAAAAACCCAAACTATTGTAAGTTAAATAATATCTCCTTTCCTCAAGGAGTCACATTTGCTCCCTAGATGCTGATGTTGTATCTCAGGAGAACCTCAGTTCACCATGCCTGCTGACCATATACCTTTTGTTCTACAAGTACCCTTTTTTATCCAAGGAACAAAGATGTAATTCATGATCAAAGCAATCTAATGGCCTAGAATTGGGCACTGAGAAAGGAGAAAATACAAATGGCATTCTCAAGGATAAAAGATGAAAATTGGAAAATTCACATTTCAGGAACCAGAAAGACACAAAGAAAAAGAGGTGGCGATGCTTATGAAGTTGAAGCCACCTGCAGGGACAACAGTTTATAGGGATCTTAAGCCTTTCATCCTGACCCCAAATTCTTGTACTGCTATTCCCACAGAGTTTTATGATTCTCTTAGACACTCATTTGATTTCTGCACCATAGGCTGCCACACAATGATTATATTGGCCCAGCAAATCAAGCTATAGAAAAAAAAGGTTTTTTAAAGTTCAAAAACTCACTATATCTCTGAACACCACTGCACGGAGCCGGTTAATATCCATATCCTGCAGAAGTCTGTCAATATCTCTTATTGGAGAAATTCCTCCAGTCACAACATCAATTGGACTCTGTTTGGAATAGAATACTTTACACAGTCCAGCATTTTAAAAGAAACATTAATAGATGGACCTATATTTATTTTCACACTGCTACAAAAACTAAGACCAAGTGAACACCCTGCATAATACAAAATTGGTTAAATGATAAATATTCAGCACATTAATAAGGACTGAACTATCAGGGAAAATGGGAGAAGGAATCTAGAAATATTTACCTCGCACACACACTTCTCATCTCTGCTCTCCCTCCATCTTGAAAAAGTTACAGCATTTATAACCCCAACAATTATGTTAACAGCTTGAAATAATTACATGTTTAAATACTTCTGTTATTTAAGTTCCACATTTTTCTCTCTAACTACTGCATAGACATAAAAAGCCCCAGAGACTTATCCATCAGGTCACAGAGATAACGGTATCAATGTCTGCATGCGTTTAATGTCAGAAGATACTTGCCTTTGCTCCAGATCTTCCTGCTGCTATCAAGCTTTGTACTGTTTTCTGACATTTAACATTTTCTCCACTAGGTTTCATCTGAGCATGCAGTTGACACTCCAAACAGTTTCTTACTGCCACTGCACAAACTAAAATGAAAGGGTACATAACATGTTTAAGATGGGAAATATTGGGAACTATTAAGAAAATTTGCTTTTGTTATTCATGAAACTTATATCCATATTTTTTCGTTGGTCATGAAGGTGCTAGTGGACTTGAATTTTGTTGCTTGCTTGTGTTTATGAAAATGAACAACTAATAGAAAAAGATACATTTTGCTGGATGAATCAGGCAAGTAGGGTGATGGCAAGTCACCTAATAGTCACTGCCAGACCTGGCCCTAATTACACCACTCTTAAACACCAAACCATCCCTGAAAAGAGCCCTGCCCCTTTCCCCCTTGTCTTTTACGATCAGAAACCAAGGTTTGAAGGCAGCAATACTGTTGTGGTAGCTTAGCAACAGACACTGAGGGCATTTGTTTCTTAACGTTTCTTGCTGGTTCTGTTACTGGGGGAGTTAATCCTGATGTTTTTTGTTCATTTTTAGACAACAGAATTCTCTGCAAACAGGTCCATTTTTCAGGTTTGTAGAAGAAGCCAACTTGTCCGGCCATCTCCAGATTTAAGTATCCACAGATTTGGCCACACTGAGAATTAGATATATTGGTAAGTTATCTCCAACTTACTTGTCTTTGGATTCATTTTTACCCCTAATGAAGACATGAATACTGCTCAAACTCCTATTGGCAAAATTTCTGTTGGCTTCTTTCTGCTGTAATAAATTTCAGTTAACATTCAATTACTGACCAGAGTTTTGTTAAGAAAAACAAAATTCAAGGTATATGCACAACTACGTCTGTAAACAAAACTCTCAAAAGTGATACCAGCATATAGCAAAATCCCAGAGAGGAAGATGACCTCAGCCCAGCAGTGGAACATCCCAGAGAGAGAGATGACATCAGCCCAGCAGTGGAACATCCCAGAGAGGAAGATGACACCCCAGCACAGGAGGAACGCAAGTTAAAGAAACCCAAGACTTTAAACCAAAAACCACAGAAGAGTGAGAAGTGGACTTAACTGGAACTACAGAGACAATAAAACATTCCCTAAGCCGGAGAAAGCTGCACACAACTCTTCTGGAAAAGAGATGTGTTCCGCTTAAGGAGAAGGGGGGGGATTTGTAATGATTTTAAGAAATGGGTGCATGTGTCTTTAAATGTTTGGTGAGATAGGTGAAGAGTGGGGGGTGAAAGAGAGAGATGAGTGAGTGATATGATTGGTTGATGACAGAGTGGGCGGAGTGAAGGCGGTTTTCAGTTACTGAGGAAGAGAAAAAGGTTCAGTTAGGGCAGGAGAGGCGAGCTGTGTGCAGCCTGAGTGTGTTCATGTATTTGTGAGGGAAAGGCAACCTGAGGGGAACCCTGAACTGAATGTGTCTGGGAGACTATATATTCACTCTATTTGAAGAGGCTAACTGTGTGTGAAGCCTTACAAGAGATCTGTGTGAATGAGTTTGGATGAAGCAACTAGAAGAACTAAGAACGACTTTTATGTAACCAATACGCTTCTTAAAAAAATAAACTGTGTTTTGTTATATCCCAGAGTTATCTCCCATTCCTATCCTCAGGGCCACATAGAACCACGAAGGAGCCTGACGCTCAAACACGTTACGAAAGGGAGAATTTAAATAAAACATTTTGGAATAATATATTCCTGGTGGCAGCAAACTACCCAGAGGCTGTAAGGGGGAGATTTAAAGCAAAATCCACCCTAAAGAAAGTGAAGATCATAACAAGCTATATAAGAAGTTTTAAAGTGCAGCTCTAAGAAGAACTGCATTCCACTGGATCAATGGGATAACTTTGCTTAGGACTGCACTGTTACTAAACATTAGCACAGTAATGGTTCTAATATTTATACTAATAACAACAAAAACTTGGAATACAGCATATTTCAAATGTTCAAAATGATTTACAAACATCATTTCACAGTCTTATGAGGTAGGCTAATAATATTACACCTTCATACAGCACACAGAGGAAGGAAGCTGACAAAGTGACTTGCCTAAGATCACCTGGATAATTTGTGAGCAAGATGACTTTTGAAGCAGAGGCTAGAAGATAGACACTAGAAATTTTTAGATGGGTCAGTGATGTAAATACATCTGATAATTCAAACTGGTTTAATAGGTAAGATGCATAAGCATCTGTGATGGAATGGGATTTAAAATGAAAGCTTTATCTATCTATCTATCTATCTATCTATCTATCTATCTATCTATCTATCTATCTATCTATCTATCTATCTATCTATCTATCTATCTATCTATCTATCTATCATATTGGATTTTTAGTCCGCCCTCCCTGCCAGGTGGGCTTAGGGCAGAGTACAACATTTCAATTTACATAAATACAGTTAAAAACAGATAAAACAGTATACAAAAAACATTAAAACAGTATACAAATAATGTTAAATACAAAAAAACATTAAAACAACTTTATACAATGCAGCTTCTCTTCAGATGGCGATGATAAAATACTGCTTTTCAAGCCCTGGCTTATACGTAGGGTGGTGGACAGATCTTTAGTGTAGCCAGTGGGGGCCCAACCTAGCCTCCACCATATGCCTGGCAGAACATCTCTGTCTTACAGGCCCAGCGGAAAAATAATAAATCCCACCGGGCCCTGGTTTCCTCAGAAACTTTACTAAATGCAGCACCCAAAGAGTGGAAGGGAAAGGGTTTTTAAAAACTGCCTGATGGGAGAATGATTGACAGGCTGCTTCCCCCCTCTCTGTGACTGGCCAGCGAGAAAGTAACAATTGGTGCTGACAGAATTGCTGAAGGAGCTGAAGTTTGGAGTCTGACAAAGCGTCAGACTAATAATCCTCTGTGTGAGGGAAAAGGAAGTTTGCCCTAAGATAGCTGTAGGTTTAAAGAATATTTTTAGTTAAAGTACTTAAGTGCAAAAGCCAGCATTAATTTACACATACATGATAGAACTGGGGGGGGGGGTTTGTTGGCAGTGGGTAGTAAAAGGAGACTCCCCTTCAGCCAAGTGATCAGGGTTATGTCTTTTGGAGAGGAATAATTCCTGACCAGTGTCTATAAAATGGTGTTTTGGCTCTGAGGAGGATCCTGGGTCTAGTGTAAAGGAAAATGAGTGAAGTCAGAACACCTAAGCTATAAAGTGAAATCTATGAAGAAATCTTGTTAAAGTAATCTTTCAAACTGCCAACCTCTCACTTTTAAGATCTGTATGTACTGAAACTAAGCTTTAAGAAGATTATTGTGCTTAATGCTGAAATATTCAGTTCTATAATCCAAATTTACCTCAGTGTTTCTTTCTCTGCCTACCTATATACCAACCCTGCCTGTTTAATAAAGCTGCTATTTCCTTTTGAACTGTATTCAGCCTCTAATGCCTTTTAAGTTTAAAAAAGACATGGGCTCCTGCTTCTCCCCTACCAAGTATTTTAGGATGGAATATATGTCATTAATATATATGTTTTAAAGTATGAAACAAAAAGACCTTTAACCTATACACAGAGACATGCTACCAGAGGCTGCCCTGCCACAGCAAGTAATCTTAACCATTTTGGAGGGAAAATCTGTCTCTCAGTGGGGGAGTAAGTGGGGCTTATGTCATACCATCATTACTACTCTTCTCTAGCAATAGAGAGGCTGACTGGTGCTAATTACAAAAGCAGCAAATCCAGATCACTCACAGACAAGATACAAATATCTACATACTCGGAGGAATTCACAGATATGCAGGAAAGTATGTCTTGTAAATTAAATCAAAGGTGGGGGGGATCCCAGAATGACCCAATGGAGACAGACCATGCTCCAAGAAACATGGAATGCTGAGAGTAGTATAAAGGGGAGGAGCGGAACCAGACAGTGGTGGCAGACTGGCCTGTTCGAGCCCATAAGAGCTTGTAATATCCCAGATAAGAGATTTAACCATTGGAAGATATTTCTAAATAATTTATCTCATCCTCACAATTCCTTGCAGGACATCCACTTGTTACCTCTAATAGCAAATTTGTTGGTTAAGTGCTTTTATCAGTACATCGGCAAGACGTGGCCATCCACTGACAGGATAGGGATTTCCATGAATTTGGGGGGGGGGGCCTTATGGGATAGGCTAAAAAATTACATTGTAAATTTTTAAAAAGGAAGTTATCTCCCTCCCTCCCCAAAGCAACATTCTGATGAAAATCAATCATACTCCAGGAGGCAAGCAAAGCTGAGAGCTGCTGAGCATCTGTTACAGGAAGAATTTTTAGAAGGGGAATTTTTGACTACATAGACTCTAAAGAGCTTATAGAATCATGAAGGTGGAATCTGAGTTGGAAGGGATTTCCCATGGATTTTTATCACCCTGCAATATATTTTCACATGTCCACAGCTGAAATACTAATGCTCATGAACATGTTTTTAAAACTCTAAGCAATTATTTACTTACCAAGTCGAAGACACTGACGTAAAATTCCACCAGATGACATATTTTTTTCAGCTTCTATTTCAGTGAATCCAAGAGAGCTTGCAAATATTAATACATCGACAAGGCCAATTAGTCTTTGGAGGAATGCTACAGAAGCTTCTATGGACAGTCCTTGAGTAGGTTCAATATTTTCCAATTCATGCTGCAAAATGGAAAATTTAAATCAGCCTTAATTCTAAAGACATCTCCTAGTTATTATTGCCTAACAGCATCAGGGTAATGTTTGAGGTATGTGCTGGAGGTCAACCCAGAGTCCAATATGTTGGGGGATGCACGGAAAGAAGACATTTCATTTTACAAACAGGTCTGAAAGTAACCATATATTTCATCAACTATTGAGGCTTACTACAGAAGACTACAATGGCAAGTTTTTGTTAAATGGAAGAACCATCTTTCTAATGATATGCTACAATGGACTAGAGGCAATAAGGAATGCAAATTTGTTGTAGGATAGCAACTTCTGTAGATCAGTTTTAAAATGGAGGCAACAGAAGGCAGAAATCACCAGAACATTTTAAATCATAAAACAGAGAAAGCATGGGTGGTAGGAAGCAAGTATGGGTTAAAAATTCCCCTTAACTTGATGTATTGTCGAAGGCTTTCACGGCCGGAGAACCTGCCAACATCTTTTCCACACTGTGACACTGAGAGATCTCTGTCTTTTGGTGCTACACCTCTGAAGATGCCAGCCACAGCTGCTGGCAAAACGTCAGGAACTACAATGCCAAGACCACGGCAATACAGCCCGGAACCCCTTAACTTGTTTGTTATATGCCTATACTACTCAGAAAAACACAATTACAGCAGCTCAATACATTCTACTATGACTCCATTAAAAACATGTTTTCATACTATTACTAATTCAGGTTCCTGCCTGACCTAATTTAATCCACTTGTTAAATGCTTACCTAAATATATTTATGTATCTCACTTGGACACTAATAATATATCTATGCCAAAAGCCTACAAAAAGCTGATTTTTAAGACACTGGTAACTGTAATATTCCCTCACTATTGGGCCAAAGAGAATCCTACAACTCTTTGGAGCAAGAGAATTGTATAATCCCAGTGTTTACACAGGGAAGCTTCTCAGCCTGAATAAACTGAAGCTTTATATGTTTGCCATAAGCTCTTAGCCCAAGAAATTAATTTTTCTCCCACCTTGGCCCCCAGTCCCATCTCCAACTACAGTTATATAAATAGGAGGAGGAGAATTTATAATGAAAAAATAAGAGAATAATTGATACGTTTTTGTT
This sequence comes from Eublepharis macularius, assembly GCF_028583425.1. Classification (NCBI taxonomy): domain Eukaryota; kingdom Metazoa; phylum Chordata; class Lepidosauria; order Squamata; family Eublepharidae; genus Eublepharis; species Eublepharis macularius. The sequence continues at coordinate 56,655,916 of NC_072799.1, forward strand.
CATTCAGTTGTCCTGGAGCTTGATCAGACAAGATGCACAGCCCCTTTTCCTAAGTGTAGGAACTTCCTCAGCCTTATGAGCTGAGGAACTACAGGATTCCCTGGAGCCTTAAAACACCTGAGTGTTAGCATCCAGAAATTAAGAAAAGAAGCAGATTAAATGTTGGAAAGCAGTTCATAGGGCAGTATGAGAAGATATATTAATGCACATGTGTGAAATACTACAAGTCAGTATACAACTAAATTAAAAATAAAATAATTTAGTTAGTATACACATTTTTCTAAGATAATTCTAAGAAAGAAATACTGTGTCCATTCATAACTGAACTGAATGGACTTGGGCATCATTTTTTTAAAGAAAACTGCTTGACTTTTTAAAAATTGTGCCCACTATGGAAGAGAGGGGAAAATAAGGGACCTACCATTTGAAGGCAGACTGTCCCTTGGAGCTGGGCGTGGCTGCGCTTCCCTGACTTTGCTCCTGAGGTGCCGCCCTGGCTGGTATCTGGGCTGCCTGTCAACTGCTGCTGGCCTGTCCCTTGATGCTGGGCGCAGCTGCCCTTCCCTGGCAGGCTTCCCCCTCTGGCTCTTCCCCTCCCACACTTGCTGCCAGCTGTATTGCCTTCCCTGGAGCCACTGGGTCCCCTGACTCTACTGTTGGGGTGCTGCGCCTGTTCCAGCCCCCTGACTCTTCTGCTGGGGGGCTGTGACTGTTCCAGCCCCCTGACTCTGCTGCTGGGGTGCTGTGACTGCTCCAGCCCCCTGACTTTGCTGCTGGGGTGCTGTGACTGTTCCAGCCCCCTGATTCTGCTGCTGGGGTGCTGTGACTGTTCCCCCCTGGACAAGTGCCTGTGGAAGCAGCTGGGCGGATGTCTCCCGGGGGTCTCCTGTCCTTTTCTCCAGGTAAGTCCGGGGGCTGGGTTGCGGACCCCGGACACAGAGGTCAGTTCCCCTGGAGATAATGGTTGTTTTGGAGGGTGGACTCCATGGCATCATACCCCACTGAAGTCCCTCTCCTCCCCATACCCTGTCTTCACTCGCCTGCACCCCAAATCTCCAGGCATTTCCCAATCCAGAGCTGGCAACCCTAGGCAGCAGAAGCAAGAAGTACTACTCAAAAAAGAATGGGCATTGCTTATGAAGAAGGGAGAAAAAACATAGGCCATAGGTGTCAAAGCCAAAAATTACTTGAAACCAGTGACCTCGACTGGGGAATGGGATAGGAGGGAAGGTTAACAGAGATGTGTGAAAGAAAGGAGATCTGTCCCAGGCTCCACCTTTAAAAGGCTGCAGATATACCTGAAGGAGGAAAACTTACCATAAAGTCCACCCCAGCTCAGCATCAAAAGAAGGCAAGGCATGGTCAGCACAACAAGATGCCTTATGCTATCCTACAGTCCTAGCTCCCCCTTTCCCTTAGCATGGCCACAAACAAGGTCCTGTCTCACTGCAGAAGGTTGTCTTCCTGTAAGGCAAAGTATATAACAAGATATCCTCCAAAGGAGCACTTCTATATTATAAAGTGAACTTCTTACTGTAGCAGATGTAGCAGCAGAAAGCAAAGGTAATATGCCACCACAAGCCATAATCATATTATCCATCACTTGAGAGATTAGATGAATTGTGTTGTGCACAAAGATGACATTGTCACTGCTATTCACAAAGTCCATCACAGTCTTGGTAGAATGGCTGCCCAAAAAGAAAACAAAATAGCAAAAATGTAGGAAATGTAATTTAAGTTTCAGTTACAGAAAACTATGCATTTTTTTACATCATTATTATACCATCCAGAAATCTCTGTTGCAGCAAAGAACCACACATCAGTATCTAAAAAAAAAAAAAAGCCAACGTGCTGTCATCTTGACCTGAAAGTGCCCTTTTCCTTATGCTTCTAATCCTCTCCAGAGCACAGACTGGCAACTGCGTCTAAGTGTGTGGTGAATAATTATTTATTATTATGAAGTCTGATTATCTACTGCTGCAAGAGACACTGTATAAATCATCAAAATAAGTTTCCCTTGAGATATAAACTAGATCTGAACTCAAGTCTCTGAAGAGGAAACTAGTTTTTTACAAAGGACTTAAAAACTTTACATTTTAAGCAAAAGGATTTTAAAGACGTAAAATCCTGTTTCAACAAATCAACACATTAATTTTATACCATGGCCTAAATCTTCCCGTTAGCCTGATGCCTGTAGCAGATGGGATTGAATTTGATTACACTGCAATTCTATGCAGTCACTTCAGGCTAAACCCACCGAAATCAATGGACTTAGACTAAAAAAACACTGCATAGGATAACACTGCATTTAATATCAGATGGTATTTGACAGTTTAAAAGCAAGAACAATACAATAGGCATGATAAGATTATTTGTTTTGAAAGTTCTTTCTGTTCTTACAAATCTATAGGAAATTTATTTTGGAGGAAAAGTTACAAGGATGTTTTCAGTAACACCTTTCATGCACAAACAAAGTGAAACAAAGTTGATAGTAACTCCAGTTCATATTCCAGTACATAAATTTAATGTAAATATGAAATGAAAAAAGAGATGAAATTAAGTATAACTGCAAGTTTTGACCATCCACTCATTGGCTCACCATCTCTATAGTCAGGCCTGTGAGCCAGGGAAAGCCACACAAAGTTACAAACAGTGAAGGCTCCTGTAGCACTTAAGCTTAGTTTTATTTCAGCCATTCTAAACTGCTTATTGATCTTCCCTTTTAAAAACTAGTGTGATCAGGAAGATCATACTAGTAGACAGTGCTGCTAAGCATAAAAAAGAAATAAAAATAGCCAACTTTCAAGTACTTTGGAGTACTGATAAGGAAGGGGAAGAGAGGCAAGTTTCAGGTTGGTAGCCATTATTTCTTCTATGCAGCTCTTAACGTTGCAGAATCCATGCACTACAAGAATAGCACAGAAAGCAAAATGCAAGTGAGGAAAGCAACTGTAGAACTGTGATGGGGGGAAAGCAACATTGCCGGGGGGGTGAAATAATGTGCAAAGATTACTGTGATCAATTACAAGCCAGGTGATGAGTCAGTGGACACACCTGTTGGCAGCCTTAATTTTTTTCTAAACCAACAAACAAAAACAGAAGAAAGCAAAACAGAAGCTCTAGTCAGACAGTTCGTAGCATTAACCCCAGTTAGTCTACCAAATGTACATACTAACCCATAGTTTGCTCATAAACCCTAGTTAGTCTGTGGCTTGATGCTAGACATAATTCCTAGATATTATCTCAAGTTCCTTGCCCTGCTCAGCTGCTGACAAAGTATTAGTACATATGCAGTGCACTTGCTTTTATCTGCTGCAATAAACAGACAGGATAAGGGCAGGAAAGCCTAGAGCAAGCCAAGGTTCCTTGGAAATCTTCAGGATATCAGCAGAGCCAGCTGTCCTTCTTCTTTCTCTCTATCCACTTCACCAAATTCCCTAAACATTTATACTCTGAAATAAAATAGATCTTCTTCAGCTTTCATCTTCTTTCTTTGTTGTTTTGCCACATTCACTAATCTTGTTTTCTCTCCGAAATAAAACAAAAGCTTGGGACACAACACATGATCATGGCAATGCCATTGATTCAAGCCCGTTTTACATTTCCGTTTTAACTCAATTGCCCCAATTTGGTGTAAAGCAGTGTGGGGGCAGCAGTTTCAAACAGCATTTACATCTGTTTAAGAATTGTATATGAATTGCTCTGGCATTTTACTCGTTTCAGACAATACTGCTTTTTCTGGTGCAAGAGCTTTTTTGTTTGTTTGTTTAATTGGCATAAAAATATTACAATAGTGCTATACCACGGCAGCTTTGCTCATCTGAACAGGGTCTCCTGCAAGTGCCAGGCTGCACACAGGTGAAGTCAGCAGCAGCCCATACATGGGCTTTCTCTGTGGTGGCCTCTATCCTGTGGAATGACCTGCCTGAGGAAGTCAGAAGACCCCCCACTCTCCTGGCTTTCCATAAATGATGCAAAACCGAACTATTCAAAAAGGCTTTTTACTCAAATGGGAGGGCTGTATTGTAGGGAAGAGGTCTCAGATGCTTCGCTAATGAGTTAAGGACCATAGACTTCATCACTATATTGCCTTACATATTATCTGCTGCTTTAAATAGGTACTCCTATGTACCACCAGTGCTCCATGTTGTCTAATGTTAGTCCTAGAATTGATTATGTTTTGCTTCAGTATTTTTTCTATTCTGTATTGGATTCTTGCTAATACTATGTCTTTTAAACTTGTATCTATTTACCCTATGGTATTGTTTATGAAATATGCTTGATACAGTATAGAAATGTACTTGATACTGATTGTACTAATCTCGTACTGTGTAATCCGCCTTGAGTCTCAATGAGAAAGGCGGACTATAAATGACAAATAAAATTGTGTTGCAACAATAGGTATACTAGGTTTTCTGAATTCCCAGCTTTCATTTGAAAAAAACAGTAAGTCGCTATCTTCTTCCCTTGTAGAGATAATATATCTTGCCAACAGAAGGGCTAGAGACTTACTTTTTAAAAAAAATGAAACCTGAGAATTCAGAGAACCTGTTACACCTGTTATAATGCTATACTGGTATAGCAGTTATCTATATACATTAAAAAAAAAAACCGCTCTGGAACTCAGTGGGAAAATTAAAAAGGCAGCACTTTTGGAAGTGCTACAGTCATTTCAAACCGGACTCTGCAGTAAATTGAAGTGCATTTAAAAACTGAGAATGGAAGAAAGGACTTTTTTTTTTAAATGGCTCTACCCCACATTACAAATGGGACACCAGCAGCATTGTCCGAAAAGCTTTTTAAAAATCCATTATCAGCCCACAGCCAAATCGGTTCTGTCAGAAATGGCAGAAAAAGTCCAGTAGCAACCAGGAAACAAAACAGATTTCAAAGGCTGTGTGAAAAGGGCTTCAGTCTTTCATGGGATATAAAGGGGGGGAAGAGTTCTTTTTATGAAGAGAAACAGAGGGCAGAAGGGGTTTTGCTTTTTAATGTAACAATGCTTTGCATAGAACAATTTATATTGCGTACATTGGCAAACTGGATAAAACTATATGACTGAATGAAATTTTTTTTCTTGCTGCCTTTCAAAATTACCCTCTGGAAAGATTGAAGCCACACAATCCAGCTTGGTAAATCATCAATACCAGAGAGTGATGGGTGGAAAAAAGACATCAACAGCTGAATGCTGCTAGATGGACTGTGTTTATCTGCTGTTCTGTGCTGCTATTTCAATATGCAAGAGACTGGCAGAAATAGTGCTACTGAACAAGCTGGGATTTCTGAATTTGCAACTAACAAGCAATCACAGTTAATATTAACCACAGTCAATAATACAGGTGCAAACTGGTGTTTAAAAATCCAGGTTTTGCGCTGATCAACAAACCACAGTTTGTTTGGCAGTCTGCATCTGAAATTGGCAATAAACTAGAGTTTAATTAAACCATAAACTGCAGTTTATCTGTCTGCAGCCTGTATGTCAACCTACTTCTATAGTTAGTAAAGGAACAACGGCAATTATTTTGTTTACATTGATGAAATTCTCTTATGACTACTTTTAAACAGCTACTGTACCTCCTCCACATTTGCACATCCGTTTCTATGGAAAAGAGCAAGTCTGTGAGTAAGCGTTGGTGCATTTGTGACCATCTGAATTCTGGAATACGGAACATAGTGGACCTAGAATCTCTTCTCTGTCCATCTGAAACAGCCCCTCCACTTTGACCTGATGAATCTTGTTGCCTTGATGTCTTCACAAAAACAAATTATAGGAACACATCAACTTGAAGTAAAAGACCTCAGATCAGACATAAAATCAAATTTCAAAAAACAAACCTAACATAAATCCATATTGAGGAGAACGGCGTATCTTAAAAATACAGTTTCTGATTCTGAAATAACTACTTCTAGAAAGACAGTTACATCTCTGAGAACTACATTATGAAATTAACTATTAATTATACCAGTACTACACACTACAGATCAATTGTGCCACCATCTCTGCTAGCCAAGACAAGAATAAGCAGCAGCCAGACCTTACCACAGAGGGTGAATATATTGCTGCTGACTGTGATCTCCCTCCTTTGAGGAAGTATGGTGCAGGATGATGGTTATCCATTGGCAGGTGTCTCTGCAGGAGGGAAGCACTTGGGTACATTACTGTTTAACTATATTTTGTAAGTACCACTGATCTGATACTGACCTGAGAGAATGATGTAGATCAAAAGCTAGAATTGATTTCAATTTATTAAAAGAATCCCCGTGTAGAACTTTGAAGTCACCTTTTATTCACAAATTAATAATATGAGATTATCTAAAACACTGCTACAAAATACTACAGTACCCTATGCCTGCTCCTTTGTGATTGAGAAATAATAATTATGGAGTCCATGTTCACTTGAAAAAGTGTTAACTTTTTAATATATATCTATTAAATATCATAACATCTGGTAATTTGATTAATCTATTTAGATTAAAAGATAATTGTAGTGAACAAAAAATTACCTCAGGAACGGGCCTCAGTGCTTGATTTACTTCCAGAATTGCACTGGATTTCAGCTCCAATCTTTCAGTATCTGATGCAACACTGGAAACATCAAGCTTAGCAATCTTCTTTTCTGAAGTGTGTGGTTGCACATCATCCACAGTTGTTTTGGTAAGTGAGTGGTCAGTATTCTCTTCATCTACCTTCCCAATGACATGTGAATTTGACTGGGTTGTTTCATCCTTTATTAAAGAAGAACGTATTTCTGGCAAGGTATCTGGACCTTGTTCTGTTTCCACTGATGCTTCAGTAGTTTTGGTTTCCGATGATGTTGAAACCTCTTCCTTCACTGTGATTATCTGCTGCTCCTGCATTGCTGATGTTTCAGAACAAGTATGTTCTTTGCTGGGTTTAGAAGGACATTCTTCTGAGGTAAAGGGTAAATTGCTCTCCTCTTTTAAATCAACAAAATCATCATCTTCCTCATCTTCCACTTCTGGTGTCAACTTTTCTAATATCTCAGGGCTTTCTAGTGCCCCTCCATTGACGTTCTGTGTAGATAATGCTGCCTCAGTGGCAACCACCTTTTCTTCCTCATGGATTCCTTCAGTCATTTCAGGAGAGACTTTCAAACTTTGTTTTATCTCTTCTGTCTGTACAGGAAGCTCTAAGCAAGGTGCTTTATTTAAATCAGAGGTTTTCAGACTATTTTCTCTTCCTGTTCTGACTTCTCTAACTGCCTCTGATGAAACAGTTTGTTCTTCACAATCTGATGGTCTACTTTCAGTCTTTTGAGTACTGCTTTGCACATTACCACTCCCATCAGAATATCCAGAAGTACCAGCTTCTTTTATTTCCAGGTGTTGCCGTGTTCCTTCAACTTCAGCTTCTCTTCTACTACCTGAGACCGTTCTAATCTGGGTTGATGGACCAGCACCACAATCTTCTTCTTCTTTCTCCTGATATTCTCTGAACATCTGAGAGAGACTCTCTTTGTGCATTTCAAAACTTACCTATAAAAAGAAGGATTTTAGTTTGGTAAATATCCAATGTTCAAAAGTATCCTAAGCTTTCTGCTAAAAAGTATTCACAAGAGATCAGTTTAGTAAACATAAGTTTGTAGGGCAACTATAAGTCATCATTACCAAACACAAGATAAAACCATGTTTTGAAAGTTATTCTTCTTCAGCTAGGTTTCTATACAGACCAAATTCCTGCAAATGATTGTATAAAACTTCGGACTTTTAGTCTGCCAACTCTTCAGAACACCAATCTCTCTCTGACATTTTACCACAGGAATTTCAGGCAAGACTCAGCTCAGGAACTTGCTTTCAGTTCTCTGAAGTAGTCTTCAAACACCAGTCTCTAGGAATGGGCACAGTACTTGTTAACTATAGTGATACCTACTATGTGTTACAGCCACGCTGTGGGAACCTTTACCACAACTGCAACATTTGAAGACCTACAACTACATTTGTAGTTTAATTGCATAGATCTTCGCACAAAATCATGGCAATTGCCTCACCAACATGGCTGCAGACTTTTAAGTATTACAGGCATGCTGTGGGATGAATCAACAGAAAAGCAGTTATCATAGCAGGGCTGTTTTTTTACTAGCAATAAGGTGCACAATGATTTCTAAGCATATGACTTTAGAAATAACCACTACTCTAGAACAAACACAAACCATTACACTGATAAATATAATTAAACAAATCTATCCTTGTTCTGACTTAATTCTTATCCATAGATTTAGTACATTTTGCCTTGCATATTAAGTTCCATAGAATAACTTACACTTATATTCTACAAGTACAAAGTATACATTTTTATAAATTCATTATTTTTGCACTATGTATAATAAAGCCTCAATACCCCTAACAATTCAGAGAATTTATACAGTAAACACTAATGTAATGTAGCATGAAGAGTTTCCCAAGATACAGTTTGCATTACTTGCACTGTATATGCAATCTCCAAAAACAAGAAAATAAAAGGAGTGAAAGTAAAGTAAAATCTCTAGCTAAATACTTCCTTTGATCCAACAGATGGCAATTGCTATTCGTTAAGCAAAGACTGAATCAGTATTTTGCTCCTAGGTGCTATCATGCATTCTTGCTCTTCTGTTTAGTTCACTCTATCTTTTCTATGTCAGCAATATATTTTTTCATTCATCCTGACAAAGGTGTGATGAGTTGAGAGATTTATAGGTCAGGTTCTTAAGATTCATTTCCCAAAGAGATGCCCTAAGCCCTGCAGAGTTTTTCATCAGCTAACTTGGTATCTGTAGCATTAAATATTCCCCTAGGCAAACAGGTCCCAGGGCAGTAAGCTCTGTCAAGGATATTCATGGACATCTTCTCATTCTATAATACATTACATGTTCTCCTCTGGGTCTTAATAAGAATTTGTTTACCCAATGCACAAAATAGTGATTAGCAACAGGAAACAAGTGACAGAATCTTTTTTTTTACAGTGACTCCATAATAGTATATCACTTTTCTTCAGAAGAGAAAAAAGACAATAAATAGGCTTTATCCTTATCTGTGCTAAAAATCAGTCTTGAATTAATTTAAAATGGTTATTTTCCTAGTTTGTACATCTTATGGAAAACAGATACATAGAGCGGAACCACAAGTGACAAAAGGCACAGATTGGACACTTGTCAGCTTCCCTCAAGTTTTGATGGGAAATGTAGGCAGCTTGGCGGAATGTTGGACAAATGACAGTTGAAAAGTCCATTGGACAGCAGACAGAGAGCCAAACTGCAAGACTAGGATGCCTACATTTCCCATCAAAACTTGAGGGAAGCTGACAAGTGTCCAATCTGTGCCTTTTGTCACTTGTAGTTCCGCTCTCAGTTTTATGCTGCATTGGACCCAACGCTCACAGTATGGTTACTGGACCGCCTACATATGTGAGTCCTAGTTAAATGGTACATTCAGGAATATTAGAAAGCTGACATCATAATTTGTATTTCTCTTCTACATAAAAAAATAAAATGGAAGGAAAACTCATCCACTATTCACAAAGTGTAACACTTTAATGTATTGTCGAAGGCTTTCACGGCCGGAGAACGATGGTTGTTGGGGGTTTTCCGGGCTGTATTGCCGTGGTCTTGGCATTGTAGTTCCTGACGTTTCGCCAGCAGCTGTGGCTGGCATCTTCAGAGGTGTAGCACCAAAAGACAGAGATCTCTCAGTGAGAGAGATCTCTGTCTTTTGGTGCTACACCTCTGAAGATGCCAGCCACAGCTGCTGGCGAAACGTCAGGAACTACAATGCCAAGACCACGGCAATACAGCCCGGAAAACCCCCAACAACCATTGTAACACTTTAGTCTATAAGAGTTCTGTAACCACAGAAAATATCAGTGGACAGACTCTTGTGAATCAATACACATCTCTAATGTTAATCAGTTTTAGTAAGTTATGCGTGCAACTGTGCCAATATCTGCAACCTTATTTTATTTATGTGCATGTTTGTGAAATATACTGATATGAAATTACATCTAGAAAAAGATACAAATGTCACTATCCCATGGTTCCAATACCTTCAACTCAAACATTTATTCGAGAGCCTTCAGCTTAAAAATGTACTTAAACACAACTTGATACATTTTGAACTCCTGTTAAAAAACTCCCAACTACACTGAAAGGGCTTGATATCAAGAATTTATGGTATCTTAAACTCAAAGGGGCATCTTTCTTTGAAATATCAAGTCAAGTGGAATAAGGACTGCAATATTTCTTTGTCTGATGCTCAATGGGACACAATATGGACAGGGAAAGCTTTACAGTCTAAAGGAATCAACAATCAAGTCCTGTCTTTCAAATTAATGGCACCCCTCCAATTACAACGCATTAACCCTTATGTTTACCCATTTTGCTGGAGACATTGTGGATTAGTCAGAGACTATCTTCATTCATGGTGGAACTGTCACAAACTTCAATCTTTTGGGGACTTAATTATAGCAAAAATGCAAAAGGTAACAGGAGGATATACAGTCCTTAAGCACCCCAAAGTGACCCTCTTATGTCTCTGGGAGGATCCCATAATTCTGACCATTAGAAAAAAATTGATCTTTACTATGCTTTTTACTGCAAAAATGTTGTTAGCATCCTCTTGGAAACAAGAGAAGCTTCCAACCGTACCAACTTGGAATAAAAAATTATGGGAAATTTTCATCATGGATAAAATTTCCAATTGTCTCCACTCAATTGAAAACTCACAGTACCAATCGACCTTTTTTGAGCAACGGTTGCCTTTCATAAGTTATATATGCAGCACAAAACAATCACACACTCCTGATTCTTTTGTTTACAGCTTTGTTGGCTCAACTTGAAAAGTCACACTATGTATAATAATGATAATGCTAGTCTTCAGACTCTGTAATAAGTTACTTCTTTCATGACAAGTTTATCTCCTTTGTATTATAAATAGTTTAATGTTTGTTATTCTGTAATGTTTGGAAAAATTACAAAAATAAAAAACTAAAAAAATATACGGAGATGTAAAGGTAAAGGTGTGCAAGCACTGAGTCATTACTAACCCATGGCGGGGACGTCGCATCACGACATTTTCTTGGCAGACTTTTTGTTACGGGGTGGTTTGCCATTGCCTTCCCCAGTTATCTACACTTTACCCCCAGGAAACTGGGTACTCATTTTACTGACCTCGGAAGGATGGAAGGCTGAGTCAACCTTGAGCTGGCTACCTGAACCCGGCTTCTGCCAGGATTGAACTCAGGTCGTGAGCAGAGCTTGGGCTGCAGTACTGCTGCTTACCACTCTGCGCCATGAGGCTCTTACAAAATACAAATGTATTTTCACACATACATCTCCGTATATTTTTTAAATTTTTGTAATTTAAAAAATATACGGAGATGTATGTGTGAAAATAAGATACCATTTGCATTACCTGTTGCTAGTAATTAACATCTTTAAAAAACATTGTTGAAATAACTCCAGGCCATAACTTAAAATTTCTTTATCTTTATATCTTGTTTTTAGAAAGTCTATATAAAATCAAGGAAACTGTTTGACAGTTTAAGTCTTTTATTTTGTTCTTCATAGTGAGAATCTGATGAATAACTAGAACCATAAATTTGTATCTACAATGTAAATGCTACAATGCTAGCCAAGAGAATTTTACATTTACGTGTACCTGACCATTTTAGATTTTCCTTTAGGTATTTCTGTGAAGCTGATAATTCATAATTAATTACCTGATATTGCTTTAAATTAGCAAACTAAAAGGCCATTCATTAATCTTCACAATCATTTGATGCCTAATCCATAGCCATTTGCAACATTTGCAAAGCTCCTCTTTGCACTACTAGTTAAAGACAATTGGAAGCTAATAAATACAGCCTTCTCCTCTACCATTAATTTTAACTTAATTTGACATTCAACATTCACTAATTGCCAGAGAGGAAGATTAGAATGCAGAATGCAAAAAGGTTGTGGTGTCATATCCTACCCTACAATCACAGTATACTATGATGAAAATGCAGCAATTTTCAAGATTTAGCATTTGCTATCCCATATATTCATACATATATATCTTGGGGATGATGAGGTCAAAACTGAAAGAGAAAGAAGATTGGCCACTCAACCTGCAACAGAACTCCCTTTTGTATGTTACAAAGTTTACTGGAAATTAGCTCCTGTACTGCTAAACTCCATCAATAAGCTATTCATAATTCCGGCAAATGTTACTATTTTTTACCCTAATGAGAGCTTTATTGACCTGTTTTTCCACCCTCCTAGGAGCAATGCTAACAGTTCAGGTCTGGAAACTCTCCACACCATTCAGAAAACAAATCAACTTTGACTTGAGGCACCAATACCTGCTGGTATCAATCCCAGGGAAATGAATCAGTCAAAGATGAACAGAGGTACTGTACACACAAAAGCTTTGCACATTCTGGCACCTTCCCTAACGTAACAAATCACTTGACCCCCACACTGGCAAGCTTCTTACAACAGATCAAAAGACTGTAAAATCTAAACTGTTTAGTTTTATTGTCAAAGTGCTAATTAAGTTGCATTTTTAGTATATTAAAATGCTTAACTGACAAGATCAGCTATAAGCACAGTTACTTATTTCAGGAGCAGTGTTGGGAGGGAATATTTTTAGTAATATAAACAGATCATATGGAACCTACTTGTTGTCTTTTCATTACATCACTGGATGAATGTTGGAACTAAAGAACAATTCTGTCCATAATTTCTTTCAATGCTTCTATCTTCAGCAGTAAATAAGCCATTGTAAAATAGTCAGACCTACCACTTTTGCTCCTAGATTTGGGGGGGGGTGGGGTGGAGGTGGGGGGATAGTTCTGTATTTTGTCAGCACACTTACAACAATTTAAATATTTTACAAGTATGCTTTCATCCTGTCCTGCTCACCTCTATCTATGACTTGTCTATAAGAGAAAATTCAAAACCATGTTATTTAAGTTCACATTTTATTTTCCTAATATTTTGTTGCCATCACAGCCTTACTTTTTCGAAGACTGAGCATGGGTTACAAATCAGAAAATAATTACCAGGATAATAGCACAATTCTAAAATCGAGTATTTAAACCTATTTGTTCACAGAAAAACAGAAACTCCACAATGCAAATCTAAATCCCTAAATAACACCTCCCAAACACACACACACACAATATCAATATATCAATCTATATCTATATCTATATCTATCTATCTGTCTATCTATCTATAAATATATATATAAAAAACACAGTGCTTTTTTCCAGCTGGAATGCGGTGGAACGGAGTTCCGGCACCTCTTGAAAATGGTCACATGGCTGGCGGCCCCACCCCTTGATCTCCAGACAGAGGGGAGTTTAGAGTGCCCTCCACACATGCGCTCCAAACTCCTCTCTGTCTGGAGATCAAGGGGCAGGGCCACCAGCCATGTGACCATTTTCGCCAAGGATGACTTAAACTTTAAAAAACTCCCCCCTTGTTCCAGCTGACCCAAAGTAATGTCATTGTGCGGTCCTGGAAGCATGCGCGCACTTTGTGTGTGTGTGCATGTGGTACCAGGGGCACTACCTCCCGCCAAGAGTTGCTCTTTGTGATGGCAACCCACTGAGTTCTACCACCTCTTTTCCCAGAAAAAAAGCCCTGTATATATACCGGGCCACTACCACTCTGAGCTTATACCATCTATTATTCCTAAGCATCCCCTATCTTGTTCCAAACTCTTCCCTCACGTCCTACTTATGTAGATGATCAAGACTGGCTTTAAAGTAGAAAGCTTTAGGCTATCAGCTGATGACAAAATCCTATTTCATAAACTTATTTCTTTGTACTAATTAGAGTAACACTTCCATTAGTATGGGAAGGGTGAATGATTTCAGTTGATTCCCCCTTCCCACTGCAATCCCCTATGGGGCATACAATCCTGTTCTTGACGGTCACTTGATCTTCAAGAACAACCTTTCAGAAAGCTACAGCACAAAGGGGCCAATGGCAAGGATCCAATCTATGAGCAGAGCACAGTGTATGGTTCTTTGGATCCAACTCATTATCCCAAACCTCTACTTTGTTTTACACGATCCAGATGTACTTAACAGATTTTTAAGGATCATAAATTCATTTCATGGCATTTTCAATACTGAAACTACTGGGAACATTTGTTCTAATACTGCTATTCTGCACTGATCCATTAGGATAAAAACAAACAGTTCCCCAGAGATTTCTAGCCTTTGTGGTAAACAATAATAAAGCTGGCCACTATACAACACAGTCATCTCTCCCTTCACACTTTAAACTCTTTCATCTTCCCTCATAAATCAATTACCCTATCTAACAAATCATTTTTGTTCCTGATCTCTTTTCAATTTGTCCACATCTATAAGGATGAGCAGTCAAGCAAATAACTATATAATTGAACTTAATTTTATGGAATCAGTTCTTCTGAATGATAGTTTATTGAATATTATACTTTTCTATAACAAAAAACATCAGTTTATTTTTATTTACTGTTCAGACAGAAGATAATTTCCAAGAAACGCATAGTTGTGAAAAAGAAGTCTTAAATATTTATACCTCACTTTTCTCCCCTATGAGGACCCAAAGAGGCTTACACCAGTCGCCTCTCCTCCATTTTATCTTTACAACAACAACCCTGACAGGTAGGTTAAACTGAGAGAGTGATTGATCTAAGGTCACTCAGCAAGTTACCATGGCAGACTGAGGTGCATATCATACCTAAGTGGATTAAAACCAGCATATTGGTCGTGAAACACTTTTAAATGAACTGGGATTCAGAATTCAAAGTGGTATACAGCTGACGTTTGCAAATATATACTTCACAGCCTAACCCATTTTTTAAATTATTAAAATCATTTCAAAAAATAATTTTTCAGTATTTTGAAGGGTCATCTTTAAAGAATGGATGTTAACAGAAGTAAACACAGAATATCTGTGAAAACAAAAGGATCATGTAACTGTACAGCAATATGTCCACCATTCTTTATTTGGATTCCAGTTAACAGCAACCAAAGGCAGCATAGTGATAATGCTTAAGGTCTAACTTATATGAGACAACATGATAAGAATCAGGGGCTTTTTAAAGATTCTCTAAATGCTTAAAATTGTGCTAACACTTGTTACTAAAAAAACCCCTCATATTAAGCCATATGTTTCCTTATAATTGTGGTTGGGGGGTGGGGATAGCTATGAAAAACTGGAGGCAAAAATCAAAGGTCAAGGCAACACAAAGGAATTTAGCTTTAAGAGGATTATGCACACCTTTTAAATCCTGAGAGCAAAAGAAACCAATGTAGTACAATTACGCTACAAAAGCCATCACTGCTTATAAAGCGTAGTGCAGCTGTTGGAAGAGAGGGCTACAGTGACAAACAGCTTCCCTGCTACAAAGGTGGCAGGAAATCTATCAAACTGGACAATAAAATTGCAATTGAGTTTCTCTGGCTTTTTATAGCAGCTGCATGTATCTTGATGTGTAGCTCTGCAAAATCTATCCAATTTTGCAACACTGGTTCTTTATACCCAAGTTCTTTATCAGAGAACAGGACTCTAAATTATTATTGGATGTAAAAATAAAAAGAGCTCTAATCCTATTCAATTAGCACGATATACAGAGATGAAAAAACCTTCCAACTGTTATTTCTGTAACAAATTTTAGAAAACATATCACAGTGATTCCAGGTTCCACATAGTACATTGAACCTATAAGAAAAAAATATAGCCCTCTAGTTCTTCTAACTCGTATCCCTGCAGAAATATTAGAATCTAATAAAAAGCATCTGTATGCAACTTTCAATATTTTTATGAAGAAAAAAATACCAATTTTCATGACCCTTTGTCCTCACAATATCAAGAGAGAAACTTAGGTTAAAATCATATGGTATTAAGGGAATATCCTGGAAAGAAGGAATTTAAAATCAGAGTGAATTAATTCCTCAGCTCACCAATCTTGTAAATCCTATTTGTATACACATCTCTCATTAGAACAATTACTAGGTGCCGTCTGCTGCTAGCCCTTGAAATATTACTGAGAGCAATAGAGAACAGCAATTTAACCAAAGCCAGAGCAACACAGAAGAGAAATGGAAACAGCCTAGTTAGAGAAAGGAAGGGCAAATGATAGCAGGGGCTGGCAATGTTGGTTATTTCTCAAGGTTCACCGGTGCCCAGGAGACAGCATCCCACCAATACTTTCTCTGTTTTCTGATGGAAAGAGAACCTGATGGTACTCGATAAGAAGAAACAGATGAACTCCTCTGCTGTTAGGAAACTGTAGAATATCCCACCTGACTCCAGCAATATTACAAAAGCTTTGGGGCATATTTCCTTTTTCCTGATGGGATGAACAATGTAGAGAAAAGAGTGCCACCATGGTTGGGGGGGGAGGCAGATCTTTTTTTCTGCATTCTAGCAGAATGTAGAAAATGGCATTCTGGCAGCTCTGCAAAGTAGTCACCTGTTCAGGTGGCCCTGACCAGCTTGTGAGGGAAAGGAGCTCTTTAACCCCCGCTCTTCAGCTGGTCGGGGGTTAAAAGAGCTCCTTTCTGCTTGGCAAGCTGTGGGAAAGGAGATCTTTAATCCTTGTTCTTCAGCTGGTTGGGGGAAGCCCCAAACAGCCTTTAAACTTCAGCTGAGAGGAGGAGGATTCATCCCCTCCCAGCTGAAGCCTTCCTTCCTTCCTTCCGCCCTCCCTTTCTTTCTTTCCATGTCTTTACTTCTTTCCTCCTTTCCTCCCTCTCTCCCTTTCTTTCCCTTCCTTCCTTCCTCTTCCCTTCTTCCCCTCCCTCCCTCCCTTCCTCTTTCTTTCTATGTCCTGGGGGAGCGACATCACTTCCCAGAAGTAACTTAATCGCGCAGTTCTGGGAGGTGCGTGTGCGCGTGTGCCACCTCCTACTGGGAATTGCCCTGGGTGAGAGTTCTCCCACCTCTTCCCCCAGAAAAAAGCACTGGGGGGGGGGAGTGTAAAAGGAAGCACTCTAGTTACTCTTTCATTCCCTCCAGTGCTTCTCCCATTAAGAAACAGAAGATGAACTCTGGAGGTCCCTAAAATGATTCTAGAACCTCTGGGGTGATCTCTCATTTCTGATGTGATGGGTGCCTGGAGGAACCAGCACAGGACCACTATTTCTAGCTGATAGTGGTGCTATAGCAGTCATACTTTACAATGGATGCAAGAAGTGGTGTTATATTTTCAAGAAGTTTTAAGTAAAAATTCAACAGATATTTAATTTATTGACTTGTAACAAAAGATCTGATTAATGTAAATATGATTTTTTAGAGTTGCAATGTAATTGGTATTTAGCCTTTGTCTTAGCCTCTTCATATATGCATGTACACATATGTATAGAGACTTGACTCTGCAAATACAAGAAGGAAAACCCAGGTGTTGGAGATCCAGGGCAGCGTTCACTGCCATTGCCTTGAAGCCATGCTCCTCTGATCTCCTCTTCCTTTGGAGACCTCAGATAGGGAGGGGAGGATTTTCCTGTCACTTAATTTCTCCCCCACCCTGTGACTGCTTTCCTATTCCCTAGTTATGGGACCTGGCAGATTCAAGATGTGTATATGTACACACACACATCTTGAATCTGTAAGACTGTAAGTGTGAGGAGGACAACACAGGATTATATCATGTCTTCTGGCCTTGTCCAATAATTCAGTCTCTTTTGATACAAGTAGTGAATAAAATAAGAGAAACCCATTAACACTGGACCCAAAGATTATGCTTTGGTTTGGGCTGGTTAAGGAAAGTTTATACAATTGCTTTCTTGATTAAAATGATGTATAGGAGGGCAGAGGATGCAAGATGAAAACAAAGCATTTATCTGTAGCATGTCAACATAATAGATATTTACCTGGCAGCATGATAAATTTCTGAATAACATTACTACCTGTATCTTTTGGTTTGATATACATTTTGTATTATGAGTCTTTTGGAAAGAAAAATATTGGGGAAACAAAAATATTCGAGAGAAAATCAACCCCTTTAAATTATTTTGTAATAATTCATTATGAAGTAATATGAATAAAAGTATAGTCATAAAATGTATGAGGAAAACAAAAAGAAAAGGAAATACTGCAGTAGCTACTACAATCATATACAAAAGTCCTATCCTCAGTTAAATGAAAAAGACGACTACTAAAATTCTTCGCACCTAGGTAGCACAAAAGTATCCAGATATTTCCCCCTTATTAATAAAGAAAACTATTAATTCGCCATCCTTTCTTCTCCTTTGTTCAGATTCAAAGCATATTTTGTTCATGTTTCTTTAGTCCAGTTTAGCAATTTGTTGCACAGCCACTTGGATTTACTAAAGGGCACCCTTTTGGCCTACCAACAGACAAGGTGCGCCACCTTGTGTTTCAAGCGCACGTAATTTTACTGCACACAAAATATGAAACACAAAGCTCTGTTAAAAATCAAATTAGCCAATCTTGCACTAGGTTGTGGCTTACAGCACATTATATAACTAGACATCAGGATGCATCACAAATAAAAAATTTGCTATGTACACTTTTCTGAAAGATCAGTAACTCTGTGTTTAGAAATTCTGAGAAAAAATATTCTTTGTTATCTGTTCAGAGAATTAACTTCCTTTCCTTAGCTGGCTCATCACAAATTTAAAATTCCTCAAATGGTGAATACTTTGTAAAAAGATCTAGACTTTTTTGTGTTACTTACTTTTGAATGTGTGATTGCTAGGGTATCAACCCAAACGCGCCAGCCACCCCACTCGTACTTTACTGCATGATAAAGCAAAATTCGAAAAATGGTGTACACCATTTCTGTTATCTTCTGTTCATCAGAATTTCTGGGATGAAAGTAACACAGGGAAAGCATCCATTCCTGCCATACAGAGCACTGCAGTAAACTCCTGCAACATTGAGATGTATTGTTAAATTAAGCTTTAAAAGAAAGAAAGCATGTTACACCTCAAAGATATATGAAGGTTTGAAAACCATAAAAATCTGCAAGAATGATGTTTCAGAAACATTTAATGCAAACTTTCTAGAATGAAGGTGGAAAATCTGAAATAGCAAATGAGACCTATTTTATCATTTTAAAAAAAAAGATTTTAGCTTTTTATGAACTGAAGATATAATTTCCAAATCCAAAGTGTAAGTGCATAAGTATCCACTTACCTCCTATTGTCTCTGCTGTTATTAAAAAGCTTAATCATATCCGAAAGGAAAACTCTGTGGACTTCCATAGTTTCTGGGCACTGAGGAGAGTTACGTAGCAAGGTTGCAATGACTTTCAGAACCTCTGAAGAAAATGTCAACAAAATAGCTTTAACACATTTGAAAACTAGAGTCAGATTCTTTCCTTTTCAGTTTCTTGAAGTTAGAACCAAACGATGTTTGGAGTACTATGACTAACTCCAGAAATATTTTGCCCATTAAAAAAAAGCAGCGGCTAAGATACGGATCTCTTTCCTCCCTACATGTCCATCAAAAAGGGCTCCCCAGACTGTTTTAACTACTATGGTTACTTTTTTCCCCTATAAGGGGAAATCAGGAAAATGGCAAGTAGAAAAGAGTTTTTTAAAAATTTTCCCCTGGACCTTAGTCTTGGACCCACATCCCCCTACCCATGATCTTTATAGCCAAGCACATCTGAAGTTCCAGTCATGAAATTCCAATTACAGGTAGTTTCGCACAACAACAAATCCGTCAATCCAAATGATTTGTCTAAATACAAATAAACTTTTCACAAATAATCTGTTACTTTCTTCTAAGATTATACAGATACATTTCTCTGTGGCTTAATTCTACTCAATGGTTATGTGAGCATTAAATCATTTTTACAATTAAACAGCAATTAGATTTCATTACTGTCACACATCCTTATCTGAATTAGCTATCTGTATTATGTGTCATTTCTGCATAAATTGACAGCATCATCATAAGCACAGGGAACTGGAGATTCTAAACTCAACCTTCATTTCTTCCACCCTTACTGATGAAGGAAACTCTCATCCACTCAAATACCTAACTGATTCCATTAAAGCCAAAATTTTGAGCTGTGATTTGTGTACCCTTTCTGATTCAGTAATAGGGAAGGTTATCAGTGCCCCACTAGGGGAGGAGGGTCCCCTGTCCCCAGCTTGCATTTCCCACTCAGAGCAGTAGCAGGAGAAAAATAAAGTTAAAAGTGGCCATAGGGCCTATGGTCTGATGTCACTTCTAGGGAAAACCCAGAAGTGATGGCATGCCTCTCTAGGTTTTGTCAGAAACTCTATTATAAACCCAATAGCTCCCCCCCATACCTCCCCCCAGTCTCCCCCTGAAAACAAAAAATGCAAAACCAAGGCCTGGATTCCAATTACCATATCCACTTACAGAAGGCTCTTCCATTAGTTGAATGGAACTTCCCTTCCTCACCCCTGCAGCCCATTAATTTTCCCAGAATACTTTTCCAGGAAGACATTCATGTTTATAGAAATATTTCTGCTATCCTTATAAAAAAGAATCAGACACAAGGCACACTTGAGAACCAACTATAATACTGGTACCGTAAAACCTGTATTGCTTGCTCTATGTATAGGATACTCTTCCTCAATCTGTTTATTGCTGTTTAGAGTAAAATCTCTTTACTCTAAGAAACATTCGGCTCTCATAGATTATATAGCACTTTTCCTGAATGCTCGAAGAATTTCATATACGTTATCTCAGTAATATTTACAACAATATTAATAATAAAATAATAATAACATTCGATTTATATACCGCCCTTCAGGACAATTTAATGTCCAATCAGAGCGGTTTACAAAGTATGCCATTATTACCCCACAACAAAACACTCTGTGAGGTGGGTGGGGCTGAGAGAGCTCCAGAGAGCTTGTGACTAGCCCAAGGTCACCCAGCTGGCTTCAAGTGGAGGAGTGGGGAATCAAACCCGGCTCTCCAGATTAGAGTCCCGTGCTCTTAACCACCTGTCAGTCAGGGTCTGTTTGTCACTGGGTTTAGGGAAAGATTGGGAAAATAGCAGTTTGTCCAAAGCAATTTAATCAACTGCAAGGCTGAGATGAGAACTGAACCAGAAGCTTCCAACTCCTATCTTTAACTTTTAGCTGTTAACATTGCAGAAATTTTCAGTAATCAAACAAAACATTGCTCTGAAAAATCTATCTTTCTAGTACTTCAGAAAATAGATATAAACCCAAAAGAGAAAAAAAATACAACTTTATCCTATCCAGCAGAGTTTGCATATGCCTAAGATCTCAAAAACAGTACTATTCAATAGAATGTAATTTAGGATGAAAGTTGCTTTCTTCCTTTATCTGACATCACTAAATAATGCTAGAGTCCAAATATCAAATATTCTGCTTCTGAATAATTGTCTCATAGCAGCAACATCCAACTATCCAAATATGGCCAGGATTAACTTACTTAGATTCATAAATACACATAAATAACCTTCTAAAGGCAGACAAAAACTTCCTAACTAACTCAAGTGAAATAATGGCCTAAAAGACTGCATATAAGATTATATCCAATGGTCACAGTCTCATATAAAAGAGCACAACGCTTACGAGGATTTTGAATTTTCACTGTTGAATCTGGGTCAGGATGCTGCTTATGTATCACTTGAGTACAAATCTGCTCAATAAGCATCTGGAAAAAGGAGGAAAGCAATGAGACATTACAGTAAAATTTAATCTGACAGATAAACAGATAAACTTCTTACACATGCATTGTACCACAGAACCAAATCTACAATTGTGCCAATTTCTTCATGTGGTCTCTAGAAAGTCATCTTTAGTAATGATATTCTATTCCTTTATTCATTTAATTACAAGATTCATTAACTCACCTTTCTCCCCAAACTATTGAGACTCAATTTATATCAAGTAAGTTAAGTAAGGCCCCTTTGAAGATAAAAAAATACATCATGGGGGCACTCAGGGAAAAATTTCTGCAAACCCAAGGCAGAAATTTCTGCAGAAAAAATACAAACCATAGGTTTGAAAAAAATCAGTCAAGCAATGGCTGCACATGTACTGACTTCACAAATACAAAATAGTTCCTTCACCACTGAGATCTTGCACGAATTCCTTGTGAGGCCTTGGTTGCCATTTTGGGGTGTCAAAACAACCCACCACATCAATGAGGCATCTGTCATTGTGAGGGATCACTTCAGCAACAACAGTGCTTAGAATAAGCAGGAGATGAGGGTGACAAAGAGGGAACAGAGACAACAATATGGGTGGAAACCAGGGACAGAGCAGGATACCAGAGCAAGATGAAATGGGCATGGAAAAAAGATTGGAGGAGGGGGGAGGAAATGGTGAGCAGGTGGGGGAAGCCTGGATTAAACTGGAGAGAGAATGTGGAAAGCCAATCAAGAGAAGCAGAAGAAAATAGACTTGTGGGTCCCTTTTTTCTTATGCACCGTTTTCTTGTATTACTTCTACTTTCATTTTAGAAACAACTCTTTTTTCTCAATTCTCCTGTTATCTGAGGCTGTGTCCCCACACAAGCCCCCCTAAAAAGAGCATAACTTTCCAACAATTATCTAATAGCAAAATAAAAACAAGTTAGCAAACTGAATTTCAAATACAAAATGTTTTGAAATCTGTAACAGAAAGGCACATACCAGCAAACTACTTCAAGCTTACAGCTTCATTGTAATAATAGATATTATTGCTATTGTGTTTTCAAATGAAAAATATTATGTAAATTAAGCAGTGCTTCCTTGAATTTGATGAGCATGTAAACCCACATTTCCACTATTACTTGGAACATATCAGCATCAAAACATAAATCAACTTTAAAACAGTACCTATGTAATTTTGTAATTAAGAGGAGCAGATTCTAACTATAGCCTATAATAGTAGTACCTCAAACAGCACATTGTATGTGGTCATAGTAATTAAGTTTGTCTGAAGCATAAGCCTCTCAGCCAGCAATGAGAATAAACCATGTCCAAGCATGACTTCAGCTTTCCTCCTGCAATTATACGACAGATTAAAGAAAAACAAATATGAGTAACACTGTTAATTTCACAACTATTTTCCAGTAAAGGTCAGTTCTAATGTGGTATTCAGACCAGAATCCTACTACTCTGCTCTCATCCCCAGGTTGGCTTGTTTTCCCTCAATTTTGGAATTATCATTTTCTTCCTGTGACAGTAATGGGGAACAAAATCACTCACTGGGAAAAAAATGGAACCGTAAGTTTCATCTTAAAACAGGAATCGTAATATAAACACTAATACTGATGAATAGCATACAGGTTGTCAGGTTTGCAAAAAGGCCTCAAGATTACAATCACTGAATTCATCAAAATGGTTAGAGAACAACACCTTAGTTTCTCCTGAAAACTGACAGCTACATCAATTCTCAACGTGGCCTGCTCTGTGGATACTTAAATCCAGAGACTGCAGCCTTGAACAGACAAGACAGATTTTTCTACAAGCCTTTTGAAGAAAATCTGAAATCACGTTTTGTTTTTGTTTTTAAAAAAACCTCCAAAATGATAGAAGCAGTGCCAGTAGCTTTAAGAAGCAAATGCTCCCAGTATTGTGAGCCTTCAAGCCTTGGCTTCTATCAGTAAAAGGCAAGTGCAGGGGCAGGGCCCTTTCCGGGGCAGGCCAGTCAGCAACCACCGGCAACTTGCTATCATGTAACTTGCATAACTCACCCAAGACTGCTTGCTAGTATTTAATAACAGCCACCTCCATCAAAGCCAGTGTGGTGTAGCGGTTAAGAGTTTCAGACTAGGATCTGAGAGACCCAGGTTCAAATCCTCAGTCTGCCAAAGAAGTTCATTGGGCAACCTTGGGCCAGTTATATAGTCTAAGCTACCTCAAAGGGACAAAAGGGAGGAAAGGAGAACAATATAAGTTGCTTTGGGTCCCCACTGAGGAGAAAGGTGGGTTTAATTGAAGTAAGCAAATAATAAATATAGGTGAACATGGGGGGGGGGATAAAAAGTAGGCTGACTGATGTGTAGAGGAGAGAGCATGAAGAAGGGGAACGTGAGGATATGGGAGCTGCCAGGAGGAGGAAAAGAAGATCTAGTGTGGGAATGTGATGCAGGGGAAAGTGAGGTGCCCCTCACAAATCCTTACTGGTTTGCCAAGTGATCAGCTCAGCACTGCTCAACTCAGCCATGGAGTGAAGGAGAGAAAGCTGAAGACGGGGGCAGATAAAGTTAGGTTGGCTGGCGAGTGGGAAGAAGAGAAGGAAGCTTGGAAAGGAGAGGCTATGGGGGCTTTCAGAGAAAAGAGGAAATAGCAGAGAAGGAAAAATGAGGAACACCCCCCCCCTTACAGTCTTTGCAGGTCCCACATTTGTAATATCTAATATCAGTTAAAAAATTCAAAACCACTGATAAAGCAACGTTATGCAATTAGCTCTCAATTAATATTCAAGAGAAGCTTTTGCAGCTTGAATCTGAGATGACAGGAGAAATGTGTTTAAATTTGTTATGACTAAACATTTTTTTGTATTTTAACACAAAATATGTTAATAGCATCTATTCCTGTAGTCTATCCAATACTTACTTGGGTGCCAAATGTTTTAAGAAGTATCCCAGCACCTTTAGAGCTTGTACTCTGATCCCTTCACTTTTTGATGCAAGAAGTTTGTAGACGACACTAAGTGGGGAAAGGAGGAAAAAACCTTATTAAAATAAGGCTACCTTTATAAAATTAACAGTACATAAGCACCAAGACAGCTACAGTTAGGAATGATTAAGACTGTATACACTTACCAGTAACATCCATCAAATGAGCCTTATGTCCATACAAACAATCACAGAACTGATTGGCACATGTCTTTAAAACCAATGGTACTAACTCACTCATTACTAAGGTGGCACCAGGAGCAGACTGGTACATTAAAAGGGTCCAGGAGCAAGCAAGCTAAGTGACCCCTGCAGTGCTACAAGCCAGCAGTGGAGAGGCCACTTTGCACAGACCGCCAGCATCAACAATGGGCACTGACTGGCTCACCTATTAGTTCCTCCTGCATTGCCATTTGTTGGCAACAAGTGAGCCTTTCATTATTGGTGACATCAGCTTCTGTGCTAGAGGCATTGATTCTGCTTGCTTGCTGCTTGTGGCAAGCTGGCCATTAAAGCAATATCATTGATGTAAGTAATAAAAAGATGTGTGATTCTGCTTGCTTCTGGCTGCCAGCAGCTCACCAACAACTTTCTGTGTAAGCTGAATGGCTAGTCCTCCACACCTCAATAGCGCTCAAATGTCATGATTAACCAAGGACTGTTTGCATTGTTTGTATCTGCTGCCTCTCCAGAGACCTGTTCAAGGCAGTTCACAAAATAAAACTGTACAATAAAATCTCATAACTCAACATTTAAAAAGCCATAAAAATGAACCACAGTTGGTGTGGCAGACAATCAAATCAAACCAAAGCTTCCTCAGAAATCTTGGGTTCTCTGATGCCGGTGGAACAAATTACAACAGGCTCTGGAGCAGCATGTCTATGCCCTGGATATGGTGCTACTTAAACTAGAATGCAGCCAGGATTCTTGCATTCAGATGAAAAGACTAATCAGAGTTACTATAAATTAAGATTCACAAGTCAGGATACAATTCTGGTTAAGTCTCGTACTCTTGTACTAACTAGACCTAGTGGGTCTTGTACTTAGTGGAACAGCATGCATTCAGAAATCCCACCAAACAGAAGTTTAAACAATCCATAATTTAGTGTAACACCCAAATACAGCCTAGCGCAAGCCCCACTCCCATTAATGGAAATGTGGCCATGGCTAATATTACCTGGAGTACAGCTAAACAAGTGCAACATAAAAAATTTGTCTCTGCTCAAAATGTCAAAAAAATGCATATTAACACACAATGGACTGTTCTTTTTTTTTTTTTACAGAATTACAAAATAGCATGAATTATAAAATCATAGCTCTCCAGAACACTATAGCTCTCCAAGACACTATATTTGCTATTGGTTCCTTTCAAATATTGCCCCCTTGCTCAGTTCACAGTGTAAGAAAATTTGTTAGCAGTTCTGTGTTCAAAATGACAGAGTAAAAAGCTCTCAGTCTCTTGAAAAGGGAAAACTTATGCTAACAGTAATGTTTGATATGTGTCCCTTGCTAGTCATTTATGACAGCTTTCAGAAGAGTAGGGGAAACTAATGGTGTCAACTGACATCCTTTTCATTTCACTCGCACATTATGCTTGAAATTATCAAAGAAAAAACAAGGTTAATACTAGACATATTAGAATTTTTGCAAAGCTGTCTTGTACTAGCTTTGTGTATACATCATAAGTTTGCTTTTTATCCTTCCAGTACCAGATTCCCCACTCAGATTTTGAAAGCTGTTAAAAGAAATTCCTATCAAGTGTGAACGACAATAGTATTTTACAACATATGCACAGAGTAAACTTGGTTGTCGCAAAACATCCTTTTTTGGCTATAATTAAAAGTGACAGCCTGCAGACATACTCGTGAAAACTCTATACATTCAGTGTTCGCAAATATTACATAACAGCAGTCACTTATCTGAATTTCATGCTGTCAAAAATTTGACATGAAAATATTCACTCTTCCATTCACATTACTACTCTACCATTCCACACAGAATATTTGACAAAATGATTATGCACTTTTTCCTCAGAGCTGAACTTAATGCATTGCTGATCTAAGATTAATTGAAATCTAAATTCTGCAGCCTCGGAGCATCTTCTGGTCCTCTGCCCCCAGCAATATGCATAAATAAAGGGAAATGACAATCACATCTCATGCTAATGTGGAATCCTAACCATATGGTTCTGTTACTAGATAGGCAAGGAATCAGATCACATGGAAGCTGGTCACATGCTGTAAAAGTAATGCTAGAACTGGGTCATGATGACTCATAAGTGGCATTCTAAGACAAAATCAAAAAGAGTCCAGTAGCACCTGATTCTAAGACAAGAAATACTTCATTGTAAATCTCTATTCCATGTTTTATTTAGTTTACAGCTAATTAAAACTTATTGAATAAAGGTTTAAAATTAATAAAAGATTGGTTATTCATGGTTTGTGAATAACACTACTCACTGCAGTTCAAAATATTGTTACAAGACTAGGTTTGAAACCACAAACAAGAGAGCTCCTTTGGCAATACCAATATGGTTACTGTCTTTTCATTTAGAAGGGCAGTATCCCATGACATATTATAAAAACAATGACAAGTCCCACTGAGCCCAACTATGTGCAACAACATTCTGAGTCCATCTCCACCATTTTTAGGATGAAATTTCCTTTATTTATAAATGTCACAGGGCCCCAGTCCTGATTAGGACCACAGCATGGAGGAGAGGAGGGGTATGTGTTCCCCTTGCCTGCACACAGTTTTTAAGAGCCCGAATCCTAGGAATTTAGGCTCTTGGCAATGGTGGGAATGACAGAAGCCCCTCCTCCCCCCTTGAACCAATCACGATCAGGCCCCCACAGCATTTGTAAAGAGAGGGAATTTCATCTCTAAAATGGCAGAGGTATCCTCATGGTGGACTTGGGGATGACAAAGCATCTATTCGAGCCCTTAGGATCATAGCCATGTTCATCCAGTGTGTCAAGTTTTGCAAATGGATAATTAAAATAATAAAACTTGTCACAGGGATCCCAAATCAGTCCAGACCCTTAATGTGAGAAGTGCCCCAAATAAGCCAACATTACAACAAATGATTGATTTCCCTGTGTGTGTGTAGGTCAAGTTTTCTACAAGGTCTGAAAGGCAAGCATATGGCTCAACAGACACAGTATGCAATATACCTCTAGGAACAGCAAAATATGTATCATGAAATCCAGCTTTAATAAATGTAGAATCTCTCATAGAAATTCAATTGACTAGTCATACCTTTTGCAAAGGACAGCTGCTCATTAAAAATGTTTTTCACAAATTTAAACAGTCTCTGAACAGCAGGAAGGTTTTATCTGTGAAAGGTGGGAGAAGTAAACACAACTGATTGCTGAAGTGGTTTGTGAGTCTGTTAAGACACCTTGCTAGAATTCATGCAAGAGGCATACCTTGACACACTTCAGGACACCTGCCACACACCTAACACATTAAGGGGTTAAGTTAGAAAATCATGTGTCTTCTCTGCACAAAAGCCATTTTGAAGACCCTAGAACTTCTGGAAAATGCACACCCACTCTTTCCTTCCAAAGAGGTTTGGTCTGCCTTTGTTCAGGGAACCTATTCCTGCTTGACTTCTCTGCCACTAACACAACCTATATCATGGCTCCCTGCTCCAAGTTGCAGCTGTACAGCCAGAACTCAAAAGGTTGTTATTTGCCCCCCAAGTTCAATGTTGTTGGAAAGGGGCTGCTTCCCCACACCACTGTGGAGCATTTGTGCACCTCCTGAAGTTTTCTCAGCTTTTCTTCAGTCTCTCTCAAACCTGTTTTGCTCTGAAGTTGTCAGAAAGATTGTAGCAAAGCCAGAATGGCTACCATATGAGTGGAAAAATTTGGATTTTGGTCCCACCCATTACCTCCTGGTGTGTCATAACGATGCTGAGCCAGCCATAGTCTCAGACTATGAGGAGAAATATAAGCTGGAAGAGGAGACAGAACATGTCTGAAGAGGGACATGGGACCTGAGGTGACCCCAGCACTCCTCTGATCCAGAAGCTCCAGTTCCCAAGACTACAACCAAAGAGCCTGAAGTCAAGAGGACCTTGCCACTAGGGCCTCCGGTAGATGCTCCAGATCCTTTGACAGCCACCTCTCAGTCATACCAGGCCATATCCTAGACCACCAGCCTTCCATGCTCTGCCCCTACCCAGCAGGACTGGCAAATATGTAGTCCCATAGAGATGTAACCCAATGGAGACACAGTGCCACACTTGCAGCCTGTAACCCAGCTGCTGAGCCGGACCATCACTAGCCCCCACAACAGATTCCTAGCAGCTGTCTTCCAAGCAGGTAGAGCTATTTCCCTTTCACTCTCTTTAAACCTTTTGCTGAGAACAGATTCTTGCTGGATCAGCCAGTTCAGTAAGCTCCAGCTGTCATACACTAGCTCCAGACCCTGCTCTCCAGACCACCCAAAATCCCAGTTGTTAATGAGATCCTGCTCACTGCGGTGCTTGAAAACAGAACACTCTGACACTAGGGCTTTTTATTACTTAAAAATCAGGACTGAATAATGTTATATTTATATACCATTATACCAGGATCCCTGAATTCTTAGTTTTCATTTTTTTAAAAAGTAAGTCTTTAACCTCTTTTATTGTGGAGAAGTAAGGGGAAAGGCACATGCCTTTTCCAAGGTAAAAGGTACTAGAGATGCACTTTTTAAAAATGAAATCTTGTACTTCAGGGAACCTTACACACATACACACAGTATTCAATAACCAATTTTTTTTTTAAAAAACCTCCTGCGAAAACCTGCTGCATCGAAGCCCTGTTGCTAATGTACTGTATTAGCAACCTCAGCAGCAGCACAGAAACTACACAAGCCTGCCCCATGTAGAAAATGCCACACAAAATTCTGATGACTAATGTTTGGATCAGTAATTATATGCAGAAGGGCCTATAAAACCAGTTTTGGAAGTAGTCTACAACTGGTTATCCAGTCAACTGGCCCAGAAAAGTTACTAGCACACCTCTGTCTCGTGTGGCAATGTGATAAAACAAAGAAAATTCAAAGTCACAATCCACAACAGGTATCCAGGATTGATCCTAAGACCATAGCTTTTTATCACAAGCTCACTACCATACTATTCGAGAGGAGGGGCATGGCTCCAGGGCACAGCACTGGGAGTGGCAAGAGTTTCAGAGTTAGCTGGATGACTCTGCCAATCACTATGTCTCTTTCCAGTGCAGTGATTCCTGCATCTACCTGGAGCATCCTCAAGATGTCTTCATAAATCACCCTGACCTCCTCTATTGCACCCCTCTATATCTGCCTTAAACTTCAGACAGTTGGTGACAAGGACAACCATGCAGGATCAGAAGCCATCTGGTTACAGCCAGATGAGGCAACAGCAGTACCAATGAGAGTTAGTATTCATCTGTACAACAGTCATGAAAGACTGGGAAAATCTGATGTCCGCCATCTTCAAAACACACCCAGGCACCTCCTCCAGATGAGCCTGCCAATTGCAACCTACAACTGCCCAGCAAGCACACCAAGAGATCCTCCTAGTGATGGTAATTATAATTATTTTGCATGCCTATGTCAGCTGCTGTTACAGGATCATAATCCATGGCTGTAATTCATAAATCAGCACAGTTTTCACAGCAGCCCTGCAGGCCATTGACTAGAGTCCAGCTTGATAGCCAGACATGGATCCTAGAAGATAGCTGTTGTTCCTGCACACCTATGCACTGGCTCCTGGCATCTTCCTAGTGCACAAAGAAAGTGGTGCCAGAAAAATGTACTGTACTAAGAGATCCAAGGTTATGGAGATAAACCTGGTTGACGAGGATATCCCTGCAGACATAGTAGCCACCATGAAGCAGGCAATAGATAACGTTCTGCATCAGCAGAAAGATCTGGTGCTGATGTCACCTAGAATGGAACGAAGAGCACATAATGGGCATCATCTGACAATACTGGAACACTTCTGACCACATTACCAGGGAAAAAGCTCCTTTTTTGCTCACCAGGACACAGAAGATAATCTAGAGTAAGATTTGAGTCCAGTGCACCTTAAAGACCAATGAGATTTTCCAAGCTTTCAGGAGTCAAGCTCCTCAGACAGCAACTGTGGTAACAAAATCCATCTCATCTGCAATGTTATCCTTCTACAGCTTGTGAAATCTTCCAAGTCATTTGCTATATCCACAAACTGTTCCTAGATGATACGATCCGTCTTGGGGGCCCAGAATGAGATACTAGGCTTTGAGGTACCCTTACTGCCTTGGGACAACAACACAATCTAGAGGTGTCTGCCCAGCACTAGGAATGAAACTAAGAGGAGACATGACTGCAACATGGTCATCTCAGAGCTCTGTATTGCCAGGAGCCAGTGCATAGGTGTGCAGGAACAACAGCTATCTTCTAGGCTTCATGTCTGGCTATCAAGCTGGACTCTAGTCAATGGCCTACAGGGCTGCTGTGAAAACTGTGCTGATTTATGAATTACAGCCATGGATTATGATCCTGTAACAGCAGCTGACATAGGCATGCAAAATAATTATAATTACCATCACTGCAACGTGTGAATGATAGCAGAGAAAGTTTGCAGAGAACAAAGTGAAGTTCTCTCTATATCTTCCTTGACTAACAAACACTGTTGTTCCCCAAAAAGGCGATATCTTGTTTGTTGATTACTTGCGCCTGGGCCACCTTCTGCCACCAAGCCTCAAACATTAGCTAAAGTTACCTCTGATTTCTATGGAGGAGCACCCACCAATCTATTCAGCGAAATTCATCTGATAATACAAATCAGACAATTGAAATCAGAAGGTTTATTGCATAGCATCTCTGGGACACGTGCCTCACATTGCTCAGAGACTCTGAAGTGAACTTTCACTAGTGTAATCACCAGACCAAACACCACCTGTTTTTATTTTAATTTCCCACAAGTATTTGCAGACTCCCCTGCAGATGCTGCTTAATAATTGTCTAGTTAATACATTTCCTTTGTGGCTCAGTAACATTTATCATTCCAGAATAGGAAACCAGAAACCAGCATAGGAGAGGTGTTTGGGCCACTTTGGGGACTTTGTGTTTTACCACAGGACTGGATAGCTAAAAGCCTTTTCAATCATGGGAACACCTCATGTGTTTGAAGGAGGAAGTGAGAATCTTGATCTGGCATAACAACAGACACCAGATAAGAGAGATGGCTTTACATGCACATCGGGACTTCATGTGGGGCGGAAGCACATCTTGGGGGGCAAAATAAACTAACAGTAGTTGTCCTCAGCTTATTTTGTTAACAAAGCCATATTGTCCCAATTCTCTATGCTCATTCATATGAGTAGGTGATGCCATAAGAATTCCCCATTCAAATGTTCCTTCATATTCCAGAAGAGTACAGATGAGTAATCGGACCATAATAATGTTTTGCTCTCCAAGATTTTATTTTGTTTCGGAGGGAAAAAACCAGATCGGCAAATGTAATGAAATTACAAGAGCTTGGAGCAGTGGGATAAAAGCTTAATTTTGTACTAGAGTAAAACAGGGAACTGTAGCTACAGAAAGGGGAGGGGAAGACGGCTGATGATCTCCAAAAAGACATGGTTGCTGTCCCATTCCCAATCACAGTGTCACTGCCAGCAGCTGCAGCACTCTCTAATCTCAAATGCCAACTGCTGGACATTGCAAAGGTAACTCAGGACATCATCCAGGGAGTTTGCTTAAGGTGGAAAAGGAAATAAGGAGCAGATAAACCAGGATCAGTTATATAAGTTTTGATAGACTAACAGCTGTTAGTATTAAATGTGATTAGGGATGAAATTTAAATAATCATCCATGTGCTATGTGCCCCAAAGAACTCTTTGGGTGCTAGGATACCTTCATCTCTTTTTGAAATGATTTATCTACTAGTTTAAATTACATTTTGGTGATTGCACCATAGGTGGGGAAAGGGAGATTACTCAGCAAAGGTAATTTGCAGATATGGTGAACTAGGCAAATCTTTCTTATACCTCCCTTAAATTTCTCCATCAGTTCCAGCGCTTCCCACTAAAATTTTTATCCTTCGGTCACTTCCATTTTTCCTCATCTGAAGACTTTAGAAAGTCAATTGTCCCGGGGTCAATGGTGTACCATGCACCCAGATAGGTATATTGCTTCACTCCATATATGCTTTATATTTTTATTGACTCCAGTGCTTCTTAGCAGGCACTATGAACCTTTTTCCTGTCCTAAAGAAATATCTCCTAGTGTCACTAGATATGCACTGGAGAGGTGGAAGAACAGACTGAGGTCATAAATTATTTGGCAGCAGCACCTCTGCTAGCACTGTTTCCTGAAAACTGAGCTAGTCTTTGTAACAGTACTGTCATACTGTTAAAAACTGATCAGCAAGACCTGGAGGTCTTGGAAAGTCTCAAAGATCCTCACATTTTAGAGTGGTCAGGATAGCCAGTTGCAATCAAGTACATGTCAGAGTTACTGCTTCCCCTATCTTTACAGTCTAACTAAACTATGCTCACTTCTGCAATAACAGTAAAATTCATACGGTTGGATGATATACATGACAACAGATTAGAAGACTGAAATTTAGTGATATGGGTAGGAAACATTAATGAAGGAATATGATGGACAGGTCCAGTCCTGCCTCTCCCAGGGACAGCCAATGGGAACTGACAGAATGTTGGGATAAGGCTGGCAGTTAAAAACAGTTAAGAACAGCTGTTAGAAGAGGGAAAGTGGTCAGTTTGAGGAGGATTCTGGGCCTGTGAGGGAAGTAGCCTGCCAGCCTGAGTTATAGCTAACTTCTTAGAACTGATACTTTTTAATTATCCACAGGTGGAATGATCTGGGATCAAAAGTTCAAGTAATAGGAACAATGTATCTCTGAGTTTGAGTCATCCAAATGTTATGGAAGTTGTAAACAAAAATTAACTCCCTTTCTCTTTTTAAACCCTGTTAACTGGATGTCTAGTGGCTCAGGAAAAAGAGCACACCCAAGCTTTCTGGTTGCAGCCAGGGAACCAAATTAACTACAGCGGCATGCATAAGGGGGGAAAGTATTGGGTCCCCTGACTTCAATAGCCCTGGGCAGCTGGGTGAGGGGTGGTAACAAAAGGAAACGAGGCTACTCTGTCTGGTGACCTCTATGGGAAAGAGGAGCAAGAAGACTGGGTTGTAAAAGGGTCGGGGCTACAACACAGTAGCTCAAAATAGTAAAATGTACAGTTCCTATCCCTCTACTGATACATCCCTCTGAGACCACTCCCTTACAGAACAGTCCTCCTATTTGAATAATAGTAACATTCAATTTATAAACCACCCTTCAGGACAATTTAACGCCCACTCAGAGTGGTTTACAAAGTATGTTATTATTATCCCCACAACAAAACACCCTGTGAGGTGGGTGGGGCTGAGAGAGCTCCTGGAATCTGTGACTAACCCAAGGTCTCCCAGCTGGCTTCAAGTGGAGGAGTGGGGAATCAAACCCAATTCTCAAAATTAGAGTCCCGTGCTCTTAACTACTACACCTAACTGGCTCTCAAAAATAAAAAATACTCTTCAATAATTCAGCTTTGTACCATTTGTGGAAAAGCCAAGAAAGTGGGAGCTTTCCTGACCTCTTCTGATAGGCCATTCCATAAGGGGGGGGCACTGCTAAGAATGTATGTATATGAGCAGCTGCTGAGTTTGCCCATGTGCAAGGTAGCACTTGCAGAAGGCCCTGTTCAGATGCGCAAAGCTGCTATGGTGGAACATAGGGAAAGAGGTGGTCCCATATATATGCCGGACCATGGCCATGAAGAATATTTTAAAAATCTACAGGATGGAGGCAAAGACAGACACTGATTTCTCTACAAACCTGAAGTTCCAGGTTTACAGAAAAT
This sequence comes from Eublepharis macularius, assembly GCF_028583425.1. Lineage (NCBI taxonomy): Eukaryota > Metazoa > Chordata > Lepidosauria > Squamata > Eublepharidae > Eublepharis > Eublepharis macularius. The sequence continues at coordinate 56,690,363 of NC_072799.1, forward strand.
TTTTAAAACTAAAAAACACATGGAGAATGCTGCCCCCTCCCCCACAAATATTTTTTAAAAAGTGGAGCTTTAATAAATGAATGCCCAATGAACTCTCAGTGGCCATATTTGGGGTTTCCAGGCAACCACTACAATATTGCTTGGCTTTCCAATGCTTGGGTTCTGTAAAGCAAAGTCATGGAAAGAAGCAGAGGGTGGACTGGGAGGCCAAAACAACCCAGGGTCAAGACTGATGCCAAATCATGTTGCCTGGCGCCAGTGGCCAGCAGGTGATCTGGGTCTGGCAGCAAGTGTGTTATTTCTACAACTTGGCCAGACTTTTCCCAGGGAGAAGCTGACAGGGGGAGGAAAGGTGGAAAAGCTGAAGACGGGTGGAGGGGGGACAGCTAAAGGTAGGTTGACTGGTAAGTGGGAAGGGCAGACGGAAATAGGAAAAAGGAAGATGGTATGGGAATGCTTGGGAAGGAAATAGAGAGGGAAGGGATACAAGGGAAAATAATATGCCCCTGCAAGTCCTTGTGGCTTGTTTATATTTATAAGATGCTTGTAAACACAACGGTTCCCAAAGCAGAATGACCCATGATATAGTAAGCCTCAGAAAATATTAAAAAGCTATACCTCACTTTATCTAGCATATGTTTGTCCCACCAAGGAGCTCAGGGCAACATAAGCAGTTTTCCTTTCCCCACTGTATTATAACAATACTGTCAGAAGTTAAAAACCAACTACTGCAAAATCACTTTTTGAACTTTGTGGCAGACTTGAGGATTTGAACCCAAGTCTCCCAGATTCTATTTTGGCACTCAATTCATTACACACTTACTCTCCTTATCTAGCCATTTTTCAATTTTATATATATACACATACACACACACCACACATATTTGACATTTTTAAGAACATCAAAAAACCCAAACTACCAACATGATAGCCAGATAAAAGCTAAGCTACAATTATTAAAAATTACAATAAATGATACAGGAACATAACTGATTTCTCACAATGCGGTTGCTGTACACTTATTCTTCTGGTCTAGTTAATAAAAAAGCAATGCTTATCATCACTTAAGTAAAAACAAATACATGAGAAACCTCATATGATATTCATTATTCAGAGTGCTTTATTACTTTCTAGCACATACCACATTACCATACAAACGATCACCAATAGCCAAGACCACAACTAAAGAAGCAGCAGTAAAGAGGGGGAAGAAAGCAATTATGAACAAGATCAGGTGACTCTTGAGGCAGGAAAACATATAATAAGTAATATGATATAACCCAAGGTTAACCAGTAGTTGTGACAAAACACGTAATATGAGAATATTTTTATACAGCAAATGAATTACTGCTCCCAAAACTGTTCTAACAGTAAGAATCTTATTTGGCTGTATGTTTGTGTTCTCTCATGGCATCAGTACTGACTTTATTGAAGTGAAAAAAGTCCAAAATTGTGATCACCTATGGAGTTATAAACAAATGATGACATTTTCAAACTCAGCTGAGATATGTCCCACTAATAGTATAAACAGTTGTACATGCAAGTAGGAAAAGGATAAAGAGCCAGCCAATATACTGTGTTGGTTTGTAGGGAAGGTACAATTTGTTAAAACACATATAAACAATAGAAATAAGAAAAAAGTGTGGTGGCACAAGCTTAGGTTGGGCTCAGCAAGTCTTCTGAATAGAAACTTGGAGAGAAAAAGGAGTACTAGGTAGAAACCAACACAAGTCAATAGCCACATCCTGAATGGCTTATATTTAACCCTGTCTAACTGTAGAGCCATTTGTGATATACAAAGCCTCCAAGCTTCTTACTGAATCCCTCAAGTTGATGGCTGTATATGAACCCTCCATTCCCCCTAATAAAAGAGAAGACTCAGTGAAAGCCAAGCAGCTCAAGAGTTTGTTTGGGGAAAGAAGACTGCAGCATAGACGGGGAAAGTGTTTAGAATTCAAGATCTCATAATGAAGATAATTTACAGTGCAATCCAAAAGCACTATTATGCGAATAAGCCTAACTGAATAGACTATTCAGGATTCTGAATAGACCTGCTTAGGATGGCACTGTACATCCTGATTCAATACTTATCTTCAACCTCCTAGTTGTGCTCATGATCAGGATGGCTAGCATGATAAAGTGATAGGGTTTTTCTTAATCTGTTTAAATTAATCAGCATGGCTGGAATAGAGATTTTAATCCACTTCAGTAGTTACAAAGAATTTCACATTAATCCAGAACAACAGGGAAGAACCTTGAGCCCATAGCACAGGAGTCACTAGTGTTGCTAACCCATTAGCTAAAAATTCCAAGAAGCAGATACTTTAAATCAGTTTCTAATGCATCTGGATTAGCCTCCATCTATCTCATAAACTCTAGCTCCATATATACACTAAAGTTTTGTATGCCCAGATGGAAGCTGCACTGACTCTGCATTCAAAGGGAGGCATTTGGAGTAAAAATCTTTAAGATTGTACACTTGCTGTGTTGAACACATGCAACGTGAGTACGAGGCGGGGGCGAGGGAGTTTAAGATTTAGTATCAGATCTAACTCACCATTTGGGGTCATCTTGTATTCACCCAAACCAGTACACTCACTCCACACTTAATGAGACTCAAAATGCATATATAAGAAGATGACATAATTAAATCAAAGAAAAAAATCAGAGACTGGAATGGTAATTTGACAAGTAAAAGTAAAAAGCAAGCCAAGTAAAAAGCAATAACTAACAAGATGATTAAAATACACTTTTGGAGCTATTTCTAGTAATCATTATCTCTTACCGTAATCCATTTCTCTGATCAAAAGCAGGGATCATAGAACTGGGGTGCTCTGACATAAGAGCAACAAGCAGCTGTAGGACATCCATTAAATTGTCATCCTGTTAAATAAAAATGGAGATATTGTTTCTAAAAAGTAACCTATATTGATGTATCGGTCTAATGACAAAGCTTCTTTTTATCACTATTTTTAATTACTACATATCAGTTACAGAAAATCTACTTAACAAAACTGGAGAGAATATGTGTAATCAATTTAAAAATATTATTGTAAAAATACATGTGATCACTAAACATCAACTACCAGAAAACCCAATGTAATGTCTAGTTAACGGGGGGGGGGGGGCGTTGAAGCCTGGAGAAGATGAAAAAGCAATCTGAATTAGTTATTCAGTGGCTAACACCTCTCTCTGGCTCAAGCACAAGGAACAAAGCCAACTATATGGCATGCAGAATTTCAAAAAAGCTTTAAATGATATATATATCAAGTAATTTTATTTACTCAAGGAAGCTTTGAAATTGTTCAAATACCACTGTCTATACCACACAGAAAACCAGTTTTGAAATTTATGTTGTGTTATATCTGCTCCTCAAAGATTTTTTTAATACAGTTGAGAATGCCAACTTGCATATGGCAGTGTTATGTAGTGGCTAGAGAGTTGGATTAAGATCTCAAATCTCAGTTCAAATCTCTGTTCAGCCATGGAAGCTCAGTGGGTGACAAAGGTGCCAGGCAAACCTCAAAGGGAAGGATATTCCACAAGCAAGCTGACATTACTGAAAAATCTCTGTCTCTGGTTGCCACTCACCTTACCTTTGAAGGTGAGGGCACTTATGAGAAAGATCCTTTCTGGCAAGCTGGACAATATGATGGAGCCAGTGCTTTAAGTATCATGATCCCAATTCATTTAGAACTTTTAAGGTAAGAACCAGCACTTTGAATTATAGCTACCATAACGAAAGCCAGTATGATACAGGAGGGCTAGTATTGTGTAGTGGTTAGAGTGTTGGACTAGGATCTGGGAGACCCAAGTTCAAATCTCTGCTCTGCCATGGAAGCTCTCTAGGTGACCTTGGGTCAGTTACACTGTCTCAGCCCACCTCACAGAGTTGTTGTGAGGATAAAATGGAGGTGAGGAGAATCATGTACGCCAATTTGGGTCACCATTAGGGAGAAAGGTGGGGCATAAATAAAATAAAATAAAAACAAATAAAATGTTGGATGGATGGACGGATGGATGAAGCTGTCTCCAAATCTGCACAGCTTCTACTGATATCAATGAATCTGCACAGCACTGCCACTGCAAACTGTAGCTCCAACTCTGAAACCGCTTAACAAACCCAGTGGACGATCAGTAAAACCACATACAGGCAAGCAATTTCAGGATTGCAGCCTGAAGTTAACAAGACTTTGCTGAAACCCCCCAAAGTGCATATTTGGTGAAGAAGTTTTGTAAAGCTTCTTCCAATGGAAAATGTTCTTTGAGCACAGCAAACACATTTGGCACTTATACGTAATACAGAATATACTAGAAGGGGATCGTTAAAATATTACAGGTGTTTAAAGGATAAAGCACCCTGACTTTGATGGGTCAGGATAGTCCACTGTCATCAGATCTCAGAAGCTTAGCAGCATCAGCCTTGATTAGAACTTGGATGGGAGACCATCAAGGAAGTCCATTATGCAGAGGCAGGCAACGGCAAACCACCTATATTCCTTCCTTGCCTTGAAAACCCTATGGAGTCACCATAAGTCACCTGCAACCTGATGGCACTTTCCATCAACAAAGGATAAAGCAATGCTGTGTTAAAATATGACTTGTGTTATTTCCCCAAAACTAACTCCATTTCAGAAACTAGATGTCAGGGTACAACATTTATTTATAAAATGTAATTTTGAATACATTCTGAAGACTTCATTAGTTTTTAGAGGCTCTCTATGATGTCATCACCTGAATGTCAAGGAGGTAGCTTTGCTTTCAGGAGTTGCCTCCAGCAATCATATAAGAAACAAAAGTCACAGAGTATAGGTGAAAATCTAGCAACAAAAATGTCTATACTTCCTGAAGCAAAAGTCTATTAATTTCTTTTTTCTACCCATTCCAAGCACCCTGAAAGAAATTAGTTTGGTTAGATTTATGTCCCCATTTCCCAACTCTTTGATGTTACATCTGGCATCAAGTGCTCGGAGGTAAAATATGAAGACGTAGATATTCTTGTGGTAACCAACATTTATTTCCAATTAAATTTACAAGCTTTGCTTTCAGTTCATTAACATTTTTATTTTTAAATTCACGTTCAGAAAGCATTAGTGTACTTAAAAAGCAAAATAAGAGTAACATTACTTGAACCACATTAAACAAACCTTTATAGACTCAGCCATCTGGGCTTTCCCGCTTTCTGGTGTATCAGATCAGTGAACTGAATTAGAAACTATCAGGACTAGCTATGCAAATGAACATCAATACACTAGTGGAAAAGGGCTTTTAAATCGCCGCTCACCACAATACCCTGAACCCTACTCCTCAAAAACTTTAGAGACTATATCCTTTTTTTTTCTTACTGCAGAGCCATCTTGTGGCAGGTGGGAATATTTTATTCAAAAAGGTTTAAAGGACATTTTGGTAGCAAAATATTTGAAATATTACCTCATGAATTGTGAGCAGATAGTTGAGGATACCCTGTAGTTCATCTTCTTTCACTCCATGATCCTTAAAAATTAAAATCAGAAGTTCTATAAACCAACAAATCACATGTAAGAAAAAAATTTATAATACAAAGAATGTATGTTAAAGTAGTTTTTATTACTACAAAATCAATGCCCATATATATTTTCCCCCAAATCATTTGGAAAACAAATCTACCAGGTACTACTGTACAGTTCCTCTATGGGTTTCCTCTTCCCTTAAAATAAATAATAGTTCTTTTGTAGGCTCAGTACATTATGTCATTAGATCTCAAGCCATGCACATACTAATTCATTAATGTTTCCCTTATTGTGAACATATTTAAGGTAATTTTGACACAGTTGAGCAAAACTGAATTTCCAAGTATGGGAAGGAAGCAAACAAGTTAGTGTTATTCCCACAGCTGGGAAGCTGGAGCTGAGAGGAGTGGCTTACCCAAGGCTCATGATACTGAGCTCATGATAGTAGTGGGATTCGAACCAGCAGAGTGCTAATGCACAGCCAAACCACTTAAGCACTGTGCTACAGCAGCTCTATACATTATAGTTCAAGCTTTTTAAAAGATAGAAAAGAAAACTAAAACTTTACTAAAGATTTTAAAAGAACTTCGCTAATAGTTGTGGCATGGGCAGGAAAGAAATAAGGCAAACAAAAGATAATTGAGCAAGAAGATGCTCACCCTTGGCACAAAGGCAGAACACTAACCTCTTACAAGGGACACAACCATTTCAAAGTTTCTGAGCTAGAGACAATGCACATACCACTGTTTTGCATGCAGCTTTAAATTAAGATCTCCACAGTTTTTAGTAAGACTCTGAACAGAGTTTCTAGTATCAACTATTAAAAAACTTTAATTCATTAAATATTTATTTTTAAATTGCATTGATATACACTCTTTTGTGGTTACTGGAATAATTTCTCTTTTGTGCAGTAATTTACAGTTAATTAAGGCAAAACTATGCTATTGCTTGTGAGGCTGGATTCAACTAGCTGTTCTGGTTGGTCAAAGGGTCTCCTTTGGTCCACCAAAAAAGATTATGCTGGGAATCATGGGACCTGAATGCACAAAAATCCTGTATAATGTGGGCTGTAGTAATGAGGAGAATTGGACAAGATTGAGTAAAAAACATAGCTGGACTCAGGCCATTTTCACTCCTTCCTTAACACTACACTACATTACTCATGTATATAGAAATCTCTAATACAGGAAGTGTTCAACTACATGAAAATACCTAGACCCCAAGTAGCTTCCAAAAAAGGAAAGGAAAATCCTATGCAGTCTAAATCCAATGATTCATAAAATTTTGTCCAGCCAGAGGAGGCAACAAAAGCAGCAACAGAAATGAACTAGGGAATGAGAAAGTTATAGAGAGAGTGAGGAGATGGGTGGAAGGGAAAGACTGAGAGCTTGAACTGGCAGTCAATTTGCTAGATGGTTCATGTTACTTTCATAAAGGGGCCCGTAGTACAGCTTAAAACAGGAGGACAATTCAATAAAGGCTGCATGCAGTTCAGGGGTCTGTTTTTTTTTAAAGTGGGTGGGACCAGATGGAGTTCTTCCACTGCATTGCTTCTGAGTGGCTATGAAGGTTTTAAAAAACATTGCTTTGGCAGCAGCTGCTATCACAGCACAAACATCTTCACTGCATGACTGAAGATAAGCAGCACATAAGCAACCCCTTTAAAACAATGTTTACTTTTAAAGTCATGCTGTTAAATGGAGCTTCTCCCTGAAATGTTTACAATTACAGTTAGCATAACATCGCTCCCTGACATTCTGCAGTTGTCCCCACCTTTTATGACAACCTTTTTGTGGTTGGCCCTGTTTCCTGTGGCAGCCATTTTGTGGTTGTGTCTACCATCCTGTGTCAGAATTCCAAAGGTGCTTGCAGGTTCAAAAAGGTTGGGGACACCTGATGTAGTATAATGGAATGGAGGGTGCTTTTATAAAAGGACCACTGTTTATTATCTCACTCCTATTGCACTGTTTTCTACTTTTGTGATTTCATTTTTGCACTGTATATGACATATCATGTCTGATTCTTTTTTGTATTGTTTAGAATTGTTGTGATTCTAGTCCTATTGCACTGTTTGTTGGATGTCTCATGCTATCTGATTGCATTACTTTACATTTGGTAATCTGCCTGAAGTCTCAGTAAGAAAGGCAGGCTATAAAGTAAATAAATAAAATAAATGAACTAATACTGTTAGCCGCCTTTTACATTATGTTAGTCATCACTCTGAAAATGAACCAGAGCGTAGAACAGCTCTGCTATGATGGGAAGATTTTCAAACACTGCTCCCCCAAACATACCCTTCCTCCCACATCTAATCAGAAACTGTCTTTATCTTCTTCTTCTTCCATAAAACTTGTGCTGTTCATTGCAAACCTTCACTACAAACTGCAAACAATAGCATGCATTCTACAGGAAAGAAAACTTGTAGAGCACCTACTCTGTTTAATAGACTTCTTACCTTCATCACCAGCTGCTTAACGAACATCAATAAAAAGGCTCTCAAAGAAAGAATTTCTTTGTGATTAGGTCGAGGTCCATCTTAATTGGAAAAAGACGTTATTTGACACTACATATTCCATAGCTGTAGATGATTCTGATGCAATTATGACTTCCCCCTCTTCCACATACAAACTGGGAAATTCAGTTCACATTTTCAGCTTAAAACAATATTTCAAGCATTATGGTTGTTGTGAGTTTTCCGGGCTGTATTGCCGTGGTCTTGGCATTGTAGTTCCTGACGTTTCACCAGCAGCTGTGGCTGGCATCTTCAGAGGTGTAGCACCAAAAGAGAGAGATCTCTCAGTGTCACAGTGACACTGAGAGATCTCGGTCTTTTGGTGCTACACCTCTGAAGATGCCAGCCACAGCTGCTGGCGAAACGTCAAGAACTACAATGCCAAGACCACAGCAATACAGCCCGGAAAACCCACAACAACCATCGTTCTCCGGCTGTGAAAGCCTTCGACAATACATTTCGAGCATTGTTGATATTGTTTAAATACAGTTCTAAAACCCTACTTTTTAAAAAAGGCAAACCTAGTCTCACAAAGTAAAATTTCATCCACAATAACTCCAATGTAATGACTGGATTTTCACAAAACATTTTCTTCCACGTGGAAAGAACTGCATCAAAAAATTCACTTTCTAGGAAAGTACCATGAAGAGACATCTAGATTCATACCCATTGTTAGCTTAAGGATATCTCTTTTTAAAAATCTACCTTTTTAACCTTTTACTCCCATATAGAGATGGGCATGAACCAGAAAAAAAACGATGAGATTCATGGTTTGTCGTGTTTCATGAACCACGAACTTTCACAAACCTGCCCTGGTTTGCGAACCGGTTTGTTTGGTTTGTGAAAACATCACTTCCAGGTCAGCAAATCATCACTTTCAGGTCAGCAGAAGGTCACTTCAGGGTCAGCTGAAAGCCCATCCCCTGTTGACAATCAGGAAACTGATTGATCGGCACGAGGCTGTTTGAAGTGACAAACCAAAAAACTACCCAAATGAACCAGCCTAAAGTTTGTGGGCTCTGATGAAAGTTTGTGCCAAACTTTAGTTCATATTTCAGTTCGTGCCCATTTCTACTCCCATGTAATATTTTTCATGTGTATTCCTCCATTGTGCTATTACATCAGAATGGGTCTTACATAAACTGGCTGGAACAGATTTTTCTATGTTTGAGTAAATGTGTATGTTGACCATGTTATTTATAAATGTCATGAGGTGTACAGGGTACCTTACTCAGAATTCCTATAAAGCTACTGCATTGTCTAAAGCTATAATATAGTATATTTATGAATATGCCTGCTAATAAGAAACATAGAGATATGCCCAATCACTCCTAGCTGTAGCTTTGTCAAAAAATGGACATGCTATGGTTTTGACAATGGGGTAACTTGTAGGGGCACTACTAGGACTTTAAAAAAATGTAGAAGAGTGGACAACTGTCCTAGCAACTAAGTACTCCACTGTAGCATTGTAATTCTGTTAGAATAATGGATAAAACGCTCAACCTTTAAGACTGTTTGTTAGGGCATTTTTCATAATGAAAGGCATGCCGCTACTGCAGTTTGAGCTGGAAGAGGGAGATCTCAACAGTGAGACAGCCAAGTGTCATGTGCACATACATCAAAAGCATAAGTTAAAAAAAATTTATAATTGCTGGGTTATATCTTACCAATTCAGTCTGACACAAAAGCTCACTGCTGTAAAGTTTCTTGTGCTTGCAGAAGACTGTCTCTCACCATATGTTCCCCAGAGGGCCTTTCATTCAGCCTAGCCTTGACCAGGGCCAGGGCCTTTTCGGCCCTGGCACCCACCTGGTGGAATTCCCTCTCTGTCAAGACTAGGGCCCTGCGGGACTTGTTACAGTTTCACTGGGCCTGTAAGACAGAGATGTTCCACCAGGCCTATGGTAGTGGTTGAGGCTTGGGTGGGCTTCTTGGTTGGTTATGGCCTTGGTTCACTGTTTAGCTGAGACATCTACAACCTCTCCTCTCTACTCTAATGAATTCCTGATGAGGTATAGTAGCATCACACATTGCCGCTTGGATTTATATCTTGTATTATATTATGGATTTTATATTGTATTTTATGTTGTTCTAACATTATTAATGTTGTTACCTGCCCTGAGCCCACTTGCGGGGAGGGCGGGCTAGAAATGCAATAAATTAAATTAAGAGGCTCTTGCCATGGCATGAAGTCTCCTTATGCCCGGAGGAAAGAACTCAGCTGAGCAGAGGGGTAGACAGCTCTCTTTTTGTTCTTATCCTAGCTAGTTATCACAAACAGGAAAACAGCAGCACAAGCCCTTTCACAGGAATGAAAAAACCACATCAACTTCCTGTTTATCAGGGTATTGTTTCCTACTTGGGGGGCAGGAATAACACTGGGAATTAAGAAGAGATTTGTGTTTGTACCTCAAATATTATTTCTCTACCAAACCTGTGACATTTTAGGAGTACTGTGGTAATTATAATCCTAAATATGACACATAAACACCAAATTTAACAGAAAGACAACTTTTAAACTTTGGAATAGTGTTTGTTAATAAAAGTCAAAAAATATACACATACCTAAACCTTTGGGAACAATTCCACTGCGATCTTGAGGATTCACTATCCAATAGTAATACTTTAAAGTGTGCATTGCCAGCAAAAGTGTCCCAACTCGTCGTATTGCATTGTATATGTTAGCTGAACCAATGAACTCAGTAGACAGGTAAGTGTACAGAATCAGCTGAACCTGCATCAATACATTAAGAACAGAAAAGTTAACCAAGATTTCATACACATGTGAAGCTAAAGCAAGTGACTTGTAAAAGTTGTAAAATTACAGTTTAAAATGTTTCTAGTTCGAGAAAGAAAAGATGGTATATTCTGAGGTACCAATTCACTTTTCACATTACATACATATAAGCAATTCAAGAATGGCAAAAGACAGCCAGGTAAATTCACATGTAAACTGACCATAATATCCTTAATATTTGATTCCTTCACTCTCCAATATCTAAATGACCTAACCGAGTCCTACTAAGTGATATACAAATGGAAATTATTACCTTGGCTGGAGTATGAATCCATATTGCAGGGTTAAGTAGGATATGGTCACACAATTGTTTCAGCAAGGGCACACCATTGTGCAAATTGCTTAGGTACTTAGCAAAGGCAAGACAAAGTTCTAGAACAGCTCTGCTAATGTGTGCTTTGGAAGACTGCAGATAAATAAAAGATCATATTAATATAACACGCATGTATGGATCACAACTTGAAACCCATTAACAGTTTTAAAAGTTGTTATAATTGTTTTAATTTACCTTTTCAAGGCTGTATCCTATCACAAGGAAGCCCTTACAAGAAAGCATTTGTTCTTGCATAGCAATTGAATTCTTCAGCAATTCCATAATGAAAGCCAAGAGAATGGAACTGAAAAACACATATTCCATTATCTTAAAAGCATTATATTTAACAACAGTTACACATTATCGGGATTATGATCTATTATTTCCTTCAGTCTAATATTACTTATTAGATTATTTGACTGGTCTAATAAAATGACTGAACTTGTACAGTCAACTACAGTTGTCAGGTTTACATCCAGATACCATAATTAATAATAAAAATAGTAACAACAAAAACAACATTTGATTCATATCGAATGAATACCCTCCAGAACAACTTAATGCCCACTCAGAGTGGTTTACAAAGTGCGTTATTATTATCCTCACAACAATCACCCTGTGAGGTGGGTGGGGCTGAGAGAGCTCTACAAGAGCTGTGACTGACCCAAGGTCACCCAGCTGGCTTCAAGTGGAGGAGTGGGGAAATCAAACCCAGTTTTCCAGATTATAGTCCTGCCTCTCTTAACCACTACACCAAACTGCTTAAGACGGCTTAAAAGTATGAAAAATCTAATGCTCTTGTTCCATTAGCTTGCCATCTAAAGGTCAAGAGTTCCCCAGTAATTTCAATTACTGCTTTGGTTTGTAGTATCTGAAGTGAGGCTCACAGGTCAAACTTACAATAACATTTGGAAAGTTGGTGTACCTACAAGAATAAGTTCAGATGTTATAGCAGAAATATGGACTAGCAGGAAAGGCTTGAAAAATATTTATTTAAATGTAGGTAAAAGGTAAAGGTAGTCCCCTGTGCAAGCACCGAGTCATTACGTCCCCTTGGGGGGACATTGCATCACGATGTTTGCTTGGCAGACTTTTTGGTACAGAGTGGTTTGCCATTGCCTTCCCCAGTCATCTACACTTTACCCCCAGGAAACTGGATACTTATTTTAGCGACCTCGAAAGGATGGAAGGCTGAGTCAACCTTGAGTCGGCTACTTGAACCCGGCTTCCGCCAGGATCAAATTCAGGTCGTGAGCAGAGCTTGGGCTGCAGTACTGCAGCTTACCACTCTGCACCACGGGGTTCTTTTATTTAAATGTATTTATTTATAAATAATATTTATTTATAAATGTATACTGTTCTTCTCTGAATTAGTCTGAATTGGCTTAAAATAAACACATTAAAAGGAGCCAGAAAAATTAACAAGCAACAAAAAGAACAGCACTATAATTAATTAAAACACCAAGTTATCATCAACATTATTCAACCAAAAGGCCTACAAAAAAAAATAACAATCTCATAGGCTCTTAGAAATAAAGAAGGGGAAGGAACAAGTCAAACTTCCCCCAGAAGAGTGTAAGGGCCATCACAAAAAAGGGTTGAAGCCACTGAGGCCAGCCACGTTTGGCAAACTGAAGGACTCACCAAGATAAATTCACTGGCACACTTGAGTTGGCAAGCTCATCTATATAAGGAGAGATAATATCTCTAATATTTATATTTTAAGGAATTTGTGTTCCCATATTTAAGAAATTTTGGAAGATACACTCCACATTCCTAACATCCTTTAAAACAGCCAGAAAGCTACTGCATTAATACAATGCCATAACAGAGACATTTTATAGCCTCTACTATGAAACATCATAATTAGTCTTCTGAAAGCACCTATGCTTTGTTTCCTACAGTGCCCTAGTGAACTTGAAGTAGCCTGCGTAAAAAACACATCTTTCATTGATCAAGCAGTGGGTTGAGAAGATAAACTCTCCTTGGTTAGAACCAGCAGCTGTGTAAAAAAAAAAAAAAAAAACCATACACATATTTGACAGGAAGGAATTCATCCCTGAAAGAGATTTTCCATACCCCCCCTTCCATAAATTACATAGCTACTGAATGATGTACACGTTTGTGTAGAAGATCTGGTGCCAGTAATCTTGATTTCATTTCAAGGTCTTCTCCGCAAAAGAAATTTAACATGATCTAACCTTGAAAATATAAATAATATCCCCAATGCTGAAATATAATTGCATTATTTGGAGATAATTTTTTTTCTTAAAGCTAAACTGGCTACCAATACATCTTCACTTTGGCTACTTATAACACATCTTTTGGTGTGTATTTTATCTTCGGCATACTCTATTTATCTAGACAAACATCTCCCAAGTTAACCTATTTACAGTTGTTAACTCAGTGTAATTGAAAGGGCAGTCATAAGAATCCTGGGAAGGCATAAGAATCCTTTATACCCCAAAGTGGGAGGTTAAAATGAGAACAAAATCTCTTACCATACAGTTGTGTCAGGTTGGTCCAGAGAGAATTGGCTGTAGTCTAGCTGTGCAAACAGAGGAAAAAGAACCTGCACTCCTCCAATTGAATGCATTGCACTTTGGATAGAATGGGTGATGACTGCTTTCACATCCTGTCAAAGCCAAGTTGAACATTTTTTAAAACAAAAACTGTATGTTGATACTAGTAAGCATTTGTAATATGACATGAAGGTGATATCTATATCTATATCTATATCTATATCTATATCTATATCTATATCTATATCTATATCTATATCTATATCTATATCTATATCTATATCTATATCTATATCTATATATTACATAGCAGTGACAATGAATAATATATCAAATTTCTGAATTAAAAAAAACGAGATGACAAGTGCATGACTCCACAAAAAAAACTGAGATAGAAGAGACTATGCATAAAAATAAGTAAATTAAGCAGATGGGCCCCAATTCATCTAAAGGATAAACAGTCAAAACATAACACAGAAATGTTTAAAGGAGAGTAAACAGAATTCCTAAAACAGAAATGCCAAAATACCTGCAGCATGAGGGCATGTGGTGAATGTACAAAGATAGAAGGGTTATCCTTGGGTGATGATTCTAGGCAAAGTTGTGCATCAGTAGCCCTTGGATTGTATGTAAAGGCAATAGCATTAGAAAGTTTCCCATCATACAGTAACAGTTTGTGATGGTCAGCAAGGAAGAGGTCACTTTCTCCCTTGAATTTAAAGGTTCCCTAAAACAGAAGAAATTTAAAAAATATTAATAACATTTAAAAAATATTAATAACATTTTAACTAGCATACAGTGGGAAAGTAACAGTACCTCATGGCATAAGAAAAGATCCTAATCTATAAGGTAAGTTGAAAAGCAAAATCTGTTTTCCAAAATGGAAAGGCACTTCCAATTATGTGTGTGGAAAGGGGCAGATGATCAACAATTTTCTTTCCCACAGCAGATCCCCATACTTCATACCACACTGTTACCCAGAAGCTACTTACCAAAGAGTGGCAGAGTTTACAGTGTAAAGTGGGAGATTGTGTTCCACAAGCAAAGCCTACTTGTAGTCCTTTAGACAATACATTGTATTACACTGTTGCTAAAGTATTGTTTTTCAAGTCACCTGGATTCATGCCACGATAACACTGAGGCTAGACTACTGTAATGCATTCCACGTAGATCTCCCCTCAAAGTCAACTCAAGAGACTCCAGCTGGTACCGAACATCATAGCTTGATTACTGTCAGGAGCTAGACAGAGCGTTAGTTACCGGGCTCAGTTCAGTTCTGACCATCACATACAAAGCTCTTCATGGCCTTGGCCCCTCATACATGCATTACCTCCTCTGACTCTATACTTCACCACAGCATTTTTGTTCATCTAAACATGGACTTCTGCAGATACCATCTTGCAAATAGTCAAAATCAGCAGCAGTCCACACACACACACTCTCAGTGGTGGCCTCCATCTTATGGAATGGCTTGTCTGAAGGAGTCAGGAAAGCTCCCACTCTCCTGACTTTCTGCAAACTATGCAAAACTGAGTTATTCAAGAGGGATTTTTTACTCAAGAAATATGGTAATGCTGCAAGGAAATGGTTCAAAGAGGTGCTTCGGGACAGGACTGCAGACTATACTATCAAGTACAAGTCTGTTGATATAGATATGCTCCTACTGGGTAATATACGTATAGTTTAATATGTCACGTCAAAGTACTTGTTTTTTTCCGGCAAGGTCCATCTCTGTATTCCTGTATTTGAATTTATGCTTCTTTTCATATTTTTGCAATGAATACCCTATTGTACTTTTTAATGTCTCAGTTGTTGATCATATTGACTTACACAATGTTGTTATCTGTCTTGAATCTCAGTGAGAAAGGCAGACAATAACATAAATAAAAATAATCTGACTTGAGTCTCAGAGAGAAAGGTGAATGATAAAGTAAATAATAATAATAAATAAATAACAATAAAGCTATAGCTTGATTTATAGTACTTTATTTTAATAAAAATTATATATATTGTAATACTTTTGAAATACATCTTCAGATAAAAGAGTAAAATATGCATAGAAGCTACTATTTCATTAGTGTTTTTCAACCATTTACATTACATCTTCTAAAGCACCATGTGTTCAATAAATCATCATGGACATGAAGGGGGGAAGAACAAGTAGAAGAATGAGGAGGAGGAAGAGCTGGAAGAGGGAAAAAGAATATGAGGGAAGAGGGAAAAAGAGGGAAAGAATATGGAGGAAAAGAAGAAGATAAAGCTGGCAAGTGCATGTTAGTGGCAAATTAAAGCATTTTCTCAGATTGAATACAAGGCTCTACAATTTCCATTAGGGCACAAAACATTAATATATCAAATTTTTTGTGTGCTGTCAAGTCGCAGCCAATGGCAGTTTGCCATTGACATTTTTCTTGCAATCCTGGCCTTCCTTCATGGTCTCCTATCCAAATACTGACCAGGTCCAACCCTCCTTAGCTTCCAAGATTGATTCAACTAACTGGGTCGTGCAGGTCTGGGCAATATATCAAAAATGTTATCTTTATTTTCACAGCTCCTCTCCTACATTTATTTTTATTATTAAGAACATCAGTGAAAAGTTAATAACTATGAATTATTTGATTGCTTTCAATGATGCATCCAAAAATTTCAATATGCCATATGACACTAGTCTGCTACTTCTAAAATAAGGATTTTGTTTGCAATTCTGTAGAAGACTGACACCAACACTGAGTAGAACATTACCTTTCATGGGCATGACAATGCTTTAGAAATGTACCCATTTTTTGTAAAGCTACCTTCACTCAGATCCATAAATACCTCAATATAATTAAATCAAGAAATACCTTGTATCCCAAGCCCAGCTGATAAATAGCAAATATCTGAGCAGCATTGAGAGCTTCACTGAAAAGATAAACAGCTGTCATCTGGCCACAAAACACTCGATTGGCATCTGCAGTCTCTGAAGAGCCCAGGAAACATTTGTCGAAAGTCTGGGAAAGAACATAAAATATTTAGCTACATGATAATAAAAATGGGGGCAATTCTGTCACACATGTGGGGAGGGTACATGCATTCGGTTTTGAAAGTGCATGTACACTACAGTGCACAGTGTGGTGGACAGCTATGGAACAAATGTGGAACTCTGTGGCCACAGGACATTCACATTCACATCACAGAAAGCTATGGGCATGTCTGAACATCTCCAACAAGAAAAAAGTCTGTACACAGCAGACTTTCAGATAATTTTGGACTGAGGAGACAGCCTACAAAATTCAACTTGCTGTGATGAACCTTTCTTTTTTACTAAGAACATAAGAAACCTAAAAGATGGGGCCAAAGGCCCATCTAATCCTCAGTATACTTTCATAAACTGGCCCAACCAGATTACCCAGGAATCCTTTCCAGTAAATAGTATCTAGTACAAAACTGACTCTAAATATGAAGGTTCCATTTATAAGTTTTCAAAGTAGATAAATTTACCCATCACAGCTAAGAGTCATTGATAGACCTAGACTCCACGGATTGGCCTATTCGTTTTTCAGACAAATTTCATAAACCAATTAGCCAGTGTATGATGAAGAAGTGCTTTGCCTGGTCTGAATCTACTGCTGATTAATTTCATTAGGTGACCCCAATTTCTAGATAACTGGATGGGTTATTGCTGGGTAGTAGAGCAAATACTTTACATGCAGAATGACCTTGATTCAATTCATGGTGTATATTTCTTAAACTGATTTTAGGCAAGAACTAGTCCAGTAAATGCTGGAGTATATGGATATGATCTAACTCAGTATAGCCGTTCTATATGTTTAAACACAACAGTGATTTAACACAAAATAAAGCTGGGGTAATATTTAATACGTCTAATGCAGTCTAACATATTATAAATTCTGCAATCCAAACTCTCCTAAAGATGCAAACATAGTTAATACCATGTGCCTTGCCTTTAAACCAATGTGCTCATCAGCTCACAATCAGACTTCAGAAAAGGTGTATCTTGTGCACATTGTCAGTAAGTACTTATGATAAAAGAAAACATTGGACTCCGCTTTAGTAACTGTGAAAAATGAATCAGGGCACAGGAACTCTTTAAAATTAAAGTAAAACGATAGCACTTTCTTACATAGCGTAACAGTGCGAAAAATAGTTTATTCAAGATAAATATTTTAGGGATCACAGTTCAAATTAAATACCCTTCAAACACCAGATATTTTGCTGTACTCTCTTGGTGATTAAAAATAGTAAAAGGGTGGGATTTTGTCCCCAAATCCATGTATCAATTTCAACTTAAACAGAGGCAACAAGACAGAGAGAGATTTTAAAGCCGTGTAGAATTACTTACATCACTTGTATTAACAAACCATGTTATCTCGCCATAAGATGCCAGTTCTCCATTCACATAACACCGAAGCTCACTGTTCTTCCAGCGATTATAGATATGTACTATGGTAACCATGTACCACTACATAAAAAAGTAGATATGTTAGACTAAATTCAAAACCATGGTGTTTTTTTTTAATATGCTGAAAATTGTGCTGCACTTAGGAGTAAAAGTACTAGCATCAAAAATGTTAAAATGTAAATGGATGCACAGTCTTAACAATCTAAAAAACAAAATATATCTTAATTGGAACAGTGGCGATGGCAAAGACTACAATCTGCCTGTGATATGGTGAGAACTGGCATTTAGAAGTCAGGGAGCAGAGAGTTTGAAACCTACAGTTTGTCTTGATCTGCTAAATTCTACATCTGATCAACATGAGTAAAAGTTGACCATGTTAACAAGGGCAGTGCAATCCTGAGGTCTACCATGATTCTTCTGCCCCTACACCCACATACCTGCAGTGCCACTCATCCGCTCCCTAAGGACTTTCACTGGAGAGCTACACCGTCAGCCAAGCCCAGTAAGGTGTGGTGGGAGCACAAACCCTACCTTTTCCCTGACTACCCTTCCAGCTTCCCCCAATAGCCGCACCACCACCATGATGGGTGCAAGTGGCAAGAAAAGGCACAGCCAATGGCATGGGCTGTGATCCCTGCTGCCCTTCGACATCCCCTTCTCACCCGCCAGAGAGCAGACACATAGGGATGACGTGCCCCCACAGTCATGGCATCCACATGGAGGGGTAGGGGTGGGGGAGCTGCCTGGTTGAGCAGCAGGCGGGGCATGTGGCACATGTCAGAGGAGGCAAGGAGGGCATTCGGCAACTGCTATGTGGAGGAGAGGGATCTGCTGGGGAGGGCATTCATGGGGCAGCCTGGCTACACCCATCCCCATGGTCATAGACTACAGAGTTGGCCCACATCACTGATTGTACCAGTCCCATGGCCGCAGCCCCCCAGCGCTGCTGAGGGTGCCAAACCACCCAACAGAACCCGGGTCACTGGTCCCTCCTGCGAGGCTAGGAGTCATCCCCCAGGTCACATTGCTGGACAGGGCTGGCCTCCCCCACCTGGCCACCCCCATGTGGTTGCAGGGGGCTGCCCCTCCAGTGGGAAAGTGCTCCATTACATATGGATGTTCCACTGCTGCTTGGCTGCTTGGAGCTCTGATCCTGTGAGAGAGACAGTTACAGGATTGTGCACCTGCCATCACAGGGGAGTTACAAGAGCAAGCATCCAGTCACCCTGCCCCACAGTTGTGCTCTCTCCTCTGCCCAGGGGAGCCCAGCCAATGGAGTCCTGAGACAGGCTGCTGGAAGGACCCCCTGAAACAGCTGTGTTGAGCACTAAGTTCCCCCTGTGCACTCTTGCTCCACTACCACAAGCATCCTCTTCGACCTTGCACTCTAAGTCCCCATGTCAGGGGGCTATCAGGCAGGACCTCCAGCCACCTCCCCTCTTGCCTGGGCTCATGGGTGCCCTGGTTGGAGGTTATGTAGGGTGCCTGAGGAGCTGATTGGCCAGGAGGAGGGGATTTGGCCACCATGGGGTGCAACTGTATTGGACCACACAGTAGTTGGCATCCTGTACTCCTCTGAGCTGCTTGGGCAGGGCTGGGGGGGGACTGACTTTTCCCATGTAATGGGCATCTACGGGCTATAATATCATTTTTCATGGCATAAATTACCACTGCTTCTGGGGGCATTCCTGTGTCCATAATGACTTAAGGAGTTGACTAACTTGCACCCTGTCCATCGGCCCACTTCCAGCCTGCTGGCGCATGGACCTATGCCCCAGTTACACCTACGTCCAACTGCCAAGGCTGAACACCAGCGGAGGACTCAAGTGGAGTGGTGCTGGGCCACTGGGCCATCATGGGGGGGGGGGGCGGGTGTTACGCCATCATAAGTCCAGGATACACTGGTGTAACTTGTAGTAGGCTCCCAGGGCATTTTTGCCTCCCCCCTTAGGATTGTGCTGTTTGTGAGGTTTTGTTTCTGAAGGTTATACTATGCTTAATTGCTAGATTTGTTTACTGTCTCACTGCCTTATTGTTATACTATTTTAACAAACCAGTTTTGTGTGTTTTGTATGCAAACTGGAATAATTCAAAAATGGAGTAGAAATCCTTACAATAAATATTACATTTCCATTCAGGTTAAAATGTTCACCACAAAAAAGATATATTAGTTACCTGAAGAAAAGTAAGCTCATATTTAAGTGACATTAAAATTAGACCCTGTGTAATTATTTTTAAGGAACACTTTTCAACTAGCTTTACAGTGCCATCCTAAGCAGAGTTAGGAGAGTGAGGTCTGCTGATGTCAATTGGCTTAGAAGGGGGTAACTGTGCTTAGGATGGCATGGTTCAAGGGCACTGATTTGTTGTTTTTACAACAGTATCTTCTTTTTATTTTTGGAAGATGAAATTATTTCAGAGTGCTTCAGAGATGAAAACCACTGTTACCCTGACAAGCAGAGCCAATGGACATTCATTCTTGTAGAGCAGAAAATGCACCCCAAATGCCTAATTATAACCATTTCTATGTATTAACAGATGGCATTTATAGAATAGCTCATTCTAACTTACCTTTTGTGGCTTAAAATCAAATTTCACACAGTGCTGAAAGCCTTTTCCTTTTGATTTAATTGAGGTCACAACCAAACAGCCTCCAACAAAATGAGTAGAATAACCAAGTCCTTTGCTTGTTCGAAAACTGAAAAAAGTTATTAAAATTATTATATTTGCAGTTTATTCACATTTGGGGGGGGGTCTTTAAAAGTACATGTAGATGGAAAAGTTTGAGATGTGAAATAAAAGTACATACCAATATAGGTAAGGCTTATCTTTGTCTACATTGATATTATTTACAGGATCCATTCTTAACCAAGTATGAAAGGTAAATCCATTTTGGTAGGGCCACTTGGCTATTGGAGGTAAGGCAATTGCCTAGAATAAAACAAATACATGGGTGACTATAATGTAGATCTTTATGGGACTGGAAAGGGTATAAATTAATTAATTAATAACAAAGACCTATTTTTCCTTTTTTAAAACATGTATATTTAAAAAAATAGCTCCAAACATGCCATTCAAGCTGCCGCTGGCCACTTTTTAAACTATGCTGCTCTGTCAATCCTCAACCCCCATCCCCCAATTCAGTTTTGGTCTGGATTCTCTGTGTTAACATTGGAGTTTTTCTGATTTGACACTGGGATTCTCTGTTTTGAAATTGTTCCATTGTTCCATTTTGGTTATGTTGAGCTTTGTTGGTTAAGCTTGCATGGGAGTGAGACTTACATTGGGACTAGCTTTTGGCCAGGAGTTAACCCTTTGTTAAATGTTTCCTTTGCCTAAAAGCCTTGGAAATGTTTTCCCCATAGGAAATAATGCAGAGTAGCTGGGACCATCTTGTTCAGGGGGCCATAGAATTGGACCCCAGGGTCCAATCTTCTTGTAATCTGGGGAGTCTTCAGTAGACAGTCAAGACTAGGCTTCCTATAAATTTGGTGAGGTTTGCTTGAAAAATGCCCCACTAAGCACCCTGGACAGTTTTCACCATAGGGAATAATGGCCAGAAAATTTTGGGATTCTCTAACCAGAGCAGAGAATCTGACACAGACTGCACGGGTACCAATTTTTATTTTTTTTTGGTATCCCTGAAACCCAGATCCAGATTTTTTGGGGGTGCACACGTCTAGTAGTAACATTAAATTGAAGGCCATTGGTGGGGGGAAATGCATTAATGAAAAAAACAAAACAAAAATTATCACAAAAATATTTTGATCATGAAACTTTTAAAAATTATAAATAGTAAATGGTTATATCGATATTACTGTCATTGTGGGGATAATTCTTTGTTCAAAGGGAAGATTACACAGTTATTACAATCGGCACTTCACAGACTCGCAATGTACATTTCAGCTGAGATTTCAGAAATCCTATGGTCATAGCTGCTGCCTGGATGATCAATATCAATGAACAAAAAACATCTAAGAACTTGAATGTCAGCAGATTTCACATGACATTGCTAAACTCTTCACCTATTCCTGCGCACACACAATACCATAAATCCTTCTAGAGAGGATTTACCAGTTATCAGTATGTATACCACAGCAGTGACTTTCCTGGAACATTACCAAGAGTGTTAACCAATGTTATTCCAATCTTTACTGAAATGTTTGTAAACTTTTCTGTATAGGAAACTTTCATTTTTTAAAAAAACATTAACCATGAAGTAGCCAATATGGTAGCACAAAAGAATCATCAAAGGGAACGTTATAGAATGTTTTCAGTAGCTTCAACACTTTCTATAAAAAAGAAACCCGTAAAAGAATTCTTCCCCACAATGAAAGCTTCAAATACAAATCAAATAGTGGCAGGAGCGCTTTACTACTACATCACCTGGCAAATCATCTATACAGGTAATATTTCTGTTGTTCTAAGATCAAGGGATATTCTTACAGTTTTAAAAAAACATCTGAAGGACAGAAGAGATAAAAAGATTATTTGCTTAGAAATTGTATAAATTTATAAGATTTTCCTCCGGACTAAGGGAAATATTGTTCACTGGCTCAAAGTTAGTCTACATGTCTCATGATACAGAGAAGCATAAGAAAGAAGCAAAACCATAATCCAAAAATATCAGTCAACACAGAGCAGTACTCTCATTCTGAATACTTAAAAATATCCAAGGTGCACATACATTGTCAATAAACCAATCAGCTTCTGTTTTGGTTTGTTTGTTTTTTGCAGACTCTTCAGAACAGACAGTTTAGTTTGGTTTGGAAACCCAAAACACTCATATTATTGAGATATTTTCAGCCACTATATATTGATTCATCAAATTTCCAATCTATCAGGTATTTGAAATGGCGCTCATTTAATTCCCTACCCAAAACATCAATTGATCTAACCATCCATGGTGACCTCTAATACAAAATTTTCAAAGGTAAAAATGTGCATTTTGCACAGTTAATGTACAATAAATAGCCCTTATTGAGAATTTTGATTAGCAAAAGCATTTTAGGTTTATGATTTCTTGTACATGTTATATGTATTTTTATTGGCTGTTCCTATTTGAATATGTACAGAATAAAGGAGCCAAATGGAAATGTGTATAAAACAGCCAACTGATATAAATGTACAAACAAGGAACAGGAAAATACAGAAAAAGCTACTTACTGCAGCACTTTTTCCTGGAAAGTTGAAGAAGGCATCGGGTCCATACTTCTGAGGCATATGCTTTAATATGGACAACAGCTTTCCAGCATGTGGTGGCTATTCAAAAAAATTATTTCACACATTAGCCAGTTTCTCATGTAATAACATTTCCACTAAAAGGTGTTTGAATGTAAGTGAACATTAACATCAACACTAGACTACCATAATGCGCTCTACATAGGTCTCCCCTCAAATTTAACATGGAGACTCAAGCTGAAATAAAACGCTGCAGCTCACCTACTTTCAGGAGCTAGATGGAGCTTGTGTATCACTCACATTCTGCAGTCACTCCATTGGCTAACCATCAGTTACAGGGCTCAGTTCAGAGTCATGACTATTACATTCAAAGCCCCTCATGGCCTAGGCCCCTCATATCTGTGAAACAGTCTCTCTCCCTATGTGGCAGCTTTGCTCATCTGAACAGAGTCTTCTGCAGATACCACCCTGCAGCTGGGTAAATTAATAAGAGACAGTACACGCACTTTGTCTGTGGTAGCCCCCACCTTGTGGAATGGCCTGCCTAAGGAGGTCAAGAAAGCTCACACTCTCCTGGCTTTCTGCACACTATACAAAACTGAATTATTCTGGAGGGCTTTCTACTCAGATTATACTGCTGTACCATAAGAAATAATTCAAAGAGATACCTTGGTAAAGAACAAGGACTACAGACTAGGCTATTGGGTACTGTCTGCTGATGTAGACATGCTCCTCTTGGGCATTCTGATGTTGCTAAAGATATTACATTAACTACTTACACTTTAATTCAGAAAGATTTCATCTAGGTGTTTGGCTTTAAGCTAGTTTTCAAATTCGCAGCAACCATACACTATTGTATCTCTTACTGAACGTCTTAACTAGGGGTACACACCCCAAAAAGATTCAGTTTTCCCACTCTGAGTTTACCAAAGTGGGAAAAAGATTTGGAAAAATCCAAATCGGATATTTAAGCCGCTTCGGAAAACTTTGGCTAGACCGGCAGCGGCCACAGCACTTTT
Source organism: Eublepharis macularius (assembly GCF_028583425.1). Classification (NCBI taxonomy): domain Eukaryota; kingdom Metazoa; phylum Chordata; class Lepidosauria; order Squamata; family Eublepharidae; genus Eublepharis; species Eublepharis macularius. Next base: position 56,714,598 of record NC_072799.1, read on the forward strand.
CTTGCAAGAAAAGTGATGCTTTTGAGTTTCCTGCTTTTTTTTACCCAATGGGAGGGAGGAGGAGAGGAGCTGTAGTGAGTCACTACAACCCCCTCCTCCCCCTTCCCATCAGGTAAAAAAAGGCAGCAAGTAGCTTGAAAGCAGCATTTTCTTTCTGTTTGGAAGCAGCAAGAAAAGAGATGCAGCTGCTGCTGCTCTGCCCAAAGCTTTCTGAAACATTCTAAAGTGCTTCAGAAAGTTTTGCTTCGGTATTTCTGAATTGGCTCAGCAATGCTGGGGTCAATTTGGAAACACTGAATCATTCCAAATCGGGCGCAATTTGGGTTAAAAATCCAAATTGAAAATCCAAAATGCACACTCCTAAGCTTAGCTGTTGATCATACTATATTTTTGCTCTGGGAATATCCTAGCTATTGATTATATTGTATTCAATATGTAATCCACCGTGGATCTCAGTGAGATAAACTATATGAAAGCTATCAGATTTTGCCAGAGCAGAGTTCTACTTACCCATTTTCCTTTGTCTCCTTGAAGTTTGCTGAAGTATAGCTTTAATTCCCGAACTGTCACACTGTAGCTTGCTAATACTCCCAGCATATCAACTAGGAGATCTAAAAGAAGATGGTTATAAAAATATTAATTGATGATGGTAAATTGTTAAGACAAGGTAATGAAAGGGTTATCTGTTGAGACTCTTCCACAGTTACTTCCAATTCCACAAGTGTTTAAAAAGTCATACCTGCAATCATATTCTCAGCCTTATCAATCCTTTGGAGCACTAGCTCAACAAGACCCACTTCTGTGCAAATCTGGAGGTTTCGTGTACTTTTCTTCAAGATTGCTGTAAACATGCTCCATATTTCAGCCTGGCAAGTGACATCACACTTATCCAGCAAGTCCACCATGCAAGTAATACTCTCTCCTTCTTGTATAATAAAATTCATTTCCAGGTCAAAGTGACTTCCTACAAGCTTTAATGAAAAAGAACAAACATTAGTGATTCTTTCTTCACCAGAATTCTATATTTAAAGTTTGCAACATTAAGTAGTAGCACTTTTTTACTGGCAAATCTGGGACGTGAGTAGATTCCATTAGTAACTTTAGTTTCAACTAGTCAATCAATTAAGCAACTGAACCATTCTAGATTTCATATTAGTAACCCACCAACAGATACCAAGGCATAGCTCATGAGAAGCGAAAAATATCTACCAGACTACTCTGGCTCATAGAACGTTGATATACAGGTCAAGGTGCTAATATAAACATACTTCAGAGCTCAAGTAGCACTACTAATATATTCAAGAGTTCACCATTCTTATGATTTCTAATTATGAATGAGTTGTTAAAGGGGCCATTATTTTTTAATAAAACACCCAGTATACATTTATTTAAAAAATGAAAAATTCCTGGTCTGAGCCATGTTACTACTATTACGCCTACTGATATGGTAACATGTTTTATAGTGACCTTGGTAAAAAACCTGCACCCTCTTTAAGTGCACAACCTGAAAACGGATCCTTAGAGTGGCAGGCTCATATTTTAACAACAGTTAATGAAAAATGACACAGAACTTGATAGACTGCATTAAAAATAGAACCTCTCCTCCCAGAAAGAAAAGCCACTTTTAAAAAATATTTGTTGGAAAAAGAGGCTTCAGATCATGATAACTTTTACATGTAACTTTACTGGTTTGACTGCTGATGCTACCGTATCCTTGGTCTCTCCCATATTAGCCTAAGTATATGAATAGGCTTCCATACATACAACTGCTATTCATTGCATCTTTATATAACAATATACAAAAGATATGCCTTTCAAGAGGCCAGGAGTTTTGTTAATTACAGAACATAAAATCTTGCCACTGTGGTGCAATCCCTAGTAACATCTAGATTAGACTACTACAATGTATTCTATGTGGGGCTGCCCTTGAAGACTATCCATAAGCTACAACTGGTGAAGAATGCTGTGGCCAGAATTCTGATTAGAATGGGTCATAGGGATCATATCATTCCACTCTTGTTCCAGCTACACTGGGTCCCAGTTTGCTGTCAGGCCCCTACATGGCGTGGGCCCAGCATGGCTTAAAGATACCTACTCCCATAAGAACACACTCAACCACTACAATCATGTTTGGAGAACTTGTTTCAGGTGCCCCCACTATCAGAGGCTTGACAGACAGCAACCCCCAAAAAGGCCTTATTGGTCACGGCATCAATTTGTCTGTCCCCTTCTATCAGTCTTCCACCAGCAGGTGAAGAGTCTGTGTGTCATGTGTCTATGTGTTTTGTTTTTAATTTTTAAAATATATCTCTAAAAGTATTTTAAGCTTTTTCAATGTTTTTATTTGTTCCCCACCTTGGGCTCCCTAAGTTGCATGGAAAGGCAGCTTAGAAATGTTTTAAATACTTTAAAAAAGTTTCTGTGGGAGTAACTGTGGATGAAAGAGTAGTCATGCCAATAAAAGATATATGCAAATAGGGACAACAATACAGACATAATATAGACAAAGAAATTTAATGAGATGCTGTATCTGAAGACCAGTGGACAACATATGTGGAAAGGTAAAACAGAATAAAGTGATTTCCACAGTAATAAAGAGCCTTCTTTACTTGCAGTACATTTAAATAGTTTGCTGACTTTCTGTTTAGCATGCATACAAAACTGAACTCAGAAAATAATGTTATAGTGCAGACTATTTTTGTTTTAAAATTATACTAAATTGGTTGCAACAGTATTTTAACATTCTTTTCCTTCTGTGGTAATCTGTTTAAAATTAAAATATCCGGACTATGCACATCTCTCAGTCATGGATACTACCTCCCTAATTCAAATAAAGTTGTTCACACACATCCCATTAAAACGAATAAGTTCAATTAATTACAATTTACATTTATCCCACTGATTTACTGGGACCATTAAATTATATAACTATCCAAACTAATCCCTTCAATCCACTCTCTCCTCCTAGCCTGACTAGCCAGCTCTCTTCTTGAACATGGCACCTGCTTGTCCTCAAACTGATGAACAAGGAATGTGTCTCACAATCTTCAGTCTATAACACCACCTACCAGCTAGTCTGATGACAGGGGCTATCACAAGAGCTGTATTTAATGCAGTGAATGACATCCTTTGGGTATATGGAGCTAGTGACTGAGATCTATTACTTTAAAAAAACTGATCAAGGATTCAGATATGATTTTTCATTAAAAATATATCAATTGAGTGATAAGATTCACCAGAATAGTTATTCTTTGCTTTTCCATGAATCCCAGCAGCTCCTACACATTACTCAAGGTCTGAAGTACTGGGGAAATATAAGTTAGGAAGCACATTTTTCAACATATTTGACATAAATCAGCAAAGATGTCAAGCATCTGAAGATGAAAAAGCTACAGTGGATGTATTTGAGATTCACAACTAGAACACAGATAATAGAAAAGAATAAATAAATGACACTTCAAAGATTTCTATGTTTTTCACTCTTTTCATATGGATATGATCAAGGAAGAATGGGCCAAGAAACAACTTCTAATAGTCAAGGTGTAGCTAAGATGGCAGTGAATTGGGTGTAAGTAGATGGAATCCAGGAAACAATGGTGTTCCACATGCTCTTTGATCAATTAAGGATAGGTGTTGACCTTGAGAAATGTCTGAAAGCTGCTTTTAGTGGAGGCATCACACAAACAGCACAATTCAAGAAGTTACTTATTTTTGATTTACAAATCTCATCTTCTCTACTTCCTGTTGCAATTCCAAGATCAGAGATCAACCTACTGACTGTTTAGCCATCATGTGACTATCAGTAACCAAGCATGAACACCCGCCCTTTAAATTTGATACAGACAGCAGCAACGAAGCATACGGATACCTACAGCTTAAAAGAAAAGCAGGGACTATAAATGAAAACAATTGCCAACACCTTCAAAGCAGGTATCACAAGGAAGCAATGAATGTGTTTAAACTTATGAACCAATGGTGGAATTATTCAACTTTCATGCAAATGCCATAGCTCATTAGGCAAAATTTCTGGCTCTCTGGCTTCTTAAAGTATATTTCTATCAGTTAATGTATTTGGGTCTAACTGACCATCAACTATTTTGCCAACAATGTATAGGACATACATTTTGCTATTAAGTAGACTGACCTCACCTTCACCTCAGTTCTCTACCACCCATCTTTCACTTTTGGCTACATGTTCTGTTGTCAGTAACCACTCATCCAAGAAGCAGACGAATTAGTTTTCCTATCTAATCTGCAAAACGCAAATAATTCACTAGCCATTAGAAATAGTACATTCCTTGGACCAGACACCAGGCTAAACATTTCTCATTTAAGTGTTTTATGAAATTACTTTAAGAAAATATGGGAAATGGTTACATGAAATTTGTAGTGAATTTGATATATTGTTCATATGCAAACCTATTATAGATGCACGTAAGGGTGCACACCTATACAGTCGGTCATATTAACCCTTTCTAATGGCAATTTGAAGCTGATCAACCTTCAAGACAAATTTGTTGCCAAAGACAGGGATCATAATCCAGGCCCATGCACCAGCTAGTTATTACCCAAGCTGCAGTAATGGCTGTGCACAGCAAAATGTAATCTCACGAAATGTCACAGTAAGTTATGAATATCTGAGCAGCCTAATGTACCTTACTAGCCATGAAGTGTGAGAATGTAATCTTATTACCTTTTTTATGGTTGTATTTTTTTGAATAATGTAGCCTTTGAACTGATGTATAGTCTTTCCCTGCACTTTAGCATGATTTGGTCTCCCGTGTCATGCAGTTCATTTTTCAGAACTCCTCAATTCAATGTATTTTAAGTCTTAGGCTCAACTTCATAAACAATCTTTATAACAACCCACAGGGTGACATAATATTTTCTCTCTCTGGATTGTGGTATAATGTGTAAGCATACAGCAATGATTTTAAAGCAACACATTTGAAGCATTCAAATACATCTTCATAAGTTTTACATTTCATTTTCATATTTGCCTTGGCTATTCGTAAATTCAAATAAGTCATAAATATATCAATATATGAATGAATTCAAGGAGCAGACAACCTTTTGTGGTTGACATTTGCAGATTACAGGTCTCATTCCCCACTCTCCCCACTCCACACACACACCTTTAACATATAATTCACAAACTTTTCTAAACTATTATATATATGAAATAATATTTTCATGTTTACAAGAATTAGCTGAGTTAAAAATAAAGATACTAATACTGTGGCACTATTAAATAGCAGTTATGTGGACTTCAAAAAGAGACTGGCTATTAGCTCACTATCACATTAAAAGGAGAGAATCACATTTGGTGCATTTAATAGTTTTAATGGTTAAGCTCTGCTCAGTCATAAGCAGATTTATACCATTCCAAGGGGACAAGCTGTAAACCTAAGACTGACTAAAACTGCATCTATAAGCATATTTATTAGGAAGTTCCAATGAAATGGTACTTGCTTCTGTGTTCCCTAGCATGGTTAGTATTAAAGTGTTATCCTATGTACAATTACTTCAGTTTATGTTCATTTATTTCAATTACTTTAGACTGCAGTAACTCTGCATAGGACTGGATGGTTAGTCTGCTTATTTTCAGGTAATGAAGTCTATGTAAATAAGCATTTTTTAAAGTTTCACAACAGCAAGGTAGTTGCCTTTAGAATTACAGAGAATAAACTGGAAACAATACTGAGACTATAACAAACTCAGCCTGTTTGAGGGGAGAACAGATTAGAACTAATAATAATAAATAAATAATGTTATTAATAATAAATAAATAACATTATTAAGCATACAATTTTAAGATTTTAGTCACTGGGAGACAAAAATGCAATTCAAGTTATATTACAAACAAAAGAAAATCCTATATTCTGAAGTTTGCGGAGCCAATATGCTTTTAAAAAATTGAATAAATATTTGACACCATGATTTTATAAACACAAAGCATCTCAGAGCATCTTTATACAGCATGACTAATGCACACTGTCAAACTTCACCTTGAAAGAAAGTGAATGAACAACATGGCCTGAGATCTCTTTTTTCTTCTTAAAGAATGGCAGCATTTGAAGATTGAAGATTGCTTTACAGATGACAGGTATGTACATTACAAGACATACCTATGCCTTTTACGTCAGGTTCAAATATAGGAACAAGATAAACATTTTACAAGATACATATAATATATACACACTACAATATATTCAAATGAGTGTTGATAGTCATTAGTAACTTCCCTTATTAAAATTCTAGACTTGTTTCAGATGAACTGAGATGCAAATACTGTTCGCATCTCCAAAGCCCTAACTGATAGCCTTGCTAGATATGAATGGAGTAAATTAACTCACTTATAATCACATTAAACAGATGTAAGATGCATTCAGGAAGAATTCCTTTGCATCTTCCATGTAGGGCAAGGTAGACTGGTTGCTGTGGGAGTAATTCTCCATAACCTTTTGATGGCAACACCATCAACCATGATATTCTTCTGGATAGTGTTGTTCGGTAGGGACTAAGGTACATTTGCCAGCCTCCAGGTAGAGTCCCTACCTTCCTCAAACCCTGCCCTCCACCCCCAAATCTCCAGCAATTTCCCAACGAAGAGTGGAACATCATACTTTAGTCATATCATTCTTACTTGGCTGGTCAACTCCAGATAGTGGTGCTGGGTGATTAACTATCAAATCAAACAGTTCACAACCACTTTAAAAACTTGGAAATTTCTGTTCAGATTTGAAGAATTATTATAACAGGGCATGGTTCTGGCTGAAACTTGAGTAGTAAAGTTCCAAAAGCATATCCTTAGCAGATAAAAGACAAACATTTCCCAAATGTCTTTTAAATATTTATTGTTCCTGTTTTAATTAATTTCGGGTATTTAAGCTGATTCAAGTTTATTAGGGAAGATTCGTCCATTGTTTCCAATGGGAAACGCTGCCCAGGCTATTCGGGGGCCTGGGAGGGGGCACTTTCTTCCCTAATTACACCAAATTTTCAGGGGACCCTCTCCCAACCCTCCTCTCATGGCCACCAACGTTTCAGGGAGATTGGGCTTTGGGAACCATGTTATGGTCCCCCAAAGAAGGCCCCCCCAGCCAGCACCTATCTCCATTGTTTCCTATGGGAAAAATTGGGGGGAAGGTTCCCAGGAGGCTGGGGGTGGCATTTTGGAAGCAAAATGCACCAAACCTTCAGGGGACCCTCTCCCAACCCTCCTCCCACAGCCTCCTAAGTTTCAGGGAGCTTGGACTTCAGGGGTCATGTTATGGCCCCCCAAAGAAGGTCCCCCAGCCGCATTATTCCTTATGAGGACTAACTTCACACCAGAGAACCACAATAAGAAAAAATTGATTAAAAATACACAAAACCATATGAAGCAAGTAAGTGAGCAACTAGAAGTGAACTAATGATCAACATCCCTCAATACAGCCAAACTGATGAAAGGCGATCAACTTCTCTCCAGAGAATCATTTACTGAATTCAGTCCAAACTAAATGGGCAGTTCTAGGAGGCTGAGGGTGACATTTTGGAGGCAAAATGCACCAAACCTTCACAGGACCCTCTCCCAACCCTCCTCCTATGGCCTCCCAGGTTTCAGGGAGATTGGACTTAAGGGACCATGTAATGGCCCCCCAAAGAAAGTTGACCACCCCAGCCACCCCACTTGCTTGTTTCTATTGTGGGAAAATCTAGACTCCCACAGTAGAAACACATGGAATGTGGCATCCATGGCCCCAGGCAGACACCCCCTTTCAATCAACCCCCCAACAGCCCAACAAAACCAAAGAAAAATTCCCCCAAATTCCCCAGCAACCCCCCCCCCTACAGCTGGCTGGCCAGCCACTTCCCATGTTTCTCTATGACGAGAGCTTTTAAAATGTCTTTCCCAGGGGCACTTATGCACAGAGTAGAGGTGCCACAGCAGAGGCACAATCCTGAATGCATGCTCATCCCTGGGAAAGCACAACAGAAGCAAAGAAACACACCTCAAAATTCACCAGCACCCCCAGAGCAGTCTGGCCAGCCACTCTCCATGGTTCTCTATGGGGCCAACCATCACAACAGAGAATCGCGCACACACAGTTAATTTAAAAAAATTATTTCTTGGTAACAGCATTAAAAACATCACATCAATGTTAAATCACAATGTACAGTCCTAGATTAAATCAACCCCCACCATCACACCAGAGAACCAAAAACACAACCAAAAACAATTTTGTTTCTTGGATTTCTGGCCCACCCTCCTCACAAGCAGGCTAAGAGTGGGTAACAGCATTAACAGCACATTCAAATCACACAACATACAGCCTCACATTGAAATAAAATCTAACATCACACCAAAGAATCACACACCAAAAATAATTTTTAAGAATTTTATTTCTTGGATTTAGGGCTTGTCAGACAAGCCCCCAATTCAAACCAGCCAGTCACTGTAGCAGCACTGAAAAAAAATTCAAAAGATAATGTCCTCCCAGAGAATCACCCAATCAGGAAGGAAAGAGCTGCTTGCTGCTGCAGTGACTAGATCTTTATCTCAGCCAATCAGTCCCCTCCCTGACTCACCACCACTCACCAGTCACCACCCTCTCCCCCTCCCTCTCCTAAACACAGGAGGGGGAAGAGGGAAGAGCTCTTTGAAGGCTTTTTCCTCTTGCTGCGGCAAGGGAAAAAAGACTTCACAGAGCAACCCGAAACAACCCAAATTGCTTCGGGTTGCTCTGCTTTGGGTTTCCCGAATTGGGACGGCTCTGCTGGGGCCAATTCGGGAATCACAGATCAACCCAAATTGGGGTTGATTTGGGTTTGCTTCAGGTTTCTGAAACCTGAAGTGCACATCCCTACACACCACCAGACAGTCTAGGCTTCTATTGTGGGAAAATCTAGACTCCCACAGTAGAAACACATGGAATGTGGCATCCATGGCTTCTTTATTGAAGTAAGAGTGGCAGACCAAGAAAAGCAGAAGAGGAAACAAATCAAGGGAGGGGATACAATTTAAAGGAACAGTATATCACAATGCCTTCTCCTGAGTAATGCAAGCAGAATCACATAACATACAGTTTTATTCCTGGTCAACTAAGACATACAGCGCAGGGGAGAACAGTGATTCCATTCTCTCTGGGGAACTTTGGTGTGTGTGATAAGAATAGATATGCTGAATCTCAGAAAGACCACAATAATTTCGGGGCCAAATCTTTTAGCATTTAATGGAAGAAATGGAAGATACCACATAAAAATCTTTAGAGTTTAAATATGACTTTCCCTGGGTGAAAATTTTGCTCAACAAATGAAAATTAAGCTATCAAAAAGCATCAGGAGAACTAGGATGCAGCCACCAACAACACTACAGAGAAGCAGCAGAGATATGAAACATGGCCCTAGATACTTACAACTAATAAGAGCAAGAAAAAAACCCAGCTCAGGGCCTTACGTTTGTTGGTGCACTGTTAATAATACCACCGAAGCATTAACATCCAAATTGTCTACATAGCAGAAATGAGAGTAAAGTAGGGGCAAGTTCCATACAATTCTAATTTAAATATCATAATTAAGTTAAAACACACAAGAAGTGTGTGACATTTTTATTCAGACATTCGTCTTAATTTGGATCTTGATCGTCCATAGCAATCAGCATTTAAGCCTTTTTAAAACCAGACTTAAGTAACGCAAGGTAAAAACTGAGGCTAAAGTCATATGCAAAGCATGCACCTTCCTACAGGAAATGAGATTTCCAAAATCCATTACATCACAGATTCATACATGAGCACTGAAAGCCAATAAATCACTTAAATCATGATACACAGACCCTTTTAAAATTTGCATTTACCTACAGTAAATACTGCCATGTTCTTTAATGGCGTGCTAGAGCAATCTTTGCAAGCAACTGATTTATGATCGTGACATATTTTCAAAATCAGAAATCCATCACTATATGACATCTACTAGAAAGTCAGTTCAAGTTGCATTACTCTAAATTTAAACTGTGTAATATGAAAGTCACATAGCAAACTACTGCACCATATTGCTCATTTTCGTTTCCATACTATTTATCTCACTCTAGGGAAAGAAGGCAACTACTTCTTCTTACCACACTTATGTCACAACTTTGAAAACTATAAGAGGCTCTTCACCATTTCATTATGATCATAGTACTATGCAAGAAAAAAAGATGGCAAAACAGCCCCTATTTTTAAAAAATTGAAATCATTACACTTAAAGACATTCCCATAACAGAAGTTTTAAAAGAAAACAGTACACATACTCTCAAAGTAACAATTGCAAAGAATTCTGCTTTTTAAAAACTTAATAGAAGAGTCCAGTTGAACCTTTAAAACTGAATGAAATGAGCTTTCCAAAACAGATTTCCTATTTCATGGGATGGAACTGCATGTCAGAGAAAACTGAATATTTATGTTCAATCTTCTTCTATCTTTAAAGAGATAGAAGAGCAAGATTCAGGTCCAGTAAAGACCAACTAGATTTCCAGGCTATGAGCTTTTGGAAGTCAGAGCTCCCTTCGTCAGATAGTTACATATGCTATGAAGTGTTTTACAAAAAATTCAGAGTACAAGATCAGAAGTGTGTCTCTTAAATGGCATAGTACAAGAAGAAAGCAGAGGCCATTTCATGTTTATAAAAGATTATTCCGTCATGATCTATATAGAACTAATGGCAAAACAGTAAGAACCATCTATCATTTAATGGATGTTCTAACTGTAAACTCATCCTACCATGGTTTCTCAGATCATTACACTAATCATTATAAGAGTTTCCCCCCGCTCCGTTGTCTTCAGCGAGGTGTGTTCTTCTTTTACAGTATGGCTTCTTTCAACAGCCATTGACTAAACTGCCTCTTATGTCTTAGCCCGTATGAGCTTCAATTTGTGTTTGAATGTAGGCCAGCACTTCTCTCCCAAATGTCCATTTGTCAAAGTTGCCTTCCCATGACTGGTATGCAATATCATAATTGGGCAGGGTCTCCTCAGTTACATGATGACACATAATTCCTGCACAGAGTACTTAATCTAGCTCTATCCATCAACATGCTACCAGAGCATCTTTCTCTTCTCAGTGTCCTGAAGGAGCTGCATGCACTTAGGTGGAAGGAAAAAAGGATGAATTAAAACACTGCATGAACAGCATTTGCCATCCTGGTTACTAAGGCAGTTGCTATATAACAGGCCTATGACACCCAAAACCAAATGCAGCCTTAGCCATTACTGTGGCCGGTGAAGATATTGTCAATCTGTTTTCCTATTATCAGGCTGCAAGAACAGAAAATGTTTTGAACCTCTATTACACTGCAATACATCGGCAAGTCGCCTTATGGTTCACAAGTCATTCAGGCCTGCTATACATCTATATATAGAAAGACAAGTGTCCCTGACTGACTCATCAACACTCAGCCCAAACCCTTGGACCGAGAAATGTAAAATTTCGGAAGAACATTCCTTTCATGATGTAGGGGCTCACTAAGAAGGGATTTTAAGAAATTCACCCCCTAAGGGGGTAAAAAGGAGTAAAGTGTGTTTTTCCATAGGGATACAAACTTCCCTGTGTGGCTGGGAGGCTGCTCATCCCCCCCCTCACCAACTGCCAACTCAGCCATTCTGCCCTGAGGTCATTTGCATATGTGGCCTTGATTGGTGGAACTCTGTATTCTGAGGTAATAATCAGCTCAAGAAAACTGCAGACAGTTGAAGACAGACAGTACAAGACTCCTGAATAGGGGTTTTATATAAATGTCAGTATGGCAATTACGTTTTTAAATGCTCATGGGAAGATAGTACACAACCTTTCTAGGGGCCATTTTGATGGGAACCTCTCACATGAACCTGCCAAAGTGCCCATCACACCACCCCTCCATCAGTCCAATTCCACCTCACATCTCTTGCAACAATCACCTTTTACTGCCCTCAAGAAGCCTCCTGGCAGATGTTGTGCAAGGTACACCAAATCTAAAAGGAAAAAGGGGTGTTTTGAGGCACTGAGCATAACCCTCAAAGATGTCAGGGTCAACGAGAGAGTGATGGGGGGAGTCACTGTGCTGCTGGCTGGAGACTTCTGGCAGACTTTGCCAGTAGTCTCAAGGGGAACTCAAGCTGACAAGGTTACTGTGTGTGTCAAGACATCGTATCTATGGCCTCTCATCAGGAAACTCTCACTAAGAAAGAACATGAGGGTCCACTTGAGAGGCAAGGTGTCTGCTGGGGAATTCTCTGAACTCCTACTAAAAATACAGGACAGAGAATATCCCAAGTCCAAGGACCTGGGCACAGTAGTGACGACTCTAGCAGGCCTAACAGCCATGATATACCATGATATTGTCACTGTCGTGGAAAAGACTTTGGCCTGGCTGTGAAAGTGTGCTACTCTGACCTCCAAGAACAACAACGCTGCCATCATTAATGAAACACAATTGAACTCCCTTGAAGGGGCAGAAATGGAGTATAGATCTGTGGACTCAGTGGTGCAACTGGATGATGTGGTCCACTACCCCATGAAATTCCTCAACACGCTCAACCCTCCTGGCTTTCCAGCCCACAAGTTTCTCCTCAAAGTGGGGGCTCCAGTGATGCTGCTCCAGAACCTCAACCCACCCAAACTCTGCAATGGCACCAGACTGTGAGTGAAAGCCCTCCACAGGAACATCATCGAGGCCACATTGTTCACCGTCAGTGCTCGGGGGGAGTCAGTGTTCATCCCACTCATACCATCAGAGAACCCCTTCAAATTCAAGAGACTGCAGTTCCCCCTCAAGGCCTGCTTTGCTATGATGATCTAAACCTAAATAGGCACCACCAGAAAACCTAGATTTTATTAGCAGTTTGGTTTATTAGCAGTTTAGTTAGGAGCAGCAGGACTCTGATCTGGAGAACGGGGTTTGATTTCCCTCTCCTCTTCTTAAAGCCAGCTGGATGACCTTGGATCAGTCACAGCTCTCTCAGAGCTCTCTCAGCCCCACCCATTTCACAGGCTGATTGTTGTGAGGACAATAACATAGCGTGTAAACCGCCCTGAGTGGGCATTAAGTTGTCGACAGTATATAAATTAGATGTTGTTGTTGTTATAAAACCACAGTTCTGCACCAAATATTTGTGAAGTTTGATTTTCTGTGACAAAGTAGGTGATGTGCAACAGCAGTAATTTCCAAAGAGAATCAGTTAGAATCTTCCAATGCCTAACATTTTCATTCGTAACAACTTAGAAACAGAGGGGGACAAAAATAGAATGGATCTCATTCTTATGTTGTTTTTTAGCATTCAGAACAAATTATTTAGTTAGAAAAAGAAATAAAGCTAATCATATTAATAGCTATTTCCATTTGTTTCAAATTTCCATTGTTCACAGTCCACAATTGCAATGACATTCTCCGTAGTTTTATTCTTCACCTAAGGAACCTCCCTAATTTCAGAGACAGGCATGCCCATTCTATAGGCAATTAAAATTCTCACTTGCCCAGCAACATAAATGGCATGGATTAGCTCAAAAGTATGCTTTTTGTGAGTGGGACAACATCCTTAAACAGGACAGGAGAAGAGTTTCTTTTACGGTATTTTTTTTAATGGAACATGACGTCGAAGAGATCTAAACTCTCTCCTCTTCTGCACTTTATCTTGCTACACTTCATATCTTTCAGCATTTTTTCCACTAGAAATTGAATAGTATTGAGGAAAAAAGCTTCAGATAGTAGGGGTCAAGAAGGGCTATCAAAGTTAGATCCCCTTGCTTGCGTGCTCATTTTTTAAAAAGACAGACATATACAAACTCCACAGGATATGAAAATGTAAGGACTCATTCATATCAAGTACCCTAGGGTAGCTTTTAAATACATTTAAGAGAATTAGCAATTCTTCTCCCATGGAGGGATTATATGACTCTTTGTTACCACTGAGTATACATGCACATATAAATATTTATCATTGTGAGAAAGAATCCTTAAGCCTCTACTGCTATTTCCCAGTAGGGAGACAAAGACTAGGCCTCTGACTCTATTCCCATCTCCTGAGACTCTACAGTACCAACACATTCAGGAAGAATTTCTCTGCATCTTTCATGTAGGGCAAGGTAGGCTGGTTGTCTACTATGGGAGTGATTCTCCAGGATCTCTTGGTGGCTTTTAATATCATCAACCAAGTTATCATTCTGGATAGTGTTTGGCTGGGACTAAGGTACATTTGCCAGCCTCCAGGTAGAGTCTCTACTTTTCCCAAACCCTGCTCTCCACCCCCAAATCTCCAACAATTTCCCAACATAGAGTGGGACATCATGCTTTAGTCGTATTATTCTTACTTGTTTGGCCAACTCCAGATAGCAGTGGTGGGTGATTAACTATCAGATCAAATGGTTTATAACTAGATGTGGGTGTGAACCAGAAAAATATCGAACAGTGTGGTTTGTAGTTCATCGTGTTTCACGAACTGGACCCGGTTCACAAACCAGTTCATTTGGTTTGTGAAAACAATCACTTCCAGGGCAGCAGAAGGTCACTCCTGGGGCAGCATAAGGTCACTTCCGGGGCTGCAGAAAGCAAACTTGGACATTTATGTTCATATTTGACGAATTATCATTACAGGACATGATTCTGTCTGGAACTTGGGTAGTAAAGTTCCAACAGCACATTCTTAGTGGGTAAAAGACATTTCCCCTATTTTTAAAATTTTAAACAGGAACAATAAATATTTAAAAAGCATGTGTGTCTAAAAGACAGAGAGTTACCCAACATTCATAGCACAATATCATTTAGATTCAAAAGATAAATTAAAAGGAAATTTTATGCTTGTGTACATTTTACACTGTGTAATGTGTAGGCAGTCCAATAATTTCAGTGACTTCAAACTTACAAAACTATTCACTCTATCAACTTTAAAGACAAATAAACCAAGTATTTAAAACTGTCAGGATTAATGAATTGGTGATATCATTATTCCTTATTACAGAAAAGCAAAAATCAGATTCTCTCAAGTTAGTGGACACACAAAATTATTTAATATGAAGTATCTGTTTGCTGTAAGGGAACACCTCAGTAATGGCCTTTACTGTCTAACAAAGCCCAAACCCACCCCATTAAATTTTGACTGACAGCACAGAAGTAGACAGCCTTCAAGAAACAAAATAATTAATCCCACTACATGGGTGGGAGAGGACTAAGTGCCAATATTTATACCTTAGAGGTTCCAAAATATATACAGTTAACTTTCTAATAAACTATAGTGGGGTTTCTTTGCAATAGCTGAACTTGAAAATCCATCCTTGCTTTACATAATCAAAAACAAAGGGTCTCCCCCCACCCCTTCTTTAGGAAGTTCAGTACTAAAAAATCTATATGAAAAGCAAGACTATCCTGCAAACTCTATTACCTTTATACTGGTACATATCAATTTTCATTATATTACACAGATTCTCAAATTGCATTTTGGCATTGGGGTTGGTTTTGTTTGGATTTGAGCGTGTTTGTTTTTATTTTGTTTTGCAGCCTGTACAAGAGAAAGGGTCAGGAAATGCAACATCCATAATGTTCAAGAATCAAAAGGAGCCACACTTTTAGCAGAATTATGTATGTTTAGTAGAGAAATAAGTCACATTAATCCTTTAAAAGATTAAACCGCAATAGCTATTACTTAACTAGAGTTTCCTAATATAATGCTCTTCCCTTTCTTGCCTCATTTTAGCAAAAAGAGTAACTTATTCAGCATATCATAAAAGAAAAATATGCCACAGGTCATGTTTTACCCATTATTCTAACATGAAATAGGTCTGGAGGGTAAGTACTGAACAAATGTTGAGGATATTCTTGAAAATTATATATATTATATGCTCATTGTAGTATAAAAGTCATATGACTTGTTAGCTGAGTGTGAAGACTGCACCAGAACGTCAAGTAGAGCAACAGCTTAACGTAGACATTAAAGACTGAATACATGCACACTATGACAATGCTTAACACAGACATTAAAGACTGCATCCATGCACACCATAATGATGCACAAGACTTACAACAGTTTTAAGAATGCAATCCTAAACAATTATATCCTCCTATGTCCACTGTGGTCAATGGGTTTAGTAGAATAACTCTCTTTAGGATTGTGCTGTGTTAACATAAAGACCTTTTCAAATGATACAAGTTAGCAAGTTCATGCTGCTGGTCATGCACTAGGTAAAGCACAAATTGGTTGACTCATCAAGCTTTCTGGCTTGATGAGTCAACAAGAAGTTTAACAACAACAGAAGCACAGGACTATCAATACTATATGGCATCTATTCACAAATAACACCAAATGATGATATAATTTTGTAAGAATCAACTGTGTGCTAATGTGTTCCCCACTTTTCTTCCCATAATACATTGAAATGTTACTTTATGTTTAGCACAAACCATACTTTAGTGCTACATTTATACCTGCCTTCCAAACAAAGATTGGTATCATGGTTTGGAGAGCAATCACAAACCATAGTGTGAATGTAGTTTCAAGCTATACACTGAACTAAAAAGAAAGTAACTATTGGAGATCATGATGGGAAGAGAGAACAAGAAAAGAAAACACATAAGAACAGAGCATTTTCACAGTGCTGAATCACAGATTACCTTTATATATTAGCCAACAACTTTATCTCTCTCCATAAATATTTGTGCAATAACTATGAGAAAACAAACTACATATGAAAATCTTTATAGAGGTTTGGTTTCATTTTTTTCCCAATGAATCAGTTCACATGTTTATGCATATGTCCCTACTCCAATGTACAGAATAACATGGACAAAGTACTGTGCAAAGAAAAATATTTACAGAAGGAACATGGATGAAGACAGTGAAATGATGCATGAAATTGGAAGTGTGTTGATGTGTGCCTACCATAAATGGCATGTGTTTTAACATGGCCCATCTAGAATCATTTGTATTAGTGGATTTATAGGCAATTTTATTTTAGACTAGGGGATTGGATTAGATGATGTTTAGATAATAACATTCTCATATTCAATTTCTTTTATGCCATTTCCCTAGAGGAAAAATGACTACAAAATTATGTAAGTATTTTGGATTGCACCCTTAAGACATAATGGGTTGGACAATTACCCCTTTTTCTGGATCCAAACTAAGTACCTTCTCAGCATTTATTAAATGGTATTCCATGTTGAGGAACCTCATTAATAATCAACAACATTGTATATTAAATTAAAATCAAGAAATATGGAAAGTGGTATTTGTGTGTAGGGCAAAAATTGTAGCTATCCTAAAAATGTCATAATAATCATAATTAGTAAAGAAACAGAGACAAGACACTGCTAAACTTGTGCAATTAGAAACAAAATTAACTTTTTCAAAATAAAAATAAATTGCATTGTGCTGATCTGAAGCCTCAGCAAGTTAAAATGAGATTCACAAATGCAATGCAATGGTTTTAGTCACCAAGGATATCAGAGTAAATATTCTTATTAAACTATGCAATCAGCAATTGTGAAACAAAAAAAATGGAAATAAGAGGTAACCTAAAAAGTGGGCAGCGCTAATGAAGACCAAAGGATTTGTTAGGAATATGCATTGTTTCATATTATTCAGGAGTCAATAATTCAGTGAGCTGAATCTAAAAGCACATTCTGTACATTTTAAAAATTATTTTATCAATCATTAGATTTATATTGCTTAAATTTTCATACAGTGGTGGTTATCGCTAATTATTAATGCAGTTATTGTAATTCTGTGTTCACTTACCCATCTAATTACAATCATCTGTTTAGAACAGTAATCTAGAATTTGAGAAGGAATGACATCTTCAGATCTTCTGTTGACACAACAGTGTAACTCCTACAAGCTTACATTAATAGTATACCTTCCTGTCTTCAGATAAAATGACACAATGAGTATTGCTATATCTTACAATATGCTCGCTACATAAAAAGCAAAGTGATGAGCACCATCTCATGGGCATTGGAGGTAATGTGCTGAAAAGTACATTTCTTGATATTCAAGCATGAGAATCTCTACATGATTCTCCAGAATGCCCCCAAACCAACACAATCCTCAGAACTTGACAAAAAAGACACATGAAAGTTCCCTATTCAGAGACAAACGTACTTATAAATGCACTTAAAATGAATTCAATAATTTAAGTGCAGTAGGAATATTGTCAGAGGGTTTTGTTTAAACGTTATCCTGACTTTCAAAAAAGTTTTCAGTTTTAGTTACAACTTTCCAAACTGGTAGCAATTTAAAAGGCAAAGATATATACAAGGTAACATATCATTTAGACAAATCTATATGAACGAAATACTGATCTTAGCAAATATAATTTGCTATAGTATTGTTATGATTAGATGAGCAAAATGTATGTATGAAATGTATTTAGCTTTTCTGCAATATTCTTCCTCCTAAATCTGTACACATGTGACCCATTGTAAGAAACTTACTTTTTAGTCTGCACCAACAAAAACAATGAACTCCAGAAGTTTTAGCTCGATTATTCTCCCTGACTCAGTCAACATAGTTACTTTCCTTTAAGTGATTGTTTTACCTGTACCAACTGAAGTATTTGATACCCATTAATACAGTTACACACTGACCTGAAATTTTACCCAGTGACTCTGACACCAGCTTGTCTGTCAGTTCAGATTACAAACATCTGCCTGCTACCATGCTAGCACTTTGGACACATACTCTTAAGGGACATGATTATAACACTGCAACAGTTACCCATTGATGATGTAGTTAATCATTATCAAAGGTATCCATAGAAGAGGTAAGTGGAAAGCTACTAGTCTCTGTTTTTGGCAGAGAAACACCAACCACAGTTGGGAACCATGGCAAATACTAAGAGGAAAACAAGATGTGGTCATTTGTTAAAGGAACTATTTTTTAAAAGCAAATTTGATACATTTCATGAACTTTTTTTTTTGACAAGGCACCAATGGTGTCTATAGCCTCTGATCGTATCTAAAAAGCATTCTTTGAAATTTGCAGAGAAATGCCTCTGGGTAAGTAGTATCTTAAAAATAATATTTCATATATTACATAGCAGATTAAGACTGTAATTCACGATTTTGAGCTAGGGGGGTGAAGAAGGCCACTTGCCAAGTTTCTCAGGTGGCTCACCCCAGAGTTTTTTTTTTTTTGAAAAATTTTTATTGGGTTAGTATCAATTATTTTCACATTACAATCAATTCTCCCATTTACCAATTTCTAACCCCCTCCCTTTCCCCCCCCCTTTTTATTGACTTCCAACAGTTTTCCAGCCCTTTGTCCCTTTTCCCTTACTCTTTATATATTCCTCTATCTAATCAAATATGTATTCTCCTTTTATTCTAAGCAATACTTCTTTGACTATTATTAATACTCTGTACCCATAATAGATAAACAATTTATCCCATAATTCCGTTTTCAAATATTTCTGAATAACATAAACTATATAAACTATATAAACCATACAATCATATATATCAACCAACTTAACTTATACTCTATATATTATTCATTTTATTTTCTTCTTTCTGTTTTAATTATATTAGTTTACGTTAATATTTTATATATGATATCAATCAATTTGACTCATATATACCTTCATATTACCATATTCAATTTGGTACATTGTACAAAATCAAAAAGAAAATATTATTAGTTAGTCAATCCTTATAATTAACCCTTGTGGTTAGTTATTTTCTATCAATATTCTATTTATTATTCTATATATATCAATCTAATAACATAACTGCTTAGAGATTCATTTTTACCTCTTCTCCCCCCCGGTAAAGTCACCCCCCTCTACATTTTATTATATTTCAATAGTTCTCAAACTGCCACAGTTCTCCTCCCACCTCCCATTTCTTCTCCAAATATTGTTTCAGCTTCTTCCAGTCTGTGTTAAACTGTCCTGGGTCCAGATTTCTCAGTTTTCTTGTCATTTTATCCATTTCTGCCATATGCAACAATTTGTAAATCCAATCTTCAATAGTTGGCACTTCTTGTACTTTCCATTTTTGCGCGTACAAAAGTCTAGCTGCAGCCGTCATGTAAAATATCAACGTCCTATGGTGGGCTGGAATTCCCTCCATTCCCAGGTTTAGTAGCAGGAGTTCTGGGTTCTTATTTACTTGAAATTGTAAAATCTCACTCATTTCTCTTATTATTTCCCCCCAGTACTGCCTGGCTACCTCGCAAGTCCACCACATATGATAGAGGGAGCCCTCGTGCTTCCTGCATTTCCAGCATTTATTAGAAGTATTCAAATTCCCTAGCGCAATCTTCTTTGGTGTCATGTACCAACGATAAATCATTTTATAAATGTTCTCTTTAATGCTGGTGCATGTCGTTATCTTCATTGTAGTCTTCCACAAGTATTCCCATGTCTCCATTGTTATTTCTTTGTTGAAGTTTATGGCCCATTTCACCATTTGTACTTTAACTATTTCGTCCTCAGTATACCATTTCAACAGTACTTGGTATACCTTGGATATTCTTTTCTTGTCCTCTTTAAGAAGGGTCTGCTCTAGTTCCGAATTCTCTGTTCGTATACCTCCCTTTACAGAGTCCGAGTTATATAAATCTCTAATCTGTCTGTACTGGAACCAGTCGTAATAAGGTGATAGTTCCTCCTGAGTCTTTATTCTGAGTTTAGATGCTTCAGTTCTAGTTATTTCTTTGTAAGTTAAACATTGTTGCTCATTATCAACAGCTCTCGGGTCTATCACCTCATATGGAACTACCCACAAAGGGGTTCCTTCTTGTAAATAGATTCTGTACTTCTTCCAGATTGTATATAAACTTCTCCGTATATAATGATGCAGGAACATCGAGTTCACCTTTACTTTATCATGCCATAGGTATGCGTGCCATCCGAATATTTTTTTGTATCCCTCTAGGGCTAATAATTTCTTGTTCTTTAACGTCATCCACACTTTCAACCACACTAGGCAGATTGCGTCATGGTAAAGTCTTAGATTGGGCAGTTGCATTCCGCCTCTTTCTTTTGCATCTTGTAAAACTTTCATTTTCACTCGAGGCTTCTTGCCTGCCCATACAAAGTCTGATATTTTCCTCTGCCATTTTTCAAATTGCTTAGAGTCTCTGATGATTGGTATTGTCTGTAGCAAAAACATTACTCTTGGTAACACATTCATTTTCACTGCTGCAATCCTTCCCAACCATGACAAATTCAATCTGTTCCATTTGATCAGATCTCTCTCTATCTGAGTCCATAGTTTTTCATAGTTATTTTTAAATAAATCTATGTTCTTTGCAGTCAGTTCAATTCCCAAATATTTCACCTTATTTGTTACTTCACATTCCATTATTTCCATTAGCAATTGTTGTTTTTGCTTAGTCATGTTTTTGCATAATACCTTTGATTTCTTTTTATTGATATAAAAACCCGCCAAGTCCCCAAACTCCTTAATCTTATCTATCACTTTTGGCATGTTCTCCATTGGGTCTTCCACAATTAGCATTATGTCATCCGCAAATGCTCTGACCTTATAAGAATAGTCCTTTATTTTTATTCCACGGATTTCTTCATCTTGTCGTATTTGTATCATCAGAATCTCCAATACCAAAATGAACAACAGCGGAGACAGCGGGCAACCTTGTCTTGTTCCTTTACTTATAACGAATTTCTTAGTCACTTCATCATTCACCACAATTGCTGCATTTTGGTCTCTGTAAATTTCCTTTATTGCTCTAATGAATCTTTCTCCCATTTGTAGCTTTTCCATAGTGGCAAACATAAAATCCCAGTTTAAATTATCAAACGCCTTTTCAGCATCAACAAAGAAGAAACCAACCTCCTTATCACAACGCTTGTCATAGTATTCAATAGCATTTATCACTGTCCTCAAGTTGTCTCTAATTTGTCTGTCTGGCAAAAAGCCTGCTTGTTCCTCCTCAATAACTTCCGAAAGCCACCCCTTCAGTCTCTCCGCCAGTATCTTCGCAAAGATTTTATAGTCATTATTAAGTAACGATATAGGTCTATAATTTTTCACGTTTGTCAAGTCTTGGCCTTCTTTAGGGATCAATGATATATTCGCTTCATTCCAAGTACCTGGAATCCGTTGATCCTTTAAAACTCCATTGATCACCTCTTTTAGGAATGGTGCCAGTGGCTCACCCCAGAGTTAATGGGCCAATACTGTACGTGACTCAAGAGGGCTTAGCTAATTTAACACACACACACTATCATAAACCCAACTATTTTATATATTTCAATTCACCATTGTAAGCAACTGAAATAAATGTATCTACATGGCACAAACACATAGAAATTCACACTATGGCAATAGTAAAGTTTCACTAATTACTGTCTCCTAAAAGCATAAAAAGAAAAGGTGCAATGCACTAACAGTGAAATCCTAAGCAAAGTTACTCCAGTATAAGCCCATTTAAATAAGTCAGGTTACATGAGGCTATGCTAGCAAGAAGCACTACAGCTTTTCAGTCAGCCATATGTTACTGGAATTACTGATATCTTGAAATAAAACAGTATTGGTATAAACCTTTATTTCTGTTCTATCCTCAATTACGTTTAAAAATGCCATCAATTTAATTATACCAAGTGAAACTTAATAGTAATTTAGATCATGTCCATGCCATACGTTCTTTTTTAAAAAAAAACAACAACATACAATTAATAAGTTTTACTTCTCAGATGTGAACATTTGCATTCTAGATCATCTTGAACCTTATGAAATTAAGTCTACCCAGATTAGCTGCAGTCTAGAGTCTTTTTACAGCGCTATTATAACACTCACTGAAAAGATTATTATATTGAGCCTACATACAAATGAATATATTAGTACGTTTAGGATTGCATTTATCTAGCGCAATCTTATGCATACTTATTCAAAAGTAGGTTGCATTAAATCCATTAGGACTTTCAGTGCAATCCTAAATAGAGTTTATTTCAATGGGTTTAAAGTGGATTAATTCTGTTTAGGATTGCACTGTTTGTCTCAGATTAGCTGAAGATAAAGCATCTATTTAAATAGATGAACCACTAAATTTTTCTGACAGGGAGAATGAATTAATCTGGTTTCCTCCCTCCCAAGAAACAATCCATAATGTATGCACTACACCAAGGGGATTGTAGAAAGCAGAAGTCATGGCAGAGAAGGAAAGGTATGTTGATTAAAATGAGACCAAATTTGACAGGCAGGGCAAGTAAAAGTGCCACATAGTGTGTTAAAAACACATCTCATGAGACATGTTAAGTTTTTAAAATAAACATTAATTATACTTCTACGATTCTTATGTAAGATCAGGAGCTATTTATTTATTTATTTATAGTCTGCCTTTCTCACTGAGACAGAACTCATATTACACAGTTTAAGTTACTACAATCAACAGCACAGTCATATAAAGTAATATAATAGCATATACAAATACAAATTTGCAAAGATTTGGAAACAAGCAGAAATCCCACACAGAACTGAAACAATGCTGAAACAGAGCATAAGCAATTTCTAAATCTGACATATTAAACACAGAAACTACCCAGTAAGATCATACTTACAGCAACAAACAGTACATAGTGCTAGAATCTACAGTCCCTATCCTTTTATGCATGTACATGCAGCTTGCACCTGCATGCGATGTAAGATGTGAATAGGATTAGTATGTAAAACATCCCACTGCAAGTAACAGAGGGATGCTGTAGAACTAATTTGTGCCAGGATTATCTCATTTCCTTCATTTTTGGAACTGTAAGTCCTACTGTCACCCTGAGACTTCTACCTTTATTTGTAGATGAGTTATACCTGCCACCAGCAAACATAACCTCAGTAAAAATGGGGGGGGGGTAGATTCTGTCCCACTCAGTTAATCGAGTGACAGAAAACTTGATAAAGGAGATTTATTCAAAAACATGAGAATATTACTTTACATCCAATTGAAAAAGAGACGTGCTGTTGAGTCATGACCACCTCACGGCAACCCCAACTATGGGGTAGTCAAGGTGAGCAGAAATGGTCTGCCGTTGTCTGCCTCTGCATAGAGCCCCAGTCTTCCTTGATGGTCTCTCAAGTACTGATCATAGCGGATCCTCTGCTTAGCTACCAAGCCTTAAGCTTGCACCAGACTGGTCTATTCAGGCTGCTTGTTCCAGTTAGTAGAGAGAAAATCTTTTTTAAAAGAGGCTTTCAAAAAAGGCTCTTTTTTTAGCCAACATCCCACATTTTTCTTGAACCAAAGCTCCAGAGACTGTCTATTCCCTTTTTTTTACTCCATTACCACCTTACACATATAGGAACTCTCCAGTACTTCACAACTGAGAGTCTCCTGTAAGAGGCCCTGTTCGGATAAGCGAAGCTGTCGTGGAGGGACACAGGGAGAAAGGCGGTCCTGTAGGTATCCCAGACCAAGGCCGTGAAGAGCTTTGAATCTAATAATCAATACCTTGAACTGAGCACAGTAACTGATAGGTATGGAAATGCAGTGGCGGTAGGATGAGAGTGATGTTCATGCTCCTGCTCGCTCCTGATAACAGTCGAGTTGCAGCATTTTGCACCAATTGGAGTCTCCTGGTTAACTTAGATGAGAGACCAATGTATACTGCATTTCAGTAGTCAAGTTTTGATGTTACCATAGCATGGATCCAGGTGGCCAGGTCAGTTTTGTCAAGGTAAGAAGTCAATTTCCAGGCTTGACTAAGATTGTCATAAGCATTTTTTGCGGTTGCCTTAACTTGTTTTTCTAGTAGTAGCGTTGGATCCAGTATAACCCCTAGGCTCTTAACCAAATCTGCAAGGTCAGATCAACTGCTGAAAGTGGAGAGTACAACGTCTTTCAAGATCTTGGACTTCCCAACAAGCATCAGTCTTATCTGGGTTCAATTTCAATTTGTTATTTTTCAGCCATTTCACCACAGCTGTCAGGCAACGATCTAAAATTTCTACTGCTTCCTGTGGGGACCTGGATAGCGAGATGTAGAGTTGGGTGTCATCTGCATGTTGATGTCATCCTACTCCATAGCTGTGAATGAGTTCTCCTAAAGGTTTTACATAGAGGTTGAATAACACGGGAGATAAGATTGCTCCCTGTAGAACCCCACAAGATAGTTCCCGTTTTGGAGACAGCTGATCTCCAACAGCAACCCTTTGGGTCTGTTCCATAAGAAACTATTTAAACCAGTCCAGTGCACTTTCTTTGATGCCCACTTCTGTTTCTAAACACCTCAACAGGATGGTATGATCTACTGTGTCAAAAGCTGCAGACAGATCCAGGAGAAGCAATAAGGAGGCATGGCCTTCAGCTATATTCAGAGGGAGATCATCCACTAACGCTACTAGTGCTGTCTCTGTCCTATGCCCTGGAAAGGGTCCAGGGCACTGGAGTTTTCCAAGAAGATTTGGAGTTGGTCAGCTACTGGTCTCTCAATCACTTTGGCCAGAAAGGGTAGATTAGAGACTGGGCGATAATTGGCCACATCAGTTTTGTCTAGGGATGGTTTTTTAATTAGTAGGAGGATAACTGTCTGTTTGAGTGGCTGAGGGAACGAGCCCTGAATTAAGTGATTTATTTACAACAGATCTCAGTGGTTCACTTATGTGATCTTTACTTGATTTTAACAGCCATGATGGGCAAGGATCGAGCGCACAAGTAGTGGCTTTCATAGATGCCAGGATCCTGTTAAGGTATGTCATTATAATTGGTTCAAGGCAGTCCAAATGTAGGCAAGCCGGTGTATTAAGGATTTCTCCTATCTCATTTGCATTGCAGCTAGCAGCTAGATCGGAGCGTATTTGTGCTATTTTATCAGCAAAAAACTTGGCAAAGGCCTCGCAGCTAATTGTCTGTAAAGGTTCAGATGTAGGGGTTAGAAGGTGTTTGGATATCCTGAACAATTGGGACGGTTGTGAACTAGCTGATGCAGTGGTTGCCAAGAAATAACGTTTCTTTGCCACTTTCATTTCCGCTTCATAGGTCCTCCAGTGAGTTCTGTAGCAAGCTCTATCAGCTTCCATGTGAGTTTTTCATCAGCGTCTTTCTAGAAGTCTTCTGGCCCTCTTCAGGTCAGCCAACTCCATGGTAAACCATGGTGCCACTTCCATCCCAAGAGCCAGAGAAGTTGACAAGGAGCAATGTCATCAATAAATTCAAGGAGCTTTGTGTTCCACACTCCTACAGCAGCTTCTGTGGAGCATGTATCTGGAATCCTAAAATCCCCCAAGGCATTTTGGAATCAGGAAGGGTCTATGACCCTTTGTGGATGTTTTAACAGGACCTCCCATTTAACTGGACCACACTTGAGCATTCTCGTGTAAGATGTCTTGTGTAGAGAGACTTTGAGACTCAAGGCCAAACTAAGCAGAACAAGGGACAGCAAGGTTTATTGTTCACATAAAAGAGCAGGGGGGAGGGTTTGGAATCTAATTTTTATAACCTAATGATTCATGTAGGTGAGAGGAAGCTTAATCACTACCTCAGTCACTTCAAATACTTTTCTTCCAGCCTGGGCTGGAGACAAACACACCTAAAGCAACAGAGCACAGCAAGAAAAGGATAAAGAGGGAGCTGGGTCTAGCTCTATTCACCCCTACCCCCATCTTGATTTGTAAATTAATGGTCGATACATGCAACTAAACAGACACATCACATCAAACTTGGTTCTCAGCAGAGCTCAGATTAATCTCAATAGATAAGAGGCAAGTAAGACAACAATCACCCTTCCAAATGCCAGCCATGTTTCCAATTGCCAGCTACAAAGCCTGCTTTAGATTCCCTCTGTGCTTCTACAGCTGAGATCATTCCTGCATTCCATAAAATGCCAGATTAAGCAATGTGACTTGCACACACACACACACACACACACACACACACACACACACTGAAAATCTATTTCTAAAGAACCAGCAAAAAAAACCCCAACCTAGATGGAATAATGCAAAAACTTAAAATCCCATACTAGTAACATACGCTGAAGCTAAAATCCGCTCCTGGGACTTCATGTTGTACTGGCCTACTCTATTTGCTAAGGGAATAAAAATATTTTAGAGACTATTTATGTACGATTATGTAGGCTTAGTTCAACTGAAAATCTAAATCTTTTGTAAAGCACTGGTCTGCTTAGACTAAGACAGACAACTAATGAGAAAAAGTCAGTTAATCTAAGTGTCAATTTACGCTCTGGTTTCTCATTTCTAGAGCAGCACTTGAGCGGAAAGATTTGTGAACAATTAAGCTGTTTGAGTAGGTCTGATAACTACAAGTTACTTCATTACACAGAGCTGTACAATTTATTGACAAGATGTCTTGTATTAGCCCATACAACTGTAACAGAAAAACATGAAAAGGGGTCGAAAGTCACCAAGAACATGTAAAAGACAATTCTGAAAATGGATAATTGAGATCAGATGCAAGGCCTACAAGACAGCGAAATCAATTTTGACAAGGCTTTGTTTATTCACTGTTAAAAGTCAGAAAGTAGTTATAAGAAGTGAAAGAATACATAAGAACTCATCCAAATTATGTTAAGCATTTGCAGGTATTCATTATCCATAATGATAAAAATGCTAAATCTTTGTCTGAATTCACTACCATGGTCAAAATTTCTGACACTAAATGCAGTCATAACCAATTACTGAACATCCTACTGGAATTTAATTGCACTTCCTGTCAAGTTAGATTAAAACACGTAGAAAGAATATGCCTAAACTGGTACAAAATATTATTTTTCTTGAATTCTTATTTGTAAGTCTTAGATTAATCTTAACAAGAATTAAGCCAGGATGGGGGGAGAGATCAGGTTGCAAATTGAGACTAAAATGATCCTAGTGTCATTTCCAAAGCTGTTGCAGGTGTAGGTCTCTGCAAGGCTCTGCAGCAGACACACCACAAATACATCTTGGAAGATTCTGTGGATGTTTAAAACATTTCTGTGCTGCCTTTCCACCCAATCCAGGATCCCCAAGTCAGTGAACATAAAACATCCCAAACATTAAAAAGCACTCAAAATGCATATATATTACTAAAATAAACAAACACATAAACACACAAAGAGAGGGAGGAGACTAATAAGACATGACAGAACGCAAAACAAAACAAAAATTCTTCAACTGCTGGTGTAAGACAATGTTAGAAGGCGACAGATGAATCTCCTTAAGGAAGGAATTCCAAAGTGTTGACACCACCTGACTAGCCTCAGATGGTGAGGCACCTGAAGATGACCAGAGTGGTCAGGTAGGTTCATATAGGAATAAGTGGTCCTTCAGGTATATAGGCTTAGAGTTGCCAGGATCTTTTCCCCTCCCAGCAGGGGAGTGGGGGCCCCAGCACTTAGGGTTTGAGGCTTCTCGTGTGCACGCTCTCAGCATGGCACAATGATGTCATTTCTGGGAGTGATGTCATCATGCCTGGCAGCAGGCATACGCCCGCTCTTCACAGGGGACAATTTTGTTCCCACTCTTCACAGGTGCCGGCTTGCTCGTTCACACCAGCTTCCCCTCTCCCTTCACCTGTGCCCCCTTCAACACCAGCCTCTGCGGTTCAGGCTCGCCTGGAGGCACGCAGTCTATGCCTGCCACAGAGGCAGTCACCTAGGAAGTTACGCTCAACCCAGCTGTTTCGGGGGCGGGGCTTCCAGCAATCCATGTCAGGGCTCCATTCAGACTCCCTCGGCCAGGTTCCCTCCTCAAGCAGAATAGGAAGTGTGGTCATGGGTGTTTGTTCCTGGCAACTCCCATGCAATGGCAGACGTACAACCCCGGGAGAGTCTCCCTCACAGGATCAGATCTCCAAGCAGCCTCACAGCAGCGGAACATCCAGATGCAAATGAGGACCACTTTCTTGCCAAAGGGGCATCCACCACCTGGTTGCCGGCAGCACCTATGGTGATGAAGCCACCGCCCCCAGCCATGGGCATCTTCCCAGGACATGACAGACCTGGCTGTGGCTTGTGCAAGGCCAGGCCTGTTACCACACGTGTGAATTTTTCTAGCTCAGATGAGGAATGTATTAAATTCTTATTGGCTAATATTTTTTCTCTTGTTACTCTCAAAGTGGCTATTTTTATCTCTTTATCTGTAAAAATAAGGAAGAAACAAGTGCATGTTAATTCTGTTAGAATTTTTGCTAAATTCTAATTCCATGTCATTTCATGGTTTTTGTATTTATCTCTTTTGCCATCTTTTAAGTTTTAGTCTTATGTAAACATGTTTTAACTTTTTGCTGTGGTACACTGTTTTATGTTGATGTATATGTGGGGATGTTATGCCCTATGGCTACAACAATAAACCTATCTTTCTTTCTTGTCAGAGAGGCATCCATCATCTAGTTGCTGGCAGCACCTGTGGCGATGGAGCCGCCACCACCCCTGGCCATGGACACTTTCCCAAGCTGTGGCAGACATGGCTGTGGCTTGCACAAGGCCAGGCCTGTTGCCATACGTATCTCCATTTCCCTTTCAGGCAGGTCACGACCTATCAGGGAGGACAAGGAGAATGGCTGTTCCAGCCCCCAGTATTCCTTCTCGACTGCCATTCAAGCCAGTCCCAGGAGCAATTCCCCAGTCAACCACACTCGGAAGAAAGCAGCATGAGGAAAAACTCTTCCATCCCTGACTGCTGTGCTAACAGGCGTAGCTCCCTATCTGGGCGAGGGAAGTCAGCAACACGCATCCGGACATCCTCTTCGATTTTGGCAGTTCTATAAAGTCTGGGTCAAACAATTCCCTCCCTGTCTGTTTGTTTGCCTGTGCATGACAGTAGACCCCCCCCTCCACTTCCCCACAGGGCTGCCCTTTCACACGCCCCAGTAAATGGTCTATGGCTCTGGGCTGGTACAGATGAGGAGGCCCCAAAGAGGTTCCAAGTGCCTCTGTGCCTTTGTGTGGCTCTGCTGCCAAAAGGAGCAGGTGTCCAATGGCAACTTGGAGGCTCCAGCCCCACCCACTTCCCTTCCCCCCTCCACCCTGGCAGCAGGATGGGACTTGGGGCATTGCCTGTGTGTATCTGGTGGGAGGGGGTGTCACTGAGGACCCTCATTCTCTGAAAGCACTGCTGGCATCTAATAAGCCAGGCAGAAGACTGCTATATGTGGGAGGCAAGGTTGATGCTGGGATGTGGGAGGGTGGAGCAGTGTCCTGGGATTTTCAGGGCTCCTCCCCCACAAGGGGGACTGTTTGCTGTTTGAGGCATCAGGGATAGACTCTTGTGCTTGGGGATGTTATGACGGCCCCCAGAGCAGTTTCTCTGGTCCCAGAGGCCATCATTCCACTCTGGGGGCCATCATCCCAACATCTGAGCATGCTTCGCAAGGTCCACCCTGCATTCCACTTGCATCTTTTTGATGCAATGATGTATTTTGATGGAGCCGTTTCAAATGGATAGGCATTCATGGCTCCCATCATATCCAATGGGCCTCCCAGCCTCTTCCTTTTTTTTTTTTTAATAAAGTTTTTTATTTTTTCAATATCTAACATAAAAAACTACAGAAAACTACAAAAGTATAAAGGGGAAGGGAAAGAAAAAAAAGGGGGAAGGGAAAACTGGGAAAAGGACAAATCAACATACAAACAACAGACACTACTCTACATGTCTTGTATTCCCTTCATACTGCAATTTTTCTTAAGAGTTAACTTTCTAATATGCTATCAGATTGGTAGGTCTTATACAATACAAATTATAATCAGGATCAGCACCTCTTCCCCCCCCCCTTTGCGTCTCGGTCTCAGTTCTCTCTGCGCAGCTGGAGCAGCTGCGCCCGCTCTCTCCTCCCCCCCACTTTCCCCTTCAGACTTCGAACTTTCTTCCTGCTGAAACTCCTGATGGTTAAACAAAAACTCTGTCAGCTGCACATCCGATGTAATCTTGTAGGTTTGATCTTTATATCTGAACCAGACACCTTCTGGAAACAGCCATTTATATTTTATATCGCATTTCCTCAAGGAAGCCGCAAGTCCCTTGTACTTGAATCTCCTTTTACGAGCCAAAAATGGAACGTCCTTCAATATTTTAACCTTATTGCCCAAATAGTCCAAGTCCACATTATACGAATTATATAAGATGGTGTCCCGAGTCTTCTTAGATGAAAAATCAATAATTATCTCGCGAGGCAGCTGCCGCTTCATTGCATACTTTGAAGATATCCGTCGGACTTCCAAGATGTCGTTTTTAATCTCTTCTTTAGTTGCCTTTGCGAATGGCGCCAAAAGTCCAGACACTAAATCTTTTAAATTTTCACTTTGCTCTTCTTTTACATTTTGAAGACGCAATACCGTTTGGGCACGGTCCACCTGTAATCCTATTATTTGATTCTCCAAAAGCTTCACTTCCTTACTTGTTGCTTTCATGAGTACTGCGTTCTCGTGTGCAGACTGCTCTGCTCCGGTCGCTGTTTCTTTAATGGCTTTCACCTCGCTCTCCACAGAATCAACCTTTTGCCCCATTTCATTCAGTTTCGCTACAAAAGGCTGCACAGCATCGAAAACTGCTCGTCTCACCAGCTCTTCCAGCGTTTCCCCCTTCCCTTGTAGCGTTGCCGTCACCGATTTACTCATTGCTGGGCTCTGCTTTCTCGTCGCCATCTTAGGGGAGGGGGGGGCGCCAACTTAGTTCCGAAACTCGGTGCAGGGGAAGAAGTCTGCGCCTTTTAGCTTCAATTCCCACCGATCCTTCGCATACGCTTAAAAATCAGAAGGGATTCGCTTACTTACAGGTCTTCACCTTAAATCTGCTTATTGCCGTTCTCCATGGCCCGGCCGCACACGCGGTGCTGCGCAAGTCTGCCGGCCTCCGTTGGGGCAAATGGGCAATTTACCCCCTGCATTGCTTCCAGGGGGTTCTTCCCGCAGCGCTCCGGATCCAGGCTCCCTCCCCGGGAGCCCTGGAGGTTAACCCTCGCGGGACAACCGCCCAGTCAGCCTGCTCAGACAGTTCCCCCCTGAGCCTGCGGAGAGGAACGTCCGACATGGCCGGGAAAACGAAACCGAATCGCCTCTTCCATTGTTTCCAACGAGCATTCCTGTCATTCGTCTTGGAATCTCCTTTCCCCCCTCCCGGTTTGGCGCTAAGGAGTTGCGTCTCTGAGACTTGGGGGGAGGGGCTGATCCTGGGTACTGAGAGCTGCAAGTGCAACTGTCACCAAGGCCTGCTGCCTTTCCAGTCTTACTTTTCAAGGAGGGGGTGCATGTTTCTCGGAGCAGCGGTGGCGAGGTGAAGAGTTCACAAGAGAGCAGTGCTTCAGCTGCCAGCCTGGCAGTTGTCACAAATGGGGGTTTGACAAGTGATGGTGTCCTGTCTGAATGGATGTCCTGTCTGTGCCTTCAATGTAATTCCCCCCACAGGGCATGGCTCCTCTCAAGGCAGGCACCTCTATTGAGGTGCTGCAAGCCCAATCGCAGGGGTCTTTATGCTCTTTGCACTCACTCACTGCAGAGTGGGGGAGTAGCATTGGCAGCTGGTGGCAGCAAATGTGGCCCAGTCCGCGGACTGGCTATGCCTTTCCCTGCCGCTCATGGTGCTATCAACTACATCTGCCTTGCAATTGGTGGATTCTGCCCATGTTGCCAAGACAACTAGGGTGCATTCTCTACTGGCTGCACCTTGCTGGGCTTGGCCATGGGTACAGCTCTCCTGCCAAAGTCCTTAGGGAGCGGACTGGTGGCATGTAGTTACATAGGCATGCAGGTGCCTGTGGCCAGCAGGTCTCATGACAGCACTGTAAGAGAAGTTCCTCTGGAAACAGTTGTTGAAACTGTGCAAATATTTACAGATCACCCTTGAACTTACGGAAAAGAAGAAATTTAAGATTTCTGATGGATAAATTAAGAAATAAAAGTATTCCATATAGGTGGGGCTTCCAATTTAGATTACAATTTA
This sequence comes from Eublepharis macularius, assembly GCF_028583425.1. Lineage (NCBI taxonomy): Eukaryota > Metazoa > Chordata > Lepidosauria > Squamata > Eublepharidae > Eublepharis > Eublepharis macularius. The sequence continues at coordinate 56,747,404 of NC_072799.1, forward strand.
AATTTAAGAGTAAAGTATGTAATATGAAAAATACTACAGAAGCTAAGAAACTAAGCAAGCAACTTTTTGATTTGTAGATTGTATCTGATAGCTCACATTCCTTTGTTTCTCCTCTTTTGTACTATTTTGAGCAAGTAAATAAAGCATGGAAGCGATAAAGGTTTTTTCTCTATATGCTAAAGACTTGAATGACCCAGACAAAATTAGGCAATTCTTTTACAGGTTAAAAATGGAGAAGGGTAGTATAATAATGCTGCAAGAAATACTCATAAATTTTCACCAACTGAATTTGCTTGAGCATCCAAAACTAGGTAATCTATTTGCCACTTCATCAGTTCAAAAACTGAAGGGTGTTACTGTTTATGTTAATAACGCAAATATAAAAGTACTGGAGTCTTGTACAGGCCCTAATGGCAGATTTTTGTTATTAAAATGTAGCATGAAAGAAAGTTTAGTTACATTTTGAAATATTTACATGCCAAATACAAAACAAATGTTCAATAAAAAGCTTACAGAGACTATTTTGAAATTTGGTTCAGGAGAACTAATCTTGGCTGGAGATTTTAATGTAGTTATGGACAAGCAAGAAAAGATGTAGTTATGGACAAGCAAGGATAAAATCTGGCAAAACTTTGAGACAACTTTTAAAAAGAGCGTTTGAAATGTTTAATTTAGTAGATATTTGGCATGTATGCAACCCTGTTCTTAAGGATTACACTTATTTTTCAGTACTTCATAACTCTTACTTTCGTATTGATATAGTTTTGATCCCTAATACTTTATCTAGTCTCAATTACTTTGATCTCTAATACTTTTTGATCTTTAATACTTTGTACCCTTGCAAATATGAGGAGGAAAAGCCACGAAGAAAGGCAAAAGTTATACAATAGAATAAGTGAGTTTAAAAAAATACATAAATAAAGTGATAATTTCCGTATTCATCTAGAATTACAAGCAGCGAGGAGGAAGCAAGATCAGAGTGATACTAATAAAATAAATAAGAATCTGCTTTATGTTAAACAAAGATATTTTGAGTTAGGCAATAAGGTCGGAAGATTACTTGCCTATTAAAGAAAAAATCAGCAAAAAGTAATATTAATGCAATAAAAACAGAAGGTCATGTTACAACAAATACTAAACAGATGCTGAAAGAATTTACTGAATTCTATGAGAACTTAATATACCTCATAAAATCCAGATGAAGAAAGAATAGATATCTTTTTAGCAAATCTGAGCATTCTCAAATTGCCTGAAGATGATCGTAAATTAATTGTTAATTGATCTCCCCATAAACTGATGAACTAATCAACGCTATAAAGGGTCTGAAAAAAAATCACCAGGATTGGATGGCTTAACACCAGAATTATATCAATCTTTCATGTCAGCTATTCGGCACTATTAATAGTATATTTAGGTCAAAAAAACCTCCCTGCACAGTGGATGGATTCAAAGATGATAATAATACTAAAACTAGGGAGAGATCTTACAAATGTTAATTCATATCTACTATGACTGTAAGATCTAAACAACTCTGTTAGCCAATAGAAGAAAGAATATTGTCTTTAAGGATGTAAAGAGAGATCAGACAAGATTTATTCCAGGTTGGCATGTCACCACAAATATTAGGAAAGTATTAGGAAAGCAATTAACTTTGTAATTAACATTAGCACTGGGTCTCAGATTCATAAATTTGTATGCAGATGATATGTTTTACTTTTGATGGATGTTGTTACTTCAAATAAAAAATTGCATGATGTTATCAATCTGTACTCAAGTTGCTGGATACAAAACCAAAGCTGAAAGCATTATTAATGAATCTGAACTGTGATGATCTCCCATTGCAAGGGGTTTAGGCATTCCCAATATACAAATTTATCATGATGCTGCTAAGCTACCATGATTGGTCAGGTGATCCTTGGATAGGGTGGATGTTTCTAAAATAGCTATTGAACAAGCTTACATGAAGTTGCCTCTTAAACTTATGTGGCTCAGTAAAGATGAAAGAAAAAGGATTTATAACTCAGATAATTTTGTAATAAATAATTTACTAACTTGTTAGGATATATATTTTTCCCCACTGGCAGGAATTGGGAAATAGTTTGGGATAGTTACAGATCTCTACTTAATGGTAGAGATCTGTAACCTTGATCAGGTCTGGAAAGACAGTAATGGTCAAATCAGCGCCTTTGAGTATTTGCAGATTAAGAACTTCTAGATAAGCATTTATGTGGCAATTTGGTTTTAAGAGATCTCACTGAATTTGAACAGCTCAGGTTTAAAAGTGGTAAACCTTTTCTCATTAATATGACATTATATTAAGATGAATCTGTAAACAACATCTTTTCCGAAAAAGTGGAATACAGTATTAGGACTCGAGCTGCACAAAGAAGCGTAGAATTATATTTTATCTTAGCTATCTTTCTATATTTGTTTACAACGAAAAGAAAATGTATTTAAAATGATATATCAGTAGAATTTAACTCCTAAAAAGTTGACAAAAATTTATAAAAATTCACAAATAAATGTTGGCATTGTAAGTAGAGATGGGCACAAACCACACAAAAACTGAACCATGAGGTTCATGGGTTTTCACGAACCAGGAACCACGAACTGGCATGAACTGGGGCAAGTTTACAAACCAGTTCGTGGTTCATGGGGTTTAAATGCCCATTTCTGGCCACTTAGCAAGGGGCAGGAAAACTGACACATTGCAGGGAGGGGAAGAATTGGATTTCGACTCCCTGCAAGTCCTCAGAGGTGCCCCCTTGTTAAGACTTAAAGCAGGACATTCAAGGCATATATGCTAGTTTAGACCATAACTTCAAAGAGACTAGTGGTAAAACAGTTTCAGGTTAGTCTATAGTAGAAGACCAATATTCAGGTCCAGCAGCATTTTAAAGACGACTCTCGAAAGTTCGTAACTTGGAAATAGAGTTGGTCTTTAAGATGCTGATCAAGGAAGTGGATATTGACTAGGATTAACATAAATGAGCATGGCAGACAGGAGTATGCAGACTTTCCTTCTCCTGCCTGTATTCTCAGGTATTTTGCAGACTGAACAATCCACAGAACTTGCAAAGGTTAGCAGAGGTTTTGAGAACACAAAAAATTGAGGTCTCACAGAAGCAACTCCCAAACTTTTGAGAGTTGCACAAAGATTCAAAACTAGGATGACATGGCGTCCTCATTGCTTTAAGTTCTCCTATTTCTTACCTAACTCACAATGCGATTATGGTAGTCACTGAAATGTTCTCTGCCTCACTTTTACCTTTATTTAAAAATGGTAAAAATGTATAACCACTGAAGATTAAGTGGTTTAATCAAAATGGGACTCTTTGTAAAAAGACTATTAATGAAGTTCTCTTTTTAAACTGGTTTAGCAGTTTTGTCTAATTTAACAAAAGACAAAGGGATCTGCCTTGAGTCTCAGTGTGAAAGGCAAGCAACAAGTAAGCTAAATAAATAAATAGACTAGCTTATTTGTAGCTTGCCTTTCAGACTGAGACTCAGGGCAGATTACAGAGTCAAGAAAGAAAAATCATAATCATAAAATCTAGAACATCCAAAGAACAGTGCAATAGGACTAGGAAAACAAAACTGAATAATTGTTGAAGGCTTTCACGGCCGGAGACCGATGGTTGTTGTGGGTTTTCCGGGCTGTATTGCCGTGGTCTTGGCATTGTAGTTCCTGACGTTTCGCCAGCAGCTGTGGCTGGCATCTTCAGAGGTGTAGCACCAAAAGGCAGAGATCTCGAGAGATCTCTGCCTTTTGGTGCTACACCTCTGAAGATGCCAGCCACAGCTGCTGGCGAAACGTCAGGAACTACAATGCCAAGACCACGGCAATACAGCCCGGAAAACCCACAACAACCAAAACTGAATAACAATGTGAACAGCAAACTGCCCAAGCCAGCAGAGCACAAGCCAAAATACTGGCAAAAAAAGTAGCCCAGCAGTTGGCCCCTTACCTTAAAATCGACCAACCAAGCCACCCATACCCATGCCATTAATACTTTGTGGCTAGACTACTGTAATGCAGTTTACATGGTTCTTGCCGTCAGTGAATAAACTCCAGTTGGTACAAAACATAGAAACACAATTACTAGTGAGTGTCCAGCAGAACATGCACGTCACACCCATCCTGTTGTCACCCTATTAGCTACTAGTCAGTAACTGGGCTCAATTTAAAGTACTGGTTATTATCACCTCCATGCCCTTCATGGCCTGGATCCAAATACCTACGCCTCTCCTACTATGCCCTGCCACACCAGCTTTTGGAGATTCCTCACTGCAGATTGGTAAGATTGCCAACTGCCCTCTCATGCACACTCTTTGGGGTGGTTCCCATCTTGTGGAACAGCCTGCCTGAGGTGGTCAGGAAGGCTCCCACAGTACTATCATTCCGCAAAACTGCAAAACAGAAGGAGAGCATTCTGTAATGGAATTAGAACTGTAAGGTAAGTTTAGCATAGTGGGATATAAGAAGAAAGGGAGAACCTAAAACACGATCAACCTGCTTTATAGGATGTCACATCACTGCACCCAATATCCATTTAGGACAAACTTGTGCCAAAATTCAGCTTAAAGCATTTATTACTTCAAACAATTGCTGTTATTTATTTAGAGAGATTTTTATATAGCATTCTCATACTAGGAAGGGTTGCTGAAGTGTTTGTTTTAAAGGCTTTTATAAAACTAGTTCCATGATCCTACACACAACCAAGTAAAGACAGATACAGTTGCAAATGCTGTATTTTAAGACAGAAGCTAAAAGCAAAGGTTATTTTAACTACATATTTTAAAATCCTAATGTTAAGAATACAAACAATGATATCTCTTGTCATTTTGTTAACACTGTTTGTGCCTCCTCCTTTCCCAAAAATGCCTTATTCCAAGTTTTTAAACGCTGCTTGTTCCATTTAAACAATACTTTGCATGAAAAGACAACCAAAACACCTGCAGATGTCTTTTAAAGATTGGGGGGCGGGGGGTGACACTGCAATTAAGAAATTCTGTTTTTAAAAAGCTGACAAATAACTTAGACTGGGGAAGCACCATACTGTTCTTATGGGCACTTCTGCAGTCTTGAGAATAGGGAGTCAGCATGACAACAATGGCTACCACAAGGAGCAATCACAACATGGCTGCCACGGAGCTATGTGTAGAGCTACAGGACTGTCTGTTAGGGAACAAGCTGTGGCTCTAAGGTAGAATGTCTGCTTTGCATGCAGAAGGTCCCAGGTTCAATACACAGCATCTCCAGTTAAAAGGATCAGATAGTAGCAGATATGAAAGACCTCTGCATGAGACCTTGCAGAGCTGCAGCCAATCTGAATAGCTGATACTAACCTTGACAAACAATGGTCTAATTCAGTATAACACAACTTCATGTGTGTTTGTGGGGTGCTAGGACCAATCAAGTTGCAAACTACAACTCCAAGGATGGAGGCAGCTGTTTCTGAAAGGGTACTCCTTGCAGACACAAAGGCAATGCCTTCTGGGTTTTTCTTTTCCAAATCACCTCCAACTCTAATAAGGTGGAGCAAAACCAGAACTAGTTTTTTATTTCAGGGAAGAACTTTTCTGTTGAAGAGGCAAATGGGGCACCAGAAAACCCTTTGGAAGCATCTTGTTGAGCATCACCAACCTAGGTGATTTTCAGGCATTCTAGAATATTTGTAAACTTTATTATAAATTCCTGATCACCCTAGTAAAACTCATTTTCATTCTGAGCAATCACATTTTGCTCCTAAGCACAGCTGTATCTGTATTTAGCCTAAGTTTATTCACTATTTCTGCAGGGGGTCTTCTTGTTTAAAACAGATTTGGCTGTAATAAACACAGCAGATACAGATACAAAAATATTACCTCTCAGGACTATATTAGGTTAAGTTGGACTAGGGTAAGCAACCAAGGATTCTCCATCTTCATTTGCCCTCCCACCAAGTAGCAACCTCATTAATGTCCAAGCATTTGTGAATGCTCTGTTTATGCATTTGAAATAAGGAAGCAAATGTCACAGACAGCACTGACCTTGGAATTCCAGCATGGCTTGGCTATTACTAAGCAGGTAAGGTTGCCTGGTCCCCTGACTCTCCTAAAGGGAAGGGGGACCCAGCACTCACCTTTGTTGTCATCTCCGCATATGAGCAAAACACATGTGCACTCTGGGGTGTGTGTGTGGGGGGGGGGTGCACAATGATGCCACTTCCAAGAAGTAACATCATCCCGCAGGGCCCATTTGGGGTCCAAATCAGCCCGCTGCAAAGCACAGGAGAGCTCTGGGGGTGGCACAATGACATCACTCCTGGAAGTGACATCATTGCACCACCTGGGAGCTTGCCCGAAAGGCCTGTTCCCCCACCTCCCCACCAGCCAGATGAATGGTGAAAGAGAGCAGATAGTGGGAGCGTAAAAAGCTACATGCAAAGCATAATTGCAAAGACAGTGATGAAGAAGGCACATGTTGTAATCATTATCCACCATTTTTTTATACAAAGCACACAAAAATTGAACTGTCATCTTAAGATCAAAAGATAAAATCAGCAAAAAATCCCAACTTTCACTTGGAGGAGGGGAGTCAGCAATTTAAAAAATCATTATGCATAGTCCAACTCAGGATCCAATTAAGGTTTGAATTTTTTTAATTTATTTGTTTGGTGGAGCAATTGGTGAAGGCACACTGGGTCATTGTAGTGGGTAGCTGTTGATTAGAAAACAGGTGCTCATTTTAAAAAGTTATATTCCTTCTCTTGTTTGCCTCATATGTTCTTCCTTTCAATATGGAAGGATATAAGGGAGGCTCCCCTATACACACAATTTTTTTTAATGAAAGTCAGGAATATAGAGAACCTGACAGACATATCATTGTATAAAGTAATGATATATTCAAATATCATTTTTTTTAAAAACAAAACGCCCCCCCAAACGTCAAAGCAAAACAGGTTGTGGAAAGATCAGAGAAAAGCTGGGGAAATCCCAGGAGGTTCATGAGTCCACCGCAATGTTGTTGGAAACCAGGAAAAAAGAACACTTCCCAACAGTATCAGAGTGGGGCAAATAGTTTATTCTTTAATGTTTAACCACTTAATTGGACAAAGAAGAAAGCTGGCAGGAAGAAAGCTGATTCATTTGAAATGTGGTGCTAGAAAAGAGTTTTACGGATACCATGGACAGCTAAAAAGAAAAAGGAGTGAGTTCAAGATCATGGCCAGCTAGCAAGACAAAGAAGTGGGTTCTAGATCAAATCAAGCCAGAATTCTCCCTAGAAGCTAAAATGGTGAAACTGAGGCTATTGCCCTTTGGTCACATCATAAGAAGACAAGACTCACTAGAAAAGACAATAACATTAGGACAGGTAGAAGGCAATACAGAAAGGGGAAGCTTGAAGCTTGCTAGCTGACCTTGGGCCAGTAACTCATAGTAATCTACCTCATGTAAGCATAAAAATGGAGGACAATGCAAGCTGCTTTGGGTTAGGGCCTCCAACAGTTGAGGGGGCTAAATATATAATAAATAACGTTAAGAAATAATTCCCATTTTTTTCCCAAAAATAAGTCTCCCCCTTTACTCACAGAATCCAGTGTTCATGTATCCTGTAAGTATGTATTTATTTACAATAAATGCTGATACTTGAACTCTGAATCATACCTTTTGTGAGCCACGAAAGGGTGGGATTCCAGGAATCCTCACGGACGAAAGGCCATGTAGTGCAAATGACCATACAAACAAAAATGTGAATTCCCTCTGACCCCCAGCATCAGTTTTTCAGTAATCGGGAGGGGGAGATCATAGGGTTGCCAATTCAAGGTTCATAAATTCCTGTGCATTTGGGAGTAGAGCCTTGGGTAGGATGGGGTTTGATGAGGATGGGGAGACCAGAACAGGGTATAAGGCTACAGAGTCTACCATCCAAAGCAGACATTTTCTCTGTGGTTTGAAGATCAATTGTAATTCTGGGAGATCTTCACCCTACCCGGAGGTTGGCAACTCTATGCTGATGCAAGGAGGAAGCCGGAAATATCTGCTTCTTCAAGCACAGAATCCAAACCTCAGAGACTAAGAATATATGAACTCCAGAATAGTAGAATAGAAGTTCAATGAGATTTACACCCAGCTAAGCATATATAACATATATTTGATGAGGAAAGATTCTTGTCAATAAGTAACCCTATCCCTTACAGACTAAAAAACTGAAGTAAGTTCACTAGGTACTCTTTTATTGCAGCTCACTTTAATTCTCTTTTCAACTGAAAAAGCAAAAACATTTGTACTGTATTACATACTGGTTGCTCCACCTTGCTCTCTTTATGAGCTCTCTAGGGACGCCTAATGCCTTCTGAAACACTGGAGTAAGTGGACTCTTGGTCTGATCCAGCTCTTAATTTAATCTTGCATATTTATGTTGTTGAAATCTATATTTTTCATATTTAACAAATATTCAAATGGGAATGGAGCATTTTAATGGTATTCATTTAATTAAAACCAAGTAATCCCCAACTATTTTTGGTCTTTTCACATACAAAGATATTCAGTTGAGTCTAAAGCTTGCCATCACAGCAGGTTTATGTCTAATTTGTTTTTAATCTAATACATCTTTAAAAGTTATAGGATGCCAATTCCTGGTTCACTGAAATATACAATTCAAAAAGCTTCAAATAACCGTCTGAAGAATGTCTACTGAAGAAAATCTAAAACAGGCTACATAATTTTACAGAACTTGCTCTTCTCCAACAGTTCCCTAGACTCTTCCTGAGACCCCCTCCTGCACTGGATTTTGTTCCTGGAGGTTTGGGAATGCAAATGTGATGCAGGAAGCTGCATCTTGACTGAAAATATATGGAAATAATCCCTCTCCTTTTCTATGAGATCTTCTACTGAAAGACTTACGAAACAGCAAAGCAACTTTTTCCTGCAACCATAGCATCAGTTAGTTCACAACCATTCCAAGTGTTTAAGGTATCTTGACATCTGCTGACTCCTAAATCTGAACCTTTACTGTCACAGGAACTGACAATTAGCTGTGACACCTTTCCAAGGTTTTTTGCTAATAAAATAACACAAATATGCTCTGATCTGGATGCCAGCTGCAATATAGGCCAGGCAGAAGAAAAGCTTAATACAGAGTCTGGTCTGCTTATGGACTATTTTGACCCAATTACTGTGATGGAAGCTGAGGGGACCCAGGGATTTATGAAGGCTACAACATGCGCACTCAGCCCTTGCCCATCCTGACTGCTCGAATCATGTAAAGACCACATTAATGAGCCATTGATGACCATCATAAATTAGTCACTATCTCGGGGAGCCTTTCCTTGGCTGTGTTTTTTTTTTAAAAAAACCCACCCGCACTGAAAAACAATGTGGCCAGTTTTTGCCCAGTCTCTCAGCTGCCCTTTCTTGGCAAAGTGATTGAGAGAGCAGTAGCTGACCAACCTCAGGTCTTCTTGGATAACTCATGTGCCCTGGACCCTTTTCGGTCTGGTTGCAGGCCAGCCAAAGGGACAGATACAGTTCTAATGGCTTTAGCTGATGACCTCTGTTTGAATGTAGACAAAAGCCATGCTTCTTTGTTGCGCCTCCTGGATCTACTACAGCCTTTGACACATTAGATTGTGCCATCCAGCTAAGGCATTTGGAGGCAGAAGTGGCTGTGCCTTCAATTGGTTTAAATCATTCCTCATGGATCAGACTCAAAGGGTTGCCACTGGAGACCACCTATTTTCAATGTGGGAGTTGTCCTGTGGGATCCCACAGGTGCAATCAAAGTCTAGTTTTGGAATTGGATGTCATCATTGGGGGGGAGGTGACACCCAGCTCTCTCTCTCTCTATCCAAATCCCTGCTAATGCAGTAGAGTTCTTGAGCTGCTGTCTGACTGCTGTGGTCAAGAGGCTGAAAGCAAATAAACTGAAACAGAAGCCAGACAAAATGGAAGTGATGCTGGTTGGGAAGGAAGAGATCTTGGAAGACATTGTGCTTTCCACCTTCAATGGGGCTCAGTTGATCCTTCATGACTCAGTTAAGGTCCTAGGGGCTATCCTGGATCCAGCATTGCTGCTGGAGAAGCAAGTTAATGCAGCTTCAAAATACTTTCTTCCAACTCTGTCTAGCCTGCACGATGCCCCTGTACCATGACACGGCCAATCTACCACCTGGATCCAAGCAACAGTAACATTGAGACTAAACTCCTATAATGAAATCTACATAGGATTCCCCTCAGAGTCAATTAGGAGGGTATAGAACACTGCAGCTCAAGTCATTATTTAGAGGCAGATGGAGTATGTATATTACTCCCATTGTGTAATCACTCAGTTGGCTGCCCATCATGTACTGGGCTTAATTCAAGGAACTGGCTATCTCATATAAAGCCCTTCATGACCCTGGTCCATAGTTGCAGGACAGCCTCTCCCTATGCTCACAATGAGCTTTGGTCATCTGAGCAGGGCCTTTTGCAGGTGCCACCCAGCAAAAGAGTAAAATCAATGCCCATACACATGCATTCATTGTTGTGACCCCTCACCTTACAGAATGACTTGCCTGAGGAAATTAGGAAGACTCACACTCTCCTGGCTTTCAGAGGAGAGACTTATTCTGGGAACACGTCCCTTTCTCAGTTCATTCAAGGCAATTTAAGGAAAGCAACATCAAGGAGCTAGGCAGGGATCATGCATGTTCATAAAAAGCAATGAAAAGGTACTTATAATCTCAAGCATATCAAGTATTAAGAATTCACACGTAGTTGAAACCACACAAGAGTTCAGAATGACTGGTGCAAGGAAAGAAAGAAAAAAAAATTTTTAAAGCACAAGTTAAAATTATCTGCTGATCTAAAAGCAGTTCTTAGGGTTAGGGCATACTCTCGTGAACAACTCAGCTTCTGTCCCAAAGGCTTGTGCAAGTGTTTGGCTGGTTGACTTGCAGCTACAGCATGAAATAGGGAGCAGAATGCAATGAAAAGCTGGCTCACATGTTAGAGGTACTGCAGAACTATGGGGGGAACCAGGCATGTGCTGATTTCTTTAGACATCTTCCTGAGAGATTAAAGGAGGCCTTGTTGTATCTCTAGAGACCTGAAGCAACTGGAATAGTCCTTTGAGACTAACAGCCTCAAGTCATAAGTTTGGGGGGCTCTAGGTTATGTAGGGCCATTTGTACAAAGCCAGAGAAGACTATCAGAGTTTGGACTGTCAGCATACAACTGACATAATTCCACTGAATACAGATATTTTAACCACTGAAAACCCAGCATCTTCATTAAAATATATACAATCATCTTTATTGCTTAATGACAGCTTGAAGATCTAATTTAATTATTGTACACTGATCCATATGGAAGCACAGATGGTGACAAGCACCTTGAGGAAGTATACTTCTAAAAGACCCAAATCACCACCATCAGGAAAAAAATTGTTACTGTCACTTCCCTAGAGATCAATTTTAGAATTTTTTAAAACGTTACTGTTAAAGAATCCAAAGGTGAAAAAAAACCCAGTCTATCAAGACATAAGAGTTTATAAAAGAATACAACTTAAAAAGACAGCTGGTGTGTGTACAGAATGATATAAGAAACAGCTTATATCTTAACATTCAGTGCTTACAAATTACTTTAGTTAATAAACAAAATATAACAATACAGTTGACTTGAAGCTTGGGGCTTATTCAGAGTTATCAGAGCTTTACTTCTTTTATCCAAAATAGTAACTTTACAAGACAGTCATGAAAGGAAATTTGCAACAGTGCTGAAACCATTAAAATTGCACATCATACCATGGAGAAGTTTAATTTCTACTGTGAAGGGAGACAATTAAAATTCTTAATGAGTATCAGGAAAATACACATGTAGTTGCTTACTCAGAGTTCTAGTACATAATACGATGGGAAGTAGAACACACAGGATGCTATATAGGAATCATGGCTTCACTGAGTTAAACTAGACATGACTTCCGCTATGTGGCTGCCACAGGGATAGAAATCTCACTGCATCAAGTTTGCTCCAGGAATTACATTCCAAATGACAAGCAATGGTTCCATTCAGATTGGGACCATGGCATAGGGAGGAAGAGGGGCTGCACTGCACTGAATATGGCCCATAGCCTCTCCCCCACCCTACATATACCTCAAGGCTCCTTGTCACTCCCAATCACCGTCTTTTTTGCCTCCCCACTCCTCCTTCCCTACCAACTCACCTCCAGTTTCAAAGTGTAATTGAGGCAGCTATTTTGGATCAACTATTCACTCAATAGTTGCCAGGCTATTCAAAATAGCTGCAAATATCTCAAGATGTAATATCACAAGATCAAAGCATTTTAAGTTTATTTTCTTTTAATTATCCTAGATAAACCTAAATTTTAAACTTTTTTCTTTCATATCACTATATTCAATAATGATGTTGTGCTCCTAAGTTAAATGGCATCACAAGGTGCTAGTAGCAAAATGGGATTGGAGTAACTGCCCCTATCTATTGGCTTGTTTTCCCTGCAGTTCTGTTCCATTCCTAACACTTCTCAAAACGGGGAATAAGAAAAAAATACCTATTAAAGTTACTGGACTGCATCCAAGTATGTACGTCTTGTCTTACACTGCTTTACAGCCCTTTTATTCTTATATTGTCATCTATTTCTGCTAATGTTTTGTGCGCCAAAAGCCTATGAAAGGTATACAGCAACCACACAGATCCTGTCCCCAAAGCCTATAGCCAACATGAGACTGTCCTTGTGGGATGGGTCACGGAGTGGCAGCATAGAGCAGAAGGGAAGACAGAAGCAAGCCACACAGCATGGTAGGATTAATAAGTGATGGTTTTACTGCTAATACAAAACAGAGACATTGGAGCAGGTGCAGAAAGGAACGTAAAACTGTGGGCCTAGCTCAGACTTCAGATAATATTGCAAATCACTTCCTGAATGTTAATAAACCTTCCATTAGCAAGAATATACCTATAAATATTTTTTATAAATCTTTACAGAAAGATTTTTGAAAGTATATTGGTGATATGTTTCAAAGCATTTCCCCTGGTTCTACCTGTATACCTCATTGAATACAGGCACACCACTACAAAAGCCTTGAACCAAGTCACTGTAATTTCATACTACGAAGCTAGCCTAGCGCAAACGAGCATTACTTTGTAATGGACACAATACACAGACTGAAGCGACAGAACTAGGATAATCAGAGTTGGAGGTGTATATTCACCAATGACCTAGAAGAGATTGTGCAATGGTAGGAAGGCACACTTTCATTCCATTTGAAATGGTCATATTAATATTAACTGATTTTCCTCATTTAGCAACAACCGAAGAAAGTTTAAACAACATAATGAAAGTTTACAGACATTTCATCAATGCAAAAACACAAGAGGTTCTCATTTTGTGTTTTAAAAATTACTTGTGCGGCTAGTAGAAAGAACATCAGACAGCTAGTAGAAAGAATAGTAAAAGTAAACATTGGAAAAATAGATTGGGTGCTATATAACGCCGTTGTGACTGAACCATGGTGCTGCTCTGAAGACTGACAGTAAGTTTAAAGAGAGGTAGCTAAATGTTACTTAGAGAAAAAAAGCTGAGACAGAATTTGAAAAAATGTTCACAGATTTTTTTTAAAAGAGAACAAATAGGAAAACCCACTGCTTTTCTATAAAAACTTCATTTTGAAAAAATAGAACGAGCACATATAAGAGACATAAGGAATATGTTCTCCAGCAGGCTTTTACACACTTGAATAGAAGTATAATTACCTGGTTAATTATTTGGCAGACTTCTAATAAGGGCATTCACCTTACTTTCTAAAATTCACCAATAAGGTTGACACTTGGATTGATCCAGAAATTATCTTTTAATAAAGTTCCAACCACATCCCTTACTCTAAAATAACATTTGCATAGAGGCTTGCAGTACACAGCTGTCACATCCTGTCACTCTAACTGTACAGCTGTCACTCCAACTGTACAAGCAGATATCTATAGATAGCTGACAAGACTCTAGTGAAGGGTTTATACTATGCTCCTGGATAATTGATATACATGCCTGTATATGAGTATATGGCCTGACCTGGATAGTCCAGGTGAGCCTGATCTTGTTGTAAGCAGTTGGCCCGGCCTCCACCATCTTTAAGAGCCATTTTAACATGGCTGCCCTGTGATATTAAATGGCACCCGGCCTCTGGATTTAAATGGCAGTTTGTATTGCAGCCAGAGGACTGCCAGCTAACAGTTGCTGAGCCCTGCCCAGGAGACCCAGGCATGAATAGAATGCCGCATAGGAATGCAGAGAGATTCGGGGTGATGAGTTTTGCAGTCCTCCCAGCCCCTAAGGAATCCAGTGCAACAAAGGTCTCAGAGAATCATCCCCACTTAACACATTCCTTTCCCTCCGTCCATGATGAGATCGCCTGTCCTTGATTGAGGAGCTAATCAAATGACATTCATAAGCATTTACAGTTCGTTTCCCAACTAAATTCATCAACTTAGCTCCAGTGGACTTCATTAACTAACTGCCCCTTTGTGCAGCGCTAGAACAAATTTTGCATTCTCTTTCACATGCCCCAGCAGCTACCAATCAAGGTAAACAAAGCTTTTGTTAATCCCAGGAACTGACTGTTGGAGCCTTTGTTTTAACAGCTAGCTGGGCCACCCCACCTCAGTGCACGTTTTACCCTATAAAGGTAGTGTTCCGGTCCCATTCAAAGTGTACACGCTTATCAGATCCAAAGCACTGTTCCCTTGAGGTTTGCCCTAAGCATCTTGCTCTCCTGGCTGAGAACACTGATGTTTGAAGCTCTCCCTCTACGGACTTCCCTACTCTCCAGATAGCTAATGATCGCCTTGCAATCCCTCAAAACTATTCCATCTTCAACACAGCCTTTCCTAGGCCTCTTGCATGCTTGCGTGCAATTTTGTGGGTGTGTATGCATTTGTCCCTTGAATAAAGATTACCCCTTTAATTGAGAACATTGGCTTCGTGTGTTTGTATCCGTGGGAAAGGACTCTGTAAATTATTGGTGAAAAGGATCCCGTAGTTACCAGCCTCTCGCATAGCTGTCCTCCTTACTTGCTATTTCCCCCCACAAATTCAATTACTAGTAAGGAGACCAATTCAGGTAAAATCATCAGATCTCAGAAGCTAAGCAGGGTCAGCCTTGGTTAGTAATTGGATAGGAAACATCCAACCAAGACCAGGGTTGCAGAAGCAGGCAATAGCAAACCACCTCTATGAGTCTCTTGCCATGAAAACCCCACCAAGGCTCAGCATAAGTCAGCTATGACTTGAGGGCACTCTCCACCACCATATGTGTATATATGAGCATCAGTTTAAAGTCATTAATTCAAACAACTTAAAGACTAGAAAAAAGTCCTAACTCTACTCAGAGCTTTCTTTTTTCTCCCCTTGGTGTCTTAGGATTCCAGGTGCCTATTGCATCCAAATCCTGCAGCAAAACTAGTTTTCTGGCTCTGCCTGAAACAGACAAGGAAAAGAAAATGAGAGACCAAATAGCCAGGATACTAAGGGCAAGAAACACCATGGCTGCATTCAGATGTATGTTCAAGCCTGAATGTGCACAAACTCAGCTTCTTGGTGAGTTCACACAAGTGCCTCACTTTTCCCCTTCTTGCACAGATCTTGATAAAGGAATCCTACCTGATAGCTACTTCTCGTTACCCTATGATGTACGACATTCAGCACACATCTTAACTAGAGATAGGCATGAACCTAAATACGACCCCAAAACCCCCACGAACCAGCGTTCGTGGAAGCTCCTTTTCACGGAACTTCCACAAACTGTATACTGGTTTGTTGGGTCATATTTACAAGGGCAGTTTAAATGGCCATTTCCCCAGAGAAATGGCCATTTAAACTGCCCCTTTAAGGGTGGAGGGGATCCCCCGGCTGCCTGTCAACTGATAGTTTAAAGGGACCTGCAGCTTGCAAGGCAGGAAAGGGCCCTTTAAACTGTTAAATGCCCCTTTTCCCTGCCGCTGTTAAGGCCAGAAAGGGGCATTTAAACCACACGAACCACGAACTGGTTCGTAACTGGTCCAGTTCCGCAGTTCGTGGTTCGTGAAACCCATGAACCTCCTAGTTGTTTTTTGTTGTTCCATGCCCATCTCTAATCTTAACCAGAATCCGTTTCCTACGTACAAATGTGGATTCAAAGGTTGGATTAACCCAGAGTTAGAATCCTAATTTGTGGAGGGAAACTCCAGTTAAATTATGCATCTGGCATTTAAATATCACAGATAACCAAGTTAAACTTCAACCACAATTTCTACATTATGTTTCATACAAGAAGGGAGAAGAAAGGTACATGAGCTATCAGGTTATTATACAATCACTTAAATTTAAACAAAGGAAAGCAGTTCTGTTTATAAGTTTTGAAGTAACTTCTTCAGAGTCAGCCTCATTCATAGTTAAAGACAAGCTTAATTTATGAAAAAATCACATCTGTATTACATCCTAGCATTAGAGCTTCAAGAATATATTGTACTGTATTGTCGTCAAACAAACATGCTCTGAATACACAGGAAATGTGTTTTCATTTAAGTCATATATTCTTACTCAATATATGTCATGGAACCCACAGAAATTATTGCCCTCTTTTTAGATTTTGCTTTATCAGAATACTTAGTTTATGTACTAGAGCTATATGCTAGAGCTTTATTTGGCTTCTACTAGCTCAATACTGTAACAACTTGCTTTCAAACAGATGCAAAGGACTTCCTGACGGCATTGCTTTGAGAAAGCTCCAACCTCTGGTGTTCCTCCAGTCTCCTTAGCCTACCCTACACTCAGTTCTCTTGAAGTCAGGTATGTTTCAGAGCGGTTAGGAGCAGCAATACATTTATGAACTTCAGTCTAGAGCCCCTGAATACAGGAAAGTAGTTTTATTAATAATGTGCCAAGTGGTGGGAAAGCATCAAAGGGAAAAGACAACTCATGGACAAGCAAAAGATAAAAAATTACTTCTAACATTTCTAACTAGCCTTACACTGGTACTGTTATGACTGCATTCAGACAGCACATTGGCTTGATTAGACTCTGCTTTAGCATGACACCCAAGCGCTAAGAATCCTGATTTATGGTAACTATGGTTAGCTGTTACATCTGAATGGAGGAATCCTAGCTTTTCAGCAGCACCATCCCTCAAGCACAGTCCTGGCTGCAGAGCAGCAAAAAAAAAATCACCCTTGCTTTTCCTGCTGCAGTCAGCTTTCACCAACAACAGTTAAACTGGGAGCAGACTTTAGTTTCCATCTTTTGCTGTATGAACCATGGTTAATTGTGACATCTGAGCACAGCATCAGACTAATACTAGAAATTACTAAGTTATGATACAACTACTTACTTCTCTGTAAGAAAGGCAAAAGACAGCAGTTGTCCAAGGAAATGGATGGCATTTATAGCCCACCTTCGCCAGTAAGACTCAAGGTGGATTACAAAATATGAAAAACAATTCAGTAAGACGGCAAAAGCCTCTAATAAACAATGCAGTAGGATAGGATTACAGAACTAGAAAACAGAGCAACAGAAACTGTCTTAGGCAACAAAAGCTGTCAGAGGCACAACACACCATAATGAAGAAAAGGGACTACAAAGGTAGATGACATAGAAGCAGGGGAGGCAAAATGTACAATAAACATTACAAGGGACTACAATACCGTTCCAAACAGAAGCGATCTCCTAAACTGTTCCATTATATTATGGTTCTAATCCTTTTTAAAAGGCCCTCCTGAACATTTCTGTTTTGTGTATTCTGCAAATGACAGAAGGGGTGGGCTACCTGATCACCTCCCGCCAGCTGCTCCACAAGAGAATCCATGTGAACAGGCAGTTGCCGATCTTGCCCATTTGCAGGATGGCACCTTCAGAAGCCTTTGCTCAAAAGCATTAAGCTGCTGCAGTGAGGCATAGCAGAAGAAGCAGTCTTGCAGGTATGTGGGTCCAAGGCCACTAAGGGCTTTTGTTGACCGGATCCTTGAACTGATCGGTGGAGTCATTCTGGACAGTGTCTGCTTTGTGCATGATAGTAGCCAGACTGCAACTTTCTGTACCACTAGAGCTTCCAAGTTAACTTTGAGAGCAGGCCCATGTAAAGTGCATTACAAAATTTAGCCTCAAGTCAAGTATAGCATGGATCCAGAGCCAGTTTGGTGTAGTGGTTAAGAGCGTGGGACTCTAATCTGGAGAGCTGGGTTTGATTCCCCACTCCTCCACTTGAAGCCAGCTGGGTGACCTTGAGCTAGTCACAGTTCTCTGGAGCTCTCTCAGCCCCACCTACCTCACAGGGTGTTTTGTTGTGGGGATAATAATGACATACTTTGTAAACCACTCTGAGTGGGTGTTAACTTGTCCTGAATGGCGGTATATAAATCTAATGTTGTTGTTATTGTCGTCGTCGTCATCATCCATGAGGCCAGATCAGTCAAATCCAAGGGGTCATCTTCTGAAATAAGTGAAGCTGAAAGAATGTCCCCCCCCTTTTTTTTACAGCTGCAGTAACTTGTTTCTCCAGCAATAAAGCTGGATCCAGTATAACCCCTAGGCTCTTAACTGAGTAAGCATCATCTGGACCCCACTGCAAGTGGGAAAGACAATGTTCTACAAGACCTCAGCCTTCCGAATAAATATTACCTCTGCCTTTCAGGATTCAGTTTCTACTTATTTGTCCTTAGCCACACAGCAAACACCAGTTCTGGACTTGTACAAGTCACCAGGCAATTTGGATAAAAAGCTATAAAGCTGAGTGTCATTGGCATATTGATGACTGCTTATTCCAAAACCATGAATGGTTTATCCTAAGAGCTTTATATAAAGATTGAATAGCATTAGAGATAAGACTCAGACAGTTGTTTTCAAAGAAATAGAGGGGGGACACTAGTCTTAGAGATGCTGAATCAATTTTTAGGGATCTGTACCAACCAATTAGCCAATGTTAACAAAGTTATCTTGGGTAGATGCCTCTGAAACTAGATTTCTGCCCTTGAAACTAGATTTCACTACAGTGCAGCCCTAAGTAGTTATAACTTTAAGTGCAATGAACTCATTGAACTTAGAAGGGAGCGCATCTGCTAAGTGATGCATTGTCAATATGCTAAAGAGATTATCTAGCTACGATTCCTTGTAAGATTAAGATTTTTGTTTTTATTATTTTTATTTTTTAAACCAACTCAGGCAGGATCCTGGATAGGGGGCATAAAAATTTTCTAAATAAAGTAAGATAAATAGATAATGGAGCCTAGACTTGCAAAGTCTAATGTTAAAGGTAGAGTATTAAGGTAACAGGAAGGTAATTATTTCAGAAAGAGACAGACATTTGCATTTGACAAAACACTGCAAAAAAGTGATATGCCCCAAAGGACAGCTTCATAATTACTTTTAAGTCTACATTTCCTAGGAGTTGTATACATTCTGTTAAGAGTCTCTCAGCTGGTCTTTATGAGGTGGTTCATTTACAAGATCTGTTAATACTAGAAGGAAGGAGAATAAGAGCAGTGGAGGAAGCTGAAACAGTTATGTACTATAACAGAAGAAAACTGTTCGATATGAATGGGTATTGTCAATTCTACGGAGACTTCGCAATGAAAACTTCAGTCCAGGCACAGCACTGCCTTATTGTGTTCCACAAAGCACACAAAGCTAAGCAAACATTGGCACAATCATAGATATAGCCAACCAACCCTCAAATCAAGTTTACCTAATCTGGCAGACGGTATGAGGTAAGAATGTTTCAGTCCTGTTTGAATCAAGCCACTCAAGAATGGGAAGATCAGGCAAGTCTCATAGATAAAACGCCTCAGGAAGCCACAGGAAAGAATGAGAACCAGGCAAAATTTATCTTCTTCTCTCATGTACCAGTAGAAGGAGAAGAGAGAGGAAGAGTAATCTGGTCCAGTTCCTCCACTGTAGCTTCCCATGGCATTTTGTCATCAAGGCTCACCTGAATCCCAGTATCAGCTCTGAGGGACTCCTGGGGAAAGTGGAACAGATCTGCAAGGGCCACGGCACTGAACTTACACATCATAATATTCAGTCCTAGGTCTGCCTTATTCCAAATACAACTGGCTGAGTTGTGTTTCAAGTGGTTTTGTTGTTTCTCTGACAAACAGACCTGTACATAATTGAGAGATATGAAAAATGGTCTTGCAGAACACAATGTTATCCTCTAACTGCACGTAAGAAAATATAAAAGAACCATTATATAATCTTTCCCAGCCCTATACAGCTTATATAGTTGATTAAGCAGGGATATGACCTTTCTTAGTAAGTTGCTAATATCTGATATTATTGTCAAAGCACCAGGTCCAAGATCTTTTCCAATATCACTTTTGAATGAGAATTTCTTTAAAATCAGTTTCACTTCCAAAATATAAATGTGCAAAAGAGTGAAATAATTACTAGGCTTCTGCTAAGTGAAATGGACACAGAAATAAAGACACATCCAACTTTAAATAGGGACCCAGACCTCTTCTAGAAAGTAAACCTTAGTACTGGAATCAGTATTGAACTGTTTTCTGATCATTTTTGCACCAAGATTATATTTACCAAAACAGAAGCAACAAATGTAACTTCCAAGGCTCACAAATAACTCCCCCACCCCCACCCCACACACACACACCGTGTACAATTACTACAAAGAGATGATGTTCAAGACATGCTTACTAAATAAATAAACTAGTGAAATGCCTGCCATTAATGCATGTGAAATGGGTGCAGAATAAGGGCATTTAAAACCCTTGTGCGTGAGTACCCTGAATGTGTGCAAACCATGATTAACGAGTCCCTGTTGGAGCAGACCATACCATGCCACTATCAGAGATGATGGACAATGGACTGCTATGTTGCTTTGTGCCCTTGCAACTCTTGTTGCTTTATTAGCAGTCTGTAGTCTGAAGAGATAAAGTGGGATATAAATATTTTAAATACATTTTAAATAATTTTAGCTCCCATTACCACTTTGTACTGAAGTACCTCCAGAAAGACTAATCAACTGAGCCTTTGCACTTCATCTTCATGAAACTCAAAGGAACTTGAAGCAAGGAATCTAATACGGTGTCCAATCTTAGGGAGCAATCTAAGCAGGTCAACCCAGAAGTACGTCCCATTTTATTCAATGGAGCTTACCTCCAGGAAAGTGTTCTTCAAACTGCAGTCTTAGTAACTATGCTACTTTCACCAACTACATGTAATCATTCAGAATCTTTCTTCCTGCTTTGATTAATGCAAACAAATTTTATGGTGCTATGGGAGAAACAGAGTATGAAGAAGTTTCAAGAGACCTGTGTCTGCATTAGTAACAGGTTGTATTCTGAGGATGGCTATATTAAGAATTCAAATTTGACTAGCATTTTTATGAAATCTATACATAAAGGGACATAGTCTCAATTAAAATGTATCATGTTTCCTAAAACCACTGAAAGTATATTTGCTTAAACAACCCAAACGTCCTATTGCTATGAGCTCGGTGGTGGACCACAGGTTTTGTCACAGGCTCAATCTGTGGTCCGTCAGTTACAAGGACCTCAGAAAAGGCCTCTATGAAGAAAGACCTCTGTACAAGAAACCACAAAGAGCTGTTCTTAATCAAAGTAGACAGTACTGGGCTTGGTGAGCTAATAGCCTGACTCACTATGATGCATGTTTGTGTTATAATGTCCGTATATTCTCTAGAACATAATTGTGGTATTTTGGCACTGACTAAATGAGACTTATTTCTAAAGGCACCTGTTTTAAAATGAAATCTAGAGTATTACTTTTAAATCTCAGGCTAAGTGTTCTGAACTAAACTGTGAAGACAATGTTCTTCTTACTATAAAACTGATTTTTTTTAACTTCAATACCTGAAACATGACAGCAATTTCACATTATATTTCCACAGGAGTAAATATTTCACACCGACAGCATTTTTACAGACCTCATTTTAATCAATTAATTCAAAACTCCCATCTTGCTACACAAGGACAATAGGGGAAAAAACTTTAGAAAAGAGTACTCACATTTTTAGACTCTCTGAACATACAGCAGTCTTTCAATGGATATTTATACCTAAAACTAAGTTACAGTTACAAAACAGTGTGCTTACTTATTATTTTTTATCACTCGAGTTGACAATATTCTGACCACCTTTGTTCATTTCCTGCTCTAGGGAAACAACAAAAAAGCCACTGCAAAGGCCTTAGAGCCCCCCAGCACATGCTTCTACCGCACTTTCCCAGGATAACTGCTTATGCTAGAGCAGGCCTAGGCCACAGTCCTCCTATGGCAATCTTCTCTAATCTGTTCTCAAAAACACATTTCTGACTGATGCTTGCAGCCAGTAAAAGAACCTGAAAAGTTTATTTTTGGCATGATAGTACAGGGCTAA
Source organism: Eublepharis macularius (assembly GCF_028583425.1). Classification (NCBI taxonomy): domain Eukaryota; kingdom Metazoa; phylum Chordata; class Lepidosauria; order Squamata; family Eublepharidae; genus Eublepharis; species Eublepharis macularius. The sequence goes on from NC_072799.1 coordinate 56,769,759, forward strand.
ATGCATGTATACAAATATGCAGCTTCTTTTCCCAGTACTCACTATCCTAAATAGCAGTTCACTGAAGAACAAAACAATAACAAATACAAACGGGATGGGGTACCCTTCTTATATTTTAATGTCTTTAGCCATAAAATGTACTAAAATCTGCCTTTGTGGATTTTGCTCCCAACTTTGAAGTCAGGTAAAATATTACCATTTCATGTAACCCAAGCTGTATCATATAACACAACCAAGTCAATGATCTACTTCTTAGGGTGGATCTTACTTATCAAGCCTGTATAATCAGCTACATTTGTTCCAGTTCTAGACACACTTCAGTTCCACAAGTGGTTTCACTGATTCACAAAAGAAGGACCAGGAGTTAAATTTCCAGAATCACACCAATATGGAAGACTACACATTATGTCAGAGGGTCTCCCTTTCTAAAGCCAGCTCTGAATTTTAAGTAATTTTGAAATGTGTTCTTTATTGCCAATTCAACTCTTACTAGCCATTTTACTAAGAATTTCCATAACATTAATGGGAATAAGAACTGTCCGGTTTATAATGTTCAGATTATTATGTAGTTTACCAGAAGTTTCTTTCCAGACTGAGAAGAAAATTCTGCTCACACATCTACAAAACAGCATTCATGCTGACAAACTTGCTTTGTAGGCATATATGTAAAAGTTGATTTAAGAGAGGTAAATCTAAGAAGCACATATAAGCAAAACAGCACAAAATTGAAAATGTTTCTATGTCTATCTTTCGGCCAACCCCTGGATGCTAATTATAGCTCAAGCAAAGGCTTCCAAAAGGCCTCAAGGCACCAAGTAACTATGCAGTCCCACTACTATTGGCCCATAAAGAAAAGCTTCGGGTGAAATCCCTCTGCAGGTCTGACAAAGCTTGAGGAAGTTGCACAGCACAAGTCAGCTGCAGCTTAAGCAAAGAGCCTTTTTTACGCCCCCTCTAAGCCCCAGCTGTAGTCAGAGCCTTCCTAGCTGCAGTAATGCAAATATATTTCTACGGTTGTAAGGGTAAAGTTATTTGGTTTGCATTTAACGCAAGGCTTTCAGAAAAAAGTTAAAAGGACGCATTTTATGCCAGTTACTTTGCTTGCCTCAGTGAGGACATCACTACATGTTGAAGTACATTTACATCCCACCTTCCTTTCATCAAAGAATTTCAGGCAGCACTTAGAGAATGTCCATGTCTTGCTTACAAACACTAACCAGATATGTTCAGCACCAGCAAGGTTACTGAGACATGTGCCTCCCATCTATATCATGTGACCAATTACTGCTTTTGGCATGATAAGGTATGAAATGGACTGGTATCTAGAGCTCTGTTACCATGACTATTCTGCCTCCATTTTGTTGGCATCCGTTTCTGTCCCTTGATCTGTGTCCAGCCCAACTCAGAAAGGTCTGGCCTTTGTCTGGGAGTTGTTCCAGAGAGTATTTGAACACATTAAACTACCTTATATTGAATCAGACCAAGAGTCCATCAAGGTCAGCATTATTTATTCTAAGTGGCAGTGGCTTTCCATAGTCTCGAGTATGGGTCTCTCTCTTCACCTTATCGTTTTAACTGAAAGTACTAGTACAAAGGAGATGAGTCAGGAAGAAGAATAAGCAGGAAAAGACCACTTTACATGATCATTTTTTGCCACAAAATACAACGGTTGACTAACTCAGTAGCAGAAGGGTGCAGTTTTGGTGCATAGGAAAAACCCAAAGAGAAACTTACCCAAACAGAGCCAGCATCAGCATACCCCAAGGTGGGGCAGCTTCCGGGCCAAAGACAGCTGCCAGGGCCCACTGAACCTCCCACCTGTGCATCTTCCCTGTCCATTTGCTTGAAAGCGCTCCACCAGCCATACTCCCAGCTTCTCAACATTGGCAGCATGCTTCGTGGCCCCAGCAGCAGCACTAACAGCTACACACACCAGCCAGTGCTGCTGGGCATGAATGCGGTGCCAATGGTGGTGTACACAGGTGGCTGGAGGAATTGTGAGCAGGAGAAGAAAATATGACCAGGTGGGGAGACATGCAGGTGGCTGGAAAGGGAAGTATGAGGAGGGCCTCATGGCAGGCAGAAGGGGGCCCTGGACAGACACTGCAATCAGACACAGTCAGTTCTACAACTTATTATCATATAAGCGTGCTGATCTAGGTGTCATGGGGCATAATGATATGCTGTCTTGCCTTACCCTCACATAACAAAAAGAACCCCAATGACTTCAGCTTCCAAGGTAATGAGCTGTACTCCAACAGCTGGCACCTTGCTCACCTGTTACCCTCTCCCTTCTGGCCTTTCCTTATCTGAAGAGTCTTCAACAATGAAAGCCCCTCTCAGATAAACTTTCTCACAACTTGAAGTCTCCCTACATGTCAATCAGAAGGCTTATGCTTGATGTCATCCACCAAGCCTGGGAAAATTAAACTTTCCCCACTTATGTTTTGAACTCTTTAACAAGAGCAGTTTCCATTATTCCAACGTAAGTTCAGTTTTAGAACTGCGTGTCCTAATTTCCCTCTCAAACCTAATCCTATAGCACATGCTTTCTTCTCCGGATCTCTTCTGATTATTGCCTGGATTCCGGCTGTGCTCCTTCACAAAGAAATCACTCCTGTAACTTGAACAACTGTATATATCTAGGTCCAGTTTCATTATTAGATACCCAGCCATTTATAGCCCACCCCAGACAACACCCTCCAAGCAGAAAAGAACAAGTAATGTGTCCCTCTGCTCTTCTTGTTCCCTCTTAACCCTTCATTCTCTGAAGTTCATGTTGCACAAGCATTTTATTTGTACAAGTAGTCTGGGCATTGTCATATTTGGTATTATATAGTACTAGAGCACATGCAGTTAGAGATTTGCTCTCAGTTTAATGAAACCACAATGACTGGGAGAAAGACTTACAAAGAGGACAGAAAGATTTCCTGCATAAGTTGCAGCTTACTTGAACTGGGGAGCTGTTTGCATCTCCATATCAAAGGAGTTGTTTGCATCTCCCCTCTCCTCCCCCCCTCCCCTCTCCTCCTCTATATTTGACCAGTTTCTGTTGGCCCTCCATGCATCTGCCGAAGAGAACTGTGATTCTCGAAAGCTTATGCTACAATAAAATTGGTTAGTCTTAAAGGTGCTACTGGACTCTTTTTGATTGAACTGGGGAGTTTCCACAAACTTGTTCATAGATCGTACTAATCCTATATTACCCATGCTTGTGAGTTTCCCAAAGCTTTGTTCCATGAAGCAACAGCTCACAGTCTGCTCAGTTCCTTGGAGTTTTAAGTCTCCCATTGAGGGCTTCTGCCTAGCTCTAAGTTATGATTTTGGGGAATGGTTGGAAATATGGCAATTAAGTAGGCATTTTTTTGGCCTTTCTCTGAGCTCAGAGCAGGGGTCATTGGGGGACATGATAGGGGGAGGCAGCTGTGAATTTCCTGCATTGTGTAGGTGGTGGGACTAGATGACTTCTAAGGAACCTTTCAGCTCTATGTTTCTATAAGCAACAACATGAGCTAGTGAAACTCTTAGAAACAGGTAACCTCCTTCTTTCCCCTCCCCCAAACAAGCTTGTAAATATCAAGCCAATTCCTATTTGGATTATGGAGACTAATCGGAGATAAATCTCCCATAATTTCTAACTATCCTCATATTTTCTTTTAAATGTACTTGGGATCTGTAGAGCCATTCAGAATATCACATGGTTATTTTTCCATACCACAAGACTGTAGCATTCAAATACAGTGTCAATGTTTCACAAAGCATATTCTTCTTGTCTTAGGTCTGCAAGTTTATATCTATTTTTTCCCAATGTAACACTCACTATTAGGAAATAACATTACTGCATTCAAGTCAAACATGGAAAAGCAAAGTTTTGAGCTCTGTCCAAACCATACAGATCTACTAGAATAAGATATTGCTATGCTGTGAAAATTTTAAAAATAATGTTCTGGGGGGAAATCATATTGGGAGAACTCAAGCATAACTTTGCATGATCAGAACTTTATACCACATCATTAAAACCTGAGACACCAACTATCACCTTACAATGATACACTCCAATTTCTGTATTAGTCTAATATTAAAAATGTTACATCAGCAGTACAAATACATCAGTTTAGATCCAAGATACTAGTCTGCAGCACTTAAGCACTCACTTTACTTTTTTATGAAGTTGGGTGTAAGAGGGAAATTGCTTGACAGAAGCTGCACCTTAGAATGAACGTATTAGTGAAAAGAGAAGGAAAGAAAAAAAGGAAAGTGAGCAGGAAAGTAAAGCAGTCTTAAAGTTACTCATCACCTGGCCTATGTAAGCATGCCTTCTAGGATAACAAGTTGCCTTACTCACTGCCCTATGAAAAACAAATAAACAGGCAATTTTTTTACACTTAAGTGCAAGGTTAAAGCAATGCAAATATGACCAGCCTGTATATATGCTTTTTACAAGCTCTTCCTCCTCTTGGAGCAGTTCAGAAGTAAACTGACTTACCAGATTAAATACAGTTTCGACAATATCCCTGTTGGACACTTCACCAACTTCCACCAGTCCTGTCAGAACAGCAAATTTCATCCGGATACCCCGGATAGGAATTCCTGGATTCAAAGGTTGCAGCTGGCTCCCCATTTCAGTGGTAGTTTTTTCTTTTCCTCCAGCAGTATCACTTCCCCCTCCTCCATCATCACCTGTAGGCTGGAGGGGAGGAGGAGCCTGTTTCTCTTCACTAGCCATGGCTAGTTCACTTAAAGTTGCCAAAGGAAGCCAGCACTTCAGAAAGAAGGGAGCTCAGACTCCAGCCTAGGTCCTGAGCTCACGGCAAGGGTCCCGAGCCCTGGAAATCTTTTTTCTTCCTTCCTTCCTCGCCCAGGGGGATCTGGGATCGGTGGCACCTGAAGATTCCAAAGAGCAACAACCATTACACAGGCAAACCCGGTTTTAAAGACCGGAAAGCAGCCCGCCGTCTAACTGTGCAACTCTCCTCCATTCCCTTTGCGCACACCCGCTCCCCACCTCTCGCTCCGCTCCGCTCCCAAGGAAGTAAGGGCAGGCGCAACCGCATCATGCAGGTAAGCACCTCCCTGCTGCATTCTTGGTAGAACGTTAAAACTTGCTCGCAAGGAGGACGGCGCTGGACGCCCGGAGAGAGAAGGCGCTCCTCCTCCGGCTCTCTTTCTGCAGTGCCTCCCGTTCCCCTCCTCGCACCTCACCAGCTGAGGCACCGGAAAGCGCGCCGCTCCCGCCGCCCCTCGCCTCGTCACAGGTGCAAGGACCGCGCAGGGCCGGCGAGGAAGTTCGGACTCACCTATCCGCGCTCCTCGCCTCGGCTGCAACGGGGCCAAAGGGGAGCGAAAAGCTCTTCTCACGCCAGGCGCTCCAAGGGGCGGGAAGGTGTTGCTCCTGCGCGTCCCCCACACCCCACCTTGGCCCTGCCTGCCCGGCGCGGAGAGGCGGGGGTAGCGCGCCAGCCCTGGGCGAGGAGCCTGAAGTTTGTGCAGCCGCCTCCCTCCGCAGCCGCCGCCGCTCGCTTCCTGCCCGCCTCAGCAGTTGCTTCTGCTGCTCTCTGCCGCCATGACAGCGCTGAGCAGAGCCCCGGGAGTGTTGCCGGGCGAGCGGCACTGCGCCTGCGCGGCCGGGAACGGGAGGGGCGGCAGGCGAAGGGGTGTCGCGCGTTCGGGGAAGGCGGCGCCCGCGCAGGCTCAGGTGAGCCCAGGTGTGGCCAGGTGAGCGGCAGGCGCAGCCCAGCAGGCAGGGAGGGAGGGGAAAGGTCTCGCTGCTTTTTCCACGCCTGCAGGAGGGGAGGGAGCTTTCAGCCAGGCCTCTGTGAGCAGCTGCCAAGAAGGAGTGCCGCTCTAATCCTTTTCTAGCTTCGGATTAGGCAGCTAAAGTAAGCTCTGAGTCTAGAGCGGCCAGCCAGTATTTAGAAGTCCGGGAAGGCTGAGAGGGAGGGAATAAGGCTCGGCTTGAAATATTAGCTTCTTTGGGGTTCACAAACTGCAGTTGCTGCTTTTAAACAGTGCATGGAAAACGTGTACGTGAAGTGTCTGACGCATTAAACGAATAGGGATCCAAGTAAATATTAAAGCCATTGATCTCGAGGGTTTAGAATGGATGGAAGCAGCTGTTCCACTCAATATGAAGAACTTTTTTGGACTTGAAACAGACAAATGTAAAAACCCATATCAACTAGAATGTGTAATTAGGTTTTTTATTGCCCCCCTCCCCATTTTATTCTGCACTAGCGATAGCACATGCATACAAGAGCACAAAAAAAATTCAAACCTCTTTTAGACTGCAATATAATATGCACACTTAAACTTTGAGTAAGTCCCATTGAACTCAATGGAACTTCTGAATAAATATGCTTAGGATCAGGCTCTGTATATCATGGATGAAAATGCTCAGAATTAACTCCAGAGGTTTTACTGATGGCCACATCTGCTATCCTGTGATACAGTACTGCGATAACTAAATTAAGAACAGCAGACATGGAATAGGAGTACAATGCAAAGAAGTCATGACCGGATTAAAAGACATTGAGCATTGGTGTGTTCTGTGTTCTGTATGTTTCCATGCGCCATGCCACTATAGCATAATGGACACATCTTTGCTTAGATAATTATGAATTTAGCGTGACAAATGTGAGGATAATAACAATAATATTTGATTTATATTCCGTCCTTCAGGACAACTTAACAGCCACTCAGAGCAGTTTACAAAGTTTTTGAACCATGGCGATTGTTTGGGCAGCCAAAGACACAACTGTCCAGTCACGGCACACAGTCATAGTCACGTTGAACTTTCCTCCAAAACAGTATTTTTATTCTCCTTTAGAGTGATTATTTCTACATAGGAAACTTTTACTATGTGACCTGTCTTGACAGCCAACACATAAGTAAAGGGATGCAACACTCAAACATGTAGAAGTTATTTGATAATGCCACGCACTGTTGTCTTTTTTTCCTCGCCAATTTCTTGTTTCTTTCAACACTTTTTTTTCTTTCAACCACAAATTATAGCTCTATTCTTGAAAAAGAAAATTGTTGTCGAAACTCCAATGAATGAGCCTGAACTTATTTAACATCACTTAATCTGACTGTATATTATATTCATATATCACAGAGTTTTAGAGAAACATTTGTATCTTTTAGCAATGAAAAAGCAACTGAGAGAGCAATCGTAAACAGGTCTACTCAAAATCCCGCTCAAGTCTATTCAATGAACCTTACTCCCAGGAAAGTGTTCTTAGGAAGGCACTGTAAGTGCTGGTGGAGTTAAGTCACACTAGAAAGGAAAGATTTAACTGCCTGCAGTGCAGAAAAATTAAATCAAATGTGCTGCAGTAAAATGTTTCCGTTGTCTTTATCAAGATCTTTATTAGTGCTGTGTATGAATAACTAAAAGTTGTACTTAGGATACATTTGAGTCTTACTTATATTATAAATTAGTTATGTGTTTCATCCAGAAGAGAGCAGTTCCAATAACTTAGCAAGCACCCTTCACATCAGGCAACAATTGACTCAGTCTCAACTACTGAATCATCATCATCACCGCTATGATGTTTGGGTTTTTCCCCCCTTCAAGCTTTTTCCTCGTGTGGTGTTCAGAGATCCAAACTCACAGTGTATAGCAGCAAGTGACCTTCACAAAAATATGAATTCATATTTTTGCAATTCTGGTTCAACCTCTCAGCACAAAAATGTGAGCGATTGCAAAGCTACATTTTTCATAGGAAACCCTGGCAATTATATATGAATTTAGATCACACGTGGTTTGGAGGAGCTCCTTGAGTGTAACCACATAGAGTGTCTTTTCATGTTACTGCTCTAGAACTTCCTGTTGTTTTATTTTTATTTTTTTTGGTGTGTTCAAAAATCTGCAAATCAGTAACAAAAAACACAGGATATGTTCTTGCAAACTCTCCTCAGTTACACAACGACACATTCAATTGAATAGCTTGCTGCTATATGTGGTAATTATGTTTACATCACAAAATCAAGTTGAGCATGTTAGCCTAGGTATTTTAAACTATACAAAAGGTAAAGGATGAACATTGTGTAAGTCTGTAAGGAAGTTTTTAAAAAGCTAAGTATAGCCAGCAAGTATAGTGCTGTGAATAATAGGGATGTGCAAAGCATGTTTACTCAGAAAGTTAAGTCCCACTATTTTCCATGAGGCTTATTCTAGGTAAAGTGTGCATAGGATTCCAGCTATGCAACTCAATTGAATGTATATTTAAGAGTAAGCTCCTTTGCATTCAATGAGGTTAACTTTCAGGTAAAAAACTGATATGACTGAAACCATCATATTTGAACAGACCACATAGACTCCACTGACGAAGCCTTGGAAACCAGGTAGGCGGCAGATCTTTCAAGAACGGAGGTTCATTCTGACGCTCATTCTCTTCACCAGACCATCACTATTCTTAAACATTCTACTTCCATTCAATATTATTTAATGAATGTCTCTTTATGTGCTTGTTTCCTGCCAGATATTTAAGTGGTTCTTGGTGTGTTTTATTGATCACCGACTCTGCACTGTACGCTGAAACCTACCGTTAGAAAGAGGAGGCACTTGAACTCTGAAAGTCTTACATCTAATTCATCAAATGCTGATTTCGATTCAGTTTTTTTCCTCCGAACTATTCTGTGTAGAAAGGATCTTCAACCTTCTCAGGGTGCCTATAGCATGCTAGTTCCCAGTTATGGCTAAGAGCACTGGCTTTTGACCTGGAAAATATATGCTGCTGCTCTCTCACTAGGATTTGTCGGTAGAATGCTGGGAATGCAAGACATCCATGCTCCCTTGGAGTGTCCTTGTATCATACGTTTTGACCAATGCATGTGCCGTTGCCTACGTTTTGTGCTCTCTTTCCATTTCCTCCTTTAAATCCGTCTGATCCACAATGTTTTAAATCGCATCAGTCTAGAAAGCGTTGTCGAAGGCTTTCACGGCCGGAGAACGATGGTTGTTGTGGGTTTTCCGGGCTGTATTGCCAAGACCACAGCAATACAGCCCGGAAAACCCACAACAACCATAGTCTAGAAAGCATTTGGCAGTTCAGATTTGGCTGCATTCTTTAAAAACACACACACACACTGTTTTTCAATCTATAATTTATTATTTTTAATTCAGGTGTTTCTAATATGTGCGTTTTAAAAAAATGTGAATTAGACTTTTGTTTTGTGTGACCTTGCAATCTGGGGTTGCGTTGCTAGCCACTTTGAGTCTGAGGAGATAAGGTGGGATATAAATGTTTTAAATAAAATAAATAACCTATGTTTCCTCCAAGTCTTTTACGAACCTCCAGGTTCATCTGTCTACCCTTGCATTTACCAACTCAATACCTTGATTCCGTTCTCGGCAGTTTGTTTGGCTTTCAGCCCCGCTGAGTGATTGTGCCAGTTCTGTATTCTGTTCAGGACCCAGCACATTATGATTTTTAAAACCCTGCTCATAATGAGTTGGGGCCTGTGGAGCTTTTCTTGTAACTGTGGTGTTCTCCTCCTGCCCATGAGCTCTTCCACTATCCTTCATTAGAGGAAAATGCATCGTTAGTGGGCTTATCCTCTAGGATGCAACCCAAGTGCTGCTGATAGTCAACAGAAGGGAGTCTCCAGTACAGGCCGAAAGATGTTTTTAGATTTTCCATTGTTCCCTCTGCTGCTATAGACTCATTGTGTGGCCAGCTGCAGTTATTATCACTCACCTTACTTCCCTACATGTCAGTGGGTATAATAGTGTCCTGTTTCACACTGGAGTTAGTGTGGTGTAGTTGTCTGAGCGTCAGACCAGGATCTTGCTCAAATCCTCTCTCTGCTAATAAGTGTACTGGGTAACGCTGGACCAGTCACTCTCTCAGCCAACCCAGATACATCATAGTGTTGTTCCGAGGATAAAACAGAGGACAGTATCCTGAGCTCCTTTGAGGCTAAAAATATACTAAATAAATAACACAAACACAATGCATGCTGTAAGCACTCTGAAAAGTGAAAGCACTAAATACCGAAAATAGAGTAATATACAAAAATTCACACTGTGTCAGTTCCTGGCAGGTAAATCCCTCAGTCCCTCTCCAGTGAACACACATTGGTTCCAATAGAAAAGGTTTTATTCAGGATTTCACAGTTCAGGTCTGAACTTCATCACAGAGCTTGGTAAAAGTGGCAATTCAAAACAACAGGTCAATATTATACTTGAGTTTTCCTGTGTTCCAGTAACGGTTACGGTTTGGCGCGCAGGGTTACACTGGTTCTGTGAGAACCCGTTATAGTTATGGCTAAAGAGAGAGTACACAACAATGAATTCCCAGCATCTGAGCAAAGTAGCAAAAGCGAGCGTCTGGAATCTCCAAGGTCGTCTCTAGCTCAGAGGTGCATAGTTCTGTAAGATAACATGAGGCCCATCCTGGCTAGAGGAAAGACAGTTATAATATGAAAAGAACATGGCTACTGAGAGAATACAGCAGGTTAAACATTAGACATTCAATGTACGGTGGCATCAGTGACAAAATAAACAAATGGCATGGATTAAAGAGACATGACGCTATGGTATCAATTAATTTCAACGAAGTGTGAAAAGAAGCACTACCAGAAACATCTTTAATTCTGCTTGACTATAAAGCAGATTTTCTGAAAGTGACCAACTGCAGAGTAAAGCATCAAAGGAAGATTTTAAATATGGTCATGCAGCCATGTTTACTTAGAAGCAAAGCTAAATGAGTTGAGGGAGAGGGAGATGAAGCAATGAGAAGCCATCCAAGCTCTATTAGTACATTTGAGTTCAATTGTAAGTGTTTGGACCAGAGCGGCTAGCTATGACAGGCTGGGTCCAGGTTCTAGGGGCCCTGCGCAAGACACCCTTCAGTGCTCCCCTGATTAAAACATGACATGGGCCATCCTCCTCTACACCATCTACCCCACTCACATACATCTGCTCATAAACCCATCATATACATCTCTGGGGGTGGTGGGGCAGAGAATCCTGGCTTCCATCTCCCTAGTGTCTCTCCAACACAAGGTGGCTCAATTGCTGCTTCTCTCTGGCATCCCTACCATTAGCAAATAAATTGTCACAAAGCTCCCTAGAAAAAGCTCCCATGGTTCTTGTGGGACTAGATAGGCCAAGTATCTTGGGTCGGAGGTGGGCCTTCTGGAAACTTATGACTCAGCAAGAGCTTCATTGCTATTCTGGCTTCTGATACTTGTTCTACTCTGCATGCAAAGCTTGCTGTACTGAATGACTTAGCAGTGCTCCCATTTTCAGTAGAACTTAACTGCTTATTAATATACAAGCCAATGGATATTAGGCATACTTACTCGAAATCAAGTGCCATTTATTTTGATGCCACGTACTGCTAAGTAAACTGCAGCTTTTGTTTTTCACGATTGTTCATTTTAGTTACTTTTGGGTTCTATCATGAATAGGTATTTTGAGACAGTCGTTGATAACATGTACAGTACATTGTCCGTAAAGGATTAGTACAGTTCCTTATCCCTGTCAAAGTTTTCATAACCAGCTGCCACTGTAGCAATGACTGTGGCCATCGCTCCTTTCCTTCACTTCTTATGCTGCCCAAAGGCATTTGCACCAGCACAGAACACTATGCAGTGCTTGTGTCCAAGGCCTTTTGGAAGAAACTCTATTGAAGCAATCTGGAAGCCATAAATAGTGCTGTGGAGCGCTGTGTCTGGATTAGTACATCTCCGTCAGAATTTGTCATGAGAATAGGAAATAAGGAAGCTGCAGTTCAGATGGTGTCTGTGGAAAGACAAACAGTATATATGGAAATATATTCTCACTCTAGAGGTGAGAGAAATGTTCCACAAGCACTGTTGTTTTGACAATTTGCCATAATTTTATTTAGGTCTGACATAAATTTTCCTTGAAAAGGCCCAGTGAAGAGAGCCCCAATGTACCAGGCTGATTTAAAATGTATGTGTAGGCAGTATTGTTTCATTTATCCAGATCTTCCCTGTCCAGACCTTATTATGTGCCGGACATACTTTATGTTCTTTGACACACCAATATTGGGGTGGGATTGTTCTACGGCAGTCATAGCAATGTTTCTTCCTTGAAGTTCCCTCTGAGCTATGCCTGTAATAAATGTGACAGTAATCACACAGATTCCCATGAACCTATAGATATTCATATTTAGCTTTATTTTGGACTGTTGTTTAAAATTTAATGCAGTTTCTCAGAGTGCTAAAGTTAATACTGCCCACTGTTATCTTTGTTAATTATTCATGCTTTTTAAGCTTGTGATGTCCCATTATTGTTGACTGTTAAATCAAGAGTTCAGTACTGAATGATAACCTCCCCATCTCTATGTTATCTTGCTTCTTGAAAGTAAAATGAATAGGATGCTTGAGCCCATAAATCTATGCAAAATGGAGCCCATCAGTGTAGCCTTCTAAGACAGAAGAGTTCTTTCTGTGATGTAGCCCTGTACTGTTTACAGCACAATTCAACATGGTTGGCCAGATTTCTGTATATTCAATAGGTATTTTGGAGGGAGAATTCTGGCAGGTGTAATCTGTGTCAATTGTAATTATACTTCTAAAAAACAAAAATATGCCATTTACTATAGTAGGGGTTTGCTGATCTGCTGTTAAATCATATAACATAAAAACAGAAATAATTATTGCAATCCTATCATTCTGTTAAAGCAGCTGGATGTGAACACTGATTCGCTACTTTTTATTTTATTAATTAAATGTTTTAAAACTGAGTTTCAACCCAACTTTGGATCCCCAAAGTGATGAACAATAAAAAATAAAGAGCAGTGTGAGCATTTAGTATAAAGTACATGTATCATTTTATTTATTCAGATATTTATATCGCCATTTTTCCCCAATGGGGGCTCAAAGCAGCTTGCAACATCATTTCCCCTCCTCCATTATCCTCACAACAACAACCTTGTGAGGCAGGTTAGGCTGAGTGTGTGTGACTGGCCCAAAGTTACCTAGTTAGTCTCTATGATAGGGTGGGGATTTGAACCTGTGTCTCTCAGATCCTAGTCTAACACTCTACCAACTGCTTCATGCTGACTCTCGTTTACATATAATGGCAAATGACAATTTTTCACCACTGTGTTTTGTCATTGCATGTCCTCCAACATGGCTTGGTAGTGTATACCCAACCAGAATCTAAAATAGAGGTTTGCAAGTTACACTTTCAACGGATTGTAGTTTGGCATTATATCCAAATCATCGCGCTGCAGCTTGAGACAACACTCTGTCCTTGGAAGCTGTATAACCATACAGATGCAGTCTAGAAGGAACAGAAAATAAAACAACTCTGGCAACTCTCAGTCACACAGACACACACACACATAAATATGAAATAGGGTTGTTATAAAACAGAATTATTCATGGTGCTCCATTTTTAAAGAGACTATGGTTGTAGTTTATTGCCCTCTTTATTGTATGCATTAACCTTGTTCTTACTGTTTTGCTTTTGAATTCAATAACCCAGTATTTGCATTATGTAATGCCTTATTATTGTATGTCTTATACTGTTTCTATTATATTGTTTATACATTTTGTCATCCACATTGAGTCAAAATGAGAAAGGTAGACTATAAATGAAGTAAACAAACATGTTCCATCCAACTTTTTTTTTAAAGATCCCAAATGATTTATTATGGGATGCAGTGTTATAGAAAGACAAAGCTAACCTGGAAGAGGAGAGGCAAGGCTGAGCTACCTGGGTCAGAATTTGAGGATTCTGGTGAGAAAGGAAGCAAAGAGTATAAATCACAGTTCCTTGTGTGCATTTGGAACACTAACCGATGTTTTAGAAGCCAAATTACTACAAACTATGGTTTTATCATGACAGATGAACCATGCCTTACAGCGCAATATGGGGGGGGGGGGTGAGCACTCAGGGAGCCAACCAGCTGCTGTGCTGGTGAAGCTTGGAGTTCTGCCAGCATAGTGCCTCACTACGGTTGTGCTACAGCTGGCTGCCGGCACTCCTATCCTGCTGATCCCCACCAGACTATTGCTGGTACACTCCTCTGTGGGCCAAGGGGAGTGGCAGGAGTTAGCTCCCCAAGCCACCCCAGCGGAGGAATATCCCCCCCACACACACACACATACACCAAACCAACAAAAACATGCAGCATAGCCCACAGACGCCCATGCAATGGAAAGGTGAAATGCAGCTTGCAGAGTCAAAGGGTCTGTACTGGATACCTTGTTATTCTTTCCCTGCTGCTGTTCAGTAAAGTCTGCAGTGATCTACCACTCTGTCCCTGTCTGTTGTTGAGCAGACGAGGTTTGCTCCCCCCCACTCCTATCCCCACCCCTCACAACCCTCTATTCTCTGCCTCCTCCTGTGATTTCCCCATTGTGCCTCCCAGAATGCTCTCCCTTTCACACATCTGAGGGGTGAACACTAACTCAGGGAGACTCAAGTGGGGATTGATGTTGTCAGTCTTCATGGTGCTGCTGGACTTCTGTTTTATTTAGCTGCAAAATATAACACAAGCCACTGTCACCTTAACAGTAACAACATTTGATTTATATACTGCCCTTCAGGACAACTTGATGCCACACTCACAGCGGTTTACAAAGTGTGTTATCCTCACAACAATCACTTGGTGAGGTGGGTGGCGCTGAGAGAGCTCTGAGAGAGCTGTGACTGACCCAAGGTCCCCCAGCTGGCTTCAAGCAGAGAAGTGGGGAATCAAACCCAGTTTTCCAGATTAGTGTCCTGCCAGTCTTAACCACTATACCAAACTGGCTTCTGACATGTAGTTCTCTGAACTTTCATGCATTTCAGTTCACTTCATCAGACTAAAATGTCTGCCCCTCTACAATCCTCACCCTTTTCCTACTCCACACTCTTCTGTGTGCAACTTGCACAGGGAGCAGGCTGGTGGTGGTCTGAGGGGAGAGGTGTCTTCTCTAGCAAGGATAACGTGAGTCTCTGAGTCTCATACTTCCCTACAACACAGCTGGCATTTGATAAGCCACATTGGTTGGCAGTATGGAACAGGTGTGCGTGGGGGTCAAAGTGAACAGGTTGCAAGGATGTGGTACAGATAAATGGTGAAGGGGTGTCTTAGCCAAAATGATGGCTGCCCATCAGCTGGGCTGTCCTGTTCCCTCTTCTGTGATTTGCTAGATGAGATCTCAGTTTCAGCACTTTTACCTAGCTGACTTCTTGTGGGGATCAAACAAGGCCACGCTAGCCCAGTGACTTTCCACTGAGCTATGCCTATCCTTGCAACGTTGTCTGTCCAGTACCACATGGTGGTGGTGATGTCAGGACTAGACATGGGCACGAACAGCATTACGGACAGAAAAAACCCATGAACAGCCTAATCTGCTGTTCTCAAACAAGCTGTTCGTGAGGCCCCATCCTAAACAAACAGGTGGTCGTTGCAAGCCTCCGTTGCCTTCAGCAGCCAGACAGTCTGTCACCTGCTGCAATCAATCCCCTTGGCAACCAGAGGCAGGGATGGACTGAACTCTGTCTGAACTCCTTCTGGCTTTAACCCTTCAAAGTACTTCCAGCAGAGAGTCCCGTTTTTGCCACTGTGAAGAGAGAATGACCGCCAACAGGGAGACCCGTGGATCATGCCTTTCCCGGGATGCAATCTCTCTGAAACTTGGGGGGTCTTCAGAGGACAGGAAGGACTATGTCCCCTGCAAATTTGGTAGGTATTGGACATTGGGAAGGTCAGTTTGTGGGGTGTTTAAAGGGCCCTGACCGTTGTGCGTGGCAGGAAAGGGCACTTTAAACTATCAGCTGGCAGGTGGCAGGAGGGAATCTGTGACTTGTGGAGGTGTCTGTGTTGTTTTTCCTCCTGAGGAATGTTCATAAAAATATGACCTGCGCTGCTGTTATGATGATGGATTGGTAGTGGTTGGCTGCAACCACCACAGCATCCCTTAGGATTTGGTTGCTCAGTAATATGTGTAAGGTAGGCCAGTAAAATTACCTTTATATTGCAGGTGTGAGGCTGGAACTGAGATACAATGACTTACCTAAGGTTATTTACTAAGGTCATGATTGAAGTGAGATTTGAACTTGAAATCCCCTAGATTACATTCTTATAGTGGTATTTATTGACTGCTTTTTCCCAAAAGGGTGTCAGGGCGTGCCGCCGCTGCCGCTGGGTGTGGCCCTGGGCGGTCTGCTCCTGACGTCATAGGGGGGCCAGGGATTCTGCAGGACCCTGCTCTGTGGAAGGAGGGGCGGTATACCTCACCCAGACTCCCTCTCAGTCCACTCGCTGGCCTGCTCAACCTGGCCTGCTTGCCCCCTGTGTCCTTCTTCATCCCTTCCTTCCAGAACTCTCCTCCAAACCTCCACTCTTGCATTGCACCGTCCTCACTCCACGTCCTCACTCCTCATTCACACCCACCACCACAGGGCTCTTCCCAGCCAGCTTTTATAGGGCTTCCTTCTACTGTCCCACCCCTCTTCCAGCCTGGTCTTGGGCTGCACCAAGCAGTTGCAGCTGGGGTAGCTGATCTGGCCCCACTGACCAGCACCAGCTGTGCCTTGTTCCCTGGCTGCCCAGCCTCCCTGCCTTGGCTGATTGCTGAAGGCCTGTCCAGCTGCAGTTCCCTGGCTAGCAGCCCGGCCTCCCTGGCTGAGCTGATGGCTGAAGGTGGGTCCAGCTGCGGCTCCTTGGCTGGTTGCCCAGGGCTTCATGCCGAGTGCCTCCACTAGCCCCACCTGGAGTGGCTTGGCTTTTGGCAACTCCTGGGCCAGGCTACTATTTTCTAGCTGGGGCGTGGCTTTGGGTTGTTGGGGCTGCTGCTGCTTCTCCTCAGGTAAGGCCTTTGGGTGGGTGACTGCTGGGCCCCCAATCCCTCTGCCCTTGCCCCCTTCCGCCTTGCTTAGTCCCCTTTCTTTTCCTAGGGGAGTGGGACTCGCTGGCCTCTCTCTGTCTCCCCCTGCCTCCTGAGGCCCTGGGCCTTTGCCCCTTGCCCCTGGCACTGGCAGGTTCTGGCCCCATTTGCCCATGGGAGGGGTTGGCCTGCTGTCCCCCAGCTGCCCCTTCTGCCTGCCAATCAGACCGGTTGACCTGCTGTCAGCCGGCCGACCAGTTGACCTGCTGTCTGCTGGCTGACCAGTTGACCTGCTGGCTGCTGGCTGCCCCCTCTGTATGCCTGTCCGCCCAGTTGACCTGCTGTTCCCTCCTACCAAGTCTGGGGGCTGGGACCCAGACCCCGGACAAAGGGAACTAAAATAGCTTACAATAAATAAAAATACAATTAGGTAAAATTTTTAAAATACAATTTAAATATACAATATGAAAACAAGAAAAAGCTCTGTTCTGGGTCCGGCCCAGAGTCTCACAGGCCAGTTGTCCTGGACACAGGGCACAAACCACATGCTAAGAGCCATGGGCCAAGAGGCCGTTGGGTCTTGGGCATAACTGAGATAGGAAGAATAGCATAGATAGCAACAATTTTTCTCCCCATCTGTCCTCCTTGCTCACTTTTGGCCACTATACTATATCAGCTTTCAAAAATATTCTTTCAATAATTTCAGTCAAAGAGTTTTCATGAGTAGTTAAAAATATATTGCCAAATACTGACATTGTTCCCCAATTTGTATGATACCTAACATTACTATTCTGAGAAAGACATTAACTGTCAAATGTTTTCTGCAGAAATAAGACAATTTAAATATCAAGAGACTAAGGAGACCTGTGATAATGACTCTATTCCACATAAATTGGTAATGAGAGGGTTTGGGGGGGGAATCTTGATTTGCACATAAACATGGAGTTCTAGCTCCACCGAGTCTGTTGTACAATACTGGCTGATAGTCTACTTTTAGGATTTCACCTGATTTAATCTTCTGAGAAAATATTCCAGTGTACTACAACAGATGCAAAAAAGTACATCTTATGTGAACAAGAGTACCACAAAATGGTGACTTCCGGTTTGGAATCCATGAAGGTCTAACGCAGCTCTAAGAGCTGAGCTGTCCGGGCTGCTGTTTTGGAGGCTAGAGGGGTGAGGATTTGCCCGTAGCCAACTGTTCTCAGGCGGAGAACGCTCAAGAACTTGAGGGTGCGTTGATCTCGGGCGAGGGGGGGTCCCGCGCAACGGACTCTCTCCCGTCCCTTGAGGTCCCACCCGAAGAAAGGTTTTGCCAAGATCTCTACAGCAGTTTTGGAGCCAATTTGGTTGGCATAAGACCTGCATGCCCAAGCTTCATACAGGGACATCTCTTCATTTTTCCTCTATAGTCGATGCTCTTGCATGAAGACACACAGCCATGTATTCTGCACAGAGCCAAGGTGTACTTTTTAAATAATGTAGCTTCAAAAATGTTGTTTCAAATACACTATTTTTTATGTGTTTGTGTTTATCCCTCAAAAGTCTGGTCATTTACAGTGCAATCCTAAAAAGGTCAACTTAGGTGCAATCCTAAAAAGGTCAACTGCTGAAGTCTACTCAATGAGGCTCACTCCCAGGAGGGTGTTCTTTGGATCGCAGTATTAATTCCATGTCCCTCAAATATATTATTGAGAAGAAGTTACACAAATGTCTATAACATCAGGAACAGTGTTATTCCTTCCATCTATTTTTAATTTTTGATTAGCAGAAAGTTACTATTTCAGTCTCTGGTTTGTACTCTTGATTTTTTATTAGAAAGTAGCTTGAATCCATGTTTTTATTTATCTGTTGTAAAGCTTGCTATGCTTTCTTAGGACTTGGTTTCCATCTATTCATTCTGTTAAGTCATTGCCTCATATTACTCAGTTGCCTGTATCCTCATCAGCAACTATACATGCCTTCCTAACAGGCTGCCAACTCAACTTTGGAAAATTCCTGGAGATTTGGGGGCAGAGCCTGGGGAGAGCAGGGTCTGGGGAGGGAAGGGTGAAGCGGTTGTTTCTTTCCAGGACACCTGATCTCTGTTGTCTGGAGAGCAGCTATAATTCTGGGAGAGCTGGAGGCTGGCACCTTTACTTTCCAACCGATTAACAATGGGTAATATCAGAAACTATAATAAGTATTTTGGAAATATTATTGGTATATAACACTTGGAATACATTTGTGGTTCATATTATATTTCCTGTTTCATTTATAGATTCTGTATTTAGCTGGTGGCTTTTAATAGATTTGCCAGAAGCTTCCTTCAGGTTCTCTTCCAAAGGAAAGTTGGAGTATGTTTTGTTTTTAATTTACCTTTTATGGCTGATATTGGATATACTGTTATGTATATCCTTCTTGGAGCTGCAGAATTAGCACTTGCATTCATCAAGCACAATGTTTGCAAATTGCTTCCTCCTTCCCTTCTCATTCCAAGGATTTTTTACATTGTATGGAGAAGGAACTCCTGTGCCCTCCTTACTCTTAACAGCCAATGAAAATCCGCCCCCCCAATCTAATTATAGTTAAAGTGTAAGAAGAGAAGGTTCCATTCAGCATTGTGTGGGAAATGGGACCTGACTTGTTCTCTGCTGGGGCTACACTTAAAGAGGCAGTTTTCATCCTCTTAAGTTTGGGGCAACAGATATAAAAAATTCCATTTCAGATTTTTGCAATTATTATAGTGTCATGGACTATTGTGCATACCAAATTTCAGCTATCCATCCATTGTTCAAGCACTTTAGTAATTCTGATACACCTCCTGGGCAGCAACCCACTCTGCAGGGAGAAGCCTAGGATGGCAACTATGCCATGCTATACCAACATATGGAGATACACCAGTGAAACATTGGCACAACGCCACACCAATGTAACACCAGTGTAACTACACCAGCAGAAGTGGGTGGCATCATATGAGGTTTCAGAAGAGTAGAGCTTAATTGGGAGGGATCTACCGATGACACCAGCTTAAAAAGGCGGCTTAAATCAAATTACTCGCACTGAATTCAATGGAAGGAAAAAATTTCATCCTTCCCTCATCTATACAGCCAGGAGAACTTAGGATTCCACTGAAGTTGAATATAAACAATAGCCAGAATACTCATATCTCTGCTCATAGGGCACAGGGGCACATCTCCAGCTTCATGGTTTAAACTCTTATCGAATACATCAGAACTTGGGTAACTGGAACTCTGGATAAAGGTCACTTTACAGAAAAAGGAACACTTTGCACAAACTGCCAGAGATGAGAACAAGCGTTGCTAGCATATTGCCAATACTTGTTTCCTCACAACATTTACAGGACACCAACAAGAATTTCTTCTCCAGTTCTCCAGTTGGGGATCAAAGGAGAACGCATCACACACAGAAGATTCTTGTGTTTACACAATAGTGGAAGATTCCACATTGCAAAGCTGGACTACTGCAAATGTCTTTCATGGTGTCCTCCCCTCCCTCTTTATATGGGGTTACTGTGCTCTTGCTTAGCAGCCCTTCATCCTTCAGCAGTTACTGCCTTAGTCTCCCACAAAAGGCATAGGTCAGCAGAGAAAGTACAGAAAGGTGAATCTTGGAATATGCTGGCAAAACATCACAGCAAAGTTGGGTAATGCAATCTTGGCGTCAACAACACAATGTCACTGAGGGAAGCAAGGAACGCTACCACCACTTTTCTGGATCAGTACCAGCCACTTTAATCTGATCACTGCCACTGCTGGCTGCTACTCATCATCACTCCTTTTGCCTGCAGGATCAGAGCCTAGTCCCATGAAGTGCCACCAGGAGAAACTGCAGACAGATTTCCAGCATAGCTCCCTACGGGGATTAGGTGACCACTGGCCCCGTGAATGCAATAGTTGTGCAACCATCTCCCCAAAAGATAAGTCCCCAAATGCAGGTAACACCAAGAGGGATGAAGCATAGGAAGCATAGGAAGAATATCAACTGAGCACTACTTAATTCTGTAACCCACCACCATGTATGCAGTCTTGTCTATTGCAACTGCTGTCATTCTTCCTGTGCCTCTCTGCACTCTGTCCAGATAGTTCTCTTGTTACCACCAGTTCTGGTATTGAGACCCAGCTTCAAATTGATGCACATTAAACCTAGGTCAAGGTGATATAATTAAGTCTCATGGAGGGCAAAGATAGAGATTGTGGTTTTTGTCATGTCCCATACAAAAATGGTACCCATCTCTCGGACTAGCCACGCCCAGTTTCACTTGGATTTGCCCAGGGCTTTTTTTTCATCCATGTTGTCTTATTTTGGCCTAGTTCACCCCAAGTTTAGTAGTTTTGTGAATGCACATCAGAGAGGTGTGCAGTGTTGCCTATCTCCTTCCATGTATGATTAAAACAGAAGCAATTGTCCATGTTTAGTGGCAGTCACTGGTGCCGGCAGTCATGGACTCCAGTGCTATTGCTATATTCTTAATTCTTTTGGCCTAGATTTTTCTTTATTTAATTCTACCATTTCCCTGCATAGGATTCCAAGTAGCCATTTGGAAGTCATACTAGCATCAGTAGTATGTCAAGAAGGCAGTCCTTCAGATCAGGATGTCTATGACTGACTGAGGCCTAAATAAATTTATATAACTAGAGAAAAAAAGTCTCATACTGCACGGGTTCTTAACTTTTCAGAAGCTGAGCTTTACAAACAAGATGACTTTCAAGTGCCCTACTATGTTCATCAAGTCTTTCAGACTTCACAGTTCAGTAGCTAGATAACACAGCTTACCTTTTCAGACAGCAATGCCACCTTCAATCCTATGATTTTCTGCTGATTTCTTAGAGCTAAATGATGTTTCCTTATTAAGTCTGATCACCAAAGGCACACAGGCTAATGCAGCAGGTAGCGGAGAAGGAAGGTGTTATCAAACTGCCAGGATGGATTTTTGTTCCAAAAGAAATATAGTTAACGCATTGTAGCTTGAATAAATTTAACAGGCATGTCCAGAATACTTACGCAAGAGAACTATCACATTAAAAGTGGAAGGATTAAATATGCGCAGCTTAAAATTTTCTTTCCAATCTAAAGAAAAATTGAAAGTAGTTGGGTAGAAGTTAACTCATCAGGGGCCATCATTCTCCTTTTCTGTTGTTACCCATTCCCAGGTCTTTTGTGTTGCTCTTAGGCCTAATTTTAAGCTTTCTTTTTTTAATTGGCGTTTAAAACATTTAATGGGTTTTATTTAAATCACAATATAAATATACAAACAGAAAAAAATATCAACACAGTACACTAAATCTGCACTGGGCCAACAGCCCTTCTGCTCCAGTTTCTAGCTACACCCAGGCTAAATAATTGCAACTGAGGAAGAACAGAAGCTCAGGCCAGATATCATTCAGCTTCTAAAAAGAAGTTCCCTGCTGCATTATTTTGATGATGATTTGTTACCCATTTTGGATCCAAGTAAGAGAATGGGGCATGGCATTTAAAAACAACAAGAACACTACAAACCTGAATGGAGTTAGCAATTGTGGAACACAATGATTAATTATGCAAACTGGAATAAATGTAGGATTATATCCATTCTATAGAATTTTCAGATTCAAGCTACTCATTTTTCCATAATTTGTTCTTTAGCATATTAAAAGTCGCACCAATTTATAAATAGGTTCCCTTTTTATACTTGTGAGATTTTTATGTCTCTGTGAACACTGAACTTCCAGTCAATACAGCAACTAAGCTTGCATCCTGTGCACACTTATGTGATAGTAAACTTAATTTTATATAGCAGGATGGCAGACTGAGTATGCATAGGATCAGGCTGCTAGCACTGTTTCGATGATATATCTTTGGTGAATGCATGCATATTGAGAGAATAGAAGGATCACAGTGGAAAGTCCCGTCCCCCCACCACACCTAAAACTTGCATGGATTACACATATACCATTGTTGGACATTGGCTTCATATAGACATTCACAGAATGTGCATAGGTTCACCTAGGCTTGCCATTCCCCTGCTTGGGGCAGGGGATCCCCTGCTTCCATCTTCCACCCGCTTCTCTCACTTACCTGGCCAGCAGGGGGGGGTGCACCCTCAGGGACTTCACTTCTCAGAAGTGACATCACACCAGCTGGGAGCACGCATGTGCTACATGCGCGTGTGAGAGGAAGATAAGGAGAAGGAGGGGAGGTATGAGCCAGTGTCCCACTCTCCTGCTGGGAGAGTGAAGGGACCTGGCAACCCTAGGTTTACCCCATGTGCACCAAGTCATCGTGAACATAATGTATGAATAGATGTAGGTATCCGAGCTCCTCTAGCGAGGGATCCCCCACTCCCACCTCCCGCCACCACTCACGTGGCTGGCAGGGGGGAGGTGTGGGAATGGGCCTCCTGGGCATGCTCCCAGGGCACCATGACAACATCACTCCTGGCACTGATGTAACTGCGCCGCCTGGGAACATTCCTGTGCTTCACAGTGGACCGATTGGGGTCCCAAACAAGTGACATAATTCTGTGGCCTTGGGAGTGTGTGGAAAGCATGCGTGAAGAAGTCCACAAAGGTGAGTACCAGGTCCATCCCCTCCCACCGGTGGGGCAGGGTAAGGGGCCCTGGCAACTCTAAATGGGACTCAAAAGTTAATAACCCTATCCAAACTGGTCTGGGAGTAAGCCCCATGGACCATTATGTGATGTACATGTTGTTCGCCATCAGACCCCTCCTCACGCAGGAGGGCATTTTATAGATGAAGTATCATAAACCCCCTTCCTCATATTCCATAAGCACAATTTCCATAATCAAATTTCCATAATCTTCCCTGATTTTCTTAGTTAGCCTTGCATGTGTACCGTATGTGGTCTTCTGTACATTTGCCTTTTATTTCTCTGTAATAAAAAAAACCCTTTCCAGTTGAACATCTGCCTGATTCATTAGAGAGTTCTCTATCAGAATAATACCCATAAACATTGGTGGAGATTTCTAATCCCCTCTTGCTTGCCTCTATAATGATAATTCCTCAATTAATTTGGGTAACAATGTCAGTAGACCTGCCTATGATTGTGTTGAAAATCTGAAAAGAATCCTTAATATTATGTCCACAGGACAGGGCAAGGGCTAAAATGAAGACTGCGCACATGATCAAATTTTAGAAAACTGTCTATGGCATCAAGGACGGAGGAAATGCTGCAGCATCACAGAGCAAACTGATACGTGCTTCTCTGGAAATCTTTTTAGATTTATTCCCATGTAAGGGTGAAGGACACTGGAACTGTAAGTAGCTTGGTTGTGACTTAGGGCCAAACTAGACATTACATCTGCCACGAGACAGATATTCCATCAGAGAACTACTGTTCCCAAGCTTTCTGTGACCTGGGCATAAATGTGGCTCCCCACAGCCATATTGGCTTGGGAAAAGTGGAGGGAGACGCTGAAGCCATTCTTCCCCTGCTACCATGCTCCCAAGCCAAACCATGCCCCAAAGTGCTTGGAAACATTAGTTCCTCAGTGTAATGTTCTTCTATAAGTCAGGCTATGGAATGCTGACCCAGCTCATGGCGGATGTCACATCTAGTTTGGCCCTCAGTCTATCCTATATTACAAAGAGGGTATAGTAATGCTTCTTAATGATTGTAGATTTCCACCCCACTCCCTGCTACAATGTGCCTTAATGGCTCTGGCCAAGCAGCCATTAGGATTGGAAGTGGTAAGTGATCTCATCTCTAGCGAAAGGCAGATATGTATGGGTTTTAAATTGGAAAAAAAGAGAGCCACAAAGCGAAGCAGGACGCCATGGCACAGAAGTGAGCAGAAGCACCTAGCAGGTCTTCTCTCTGGGGATCTGATGTTGAATAACAGACCGACTGGCACACTTCCTTGCCTCCACGTGTGCGCTATCTGTATATTTTTAAATAAAGCAAATATCACTCTCTAGTATGTTCTCCTTCAAGGAACAAACCCAGGTAAGCCCTAGTCCATAGAACATCTTACCACTCTGTAGGAAGGGCTTCTGTTGAAATATAGAGTTCCTTACAAAAGTTCACGCCAAAATAAACGAATCAGCCTCTAATGTGCTATATCACACTTCATGACATTTTTACAGTGTTGCTTTTACAGTAGAACTGTTTCAAAGAACAAAATAAAGCAACAACATTAGTAAGAGCACATGTGCGTGCACACAAAAGGGCCTTTGGAAAAAATCGATGAGTGTCAATATAAAGGACAAAATAAATTTTAAATGAAACTATACATTCTCAGTTTTATGATAAAAACAAGAATACACGTACACTTACAGAAATGAATTGAAATCTCTTAAAAGATTGAAAGAATGCATGGGTATAGGGTACTGAGGTAGAATTCTGAAAGGATATTTTCTGTAACATTTGAACCAATAAAGCACTCTCCAAACTCGTTTGCACGCCAAGCAACAATTTAGAAGTCACAACTAACTCTATGTCCTCATCAAGTACTATTGAAATAATGTTTTCAAGGTATAATTAAAAATCAACGTACAAACAAAAGATGTTAGACTGCAATTAAAGAAATATAAATTTACTGTTCACCCTAACATTTCCACTCCAGGAACAAAGAAGAGAAATGTCACTCAAACTGATTGTAGAACAATGCTAAGTATTGCATTTAGTGCTTCTAATTCATGGAGTACATATATTTTAAAACAAATATTAAACCTGTATTTAAAGCTATCTTCTTCCAAAATTACGATCATGAAAATAGAGCCATAAACACATGAAGCTGCCTTATACTGAAAGAGTATGAGTGTGTGTGTGTGTGTGGGTCATAAGTAGGCTATGATTTGACGGCACTTTCCGCCACCTCCATATGCATACACATGTGCATACAGAAGAGTCCAGCTCTGCAGAGCTGTATTGAAGATTTGACAATATCTTTGTTAATAAATACTACACAGAGTGTTTGCTTTTATTCAGATGGACCAGGGCAAGCAAACGGGGGAAATTGTTTGCTGTGATGCTGCCAGGGCTCAGGAACAAGCTGGGGGGCGGGATTAGAATGCCAATGCACAACTGGGCATTCATGTTCTGATCCCTCCTCCACTTCTTACATTCCAGGAGGGATGCAGTGATAAGCAGGAAGAGAGGAAAACAAATACGAATGCCCAGCTGCATGTCTGCATTCTGATCACTCCCTGCTGAGATGCAGCAAGAAGCTTTTGTGTGGGGGGAGATGAGTACTAGGGTTGCCAACAGGGCTGTGGGGAAATGTCCTGTTGTTTTATTGGAGGCTTAATGTGTGGAAATGCGCAGCTGAAGCTTTTCATAGCATGAATGTAAACAACATCCCACTAGCTCTGACCTGGATAGCCCAGGTGAGCCTGATCTTGTCAGATCTCCAAAGCTAAGCAGGGTTGGCCTTGGTTAGTCATTGGATGGGAAACCTCCAACGAAGACAAGGGCTGCAGAGGCAGGCAACGACAAACCACCTCTGTTAGTCTCCTGCCATGAAAACCCACCAGGGGTTGCCATAAGTCAGCTATGACTTGAGGGCACTCTCCACCACTCCATCAAGGCTCTATTTAGGGGGCAGGACATTTTCCCCTCAGACAACCCTAGACTCAAAACACTGACTCCCATATAGGTCACGGTGAGTGGGTCTGTCAGGCTGCTTGTACCCCATGGACTGTATGTTGCACACCCCAAAGATGGACCTGAAAGAACTGAAAGAGCCTATAGAAGCCAGTGGGTCTGCTTAACAGATGATGAAACCTGAACTACTAGAAACCCAATCTATGCCAAATTGGTGGTATGGCAAAGTGCTGTCAAGTTGCAGCTGACTTATGGCAACCCCATCAGGTTTTCAAGGCAAAAGAGGTGGTTTGCTATTTCCTGCCTCTGTATGGCAAGTCTGAACTTCCTTGGTGGTCTCCCATCCAAGTACTAACCAGGGCCAACCCTGCTTAGATTCCAAGGTCAGGATTGCCATCAAGGTCAGGACATTAGAAAGTAGGCATCACTTAATGGGTTTAGAGATGGCTTGCTGATGGAGCAAGACTCCTTTAAGAGGTTACCCTTTCATGAGCAAATTATTCTTATATCAAGACCTGGTTCTCCAATGATCCGGCATCACTTGATTGCTTAAATCGGTCAACTGAGTTAAAACAAAAATGTTTTTAAGGTGATGTGGAGTGATATGAGAATTCTTTCTGTGGTTTGTTATATAAACCTGCAAGTAAGTTAGAAAAATTCATATAGGAATAGGTCTTCAGTCTTATTTCTAATTATTTGTTATCACAAACAGGATGCCATTTGGGTGTCATTTTCTTGCAATGTGTATGCAGACTAGCATGTTTTAATGTCTTATGTTACCTGAACTTGCCTGGAGTTGGGAGCAGCTTTCACTCTTTCTTGTGATCTGACACTAGTTGGATATACTTGAGAAAATTAGATCTGATTTCAGGTTAAGCAAGTATGCATAGGAAATATACAACAAATTGTACTTGGATACTAATGACAAAAGTAAATTTAAATGTGACAAGAGTCTAAATATATCAGAACTAAAAAATTTGCATATAATTATGACCCACTGAACTATAGCCAGGAAGCCTTGACATCAGGCATATTTACTTCTGACCAAACAAAGCTGTTGGCTGCAATCCTATGCATATGAGTTTTGGATTATGTCCCAATGAACATTGTGACTTTCTTCTGAGCAAACATACTTGGCATTGAGCTGCAAGCACTTTTTGTACTTTGCAAGTAATATTTATCTCAGGGGCATACAAACAATTACTTGTGATGAGCAGCCCTGTACAGATGAAAGATTTTACATATGGATACAAATTGTGAATTAATCTCTTAACATCAAGAAGTAATTTAAGACTTTGTGATACAATATAAATTATTTTTATTTATTTAAAACATTTTAAGTAAGCCTAACTGTACTGTAGCAGACCAATACGCCTACTAACCCCTCCGGAATTAAGCACAGCAGAGAGTCTTGACAAATGTTCTCTGCCATGAACGTTGTAAATACACATCTGACTGTAGTAAGTACATATCTGAACTATGACTGTACTTACAAACATAATGAAGAGGGTAGGGTTGCCAGTTCTTGAAAGGCAAAATTCTACTAAGTGGCATGAACCACGCACCATGTAAAAGCTTTCTTCCTGCAGAGGTCTGATCCAAACTGGTGTGCACATAGGTTATTTAAAGGGATTAAAGTTTCCCTCTCTTTTAATACCTTGTATGCCAACTGCTTCCAACTGGGTTCACACACAAGGCACTCAAAGGGGATTCCCCCCCCCTTTCGAGTAGGTTGGTGACAGGCCCAATCCAGACTGGCCCCACACTCAAATCAAGACAAGCTTTCCTCACTTTGAAAAGCATGCATGGAAACAGCAGCATCTGTACACATCTCACCACCAGTGCATAAAATAATTGGAGTAGCTTTGCTTATGCTTATTTGATAGGAACATGACTAATAGAATTAAATAAGAAACCTTTTATTGCAGCTTGCTTCCTTTATAATCAAGGTTTTGGATTATAATAAGCGGCACAAAGTTGTTATAGGTCCAAGAAAACCAATTGGCAAGCTAGCTATTATATCCTTTAATATGGCTGAAAGCACATTGAGGCTTGAGTACCAGAACATTACTGACCAAGTTCCACCATGAAACCACATAAAAAATTTAATTAAAACTAATTCACTTTGCCAATTTTCAATCATCCATTCTTTTGGATGATTGAAAAATAATTCACTTCTATTAAATTTAGGCTAAAATTGTGATTTTATGCCCTATTGTTTTCAGTGAGTAGATTATGTACTTGTTTAACATTTTCCTTTTGAAACCAAACAAAAGACAGCAAACTTATTTCAATGAGGCTACAGTAAGGTCAGTTTTTTTTAACATAGTGAACTGCTTATTTTGTCACTGGAACAAAATGGAAACAACTGTTGTGTAGCACCATTTATGAGAGCCAGCCACAATTTCACAAAGTGTTGAGCAAGCTTTCAAATTCTCTACTGCTTTTGAATGTTTTTCAAATAGACCAGAACAAAGACCTACAATTTTTGTCAAAACTTAGCAGTTTTCCTCAACTTTTATGCTGCTAGAAAAAGAATCTGTGCATCAAAACCACTACAAATATTTTAGTCTACATTATGCTGAAGTTATAAGGCTGTCAGTATGTTTCCCCCATTTCCCCCTAAATGGTAAATGAAGTTCAGTGTATATAAAAGCAAAGTGATGCACACTGGAACACGCCCCCCCTCAAATATTAACTTCAAATATAGACTGATGGGGATTGGTGGAGACTGAAAGGGAAAGGAATGTTGGGGTTGTAGAGGACAGTGAAATGAAAATGATGACCCTGGCACAGCATCAGTGAAAAGGACAAACTCCATGCTGGGGATTATTAGAACAGGATTTGAAAATAAAAAGCCAATATTTTAATGCCCTTGTGTAGCTCTATGGTGGTGTGGCACTAAGGAATTCTGTGTGTAGTTTTAAAGCTGACAATGAAGAAACTGAAATTGTTAACCGTTTTCTATTCCTTTGCTCAATCATCAACCAAGAAATCAGAAGAAGATTGAGACTTGGAAGAACAGCCATGAGGGAACCAGAAAAATTCCTTAAGGATAAGGATGTCTCTCTAGGTACCAAGATCAAGATAATCCACATTTTGGTATTCCCCATTACTATGTATGGATGTAAAAGTTAGACAGTGAAACTGGAAATCCTTTTTCTAAATCAATGGCAATCTTATGCTCTCCCTCCAATCAAGCAAGAATTGAAACATTAAATCAATGGCAATCTTATGCTCTCCCTACAAAACTTCCCTCCTATCTGAGTAAAAAGCCTTTTTGAATAATTTGGTTTTGTATAGTTTGTAGAAAGCCAGGAGAGCGGGGACTCTCCTGTCTAGAGATGGGCACGAACAGAAAAAAAACATGAACATGATGTTCGTTGTTTGTTGCCATCCACAAACAGGGATTCACGAACAACCACGAACATGGCCCTGTTCATGAACATGTTCATGGTTGGCTGTTCTTGGGGGCCAGCAGGCTCTCCTCCAGCCATCATCCAAGTCAAGATCCCTGCTGCACCACTCCCAGAAACCTGACCTGAGCAGGCACCAGGAAAGGTACCAATAATAAATAACAGCTTGGCCCCAGAGCCTGGCAGCAGCCCTGGAACTTGAAGGGGTAGATCCCTATCCCACCACACACAAAGAAAATTCAAGCTCCAATCAAAATGCCAACAGCAGCTGTCTCTACCTCTCCAAAGCCAGAGCTGGGAGCTCCTCTCCTCCCTGGTCTTTGCTCCAAATTTGGAGCTCCACACTTGAAAGGAAGACCTTCCTATCAAGCTAAAGTGGGCTTAGATTGGGTTTTCCAGAGCAACAGCAGGAGTTCAGACAGAGTTCAGACAATCCCTGCCTAAGTTGCCAAGGGAATTGATTGCAGGTGCCAGACTGTCTGGCTTGACGAACAGCAATGAATGAGGCTTGCAACGACCACCTGTTCGTTTAGAACGGGGTCTCACAAACAGCTTGTTCACGAACAGCAGATTGGGCTGTTCGTGGCTTTTTTTGGTTCGTATTGCTGTTCGTGCCCATTTCTACTCCTGACCTCCTCAGGCAGACCATTCCATAGAATAGGGGCCACCACAGAGAAAGCCCATGTGCGGGCTGCTGTTGATTTTGCCCATGTGCAGGCTGGCACCTGCAAGAGACCCTGTTCAGATGAGTGAAGCTGCCATGGAGAGACAAAAGAAGTGAGGCCATATCTTAAGTATGCTGGGCCAAGGCCGTGAAGAACAAATCAAGCCTGAATTCTCCCTAGAAACTAAAATGACAAAACTGAGGCTATTGTACTTTGGTTATATCATGAAAAGACAAGCCTCTCTGGAAAAGTCAGTAATGCTAGGAAAAGTGGAAGGCAGTAGGAAAAGACAAGAACCCAGAATGAGATGGCTTGACTCAGTACAAGAAGTGACATCCTCCAGTTTGCAAGATCTGAGCAAGTCTGTTAATAATAGGATGTTTTGGAGATCTTTCATTCATGGGATCGCCAGAAGTCAGAAGCAACTTGATGGCCCATTACACATACATAACATGTGCAGTTCTGGTCACTGTATCTCAAAAAAGATATTTCAGTGATGGAAAAAGTGCTAAAGTGGGCAAGCATGATGATTAAGGGATTAGAGAAACTTTCTTATGAGGAAAAGCTAAAGAGTTTGGGACTGTTTTGTTTAGAAAAAGGCATTGGGGAAAATTATAGAGACTTATACAATTCTGAATTGGATGGAGTAAGTGGATAAAGAGAATTTTTTGCTTCCTCTCCCATAATGCCAGAGCCCAATGACGTTAATGGACCTTAAATTCAAGACAGTCTAAAGGAAGCACTTAACCGAATGAGTAACTGAATTGCAGGATTCACTAGTGGTGAATATAATGATGGCTACATGCTCAGATAGACTTACCCATGATCACTAAAGGGTACTTCCACATCCAGAAGCAGTAAACCACTGATACCAGTGATAGGATGCAGCCTCTATCCCCTATTTGTTGGCCCTCCGAAGCAATTGGTTGGCCACTGTATGAAACAGGATGCTGGGCGAGATGGGCCGCTGGTCTCATCTTGTAGATCAAGTTTCTGAGGAGACTCTCACTTGTAATATTGTAACTAAGAATATATTACAGTTTTAAACATATACAAAGTGAGGGTAAATTGTTTTGAAGGCCAAAGGCAATAATCTCTTTCAGTACTACGCTGAAAACCATTCTGTTCAACTTAACAGTGCTTATTATTATGTGCTACCTGAGGAATTTACTTCTCAAATTTCACTTGTCAGTTTCCCTTCTCCAGAAATTCTGGCTTCTCAGGTGTAAAACTCTTTATCTATCCATCTTCTGCACCACTCCCTTCTTTTCAAGGGACAGAATTTGATGGTATCATATCAAATGGCTGGTGGCCATAACAGGCCAGCCATCACAACACTGCCCCACCCCCCGCCCCCACAAGAGCTACTTAACTTGATATACTAATGTTAGTATATGTCAAATATGTAGAATGGTGACCTGTAGAAATGTCTTTGGAATGGGTGGGTAACATGGCAATTTAACTTTTCCATGCAGTCTTTTGATCTTCCGAAGCCACACTGATAAGTGTAGCCCACTGAGACTTGCCTGAAAACTCATGCTATGCATATCCCTGGAGGGAGGGAATGAGGTCTAATTGCATCAGTGTAGTCTTACTGGTGCTTAACAGAAAAAGTAATTCAGCTAATAAAAAGAGTAAACACTGAAAAACACAGCAACATTTTCAAGTATTTTTAAGTAGATGTATTAAAGTGATGTGCGTAGTTAAAACACCAACACTGCTTCTTCACTGTTAATTAATCAACATGCATATTTTTGTATGCCCATGGTAACCTTGTGAGTTGAATATCACTTCTTTCTCTCCATTTAAAAGAAACTTGAGGGAAAGAAGTTATTCCTGCTAAATGACATTTCCCTCACCTTTTCAGTGATTTGCAGGCAATGCTTTTAAGTCAATTGAAGTCAAAGGGTGTGACTGTTTAGGATTACAGTGCAAATCTCTTTCTGAGTGAGAAATTCTTTAAAATGATGAAATAAATAAAAGAGAGAATGCTGCTACTCTGGCCAGCTTTCTGTACCTATGATTGCAAAATTTTTTTTAAAAGAGGTGGTATAATAAGGTTGTATAGGCTATAGGGAGTATATATGATATTTTAGTGATGTAATAGAAAGATCTATAATATAGATAATAAGTATTTAAGGAATAGTATATTACACATATATATGTATCTTTTTTTTTAGTTAGTATATCTACTTACTATATACTTAAATAATTTCTACACTCTTAATTAAGATAAGTAGTATATTAAGCTTAGATGGTTAAGATAAGTAAATAGATTAGATTAGTAAAAAATGTATATGATATATTCTTTAGTTTAAGTTGGGTATGGAAAACTGCTGGGAGTCACTAGAAAAGGGGGGGATGGGGAAAATGTAATGGGATGGAAAATGATAATGATTTTTATGTTTGTTTGTAAACCCATACAATCCAATAAAAATTCTTTTATAAAAAAAAAAAAGAGGTGGGTGGGCGGTGGGGCTTTCTCCATTGGTGGTGCCTTTAATTTGGAATGTCCTTATTCTTTAAGGCTTGCCTGAACCCTATTTCACTATCTTTTAGATGCCTGACAAAAACATTTATTTTTAGCAGGGTTTTTATCTGAAAGGTTCCAACTTTTTTTTGTTATTTTACTAGCCTGAAGGCTCTTTTAGGAAGTCTGTTTTATGCTGTTAAATATTGTTCTTATGCTGCTTTTATGTCCCTAGTGGGCTCTTTGCTTGTTTTATTTCTGATTTTTGTTTGTGTTTAAGATTTTTCGTATTATTGTTTTTAAGTGAGCTGCTTCAAGCAAGTTTCTGGTGACGCTGCATAGCTGCTCCGTACACCATATAAATAAGAGGACAGTCATCATCTGAAACTATTGCTGAAGCTTTGAAGGTACAGGTGTATGCTGCCATGAGGGTCCTAACTGGATGGAGGAGGAGGATACAAATTGTTTAAATAAACTTAAATTTTAAAAATACCAACAGAATTAGGGGCTTGTATGCCAGGTGCTTCAGTATGAATATTTATTTCTAAGTAGTTAAGTAGTTTTGTTGGCTTTGGGTTACATCACAACTTGTTAACCTAGAGCAGTTTAATTGAACAAAATTCTCAATTTAAGTTCGTGCTAATGGGGTCTGAACTTGCTGAGACTGATGAGAGGAAAGGACACATGAGGGTCACAGTGACCAGTTCAGTGAAAATATCAACCCAGTGTGCTGCAGCAGTGAAAAAAGGCAAATTCTATACTGGGGATTCTTAGAACAGGGATTGAAAATAAAACAGCCAATATTACAATATCCCTGTGGCAACCTCATTTGGAATATTGTGTGCAGTTTTGGTCACCATATTTCAAAAAGTACATTACACAGCTGGAAAAAGTACAGAAGAAGGAAACCAATATGATTAAGGGGTTAGAGCACCTTTCCTATGAAAAGTCTTGGATTTTTCAGTTTAGGAAAGAGACTACTAACTAAAGGGGGACATAACAGAGGTTTATAAAAGAGAGAGTGGACAGAGAAAACTTTTTCTCCCTCACCCCAAATACTAGAATTCAGGGGCACCACTGAAGTTGATGTTCAAGATGGACAAATATGAAATATTTCTTTACACAATGAGTGATTAAAATGTGGAATTTGCTCCCAGAGGATGTAGTGATGACCACAGGCATAGATGGCTTTAAAAGAGGATTAGACAGATTAATAGACGATAAGTCAATCAGTGACTATAAGTCATAGTGACTAAAGAGGACCTCTTCATTCAGGGGAAGTAAACCTTTGAATACCAGTGCTAGGAGAAGGTTTCAACTTCTGTTCCCTCTTTTTTAATTTATATTTTATTCAGTAATTTTTCAGTTTTACAATCATAAACAAAAATTAAACAGATTTAAAATGTTTGAAAATGTAGTTGTCTCCTTAACATAAATGTAACAATATGGATGAAGTAGTATACAATACTTACAAAGTATTTACAGATGTACAACTATACAGTGTTCTAAGGGGGAAAAAGTTACTTCTAACATAGTCAAAGATATGCCAGCCTTTGATAGTATTCCATTTTATTCTTGGGGATATTTGGTTTGTGGATTCATTGTTAGTTAGCTATTCCAAAACTGGAAGCCATTGCTCCAAGAAATGGGAGTTGTGTTTTTGTTGTTCCATTTGGGCTATCTGATATGCCAGCTTTTCCATTATGAAATAGTCCCATAGTCGATCTTTCCAGTTTGTAACAGTGGGCAAACTTTTTTGTTTCCATTTAGAAGCAATAACTGATTTGGCTATTGATAAGAGGGTTAAGATAAGATTGATTCTAGTTCTTGGTATAGAAGGATCTGACCAAAGATTCAACAATATAACCTTTAGGTACCCCATACCCTGTGGTGGCTTCTATTGTTTTAATTGCATTATACCAGAAGTTTCTTATTTGTTTACAATACCACCATCGTGCATAAAAGTTCCTACTTCACCACACTGTTTCCAACATTTAGGAGAGCTTATTTTGCTTATATGATGTAATTTAACAGGTGTCAAATACCAGTGCATAAGACTGTTGACTGTGTTTGCATTTTGATATTGATAATCTTGGATGCAAAGTTATGCAAGTGCCAAATCTTTTTCCAGTTATCCTCTGATGGGTCAATGTTGCACTCTTTCTGCCAAATGTTTTGGTAAGAAAAGATTTTGTTTTCCTGTTTCACTTCTAATAGAATGCAGTATATTTTAAATATTGACAACCCATGTCCCAGTTTATCAGTCTTTCAAAGTCTGCAAGTGTTTAAAAAAAAATTATTTAGCCTGTTGGCTTTCTGTTAGGTGTTTTACTTGCAAGTATTCAAACCATGGAACCCTGAAAATCAGAGTTCTTTTCCAAATTGTTACCAGAACTGCTCTTTTAATGGGGGAATTAGCTTGCAGTCTGGATTTAAATTAGTGCGAGATCTTGACCAGCTATACCAGAGTCCTTCTTTCAGAACACTCGTGCAATAAAGAGGCGAGACTAATAAACGTGTTTTTACTAATAATGTTGCGTATGTCTAACTAGCACACACAGACAAGGTACACACAAGAGGCTAAGAAATACAGAGTAGGAAAAACAGAGCCAATTGCATTTGCAGGAGAGCCCACTTGAGATCGATGGAACTGGGTATACTCACCTGGTCACGGCGTGGAAGAAAGATGTAGCAGCGAAGTGTGATGGTATCTAATGCCTGCACTAGACCCGTAGAGAGAGGCAACGGAGGTTCAGGATAGGAATGGCACGCACCTGGCTGGGATCAGGAGAGGAATGGCATGCGCACCTCATGGCAGGGGAAGCCTGCTTAAATACCCCAAAACGTACCCTGGGGCTGGTGCCTTTCCCTGTGGTTCTCAAAAGGGGAACAAAGGCTTAATGGGTCTACAACTATCCCTGATGGGCCACTTTAGTGTCTAATTGTGTGATAGTGACACCCTTAGGGAGGGGACAAAAGAGAAGGGGAGAAATGCCAGGTGGGTTGATTGGATCTTGTCAGGAAGCAGGAACTGTCTTGATGGGATCAGCCTGGAATGAGATGGCTGTATTGATATGCATCCATTAGGTGTTCTGGCATGTAGCTGGCATGTTCAGTTGGCATGTAGCTTCCATCTCAGGGTGGCTTCCAGAGATATGCATATCAGGGTGAGGCTGGGCTCCGTGGATGTGACAGGAGCCTGGTCTGGAAATGGCTGCCGCAGAGCACACAGTCCATAGTGGTTCTTCTTTGCCTGGGAAACATGGCTTCTCCCTTGGCATGGTTTGGGCTTCCTAGCAGGCTGCCCAGTGGTGAGGGTAGACTCAGTGACCATCCTGCAAGGGCCTCTCCGCGGAAACTGACCAGGGGGTGCCTGGCCAGGCTCATGGAGATTCCCTCCGGCTGGCACTGTGCTGCTGGCAGCATGGCTCTGGGTCCAGGTGAGATAGGTGCCCAAGGAGGCAGGAAACAGGCTTAGGTGGCACAGTCCATTGCAGCAGAGAGAACAGGAAACAGGCATGGACAATGCTGCCCCAAAACAGAGCCTTTGATGAATTCATAAAACAGCAACACAGGAAACTGACACAGTTCATGGCAGGCCCCATAACATGAGGAGGGGGGGCCCTGGCAACAAAATGTGCTTTTTTTGTGTATTAGGCCTTTTGTAGTCAAATCTCTGATTGTTATTTTGTTATTCTGCCTCCACCAGCTGAGTGAGCTTGGGCTTTCTGCTGGCCTAAACCGCTTTTGTCCCACAAAGGGTGAAACTTGGGAAATAGTTGGACTAGTCTGGCCCTATTGGTGTCCCAGATTTTAATATCACTATTAAGGAACTGATTGGTTGTAACAGATTGGGCTTTCTGTATTTTTGTTCCAAAGGCTTTCCTGAAGGGATTTCCCTTCTGTATATGTTGATTCTATATGCCCTTCCAATCATTTTTTATAGAATTATTCAGCATAACTATGTTTTTGAGGTGAATTGCTTCATAGCAGATTTTGAGGTCTGGTACATCTAAGCCTCCCATATTTGCTGGTCTTTTTAGTATTTCAAAGGAAATCCTTGGGGGGGTTTTTTTTTGCTGTTCCCAATAAATCTATTGATTTTAGTTTGTCAAATTGTAAAGGTTTTATCTGAGATTATTATTGGAAGGGCTCTAAATAAATGCAATCTGTTCCCTCTTGTTGGTCCTCCATTGTAATTGGTTGGCCACTGTACAAGGTAGGATGTTAAGATAGCATGAACTACTGGTCTGATTCAGCAAGGCTGTTCTTATGAATCCAGATCATATTAATGGCATGAATTCTTTAACCACTGAAGGTCATAGCTCTAAAAAAATGTTCAGCCATCAGTGTACTTTTCTTTTAAGGTCACCAGATGCTATAATAACATTTTCACACCATGGTTATATGTAAAGTGATTGTAAGTGCCATTCTAAAACCAGTTTAGGATAGGCTTGCCAATCTCCAGCTGGGGCCTGGAGTTCTCCCAGAACTGCAACTGATCTCCGGAGTACGATTATCAGTTCCCCTTGAGAAAATGTCTGCTTCAAAGGGTGAACTCTACAGCATCACATCCCTGCTGAACTCCTGCCTCTTCACAAACCTCAGTTCTTCAGGCACTGTCCCCAAATTTCCAGCATTTCCCAACCTAGAGTTGGCAATTCTATGCAAGGTGGATTGTGAATTCTTTCTTGGGGGCAGGGCTCATTTTGAGGGGGAATGTGCAGGAACGCAGTTACGGCAGTTCCCCAAAGAGGTCACATGTCAGGTGGCCCTGCCCACCTGACTCTCGGCCATTTGGGGCCTGTTTCAGCCTGGATTGAGGTCAAAACGGCCCAGATCGGGCCTCCGACGGGTGGTGAATCACTCTCCCACTCAGCAACGGCCCGATCCTGATCATTTTGGGCCCCTTTTCAGCCCCTTTTTGCCATTTTGGGCCCAATGTCAGCCCTGAATGGCCAGGATTGGGTCCAAAACAGCCAGGATAGATGTCAGGGGGTATGGCATATGCAAATCAGTTATGCTAATGACACACTTTCAGTGATGTCAAGGGGCATGGCATATGCTAATGAGTTATGCTAATGAGTTCCTCCAGCTCTTTTTCTACGAAATGACCCCTGCTTGGGGGGCATTGATTTTGGTATTTGGGCTTTTCATTACAGTTACCATATAAACTGGGCTTGGGGAGATGTTATCTTTGCAAGAGATACTTTTGGTATTCTTTATCAATTTAATTTCTGTTCCCAGAGGGCTCACATGAATTGTCTTTCAATAGATTTTTGCAATTATTTCAGTTCATGAGCTTCACTGCTGCTCAAATTGGGAGATCCTTTTTTAAGCCTGGAGTGTCTGAAGCACCGCACATGTTTATGTTACTTTTGTTTCAGCCTACACTCAGGACGGTAGCAAAGTATTTATATATTGTATGCTGGAGTTCTACCGTCTAACGTAGTCAAAGTCTTTGATACCACTTGAAGTTTGCCAGATATTGAGAAAAAAGAGAAAGGGGCGGTGTAGAAAACACCTTAACAATTAAAGTTTATAAAACATCCCACAGACCTTTTGGGGGTATCAACCCAGTTTCAGGTGGGTTGCCATGCTGATCTGCAGAACAGCAGGATGTGAGGCCAGCGGCACCTTAGAGACTAACAAGATACCCAGTCTCCTGATTCTGTCATGAAGGAAATACGGTGTTAAACAAGAGTTTCATGAAACCCTCCCCTCCTCCTCACACTTGCAGACCGTGCAGTTGTACGCTTCACATTTTTCACCGAGCGAGGCTACTGAAGGGAGCTCAGCTTTCCCCGCCTCTTGTTAGCCTCCGCCTTTTCCTCCCGTTATCGGAGAAAGCCAAAAACCGATTCCCGCTCAAGCGAGCGCCAGGTGTCGCTGTGGCTTCCCTGCTGCAGACACGGCCAAACCAGCCCCGGCCCCCACTCTCGCGATTTTTCCAGGCGTCGCACTCTCGCGAGAACCCCGTTCTCGTATTATCTCGCGTGATTTGGAAGTTCCGGTCTCTTTGGTTCCCGGCGCGGCGCTATGGCGGTCGGCAAGAACAAACGCCTGACGAAAGGAGGCAAGAAAGGTGCCAAGAAGAAAGTGTAAGCGAGGCTAGGCGGAAGCGCGGGGATGAGAGGGACCTTGCTGGGCGGGAGCCGCGGCCTGAAAGTGTCGGATGCCGCCGATGTCGGTTGGATTGCGGGGCGGGGGGCTGTGGAGAAGGAGCGCCGCTGACATGGCGAGTGCCCGTATGCAGGGCTCGCGCCTAGCTCAGGCGATGGAAAGGCGGCCCCCGCATCCGAATCCTCGCTTGTCGCCTCGCTCGTTTTGCTGGCGCTTCGCTCGCGATCGCATTGCTTGAGCAGTTGGCTGGAGAGGAGGCATCCGGAGCGGTGCTTCCCCGCAGGGCCCCAGTGACTCCAGTTGGGACTGAGGCCCAGACTTCTTTTTGTGGGTAGACGATGTGTTATCACTTGCCCTCGAAATAAGAACGTGCTTACAAAACGTCCGAACTATGGGCAGTACGGTGGACAACGTTAAGATACTATCGTTTGTTCCTGCAAAGTGGTGTTCGGGTCAACGTGGCCAGAATTTCAGTGTTTCTTGCTGTACTGATAGAGATGGGAGGGAAGCAGTCCTGGTTTTACACCTGGAAATTAGACGTTTTAGTCCCAACCAGTGCATGAACACAGTCTGA
Organism: Eublepharis macularius; assembly: GCF_028583425.1. NCBI lineage: Eukaryota > Metazoa > Chordata > Lepidosauria > Squamata > Eublepharidae > Eublepharis > Eublepharis macularius. The sequence goes on from NC_072799.1 coordinate 56,809,354, forward strand.
ATTAATGATAATTTATAAGGAGGAAGAGGTGGCTCACATGGCTTTTTGCATAGGTAAGTGAAATGAGGATTGTAAATGTGTGTGTTAAAAAGTTGGCAGGTACTAAGAAAGTTGTACCTCTTTGAATAAGTTTGCTTTTGGATCTAAGGCAGGAAGGAGAGCCAGTATAAAAGCATTTTCTCTCCTTTTCTCTCCCCCTCTCAAAAATCAGGGTTGATCCCTTTTCAAAGAAGGACTGGTATGATGTCAAGGCACCAGCAATGTTCAATATTCGAAACATTGGCAAGACATTGGTTACCAGGACCCAGGGAACAAGTAAGGAATATTGTTATCTATATAATTTCTTCTGCCCTCAGTTGGCATTATTCTAAAGTCGGCAACTTGCTGAAGTGTGCGTGTGTATGCATACCTGCATACATTTTATATTTAATTGCAGAGTGGTTAAAGTATGAAGGTGATGGAAAATAAGTACAGAATAGGCAAAACAGAAGACTTGTTTTCCTAGTGAATAACTGAATTGTGGTATTTGCCAGCAGAATTTGTGGAGGCCATGAGTATAGATGGCTTTAAAAGTGGTTAGTCCAAATTATGGATGGTAGGTCCATTAATGGACTTGGTTAATAAATTTCCATTTTCAGAGGCAGTAGACCTCTGAAACCCAGTGCTGTGAGGCAAAATCAGGGAAGCCCTTTGCCCCTGCACTGTTCATTAGCTCTTGAGGGCAACTGGTCGGCCGCTAATGAATATCATGCTGGACTAGATTGACAGCTGGTCTGATCCAGCTGGGCTCTTCTTCCATTCGTAATATTTATTCAGAGGCTTCAAAGTATGGTCTTATGCAAAGCTGTTCCCCATTTTTAGGGTGTAATCCTGCTTAGTATTTCATTGTTAGTTTGTTATACTATGCAAGCTTATTTGGAAATAAGTCACTTTGAATATAATGTCATGATTACCAGATGTTTACTTGATATTATAATCAGTGGGCAGTTTAGAGACTGCCTATAATGCATTAACACAGTTCTGTATTTACAGAAATTGCCTCTGATGGACTAAAAGGCCGTGTATTTGAAGTGAGTCTTGCTGACCTACAGAATGATGAAGTTGCCTTCCGTAAATTCAAACTGATTACAGAGGATGTGCAAGGAAAAAACTGCCTGACAAATTTCCATGGCATGGATCTCACACGTGACAAAATGTGTTCAATGGTCAAAAAGTGGCAGGTTAGTAATCTCTGTTTTCATTATGTCATACTATAAAACTAATTTGTTGCTGATTGACTAATAAGAGAGGAGCAGAGAGTTACAAGTCTTAAAATTTTTCAGACAATGATTGAAGCCCATGTTGATGTCAAAACTACTGATGGGTATCTTCTACGCCTTTTCTGTGTTGGCTTCACCAAGAAAAGAAACAACCAGATTCGCAAGACTTCCTATGCTCAGCATCAGCAGGTCCGCCAAATCCGGAAGAAAATGGTGGAAATTATGACAAGAGAAGTACAGACAAATGACCTGAAAGAAGTTGTCAATAAGCTGTATGTTGAGTTTTGTCTCTGTTTTGAAAGAAGGCTGTTTTCATTCAGTATTAATTTGTTTTATAAGCAGTTTATACAAATATAACAGTAACGTGTTTTATGTATTGTCGAAGGCTTTCACGGCCGGAGAACGATGGTCGTTGTGGGTTTTCTGGGCTGTATTGCCGTGGTCTTGGCATTGTAGTTCCTGACGTTTCGCCAGCAGCTGTGGCTGGCATCTTCAGAGGTGTAGCACCAAAGACTTTGGTGCTACACCTACACCTACAGCCCGGAAAACCCACAACAACCACAGTAATGTGTTTTGATTGTTTAATTTTCTTTAGTGAAATAGGGCCCACTTGTATTACTGTGTTTTTTAAACATATTAATGCTGGCAGAACTATATTTTTAGTTGTGCTCAACAGACAATCTTTGTCCTTAAGATTTTGGCATTTATTATCAAACAAAAGACTGTATTTGGAGTTTACAGTTGGTTAGTATTATTAGTAAGGGCTCATCTATTTTCTAGTTGTATTTACTATTTACTGTTATAAGCATTTTTTTTTTTAAGAAATGCCATATGATGTGCATACTTAGTCTGGACTTAAGGGGATGGAAGAGAAAAGTTCAAGGAACTTCCAGTTTATGCAGGGGATATTAATTGCTCTGTGGACTCCATAAGGTGTTTTACAGTTTTTCAAAAATCTTTATTTTACTTCTTACTCTTTTTACAACCTAAGTCATAAACAACAAACCCTCATCCCATGGGAGGAGAACCTAAAAGGTAGTTATCGTGTAACTTAACAGCTGCCAAAAATTTCACCACACAGAGAGTACTTTGTTTATCTTTGTCTCTGAGTAGCCAAGATGATTTTAGTTCTGGAGAGAATTCTGATTAAATAATGGAGAAATCAATTCAGCTCTTAGTTTTGAAAATTTAGCACAAGTCAAAGATGTGGTCTACAGAGTCAAATCTTTCTTCACCTCTATGTTCCTTCTGCCATACATTTTTTCCTTGCCCAATCTCTCCAGTCCTGATAGATCAATTCACACCATTGTACCTATCTGACTAGATCATTGGATTAATTTTTATTTCACTTCCTTGAATGACTTATCAAATTATCTGTAACTGTCTCTGATATTGCTCTGAAATAGGTAGCGTAAGTGTACTTTCTTTAGCATAGTTTGCAAGTTCATTTTAACATGAATTTTACTTAAAGCGCTGTAACTGAGCTTGACCTTGGCTCAGACTGAAATTCAGTCTCCGAATTGCTATCCTTTCTGACTGTAGTTGGGTGAAGTAACTCTGATACTCCTGCTTGCGTTCTAATAGACGTCAGAAGCAGAAAATAGTACGCTGCCCTTTCGGTGTTTAGTGGGAAGTATTGCATTTGGTTTAGGGATTTGAGGAATACTAATGGTTGAATTTTGCCATCCTAGGATCCCAGACAGCATTGGTAAAGACATAGAGAAAGCATGTCAGTCCATCTATCCCCTTCATGATGTCTATGTTCGGAAAGTCAAGATGCTTAAGAAGCCCAAGTTTGAATGTAAGCACACCTGTGTCTTTCAAAACAGGGTTCTGTGTTTTATTTGATGTGGGAATGAATGATGACAACGTGTTTCGGTCCCATATGAGAAAGTGATTAATTTTTCCCAATGCTGACATTCCCATAAATCAAAGAGTGAAACTTCTTACTGGTTTTGGAAAAGATTTGGTACAAATTATCTTGAGAGCACTATAATAGAAATTGCACTTTTGTTTGAGTTTATAAAAATAGCGTATGTTGACAATACTTATTTAATTTGTTTCATTATTATTTGTAGTGGGCAAGCTGATGGAGCTGCATGGTGAAGGTGGTGGTGCTGGCAAGCCGTCAGGTGATGAAACTGGCGCTAAGGTAGAACGAGCTGATGGGTATGAACCCCCTGTGCAAGAATCTGTCTAAAGCTGTACCCAAAAATAAAAGATTTAATATAAACAAAGTGGTTGTGTGCTTTTGTAAATAATACTTAGTGGTACTTACACTTTTAAATCAAGCCAGTGTTTCTCAAAACTGGGTTGAGATCCCAACAGTGTTGTGACTCAGATTGCAAGGCCAGGATGAATGGTATGAGATAATAGACTTATAGATAATAGTATTTATAAACTGATCCAATGTTAACTGTGTTGGAGAGGGAGACAGTACTTTAAGAAGTTACATAGCAAATGGCTATTAGTTTAGAAGTTCAAAAATACAGTAAGCTTAGAAATGGGTCTCATTTCAGAAAGTTTGAGAATGATTTAACTGGTTTGCTAAGAGCCTGCTTGTAACTTTTAAAATAGACTTAGTTCTTTGATGCTTCAAGGTAATATTGTTCTGTAACTGCTGTTGTCCAGCACAAGATTACTAAAATGGACCACCTTGAATAAAATAAAAGGGGATACATTTGAGCCATTTTTGCATCTAAGGAAAGATTACTTATTGTCAGTCAGATGTTAGAATGAATGTGCCTGTTGCTGTTTACACAGAAAGTGTGTACTGTTTTGTGGATAGTCTAGCATCTGTGCCTCTTCAGCATAAGTACACTATTTCCCTTGGAAGAAATTCGTAAGTTTTGATATTAGCAGTGAAAGCTAATTAAGGTCTACCAGTACGAGTTTTCACTTCACTTGGGTGGTTGTTTCATAAGACACGTTCAAATAAAATGCGTTGGCATTAGCTTGAAGAGAACTGCTTTTAGTTGGAGTATTGACTCATGTAATGGTTTGTTGTTTTTTAATACCAGTTCCTGCAATTCATCTTGTTTCATAGCCAAGCTGTAGGTCATATTTTGTTGTACTTTAGTTGGTAAGAAAGCAGTTGCACACTTTCTGTATTTATGTAGTCCTGGAAATCCAGGAAATGCCACTCTCTCCTTTACTCAACAAGTTGCCAGTCCTGAATATATAGCAGTATAATAAATTTGACACTGTAGATCTATACCCGACTCTTCTCAAAAATGAATCAGACAAACAAATGTTTATTGATTTAATACAAACTTTACTGGTGCAATAGATCAGTGTAAAATGGTAATTTCTAGGAAACAAAAATAGCATTTGTGCACAAATCATTGATGGACAGATTATTCTATAAGTAAAAAGCTTAGCTCCAGAGAAGTACATCTGAAACTAATACGGCAGATTTTTCACCACCATCTTCTTGCTGTAGCCCACCTCAAAACCATTGGAAGGGGATAGGACCTTTGGAAAATTCACACTGAGATGGTAGGATTGTAGTTTTCTGGATCTAAGCTGCTACATGGAACAAAGTCTCTAGTACTAAAACAGTCTGTTACATTCATGATTGCATAATATTCATTTATAAACCAATTGAGAAAAGAATCCATCCACAGAACTGTCTTTATATTCAAAGATTAGAGTGTGTAACCCCAAACCTATGCTCTCTTTCTAGGAAGATGTCAACTAGATAAATACATTTAAATACAAATGGTTTTTTTTCAAGTGTAGCCCACATTTAATACACATACATTAAGAGCCCTTTAGATGGCACTGTTGGAGTGAAGTTGCTGCGTTTGTCAGTCTTGATATACAAAATTGAGAATACTTGGGTTGCTCAGCCAGATGCTTATTTAAATGTATGAAATGCTAATGGATGTAATATTTATCCATATTGTCTGTCTTACAATAGTAATTAATGCTTATTCATTAACAAGACTAAACAATAATTCTCCACTAGCGTAAATGTCTAAATCACTACTTGCTCAGAGTACTTTTATGAATTCATTGGAACACACAGTCAACAAATAAGTAAACATTGCACTCTAACAATCTGGAATATTCTAACTTCCAGTAACTTGTGTCAATACCTCTTTTCAAAATATAGACAATAGTATGCATTGGGAAAGTCTTGAGGCTGTGATGCAGCAACCAACGTTTTTATGTAGTGCAAGGTGGTGGTGGTTGCAGGGACCAAACAAAACTTCTCATAAGGAAACGGGAAACTACAAAGCACAAATAGGTCTTGCAAATCTAAAAGCTTCATGGCAAGGTTAGGACTAGCTGTAGGGCCTTTACATTTCTGGGGAGAGTAATCCCAAATTTCGACTTGTACAGCCCACATGTTGCACTAAAGTATTTTCTCCATACCTAGACCAAAAGCAAGTGGGCACTTAAACAGTATCTATGCATGCAAAGGCACTGAAGAAAGTCATCTTGAAGATGGAGTACCTAGAAACAACTGTTTGAAGCTAGTAGGCAGATGAGTGTATTCCATGAGATACACATCTGGTTTTGGTGTAGACAGATGCAGCTCAGTCCTATCCATATGTTTTATGTCAAAACATAGACTTGGATCCAGTGAGGTACAAGCAGAAACAAAAGTACTTAGGCACAGATCTACTTGCTCGTGATCTTGTGCAGCACCTAGCACTTTCCTCCTTATGGTGTAAAGAAGTGAGGATATGGTGAGTTTGACTTGGCATGTGTTTTTGTTTTATTTCTGCATATGCAGGAGCTCCACTGTGGCAATTTTGTATTGGTGCCAACCCATAGTGAGACTGTGTACCTAAAACGGAGGCCAGTGTTAAGTGCAATAAAATGCTCCTGTACCTGCAGGATTACTTTGAGTCAGTTGTTTTCAGAAACTTGCCTGTCATGATAATTGTTGGGGATTTCTTTCACACTACCTCATTGGAAGTTACTGTTGTGTATAGGGGCGGCGGGAACCCTGTATATAAAATCCATAGGATTTCCCATTATATGCATGACGAAGGATGTATTCTATAATGGCCATTGTTGGAAAGATACTGAACTGCAGCTCTGGCTGTAAATTAGGGGTCCCCAACCTTTTTGTGCCTGCGGGCATCTTTGGAATTCTGACACAGGGTGGTGGGCACAACCATAAAATGGCCATACACAAAGGAAGCCCAAGTGTTGGGGATAAGGGAGGTGGGGTGATTTAACAAAATGTGGGGAAGGAAGAATGAGAATAAAACCAACAGTGTATGGTGGTGGCTGCTCCTGAAAATTTTTTTTAAAAATCCATCACCAGCCAATTGGAAGAGGGCCACATGGTGCCCATGGGTTCTTCATAAGAATGGGTATAGCAGACAAAAAAACAGGAATTGTTGCTAATAAGCAATTGCTACTAATTTTGCTGATTGAAGTTTCTGAATAAAAGGAACAGTTATATCTCCAAGTTTAGCAGGAAATGTTGGACACAACATCAGGTTTTCACAGTGGGAAACAGGACAGTAGAAGATTGACATCCTGTCATTCAAAAGGGTTCCCTTTATGATGCTTAAGTTGTGGATTTTAAAAGTTCATCTTTTTCAAAGCATGTTTACTATTGCATAAAATAAAGTTCGCTTTTCATTGGCTTTATGTGTACACTAACAGCCACCTTTATTAATGAAAGGGGTATGTGTCCAGTTAAATATTAGTATTATTGCATCTTAGTCTATTCATTAATGCTCTGATAAGGGTTTAAATTTTCACTGAAGGTAAGACTCCTTTATAAGGCCAGTTTCCAAACTAGAACTGAATGCTGCAGCAAGCCTATTCAGTTCTCATTCAGAACTATTTTCTTCTAGTAGTACTAGTGGATATTCCTGGTCAGTTGACTACCCAGACTACTGTTTGGATAGTCAATTCCTTGACTACCCAGACAGTAGTCAAGGAATTACAGAACTCGGAAGCAGCAAAAAGTAGTCCTGAATTCTAGAGAATCTGAAGCATTTTGGTGTATTTCTCAGCCACCATAACTTTGGGCATAGCAGGAAGAAAAAGTATTTGACTATGCCACTAGAAACATAATGGAGAAGACTCCTCTGATGTAGAAGTCTGGTTTTCAAACTCTTGAATGGTAGCTAATCCCAATTTGTTCATATAATGCAACTACTTTTGGAGTTCAGGCTAAATTTATTCTTACTGTCTGGTTTAATAAGATTTCTAACGCATACATGCAGGTTTCCTACATTAATTAGAAGATAAAATAAAAATTACTTAGATCTATTTTACAAACAGGATGATAGGTACATTGTATCCATCTGTTTGCTATTCTTAAACTTCTAAGAATTGTGTGAAGTAAAGAACCACCAAGCTCTTGTTATGTTCAGACAATATATAGCTCAGGTGTTAAATATACACTTCTGAATTTGAGAGACCGAAAGAAGTAAAATCTAATTAAAGACAACAAAGTTAGGAAAACAAGCAGATGCAGCCATTCAAATTGCAACTGTGTTCAGTTCCTACATTAATGATAATTGGTGGTGATTGCATTTTCCCATTCACATACGATGAATGTCTGAAGTTTCATGAAATTAAAATGCTATCCTTTAACCATACCTGTTCCTAGAAAGCAAAAGCTTGATGAAATGATAGGTATAATAAAAAATACCAGAAAAAGATAAAATACATTTATGATGAACAGATACACTGGAGAACTAATGTTGGGTAACTGAATTAGTTATCTAGGAAGCTGTGGAGTCCCTCCTCAAGAGTTGAAAAGGATGAGTATGTAAACCAAGGCCTAGCTCATACAAGCAGCAAAATGAGGTAATAAAATAACTCCAAGTGGTGGATTCCAGCTTTTAAAGGTTTGCCAAAAGGTTATATCCTTTTTCTTTGCTTGTTGTGCTGGTTTCCAAGGGGCAGAGCAGAGAAACGATTTTTCACCTGCAAGTCACAAGTGGTGCTGTCCATTTTGCCGCCACCTCTTGCATATGTGAGCCAGGCCTCTCGAGGAAATCCAGCTCTTTCAAGGGACTGACTAAAAGTAATAAGATGCCTTATACCCATTATGCATTGTTTTAAGAGTAATTAGTCTGTACTAAATATGCTGCATGCCTACAGTTGAGTGCAACTAAGAATTTGTGCTGGGAATAAAGAGATGAAATGAGAGCCATATTTAGTTCACTGTATTTTAGGAAGATTGGGTGGCCTACTTTATATTGCCCAGTAGCAGGATTTGGTACAATACTAAGGTAGCACTTCTTTTTTAAAAAATTAAGATCTTGTACAATCTCATATATGTTTATAAAAATAGTGCAAAAATGCATCTGATAGTCAACGATTATATCTAGTGATCATAGATGGCAAACTTTGCAGCCTGGAATATCATGTGCTTTTGTGCTGGAAAATTGTTGACGTATAACCAGGCTCCTAAGAAATGGATTTCAGTTTTAGAATTATTGCAGAATCTGGACAAAATTTTTAGGAAATATTCCAGACTTGCCATGTAGCTCTCCACTCATCCAGTCTTCATCTACAGAGTCTAGTTCTGTTATTGTATCACCAACCTGCAAAAAGAGAGTAAAAAAGTTAATAGAATATCTTTTAAACTATTAGATCACTGATACTCATTGACAACATAGTCATAAATTCTTCAGTATGGCGTTTATAATACAAATATGGGGGGGGTGACTGAAGTGAAGATGGAGCAAAATGGAATGTCACCCACTGAAAAAGCGAATTATGTAGGACTGGAGTATATGGAGATGTTCAAATCCACATTGTGTGGGTGCTAACTGATCATGTCAGGAGTTGCAGAAGAAAAGTTTTGATGACTTAAAAACAGACTTCAGATGTTAACTGCAGGGAAATTCTCTTAGTATATTCATTCAGTTTCTTTACTGTTAAAGAAGAGAGGCCAAAAAAAAAGTTCACATCTGCTGTATCATGCCAGTATGGGCAAATGAGCAAACGCTGGCTCTACTCACTTGGAAGGAGAGCTCATCTACATTCTCTGCATGAAAGTCATACATAGCCTGGCCTCTTCTTCTCTTCCCATGTGGAGGTTTTGGTCCTTCTGCAGAACATGATTGTATTACAATTTAATTGCTGCTTTGGAAACGAAAAGCAACTTTTGACAATCATCAAGTAAAGTAGAAACTTGTGTACATGAGTGTGTGTTTAAAGAAGAGGCGGGAGAGATCTGGAGGAAGTACTAGGCTTGAGTTTAAGGTAGTGCGGTGTAGCAAATAGAGATGCAAGCAAGAAATAGACCTAAGAAACAGCATAAAGTGTATTACAACTTTTATAGTCTTCTTATGCACGTTTACATATTTCTTTCAGCTCTGTACCTGAGCAAATATGTACAAAAATGGCAGGAAAAATTCCTTCTTTTCCGTTTAGTCTCCCTCTGTACCATTCTGAGTCCAAGTGCTCCAATATCAAGATGCGATCTCCCTTTTTAAAGGATAAGTCCTCACTGGTTTCTGCTGTGAAATCATGGAGCGCATCACACCATTCTCCAGGATGCTGTTCCTGCTGTGAAGTTAAAAAGGGAGAGGAGGCTTGTTGAGCGAGCATGGCTGTGGAAGGAGGAAGAGCTCTTCTAGTGATCTTTTGAAATCAAAGTAACCATTAATTCCATACACATACTTTAATAATTGCTGACAATAGAGAAATACAAGAGCCTGACCATATCTCAGGCTAAAGATGATGAGCTTAGTTGAAGAACATATTTTTAAACTTTTCTGAAAGACAGCTCCCTGCACTGAGCGGGTTGGTGAGACACAAAAACAAGAAACATAATGGGTGGAAACTTGAACTCTTCAGTACTTCACTTCATAAACTTTAGCATTAGTTCACAGCCTTAGCAACCAGCACCAAAAGAAAACAACAATAAAGGTAATCCCAATACTAGTTAAAACCCATAAAATGTCCATTAAACTAAAATACATAATAATTTAAATTATAACAAGAAATGGAAAAGTAATAGTAACTTACTGTTCCTATATTAATGTATCAGATCCAACCCAGAACTCACACATCAGACCCAGCACGGTACTCACAATTTATCCATTAGCTGAACTAGCAACAGAGGATTCTGACAGTCTTTATAACCCAAGTGGTAAACTTTGCCATTTGTGATGTTACCCATTTGTTTTTGTCAGCAAGCAATATTACAAGTGTATTCTGGTCTGAGCTCCCTGGATATTGTACTAAAATATTCTCAAGATATTGTTCGTATTCTGCTATGACTCTTGGGCACCAAAAACCATATGGGCTCGGTCCTCAGTGGATCTCTGATCTCAAGGGGTCGACAGGTTCATTATATGGAACCCCATTACAACGACCTTTTAACATTGCCAGTTGTAAAATATCCAAACATGCATTAGTAAATGTCTTTCTATTCTCAAAATTTAATAGATCAGTAAAATGACAGGTTAAAGGGAAGAATAGAAGCTGCTTATAGAGAGAGGCTGTTCTCAGGGTTCTCAATAATGTAGCATTCACCTAAACACTTATTCAACAGTCTTTGTTTTATTATTTTATTTATTTTTGTTATTTATAGTCTGCTTTTCTCACTGAGACTCAATGTAGATTACACAATGTGCATCATAATAATTATTTTGCTGCAAAAAAATCAAGCTTCCTCAAATAGTCTTCTGAAAATCGAAGTTTAGCTACTAGATTGAATATTTGACGTCACCATGAATTAGCTTTCATCTCATAATCCCCTTTTATTCCCCCACCTCACCGTTCAATGGTGCTGCACCACTCCATCTATTGCAAGTTAAAAAGAAGAAGGGCAAAAAACAAGGACTGGATCCTAACTTTCCAAGGTTGTTAATAAAAATTGTCTTAATTCCTCTTTACCCAATTTTTCCCTGAAATTCTGCATTCTATTTCTTTTTCAGAATTTGGACTTTTGTTTCTAATAAATTCCTTTTTGATCAAAGAGAAATTTGAAGAGAGTCTGAAAAATCTGACTTTCACTCAGTACATGTTCAGAGGCAGGCAGTGTCTTCCCCAGACTTTCTATAAGATCATCACCTCGTGGTATGTAACATAAAACAATTACAAGTAATGAAGCTACAAAAGGATGCACTGGATTTCTCTTCAAAAACAAATCAAAGAAACATGAAACAAATCACTATTTGAAAAGAAAAAGAATGAGAGGGATCAATGGCTATATCCTAAAAGTGAATTTCAGAAAAATACATTCCCCGTAACAACACTATAAATTTTCTTTTGCATATCCAAGTGGCATTTCTGATTGCTCAAGCTTCCCATCCACTCTCCTCCTACTACTCATCCCTCACACTTCCTGAGGATCTACTGACCCCAGGAACTGTATTTCAATGAGCACTGCAGGCTGCACTGGGTTGGGGTGTGTGTGTGTGCGTGCGTGCACGCGCGCACGCGCGCACGCGCGCGCCCTTCAACATGTTTAAAGAACACACTTGAAAAACAGATGCATCACACTCTCCACTATTAAGTAGCCTACCTGTGTCACTGATTGGCAGTTATTTTTCTTATTCTTCAGTGCTGCTCCACCATCTTTATAAAAAGAGATCAAGTTTAATGCCAGTAATACTAATGCAAATTGAAAAGTGGTAACTATTTTTAGATGTCTTTCTTTGATTCCTATTTAACTATTTTTTGTTTCTCATCTGGTTTGGAAAAAAAAGAACTGTGTACCAAGGGCATATACTTACAGTGCAATTCTAAACAGAGTTACTCCAATCCAAACCCTCTGAGATCGATGGGCTTAGACTGGCGTAACTCTGTTTAGGATTACCATGTTAGTGAATGTCAACAAAGTTAAATTTCCATGGACTGGTGTGTTTACAGTGTGTTTGCAACCGTGCTATGTTGTCAAACAACTCTATAATTCCACCACCACCCCTCCACCCCATATGCGGTTAGATAAGCATTTGGCACCAAATTTGTTGTAACACTAATACAACATGACATGGCATTAGAGTTTGTTATTTTGCATAATGTGCTTAGAACTTGTTTTATTCTGAGATTCAGCAAGTATTAGGATCAGGCTGGAAAATCCCTAAATATCTAACACAATCAAGCATCCCTTTATATGAAATTAGCAGATAAGCCTAAATAAATTAATGTTCTCACTAGGTTTACACAGTGTGTGTTCATACTAAGCTGGAGCTTCAGATTTTTGTAGTGTGTAAATAAATTTTAATTTTTCTCACATTTAGGATATATTTGCAATGAACCTAATCATAATCTCTGAAACAGCTTCAAGTTGTATATACAAAAACTCAGAGAATTCTGCACTATGTGAATCTATGTGATTCTTTCCAGCTGCAAGGTTCTTCAGTTCAGTTTATTTTAGTATTCATAAGAAAACACTTTTCTTTGTGAGGTCACCTTTTTGGCTATGTGAGTTCTGAGCACCCAGACACATCAGTGAGCTTTTCGTTTTTACTTTTTACCTGGTGCTGGGAGATCTTCAATAACTTCTACGAAGTTCAAGGGGAAAATTCCAGTAGCACCTCTCAGCTCTCCTTTAGCCCATTCTTCATTGATATAGTCCTTTAAAATAATAATTTCACCTTCTGAAAAGCTTAATTCGTCATTTTGATCTCCAATGTACTCAAATCGAGCTATACATCTAGGGCCTCTACAAAAAATAAACCATAAAACAAATTAAAAAGCAATGGTTTTCTTTTAAAAATACTTTCAAACTTCTGTATATCAACCATCACCATATTTTATTTCTGCTAAATACTTACAATTATTTAAACTCCATGAAAACCAATACAGTATCACAAAATATGTCAGGTAAAAACAATAGACACAAACAACAAGAGAAATCTGCCACAAATCGTATTGGACAATAAAACTGTTTTAACCTGGCATCACAAAGAAACAGAGTTAGTGTCATACACGGGTCCCCAGAAAGAGAGATCCTGGGTGGGAGGTGCAAGGACCTCCCCTCAACTGCCAACCACCAGCCCTCTAAAGAATTGCAATAAGGCCTCTGAACCAGATCTCAAGAAATGAACAAGTTCATACGAGACAAGTAGATGTCTTATTGTACTTATGAGCAAACTGCTTGTGAATGACATCGAACAAACAGCCTGCCTCCATGAACTGGCAAAAGCATCTTCCCCCACCTTCATTTGCCATCAACTGGTAGTACTTTAGCTACCCAAAATGCAAATTACTATTAGTAATACATAGCTCAGGATGTTCTGTTTACAGTAAGGTAGTCATGACACTCGGGGACCACTCCTGTCTGACTGTCCCCTTGCACCTGTTGGGCTCTGCCAAGGTATTGTCTTCAGTTGGCATACTGGATGAAGAGATGTTATTCTTAATACATCTTTTCCAGCAGGCCAGATGGTTCAAGGTGGCAAGTGCAGTGCCATATTGCTTGATTATGTAGTAGAAGGTGTTACTTTGCCTTGCAATTCAAGGAGGAATGCACAAAGTGAATTGGAGATACTCAGGAACGCCAGATGACTGATGTGAAGCTGTGTTTCCTGTAGCAACTACAGCTGGCTGAGGGTGTTTCTGCCACAGTGGCACCTTTCCCCCAACATGAGGCATCCATTGTGAGCATTATCTCAAATCATGACACAATGACAAGGACCCTCTAATATTTGAGCACCAAAGATGGAATGCTCAGCAGCTTCTCCCAAGCAACCAGAATGAGCTGAAAGTTGTGGTTGAACCAGCACTGGAGAAGTCTTATTCTTGCCTTGCAAACTGGACAATGACTACAAAGGCTACCATCAACTGGACCCTCCAGGATCTGTAGCAAATGTTGCAGGAAAGACTTCACCAGGTGGTGGCCCTATCCGAGGGAAAATAAGCTTTGCCTGAAACAATACAGAAGTGTCCCTCTAAATTGGGTGGTCCTTATAGGGAAAGTGGTGTGATTTCTTCCCACTGACATATAGGCCCAAGGAAGAATGCAAATTCACACATGACGGCAAAGGGACGGACAAGATGAAGACATGAGGAGTGTCTCCAGTGTAGGGAAAAACAGCATTGGAGATGCATTTCTATTACTGCAATATGTTTGGTAAATGCAGGCAACTTGTGTTTATAGTTGATGTTTCCCTTGACCACCTAAAGGATTGGATTCAGATGTGGAACTAGGTATTTTGAGATCAACAGAAGCAAGGCAGCATTAGGGGAAGGACAGACACTGGGGATAGACACGGGGGCCACCATTCTGAACTTCTTGGGACTGATATACTTGGTTAACCATTCTGAGGTTAAGAATGGGGCAGAGACTTCTGTCTTTTGGGGATGGGAGTGAAGAGTAGAACTCAAGAGCCCTTGGGGAAGCTAGTAGTGCTTCTATCACCCCTTTCTGCAAAAGCAGTCCATGTTGTCGAGGATGGTGGGGTTGGGGAAATGCAGCTAAATACTGTGGATGTGGAAGGTGAAGTAAACACCAAAGCGATGCATAGTCACAAAGCTAATCAGTGGGACAGTCAAAGACCGCAAAGTAGTAGCAGGTACTTTATATCTATTTTAAAAATAAATAGGAATAGTTTAAATCACTTTTTATTCTGTCTTTTTGAAATGTAAATCCATCATAAAAGCCTAATCTTATGATAAAATAGGTTTTTTTGCCCCCTACAGTAGCAACTTGTAATAAATAAAAGGGTTATCACAGAAGACAAATTTTCCCATCACCTTACTGAATTACTGCTGTATGTATTAATTTAATTTTCTGCAATCTATTGAAGAAAAATAAATTAAGTTAGGGAAAAATAAGAGGCACAGATCTATACTGGATGGTAATCTTATAGCAGTCAGGCATTCCACAACTGAAATCAATTAATATAGTACTTTAATTGCAACATAAAAATGCTACATAGCAATATTTGAAGTGAATATATATGACTGCTTTGATTCAGCAGCTGCCTCACAGCTATAGAAAAAGTTTGCAGTTGTTACCTTCCTTCCGTAATTCACTCTTTAATCGTAATCTTGATCAAAATTCGTTACCATTCTTTTATATAGTTTATTGCCTATATTTCACAAGTGCAAGCACCACATCTAGAACAAATTACCATCAATCCTTGGAAGAGTCATTTAAGAGATGAAACCATCTGCCAATTCCTTTAATCATAGCAAGTCAAGCTAATGTTTATATTACACACTCAGAAAATGTCTTGCTCTTTACCTACGTTATAAACTGATTTTGAATGGAAATCAAAGTCGTATTTTGAAAAAAACTTCTTTGCAGATATCAAGTAGTACAAGGCCAACAGAATTGCTGTTTGACAAGCTGAGACATCCAATCCTAAACATATAAGGTGTGCATATCTGCTCAAAATGCTGGTGCATGCCACATTTGCTTTGTAGTTTGGAGCCAAGAAAGTGTTTCTGCTGACTGAAGGATGTCCATCAACAGAGTGCAACTTCCTCAGCGCCCCACTCTTGCTACAGCCCCAAATGTTACAGCCCGGGGGGGGGGGCAGGAATAGCTCTAGGCAGTATTTAGGGCTACAGCAGAGGGAGGAGGAAAAGAAGTTGCTCTCCAGTCCACTGATAGAAATCCTTCAGCTAGCAACTCTACCAGTGGAAATCCTTCCTTTAATGGAAACTCTCCATGGAACTGAACCCAATCCTTTGCAGTGCTACAACATTCTAATAACGTATCCGTTGGTTTAGCATGATTCAGTTGCAAATTCTCCAAGTTTCTGTACCTGTATACATCCTCAACATACAGTGTATGCAGTGTACACCCTCCGTTTTTTACAAAAGAAAACAATAGTTGCCTGGATGAAAACTTACGTAACAATTGGTGATGAAAACTGTACCTTTGTCTTGTTACTTTCTCCAGGAATATCTACCTAGCAAAGAGATAGGGAAAAAATTTAAAATTTTACTTACAGATATTTGCTCTTCTTAAATTTAAAAGCAAATTAACTGATTAAGTAAACTGCAGTTCCAATGTCATCCTTCATGTGGCAACATTCAATTACTAAGAACGTTTTGGTTGCTGATCGTACCCAGATGATAATTCTGTGACTTGGTATTCTGCAGTGTTCTATACTTTTTGTTCTCTTAGCTATTTCCATATGAACAGTCCTCTTGGCTGCATGTGTGACTGGCAGAAATCAGAACTGAGTGTAATTACATGCTGTTGCCTTTGGCTCCTGCTCCTAATTGATACTACAGCCCATTATCTGCTAATGCAAGTCACAATAGTCAGAATTATTATGCAGACACATCCATTCCAGGGCTTTGAACTCCTATATAGCCATCTGCAAGCCAAAACAAATAAACTTTATTCATACAAAAGTAGAACTTGGAGAAGGAAGATACAGAGTAAATGTAAATCACCCATGGACTTGGCTTACTATAATGTTAATGTCAAACGTATAACATCATCCAGAGATGTGTTAGAAATAGTTACAGAAATATTAGAATGACTGTTGCAAACTTCTACTGAATAAGAGTGACTACCATCTTGTGCCATATTTCCTATCGCCCAGTACAGCTGCGTTTTAGTTTTCTGAAGAAGAGTAAATTTAAGTTTTATTGCAGGTTTATAATCTGGACAGGCTCCTATAAAAGCATTAGAAAGGACTTAATTGTTTTACTTTTAGATATATCTGTGCCCCCATCTCTATAACACCATTTATGTGCCTGACAGAAATGTTTTAGGAATTAATTAATAATACTGAAGATGTAATAACTAAGTGGTTGTATAGAGAGAATAATATTCTGCTTAGGAATCATTTTAAACACAGCAAGTGTTTGAGAGGCCACGGGAGACAGGTGTGTGAACAACTGTAACTTCTCATCATGGAGCTGCTGTTCAGTGAGTAGATGAACTGCAAGCTGATCCAGGCACATGACAACTTCACGCTACAATTTGTCTTCTAAGACCCTAAAGAGTTAAAGCTATGACCAGAAATGGTGCCAACACGTGCAGGTCTAATTGTATTTCAGATCATTCAGTTCTATATACTATATAATGCTCTCAGTTCATAGCTCTTCATACAGTCCAATGCTTATATAAAATATAACTCCAATTCAATGGAGGAAATAGCTGTTAAATATGAAACTGTTGCTTCCATTGCAACACATGGAAAAGTTGTGTGCGAGGGTTACATTGGCCAACTGAATACAGAACAGCAGTCCCTTCCAACCTCAGGAAAGTGTATTCCTAGGGCCACAGGACCCAAGTAGATAAACAGTCTGCAGGTCAGGGAACTACACTGAAGAGGGGGGTGAGGGCAGAACTGCTTCTCCTTGATCTTCCATGGGTGGAACTGTGCTTGCAGAAGAGGGAGTGATTTCTCATTGTCAGAAAATTCATCCACAAACAATGTGGCTAAGAGTCCACAAAGATCACACACCGCTGGGAATCAGCTTGGCCAGGCTCAGAAGGGAAAGGAGGAAAATACTGTCAAGATCTTTTCTTCTGGCACTGATGGATCACTGGATCCAATCCTATATTTTTAAGCTGTAAACTGCTGTATAGATTTCTCATTTCTGATCAGACAAATATTTATCAGTTATATACACAAAAACAGACATACAATTTTTCTTTAGAAAAGGAAATTGTAGGGAACAGATGTCTAATCCCCCTTTCAAACAAGGAATATGTCAGAATTAAAATATTCCTAGGCACATGTGAGCAGAAGAGTCTGAAACACAACACACAGCTCTTCTGAGTTTTATACAGGTCCATATGGCTAACAAATTCCAGTGTTCTCAGATGGAATGCTCTGACACATGAAACCTCCTCCAAGTATTTTGTCTACGGCCTTTGCTGCTTGCTCTAAACAGAAAGCATGGCCTGAAAGAGATACTATTTGCTAAATAGTTTGGCAATGCAGCGCTGTTGGGTGAAGAAGGCTAATTTCGCATACTTGTTGAGACAGGGCAGGAAGGAAGATAATCAGGCATCTATCCAGGAAGAATCTGTGAAGCTCTTATCCTGATATACTGTATTAATCCAAGAAGAACTGCAGCACACGGCAAGAATTAGTAAAGCTGTTTTCTTGATATATTATATCAATCCAGGAAAATACTAATGGATGTACCCAGCTGTTTCTAATGTTATGAACTCTTTCCATGGATTCATGAATGTTAAGGCTGAATGCACAGCACACCGCAAGAATTAGTAAAGCTGTTATCTTGATATATCGTATTAATTCTATCTTAGCTTGAAGTCTCATGTGAGCAGCTATTTCTTATCCCTCCTGTTTTTCACTAGTTGTTTAGAATCCTGCCTCTATAACTTTTTTAAAAAGGGTGTCAAAATATAAATACACAACAATAGTACCCTAAAATTCATGTCATTTCTTATGGAATTTCCCCTGACATTTAGCACTGCTGCATATTTTGGAATCCAGGTTTCCACAGTGACAATATTAGAACATTTGTGTTCACCCACCAAGGAAACATACTGACCCACTCTTACTGTATTAAGTGTACAAGTGGAAGAAAAGGAGAAAACCAAAAAAGAAAACTGTTAGGGTGAGAAACAGCACAATATGCTCCAAGGTTATTTATGAGCACTCTTGAATTAAGTAAAGGATGGGTTCTCACTTAACTTGAAATTATCATGAAAATGATGCCCATAAACAGCCAGGCAGAGTTGCAAGATTAAGCAGGCTTACAGCACCTCACAAACAAGTTGATATCTGCTTTGTGCATTCAGGCAAGATTTATTACATGGCATGCTCAATAAAATGCACAGGGGAGAAATTAAATTAGAATTTGGATGTGTACACAGATGGAATGTGCTATATTTCACTAGAAGTGGCCTACTTACAATAACTTTGACAAAGCTGGCAGGAAAGATCCCTGTGCGATTCTTGCATTTTCCTCTGTACCACTCATCATCTATTTTCTTCAGAAGATAAACAGTCTCTCCAGAATTTAGGCCCAAATCATCAGAATGTTCTGTAAAGAGAGAGACAGAGAGAAATAATTTTTCTATTTGTTATTATCAATGACTAGTGCAGCAGGTGTTGCTAAGTAAAATCTCTTTTACAGGTCTTATTTAATACGCAAAAACAAACACAAGCTTGCCAACCCCCCACCCCCTCCACAAAGATCCTTGAAAAGCTTGGGAAGACAGTTGTGTTGGGGTTTGGAGAACAGCTTGTGATGTGAAATGCAGTCCCCACTATACAGCCACGAAAGTCTTCACAGCCCTTTCAACTTCACCAAGGAGAGAGTGATTTTGTGTCTAGGGATATGGAACTGACTTGCCAATACAGGCCTTTCCAATATCCTCAGAGGCAAGCTGCTTTAAAGCTGCGGGTAGAGGTGGGCATGGATCAGAAAACTGACCTAAATTTGACACGGTCCAGCCTGGTTTGTGGTTCATGAACACATGGTTCAAGGGACCACATTTTTCACAAACTTTGGTCTATTTGGGCCAGTCCATTGGTCCGTGGGTCCAGACATCCTGGAGCCAATATATCCATTCCAGAGGCAAGGGAGGGGATGTCTGCAGACCTTCTGCAGCCTTTGGAACACACCAATCCTAGCCCTCAAAACCTTGATAGGCAGCTCTGGATGCCACCCAGAGAGCTCCCATTTTTCTCTTGGCGAGGAAGGAGCAAGAATTAATTCCCTAGGCAACAGAGGGGATGGACGTTCTGCAGCCCTGGGAATGCACCAATAAGCAGCTCTGGCTGCCAACCAGAGAGCTCCTATTTTTCTCTATGCGAGCAAAGAGCAAAAATTATTTCCATAGGCAACGGCTGGGAAGGCATCTGTATGTTGAGTGAGGGGGCTCTTCCTCCACCTTTTTCTGTTTGATTTTGCTTCATTGCAACTCTTTGGTGCTGCAAGCCAATGCAAGTCAATTGGCATTTGTGACTCTTAGTATCTACTGGAAGTTTCCTGGGGGTGGCAGCTTTGGGAGTCTGTAATTCGGACCTTTGAAATGCAATCTTTGCCAAACTTGGAAGGTGGCTGGAGGAGAGCCTGCTGAAGTCTTGCTGCGAATTTGGCATCTCTGAGTGCGAAGGGGGGCCCCTAGGACCCCCGGAAGTGACAGACTGACAAACTGGTCCATGAATGGGGTGGGTCCATTAAACGTTTGTGGTTCATGGTCCATGAAACGCGATGGTCCAACAGTCCATGGGGTTTTTCCAGTCTGTGCCCACCTCTAGCTGTGGGTATTTTCTAAAAGTTATCTGACTGAAGCATTGTTCTTCTTTTCAGGTGATGAAGACCCCCACCAGAAACCTATTCCAAAATCTCCCCAGGTTCAGCAGACTTGTGGCAATGGTGTATGTTAACGATTTCTATGGAAGTTTCATGGGGGAAACTACTGCTATGACTCTAATATGCAATCCTGCATTCCTTCAGCTCTTTCATTTCTTGGTTTCTATCTCTAGTTATACAGTATATTTTTATTTCATCCTTCCTTGAAAGAGCTTGGAGCAGCATCCCTTGTTCTTCCTCCCATTTTTATTGTCGCAACAATCCTATGAGGTAGGCTATGCTGAGACATATGTTGCAGGTCCAAGATCACCTGGTGAGCTTCATGGTGGAGTGGGGTTTGAACCCAGATCTCCTGCATCAGAGTACAACAATCTCAACTACACTCCACTGGTTCCTAGCATATGTTCAAATGAAAATGAAATCTTGCCCTCAAGTCATAGTTGACTTATGGTGATCTCTGGTGGAGTTTTCATGGCAAGAGACAAACAGAGGTGGTTTGCCATTGCCTGTGTCTGCAACCCGGGTCTTGGAAGGTCTCCCATCTTCGCTGGAAGTCTCTGACCCTGCTTAGCTTCTGAGATCTGATGAGATCAGGCTCTCCTGGGTTATCTAGGAGACTCATTACACCTGGCATGCAATTTAACCAGAGATACAGATTGCCAAGTGATTCAGATTCCAATGGTTTGCTTCCCAAAGGAAGAAGAAGAAGAAATTAGGACTATGATAAGCAACAATCACATAAATGGAAAAAAATTAATCTGTACTCACCTGCTAGAAAATCATGCAGCACTACTGCATGAGGAGCACTTGTGTCAGAGACCTTCCGCATATTGTGTGAATCCTTAAAAACACAATAATTTAAAAATTATAATGCCTGATGTTATGTTATTTTGCCGAGAAGCCTGTTTGCAGCAGCCATCACAGACAGATCCTTTACTGATTTATGATTCTAAATGCCAATTTCAAAGAATCTGCCAGCCAGACATGAAATGTAGGCCTGATTCTTTTCTCAGTTAATCCTGATTTAATACTGCCTGATCTCATCCAAAATCAATGGTCTTAAACCAGCATAGTACATGCATCAGCGGGGGAGAAAAATCAAGTCTTTGGAAATTGCATGCAGCTACTTGGTTACTGTAAATGAGATATGTGTCTGTGTAAGCTTTTCTACATTTGGGAAGATTTCTAATTCTCGGAGGTATTAACTCTATAATATCATTAGCAGTTCCGATTCCTAGTAGAGACTTAGCACAAGACTGCCAAGTCTTTTCTAGGAATCAGTCTACATACATTTTATTTTTAGTATTACAGATAAGTCCTGTTAGAACTTTTCTGAAAGAACAATTAAAACATTGTTCCAAAATCATGAAATGCCTAACAGTTCCATACTCATGTCAGCAAAAAGAGGATTAGTCTTGCAATGTACCAACTGTTACTTCAGTGCAACCTCAGACTATGATGCTTTGTTCCGATGAAAATTATTTTGAAAGGAAAAATTGACTGCACTATAGAAATTAGTATTAAGATATGAGGAACAGATCACTCTGTTGTGGCTACTTTCTGTTCAATGTTTTAGATGCAATTCTTGACATATACGTTAATGCATACCCTTTGTCTGCTTCTTGAACTCTCATCAATTGGTGTTATTATTTGCACCTGAGATAACCGTACTTTGCCAGTTCCTTCTCCCTTTTGGCATTCAATGTAATTGTTGTCAATGTGATCCAGAAGCACAAGGACATCACCCTGCTTTAAAATACAAAATCATTATAAGGCAGATGATTATAAGGCAGATATATCTACAAGCACCCACAAGAAACAGAACTGCTTTACCTTGCATGAAAGGCTTCCAGTATTTTGGGGAGAAATATCTTCCTTGGCAATTCCATGGGGCACAGGAAGCTGAAGACAATTATTCATATTTTACTAAAACACACAAGCACTACCAAAAGTCAACAAAATCTACCAAATAATTCAAATATTATAAATGAATATTTACACATTAGAAGCTGTCTCTTATGAGTCAGACAATCTACCCAGTATTTTCTACTGCAATGGTTTTCCTCTCCTCAGCTCATGAACCACATTTTTATTCTACAGTTACAGTACACCATTGTCGTTCCTTACCATATATTTATTGTAGAGAGGATGACCTGGCTTAGGTCGAGGAGGTAATGTTGGATCTTGATTTTTAGTGATCTGACTCTTTGCCCTCTTAACTCCTAAGCCAAACTTGCTGTGTTTTTTGTGGAGGGTTGTGTCAGATGATGAGCGACAAAAGTTATCCATTTTTGATGAGGTCTTAGCGGACTTTGGTGGTGGTGGCCTTCCTGGGGCGCCTTTAGGTGGAGGAGGTCGAGCTGGTATGTTTTTTCCCTCAACAGATCTAGAAGTTAACCAAGCATCAAAAAATTACAATAATATAACAAACGCATATTTAATATACTTATGTAAACAAATAATGTAGAATTTGATTATGGTGATGGATGTGCAGTGGCTCAGCTGTCTGAAGTTAAAGGCTTGTGGAGCCAACAGGACAGAATATTAGGAAATTATAAACAGGCTTTAGAAAAACCATTTACACAACATTAATAATTGTGCTTCCACTTATTTCAATATGGAAGTTCTAACAACAAATAGGTGATTTCCCCACATTTCTTTTCATTGAGTAACTAAAACAATCAGTAAAATTGTACTGACATGTTTTTAATGAGACAACAGTGAAAACAGCAGTAAGACACTGCAAGTGGTTATTAGCAGAGGTTAGTATACGCCTGCATACTAGTGCTCCATGCTTCAGTTGTTCAATCAGAAGATCAATAGGTGGTTCAGGTGTCTCTGCAGAAACATCTTTTACCTCTTGTATTAGAAGATATAATAGTAGATCCATCACTCTTTCAGTTATTAATTTTTATGTGCTTGTGATTGATTTTCACAGCCATTCAACTGTGGTCTAGTTTTTACATTTCAGTAGTTAATATGTTAATAAGTAATAAATTATAAGTTAAGAAGAAGTTAAGAAGCAGTATGAGGTAGACAGACAGAGAGAAACATCTTTTGCTATCCTATTTGTACAAAAAATCTTTCTGCTTTTGTATTGTATTATGTTTGAAACCATACGTGGCTTTCCTCCAGTATTTTATGCCCTTTGAACACTGAAAGCATTATCTAAATGCTGCTGTTGTTTCAAAGGGTAATCAAAACTATAAGGAAAACATACGGTCAGCCTTACCATTAGGCAATGTGAAGCAGTCAACTTCTAGCAAGAGATTTTGGGGTACTATTAAAAGGCATCATGTCATTTAATTTAATGATTATGTTTAAATCCTCAGGACGGAGGGATTTGGAATTTTTTTTACCTCAAGCAACAAAAAGATTTGATCCAACTCTGATTATACAGGCATGCACATTTTTAGCAGCTCAGAACATGTTGAGTTTTGAAACTGTCCTCTTTTCCCAGCGCTCTCCGTATTAGCTGCGTCTTCACCTTCCTAACACAGTTACTTTACCAAACATTAATTTTGTGAGTGAGAGGATGGGAATGCACATTCTGTTTTGTTCTTGTGTTGCATACTTCTTCGTGAGAAGACCAAGGAAGATACAGTTCACAGCTCTACTCCCACATGTGTCTCTGCCCCCTCCTAATGGAATCCCGCTCGCTCTTCCTCTCCTGTTGCTGGCTCTGTAGTAGCGGCCTTGTGTACAGATAAGCTTTGTTTCAGTAATTCTCCTAGTCATACAGCAATTGATTTCACATAAAGTTGCAGCTCATATACTGATATTCAACTGTCTAGGTAGTGCCGTTTATGCTACAAATGAATATCTTACTGTTTGTACACCAGTTCCTCAATCCCTCACTCAACTGGTTTGCACAGAAATCTTGCACTGTCTTGCTTTCCACCACCTTTCCTCTTTTATTATAATCAGAACCTTTTAAATATTTTTGCACTATTTTTGTTCCATGACATACATTCTATTACATGCCCTTCTAAAACCCATTTCACACTAAATTTCTCTAGCTAATATCCATGCCCATCACACATTATCCTCCCCCCCCATATTAAGCAACTCAATTAAATAGCAAGGTTCTGTAAAAGCAATTTTCCATCATTTTGGCAAATTACCAATTAAACATTTGTTTTGTTTTGTTTGTTTTTACACCTTTAAAAGACAAAATCAGAAAGCATTTAAATGAGGAAAAGGATAGGACATAGTTTATATATACTAGACTCTTAAACAGAAAACCATCAAACATGTAATACTAAGCATACAAAAATAAAAAATAAAAGCCATTCTTATGTAAACAGGAATAATGAATCATCTCCTTTGAGATGAGCTGAATCTTGCTGAAACAACCCTCTAGAGCTTACTCCTATTATCATCACTTCTTAACGACTGAAAAGAAAGAGCTTTGTTTTTCTAATATGCTAGACTGGACTGATCCAGTTCCATAAACAGAGCGAGCAGTCTACGAAGATCAGCACTGTATTTCCAATTTACGGTATACCTGCTGTTTATAGGGTTTAGCACGGTTCTGTAGAGCAGAACTTCATAAAAACTTCCATAGGACTCAGATCCCCATTACACAAACTCTACAGTGACTATTTAAAACCTCATTTCCTAACAGTTGCCTCCACTTCCTGCAGTGGCCATTTTGTGGTTGCACCTACCATCATGTCTCAGACTTCCAAGGGTGCCTACAGTCTCAAAAAGATTGGGAACGCCTGCACCAGAATAACACTGGAAGTAGCTTCATGCATGCCATTTTTCATTTTAGTTTATTGCTGGATTTACTACGGTTCTATGATTTACTCTTTGACCAGTGTTTGTATGGCATTAAATTATTGCCAGAAGGTAATGCTGTTTTCTATGTTTTGCTTGAAAGAGATAGCATATAACATTTTTTATTCTCCTGAGCAGAAATAGTTGGAGAAAGTGTCCTCAAAGGTAGTATAATCCTTACTCCCTTACATAATTAAAAGAAAATAAAGGTTTTTTTCACAACTGGGGTACAAGTAGAGTTGCCAGGTCCCCCCTGGCAACCAGCAAGAGGGCAGGGGCACCCCACAGCTCTTATAACAGTTCAGCAATGATATTTTTTGTGACTATAATATTTTACTCACTTTGGGGGCATTACAGGTTCATTCTTAGACATCTGTGTCAAACTGGAACACTCAGATTCCTGTGAAGTCATAAAATGAAATACACATTTCAAAATTAATAATTATTCTTTAAAGAAAAGCTTAAGTCAAGAAAGAACAGAAATTTTCCTTCTCTGTGTAGATGCAGTACTTCACTTCCATCAGAGAATCCATTCTTTTCTACCCATACATTTACAGCACTTAAAATTTGCAGAAGGCTTTAAGGAATTGACCACATTTATCCATGCTCTGACAACAATTAATAATTATAGATAACTATAATGTTCTTCATGGTTCTTTGAAGATGATTTGTAAGCTTCAATTAGGACAAAATATGACAATGAAACTACTAGCCAGTGTTGCCTACTTGGAACATACTTCATTGGTTTTTAAAAAAGTACTCCAGCTGCCAATTCACTTCTAGGTGCAATTCCTGGTTATTACCTTTCAAGCCAAAAATGGCCCGTAACTAGGGTATCTAAGGGACTGCTTGCCCCATTGAATTAAGGTGGGACATCGCAAGAGACAGGAACTCTGTTGTGGCTCCTGAACTTTAGAACTCTCTTTCCCAGCTGTATGCCTCATGTGGAGCTTGATGAGTTTTCAGTGCCAAGAACAGGTGCTCGTTCCCTCAGTATCTATTATCTCATTTGCCTTTATGAAAAACACAGGAGGCAAGTTGCTATTATTTTAACAGACAGGGAACCAAGAGAGAAAATTGCCAAAGGACAATGGCCTGACTGCACAGGTGAACTTTGAATCTTCTCCTGGATCCGAGACAACCTCCAAAAAACAAACAAACCAAATTGAACCTGTATAGCTCGGTAAACAGCTCTGAGAGTCTTTTTAAAAAGCTACTCAAGAACACACACTGCAACATTCTACATCCTTTCATAGAAATCCTTTGGTCATTACAATAGCGCCACTTTTCTAGTCACCATTTTAATTCACATCTATGATATTAGCATTCTACATATTCGTTACTGAGAATAAATTTCTTCAAAGTATTTTCATTATTTCCTCCCCCCAAAAATCTTTTCAAAACAGTATTTTTTTCTGTCAAGAAGAAATACTGTTTTGTTCCTGTGTTACTAGCACATTGCTAGATGGGCCACACATTTGAGAATATTGCTTTTCCCCCAATAGAACGATATATGGGGGAAACTTGTTGACTGTAATTTAGAGGGCACTATGAGTCTGAACAAAATCTATTGTCAAATTCTTCCCTGTCATAGAGATGACTGATGTTTCCATTCTTTAAGAGAGAGACGATATATTTTTGAAAGGGTGAATGGAAAATTCTTCATTTAATTAATATTAGAAAATGTACTATGAAGAGCTTTGAAAATTAATGTAACAGCTGCAACCACTAAAAAACATAGAAACTACAAATGATAAAACTCATTAATTGTTTTCTGGCACAGAGAACTCATTTGTTCTGTCTATCCATAACTGATCATGAACACATTCAATTCCCCCACCCAGAAGTATAAATAGAGGAATGTCTCTCTAAACAAGACATCTTACATAGGGATGCTCAAGTGTAGGGAGACGCAAAGTTAAAAAGACAGAGATGGCGGAGATCTTTGCCTCCTTGAAGGCTATGTCAAGTTCACCTCTCTACATGAAGGTAGTTTAAAAAGACAGAGCCAGCAGAAATCACCTTCTTCTCCCTGAAGGGGAGGCGAAGATTAAATTAATAAGCCCTCTGAAGAGTGATCTCCGTAGGCTGTGTCTTTTTAAACTATGCTTCCTGGCTAATGTTGCATCTCCCTACACTTGAGCATCTCTGTGTAAGATGTCTTACACAGAGAGACTCTTAGACTCTCTAGAAAGTCAGATGTAGCCCTCCCAAACAGCCTCTGTGGCTGAATGGTCTAGCCATACCCAATGAGAGAGGTGACAGAATTACATTTGCCCAGCAGAGCTGCATTAGTAGGAGGAGAGGCCAGAACAGTGCAGTAAATCATGAAGAGATACAGCAATTGCCCTAATTGTGGGTGGCAGTTTTGGACTCCAAGAAGGCTTTAATTCTTTCTTGTGGCACATTAGCACATTATTGTATTATACTGCATAGCCTGGGAATCTAGCAAAACAAGACTCCTCAAGAAAATAAATCCAAATAGTTTAAGAGCTGTGATTTTAAAATATCACTTTTAAAATACATTTTAATATATTCTTCAATTCTCTTTAATCTTTAAATAGATGTACTACCTTCTTTGTTGTTTTGATATTATCGGGCTTTGCGCTTGATACACTGGATGTGTTCCCAATAGGCTTCTCAACAGGAAGTGGTGGAGGACTTTCTGGAACTTCATTTAAAACTGAAAAATATTTTAGTAATTTGTACATATTACCACATAGACTACAAGGGTAGTAAAACAACAGTGGATATTATTGATCAAATAAAACTGCAGCACATCTTGGCAACCACTGGTCCTTCATCTTGACCAGGGTCATCTATCATTAGGAACTACAAAAAATGCTGGAAAATACTGGAATAAAACCAAGGAGTCAAGCATGCAAGCTTTGGTCCTCTATTAAGGTTTCCACTGGAAAAGATGCATTGTATCTGTCTTTCCAATATATGCAGGGCTTTTTTGGGGGGAAAAGAGGTGATGGAACTCAGTGGGTTGCCCTCAGAGAAAATGTCACATGGCTGGTGGCCTCGCCCCCTGATCTCCAGACAGAGGGGAGTTGAGATTGCCCTCCGCGCCGCTGAGTGGCGCGGAGGGCATTCTCAACTCCCCTCTGTCTGGAGACCAGGGGGCGGGGCCACCAGCCATGTGACCATTTTCAAGAGGTTCCGGAACTGCGTTCGCCCTGAAAAAAAGCCCTGTGTTGGAGTGCATCGGAATTTTAAGTTAGTGCTAGTCTAAATTTCTTGCTTCTGTGGTTAGAATATTGTCCGTCTTTGTCTAAAATTGGCTTTTGCAAACAAATTGCATATTTCCTTAAGTCAACCTGGATATTAACAAATACAGTATTATTTCAAGAAGAGAAGAATGTGCTGTTGAGTGGCAACCAATTTAGTCTTCCTTGGCAGTCTCCCATCCAAGTACTGACTGTGGTCAACCCTGCTTAGCTCCCAGGCTTTGATGAGCCCAGGCTAAACTGGGCTATTTGGGTTACCAGGCATTACGAAAATATTTGCATATATTTGCATGTCCCTAAGCAGGTGTTTACTACATGCTTTTTCTCATGAGGGCATTCCATGTAGTAAGCAAGTGTTTACTACACGGAATGACTTCATAAGAAAAAGCATCTTAAAATCTCTTCCCTGGAGATCTGGAGAGAGAACTCTAGAGACAGTAATTCATAACAGAACAAAGACAACGCTTCAATGTATAAGTTTGTGTTGTCTCTATAAGCCTATGTACAGAGAATTAAAAGCCTAAAATTGCAGAAAAACTATGCTCTTAGTTTAAACTAGCCTTTGTGTTTAAAAAAAAGAAAAGAAAATTTGAGATTTAGGTAAGTACAATTTTGAGTTCCATCCTGACACAGCAATAGTGAGGTAATTTCCTTTAGAAAATCAGTACAGCAAACCTTTAGAAATAATATTTTCTCTCTTTTAAGATGAAAAAGAAGGGAAACAGCTTCATTCAAGGGTGCCCAGGGAAAAAGAAAATGAGTCTGTAGCTAATTTATATGATCTAATTGAAAATTATGTAAATTTATGTGCATAAATCAGGTGACACGCATGTCTCATCCTATCAGCTAAATCCAACTGGCATGAGCAATATCCTGACAAAAAATAGTCCAGAAGTTGATAACCATGATAGTTATGTTATTTTATATGGATTATACCAGAAGTCTGGGGACCTGCTGTCAGTCCTCAAGAGTGCTCCAGAAGGTCCACGGGTCCTTTATAAGGAATAAAAGTGAGCTTTTCTCTGTCATCTGGCAAATGTGAAATCTGAGCCTTCTTAGTTTTCTAGAATTGGAGCAAGGACTCTTTACCTCAAGATAAGAGGACATAATTGGCTTCCTCCTCAAGTTCACAGAGCTGCCACCATATGCAGTCTCCTAACTTCCAGGTCACTATAGAGCACCAGCCAGAAAACATGCACATGGATTGCTAGCAAACAATTATTCAGCCCTAGGAGAGCTAATTCAGTCATCTTTACTTTCTAGATCTGGGACCCAACTCTCACTCATAGCAGCATGTGTCCCACTAAGCACATGACAGGAACCATGACATCACTGTCATGTGACAAAGAGGAAAAGCCAGAGCTTATGAACCTGCTTTGCTCATCCTGTTGTTCCCCTCAGTGCGCATTCAACAGCCAGGATAAAAGTCCTTCTCATTCTTCGCACACACACATTTTCTGCAGGACTTCCAGGAAACAGAGAAACAAATGGCAGCTCTATAGGAGCTTGAGACCCAGCGAGTGGGGCTCAGTGTCCCAGATGAGGATCCTGGCATGCATGATGATGACCTCTGTGCTAACTGACTGAGTGATATCAATGAGGCAACAGCCTGACAAAGTCATAATGGTTACGGCTGGTTTTCATTTTGCTTTCTTCTAACTCCAAGGAATTTTGCATCCACAGCCAAAAATGATTTTCAATTACATTACTTAAAATTCAGGTTGCGTCTGATGCTGATGGGTTTATTATTATTATTATTTATATGAGCAGCTTTGAAAGTTTTTCCAGGCCTCTTCCCATCCTTGCCCAACTGGCCCCTAACTAGAACCTTCTTATTAGTTAAAAAAAAGTTCACAATCTCTGATTCAAAGCTCTTTCCAATCAAAGAATGAGATCAATCAGAACATGGGCAAAACCCTGCATAATTAGCTACCCCACTCTGCAACTGGGCCTAGTGGCTAGCACCATTCCTGGCCTGGGCCTGGGCCTGGGCCATAGTTTTCCCAGGTAGAGGCTGCCAAAGAGAGAGAAGATAGGAAAGCTGAAAACAGAAGTGCAGGGAAAGATAGGCTGGCTGGTAGGAAGGAGAGAAGTAGGGAAAGGGGTGTCGGGAAGTTCAACCTCCCCTCCCCCCCCTGCCCCAGCTATTGTTTCCAGCGCTGGCCACAGCCGCTCCAACTCCTAGCAGCCTTTCTTGGAGGTTGAACAACCTCATTTCCTTTGAGACTCCCCAGTCTCTGGGTTTTTTAAGTGGGGGACCCTGCACTTAGTAAATCAGACACTCGAGACACAGGCATGAAACAAAGGAAGTTATTTATTAACTTAAGAGAGTGCTTAGAAGATAGCAGTAGCCACTCTCAAGGCAGAAGCAATTGGCAAACAAAACAAAAAACACCTTCATTCTAATCTGGCTAGAAATCTAATCTAACTAGACAAATGACTACTAACTTGCATACTCCGATAGTTCAGGTCAGGGCTCATTTCGAGGGGGAACACACCGGAACACTGTTCTGGTAGTTCCCCCAAGTCAGGTGGCCCCGCCCACCTGATTTTAAAACATTTTGGGCCATTTAGGCCTCAATTGGGGCCAAAAACGGCCATAATTGGGACCAAAATGGCCCGGATCAGGTTGGTGCCGGGTGGGGGAAGTGTCCCCCTCCCGGCACCAACCTGATCCCAGCCGTTACGGCCCCAATCCTGGCCAAAATGGGCCCAAAATTGCCATTTCTGGCACTTTTGGGCCCGGGTCTGGGCCGAAACAGCCTGGACCGGGTCAGTGCTGGGCAGGGGAGGGTTCCCCCACTCAGCTCCAACCAGATCCGGTCCTTTTTGGCCCTGGCCCAAAAGGCCCAAAATGGCCACTTTCAGCCATTTTCTGCCGGGATCGGGGCCAGCACTGCCAGGATCTGGTCGGTGCCAGGTGGGGGAACACTCGCCTGCCCAGCACTGATCTGGTCCATGCTGTTTCAGCTGTGATCTGGGCCCAAATGGCCTCCCCTGCCCAGCACTGACTCAATCTGGGCCGTTTTGGGCCTGATCCAGGCCAAAACATGTCCAAAATGACCATTTTGAGCCATTTTGGGCCTGTTTGGGCCTGGATTGGGGGTAAAACAGCCCTGATCGGGCCACTGCCAGGTGGGGGAACACTCCCCTATCTGGCAGCAGCTGAATCCTGGCCATTTTGGCCTCATCAAGTGGCCTGGCACATGCTAATGAGTTATGCTAATGAGTTCTTGCAGTTCTTTTTCTACAAAATGACCCCTGGTTCAAGTGCTCATACGGCCTATCACTGGGCCGGACTGTGTCAAGAGGAAGAAAAAAAAACACATGAAGAGCTAGCTTTTAAAACATAATCGACCAATCAGAGCACAGTGTGATATCAAGCTAGCTGGCCAGAGAACTAAGACAGAGGCCGTGCAGAAAGCAAAGCTTTCTGTCTCTCAAGGCCACCTAGTCTGAGTGCAAGCACTTAATTAGCTAAGCTGTTCTAGACAAGGGAGGAAGCTGCACTGTCTTTCAGGAAAGGAAAAAAGGAAATAGTGGGGGATGGGGAAATGAAATGCCCCCTGCAAGTCGCTGTGTGTCCCCTGTTTATTGATTACTAATATGCAAATTTGATGCAGTCAAACTTGGGCTCAACAGGAAGCGATTAGTGCAATACAAAAATTAATGATCTTCCTCTGTGAATTCATCACCATTTAGGAATGGTCCACACTAATTTTGTTTTATTTGTGCTCTGCATAGTAATATAACACATCTCGCATTACTGGACCTTCTGTGTATAATTTTGTATCTATCTTCCTTAAAACTGAGGGCAATATTTAATGCACCCTTAGGCAATATTTAACACACCTGACCACAAAAGTTGTTAGACTTCTAGGTGCCATAAGCCCCCTTGTTGTGTGAGTGGCAGCATATTAATATAGCACGCTCTCTATTTCCTATGGTTTGTGTGTGCAGGGGGAGAGTATTTTTAGATCTTGGGACTGTCTGTGTATTACTGAGCACAAGCTAGGCACAGCAGAATAACTGAAGAGGGATTTGGTGTATTTTTATGGTTTTATAATTATTTGAATTTTCTATAATATACAGAAAGGCTCAGTTTTTGGTTGGAGCTTAACAAGGAGTATAGAGAACCACAGGTAAAATAATATCAAGGTATGAGCCAAGGGATAATATTCTGTTTATTTCAGAACAAATATCTCCAGATTTACTCAGTAATCTTACAATGCACGAAGGAATATTGCTCTTATTAAATAAGTGTCAGTGTAGGAATCAATTAGGGTTGCCAGGACTCCTTACCCTCCTGGCAGGAGGGGGGCGGCAGCACAGTCTTTGCTCCTCGCACAGGCACGAGAGCGTGCGTGCACTTCGCAATTGGCCAATTTGGGCCCCAAACAGGCTTGACTGGCTTGTTTGGGGCCCAAATCAGCCCACTGTGAAGTGTGGGAACACTCTCTGGGCAGTGCAGTGATGTCATTCCCGGGAAGTGACATCATTGTGCTGCCCTGGGAGTGGACCTGAGAGGTCTGTTCCCAAGCCTTCTTCCCCCACTGGCCAGGAGTTGCGGCAGGGGGTGGAGGGTGGGAGTGGGGGAGTGGATCCCCCACTCCCACCAGGGAACTGGTAACCCTAGAATCAATACTTACTTCCTTTACCAACATTTTTACTACAATTATGCTAAACATCAGTGCTTCTTTCTGCCATAATTTAGCAAGGCAAAGTTGATAAAATTATTTGAAGTTTCTAGCAAAATGGAAAAAGGGAGTGAGAAATCAAATAATTACATTTTGAATGTGACCATGCATACCCAAACTGCTCTTGCCCTAGCATCCCAGAATAAAAACACAAGTCTCCATACTGGAATAAACTAGGGTTAACATTATAAACAAAGACCTGAAGCAGCAAAAACCTAGTTTTAAAACTGCTGCTCTGGGGATTAGCTCTCTGACAGCCCAGAATGCTAGGCAAATCCACCTGGGTCAAAGCTCAGCACAAGTGACTCTGTGTCTGTGTTTTCACTTCTTGCATATCAACAGCTGTGCCAAGAGAAACGGACAGCATGTCCTCCTCCCACATTGGTTAGAGTTCTGCTCTGCTCAAAGGAGCCCCCTTACCAATTTCCCTATGCCCTAAAATGTTGATTTAGGAAAACCTTTCCTCACTTTACAGGTCCCCCTGGGTGTTTACCAATTGCCCTACTCTCCCCTATAACCTGTGTTGTCCCTACCACAAGAGAAGGTTAGTCTAATTTAAGAGTTTCCAAATAACAGGAAAAAGGAGGAAAAATCATAATTACATTTTGAATGTTGCAACAAATACAAAAACTGTTCTTGTGGCTCTTATCTGTAATTCCCTATCCTTGTGGAAGTTTTTCTGTGCTGAAAGACAAGGGCAGTCAGTTTTGCAGAGAGACAAACAGATTTCTGCTAAGATTGAGCAGTGGAGCATTTATGTACTACAGAACTGAAATACATCTGAAATAAAACAAGCCTCAACAGATTGTTGAATTCACAACATTTATACAACCAAGAGCAATCCACAAGTTTAGAGTAGAACTACTGAAATTCTTGTTCAGAACTTTGACATTTAGATATCAAATTTAAAAGCATGTTCATTTCAATACTGGCTTAGAGAACATTTTAATGAATACTCAATGGACATGTTTCTGTTCTAAACACAGGACAGCTTCAGTTCTTTCAGGATTGCCAACTCTGTTTTTTGGACCTCCTTGAAAATTTCCTTTTGGTTAAAAAGTAAATTATAAAGAAAAAAATAATATGTTTAGGAATAAGAATTTTTTAACATGGGGAAATGGGCTGTAATCATATGAATACAAGTTTTTTAAACAACTATAATGACTAAAAATGATGTAATTTCCAGCTGTTTTTCTTCAAGACATCCCTATTTCACAATTTAATAAATTTTTTAAAAAATCTCTTAGCAAGGCAAACTTATGCAATAGTACTTTGCTGTGGCACCTAAGTGAAATGACTAGGGATTGGATCCAGAGAATCACAATTGAAGCTCTGCTCATGAAACAACATTCTACCTAATTCCTCCTCTTGTAACCTACTTTACACCTTCAGAAAAGCTGATCCTGTCTAGGGACCCTTGGAAACAGAAGGTTGCAGCTGGAGGAATAAAGCTGTGGAACACATAAAGCCCTTTGTGTTCAAGGACCAGTTTGGTTCCAACCCTGTTTCAAAATCAAATCTTGAGAAAATTAATTTGTCCATTTTGTAGAGTAAGGAGTACCATAATAAGCATAATAAAGAAACTTACCTTTTGCTGCTTTTGATGGGATTCTGATCACAGTAGGTTTCCGCACAACAGTTGGTTGGATTACCTGTTCTTTTGTAGGTTCATTTTTAGAAGCCAAATTTAGATCTAAGGAAAATACAAAATTCAGCATATTGCCTTTATTTCAAGATACATAGATTATAGGATATTAAATATACCATACACACACTATATTACATTGCATATAATTGTATATATTATAGAATATTATTATATTATATAGGATATTATACATATACAGATACATGTACATACACACAGACATTATACAAAATATGGCTTTCTACAGGGAGGACAAAATCTGTAAGACAGAAATATGAATAATACCTCTACTGTACATTCACTTTGTAGCTATTGTGACGTAAAACCCTGTTTAGAATACCAGACACATTATCCTTTGTTCATGAATGTCTGCTGAAAGAATCATTTATTTTACCTGCTTTCCTTTGAACTAAATCAATGCTTTATTAAGAAGTCATACTATTGGAGAACTAGATCCAGAGGAGTTAGCCGTGTTAGTCTGTAGTAGCAAAATCGAAAAGAGTCCAGTAGCACCTTTAAGACGAACCAACTTTACTGTAGTGTAAGCTTTCAAGAATCACAGTTCTCTTCGTCAGATGCATGCTGCATCTGACGAAGAGAACTGTGATTCTCGAAAGCTTACGCTACAGTAAAGTTGGTTCGTCTTAAAAGTGCTACTGGACTCTTTTCAATATTGGAGAACTGAAGATACGCATTATGCAACCTCTGCTATAATCTGGGAAGAATTAATCACAACAGAACGCAGCCATAATAGTGCAACCATGAGAACAGTCAGAGTGTTTCAACAGGATCACAACTCTTGTTTGTCTACAAGAGGCTTCTGCAGATCTGTGCAGGTCAGCTACTTCCCCATTTCCACTGCTCTACCCATCAAAGTCCTTAGATAAAAAGCCGCGCTGCTAGCTAGTAACATCTCTACATTACTTACTTTTCAAGAATCTCAAACAGCACAATGCATTGTACAGAGAGTCCTACTCAACTAGTCATTTGTGTTGTATTAAGCTAAATAAAGTACATATGAAAATTTAATTGTCCTCATCTCTCATTTAATACTTGCATCCTCATGATTACTTTAAACTTATTTTGCAACATTCTTTTATGAATTAATGTCTACCCCTTGCCCAGCTCTGGAAACTACTAAATTGCTTTGTACCATAATCTTGATAATCTAAAAAAGTTGAATGCTTTTGAAACCATAGTTGAGGGACAGTTTGAGCATGAGTCATAAAAATGTGAAAGCAAAACTATTAGTATGCTCACTAAATCAGGAATCTGAAATCTATAGCTCTAGAACCAAACATGGCTCAGTATGGAAACAAATATGAGACTTTTTAAAAGAATATGAACTCTATTCGTTATATTGGAGGGGTAGGTGAGATGCTAGAATAACCAGTGTATAAACAGAATGTAAGGAGACTGTTTTACAGAAAAGATTTTATTCTTAGAAATGCTTTACAGGAAGGGAAATGACAGCCATAGCCAGTAATCCAAGAGCAAAACACGCACAGATTTATGTCCGTGCAATAAAGTAGTCAGCAGTGTGCTCCAATGTATATTTTATTACTCACAGTGAGAGCATGTGTGTACCACTACCCAATAAAGGACTTGCAACAACCAGCCCTTGGGCTGTGGAAATTCTGTGCATTATTAATTAACATGACAGTTATCAGTAATACCAAGTTGTATGCCTTCAGTTATGTAAATGGACCTTCCTGTATTGGCTCTTTGTTGCTCTCTTGATGTAGTTTGCTCTTTAATTATGAAATGTTTCTGACCTCTGCACGAAATTATTGCCCATTCCAGAAAACAAATCTCCAAGAGAATCTTCAGTATGTAAGAGTTCCCTGCTTACTGTCTGCGATAATTTGGTAATTTCAGGGGGATTCGTAAGGCTGAAAGCACCTACTCTTGTATACAAAGGAGAACATACATTATTATGTGTTTTTATTTTATTTGTTTATGTCATTTTAATTTGTTAGCTGCCTTGGTGACCCTCATGAGGTCAGAAAAGCAGGATATAAATTTTGTAAATAAAGATTTTATAGGGAAGGGAAAGATTAGACAGGTTGCATGCGGCTAATCGTTTTTCTTTCAGATATTTCTTCAAAGTGGAATTTCCCCCAAAGATTTTTCTTACCCTCCCTTTAGCTATTAAGGCACTTGGCAAACTTGTCCCACAAAAGCTTTGACAGAGAGTATCTTATACCATCTTGCAGAGTATTGATGAGCCTATTTCTATTTTTTGGCACCACTATCTAGATATACTTGGAATCCCTTCCATACCATACATTTACCCAAATTATTTGCACATATAAACAGATTCTGGCTTTCTGCTTCCAAGCGTATCATCCAGATAGCAACCTGGTTATGCAACGTATCTTCTAGAGTAGCAGGACTGAGTTATTTGCTTTAAAACCCCTACAAATAAAAAAATGTTGTAGTGATGTTATTCTGTCTCTAGGAGGCAGCAGAGGCCCATGAATCCTTTTAATATATATTTACTTTGAACCCCAGTTCTTCTCCTTGTTATAATGATGATCAGAGTCAGTTCTGACAACAACAAAATACTGCTTGAAATGTCTGAAGTTTTCCACCATCAGTCCTACACTGTTTATACAGTTTAATCTATCTGCATACTTGCTTAGGAGTATTATAAAAATCTGAGAGGAAGGCTCAACTAAAAGAGCTAACCTCTCTTTAGGTACCGAGCAGTGCAGTTGCACATTATATTAAGCTGGCCTACCTACTTTAGGTAGGACTATCATGTCTCCAGCTCAGTTAAATGAGAACAAAGCGCTAAGATTTCTGGCCCATAAAATACGAAACCCACCAATACTCATTTATCTTTTTTCTAAGAAATTGATAAAGATAAAGATGTCTCTCTGGGGACCAAGATAATCCAAGTTATGGTATTCCTCCTTACTATGGACGGATGTGAAAGCTGGACAATGAAGAAAGCTGACAGGAAGAAAATTGATTCATTTGAAATGTGGTGCCGGAGGAAAGTTTTGTGGATACCATGGATGGCTAAAAAGACAAGTAAGTGGGTCCTAGGATCAAATCAAGCCAGAATTCTCCTTAGAAGCTAAAATGACAAAACTGAGGCTATTGTACTTTGGTTATATATCATGAAAAGACAAGCCTCTCTGGAAAAGTCAGTAATGCTAGGAAAAGTGGAAGGCAGTAGGAAAAGAGAAAGACCTGAAATGAGATGGCTGACTCAATAGAAGAAGCCATGTCCTCCAGTTTGCAAGATCTGAGTAAGTCTGCTAATGGTATGACATTTTGTGGAGGTCCATTCATAGGGTTGTCATAGGTAGGAGGTGACTTGATAGCACATAACACACACACAAGAAATTAATCAAGTTTTTGTAGAGAAATTCCATCAAAAAGTAACAATCACTGCTCAGAGGCAGAGCACATGCTTTGCATGCATAAGCTCTCAGATACAATCCTTGCCATCGAAGTTAAAAGATTCTCCCATAGCAAGACTAGGAATCTCAATGAGGAGAGAAGCTTTCAGGCACAGCAGACCAGTGGCAAGTGATTATGACCCACATTTCCCCAAGGCAAATCCTTCAAGGAAGAAGTAGTGAGTCAAAGATAGGTATGCAGGTATGAAGGCAAGGAGAGGTGCCTCACCCTTTTAAAATCTCTTGCCTTTGTTTCCTGTCCTGCTGATTCACGCTTACTTTATAGAGCAAGACTAGACATCCAAGAACTAAGAAGACTGGTTTCAAAGCAAGTCCTGAGTTCAGCCAGAGATCACTGTGGAATAGCCAAGACAAGAGCTCCTGCTGGGAAAGGCAGACCTCTTACCCTGGAAAGCTAGGCAAGAGGCACCAGCCTGTTTATACTGCTCTCTTCTTAAGAGTCAGAGGCTCTTGCTCTAAACCTCCTGCTGCTGACCTCTTTCCCCGACCAGTTATCTTTTGAACCCCTGAACGCCAAACAGGTAGAAATAGATATTCTGCGGTTCGGTGAGCTTTCTGCTGAGCTCCCTGCTTCATGCACAGAAAGACTCTTCCAAGTACTTCACAACATAGGGGCTTCTCAACCCTCAATGAGTCGAGACCTGAAAAGCTGGCAGCACTACTGGATGACTGGAAAGCAAGGGATGCAGGAGACAAAACAGTTGTATGTATTTTAACCTGTATGTGACTGTAATCCGCCCTGAGCCTGCTGGTATGGGGAGGGAGGAATATAAATCAAATAGAAATAAATGTTTAAAAAGCGTTCAGAAATTTTGAAGCCAAGAGGGGAGGAATTCTTCCTCTTTTTCCAGAGAAAAACCCAAAAATTTGGAGGGAAATTGAAATGTAGGTAAGACTGCAATCATGTTTGAATGTTAACTTTATTAAAACACTTAACTCTTTAATAATGTATTATCATTAAACTTATTATAGCTTATTAATTGTTGCCAAAATTGTTACATTTAAACAAAACAAATCTGGAAAATATTGTCTATGTCTACAATATAAGAGCTTTTTTTCAATGCTCTCCAAAATTTCCAACTGAGAAAGTCCACAGAATTTTCACACTGTATATTGGGAATGAGAGAAATGCTTTGTTAGGCATTTTTTTCCAGCGGTCCTCAAAATTTCCTCATTCTTCCACCGGAAAAATGGAAAGAGTCCTTAAGCTTTTTCATGTTACACATTTTGAGTGTGAAAAGCCTTGTCTTAAGAAGCATTTTACTCATTCTAAAAGAAAAAATATCTCTTATCAATGTTTCACCAAGTTTCTGAAATGGCTATATTTTCCAAAGGCCACATTACCTACTATCTTGCTCACTCTATGCAGAGCCAAGGAATAAATTCCTAGCAGAGTTTTTAATTGGTTTAAACTTCTCTTCAGACTCTGAGAAGCTTCTTTTTCTCCTGCCTGATACTGCTGCATTTGTTTCTTATAGAGTCTCTCTTTTCGCCTTAGCAGCCAAGAAAATTCAGGCTAGAGCTGTTTCCAGTGATAGCAATGCTTTTATCTGACTGGTATTTTCTGCCTAGATCATTTTAATCTCTCAGTATCTGTTATGTGTTAGACTGTTTTATGTGTTTTATGTGTATGGATTGTAATGTATTATTACACTGCTTCCCTCAGAATCTGAGCAGGGTTAGATGTACACTGGCTCTGATTGAGGGCAGACCAAACTGTGCTCACATAAGAACTGCAGGAGTACCTTTTGGTAAAGCTATAATTCTCCTTAAGAAATGGTTTTGGATAGATTCTCATCCTCTCTTTCTTTGTTTTTCAAACGTCAAGCCTGATGAAGAACTCTGGAGAGCTCAAAAGCTTGCACGCTGCTATTTTGGTATATCTTAATAAAAACTATTAAATAGCTTTTGGTTTTGGGTTTTGCTATGGACCAAAGCATCTACTTGATCATTTATTATTAACACACAAACTCCCAATGAGATAAAGCTGTTAACAAGGGCAGAGGAATAAAAGCATTTCATGTTCTTATGGAATCACAAGTGCAAATGCCGTGCACAGAAAAACTACCACAATAACAACAAAACTCTCCATCCAGTGTAGACATTTTATACGTAGCTTGTTATTTTTCATCAGTTTGTTTTCCTGATTAATCAAATGTTTCACAACCAATTCCAAAGTCAGTTCTCCTCTTTTTCCTTCCACCTAGCCAAAAAAAGCCAAAAAAAAAAAAAACCTGGCGTGCCTGTGCACATAAACAAAACAAGACACATGAACAGGGTTACTAACTCCAGGTTAGAAAATTCCTGGAGATTTTGGTGGTGGAGCCTGGGGATAGTGGGGGAAGGAGTGACCTCAGCAGT
Organism: Eublepharis macularius; assembly: GCF_028583425.1. Classification (NCBI taxonomy): domain Eukaryota; kingdom Metazoa; phylum Chordata; class Lepidosauria; order Squamata; family Eublepharidae; genus Eublepharis; species Eublepharis macularius. Next base: position 56,849,926 of record NC_072799.1, read on the forward strand.
GTATAATGCTGTACAATCCATCCTCCCAAACAGCTGTTTTCCCCAGGAGACCTGGCCTCTGTAGTCTGGAGATCTCCAAGCCCCGCCTGGAGTTTGGCAACCAGATCTTTGAATGACTGGCTGAAAGACTCACCTGTGCCTCCCAGTACTTACCTTTGGCATGGCATTCCTACTGGCTTTTGAGCTACAAAAGGCACCCCCTAGTCTACACCTGGCTTCCCCTTGAACACTCATTTTGTTTTCCATATACCTCTGGACAGAAGTTGTCATGGGTCTTGGAAGGGGAAAAAACCTAACCCAACAGCTCCCTCCAGCAGCTACATAAAAGAAAAGCCTGTCTTCGCAAAGAATTGCATGAGGGATGTCCGGCTTTTGCTTGGTTTTGCAAAAACCTAGTTCTCTACCTTATCTGCAGTCAGCGACAAAAGGGGCTGGTTTATTATTATTACTATCATCAACCTGTACTGGAGCACTGAAAAGTGAGGGAAGCACAGGAGCCTCTCACTGTTGTCTGTGGCTTGACTTGCTGTGAAGCTCAAAAGGGAAGGGGGAGGGCGTGTGGAAGTTGCACCCAAGGCCCAGAGTTCTCATAGGAATGGCTGGACATTGGTTCAGTATAGTTCAGTGCAGTCAGTGTTTGCAGGCTCTGGCCTAGCTGGAAACATGCCGGCTCAGCTCATCAACAACACCTGCAAGTGGTCTCTGAATCTCCAGTGAAACGACCTTGAAGTCCAGTCTCAGAGACATCTATCCTCCCTGAATGTTCTCATAGCAGTAACGCTAATTAACCGCTTTGCCTCTGATTGGCTCCTGAGTTGCCTGTGGATACACCGAGGGCTAGGAAAGATGACCTTTCAGTACAGTTACCAACCCCTCCCATTCTTTTCAGCTTGGCAAGCCTTCATGCTGCACCAACCAAGCATGGAGAGGACCCATGTGCTACCAGATGGGTAAGATGAACAGTTTTTGGATGCCAACTAGAGATGCAGAGATACTTGAGTTAGCAAGCTCTTAATGTGTTAATTAGGCAGGTTTTAGTTTAGCAACAGTAAATATTTGTTAATATCTGTTGCCTGTTTCTCTGAGTGTTTTCATGCCTTGCAACACTCTCTTAAGCTAATAAAATGTATTTTAATCAAGCAATGTCTGGAATTGCTCACTGAGACATGAATGAACCCAGCAATGAATGCGTGGACTGGAGAGTCAAGGCCTCGGTGAAAGCAGAGCTCTCGGTCCAGTTAAGTAAAAGGTTACGGCACCTCACTTGCCCTAACCTCACCAACTGTTGGGGTGGCTATGTTCAGCATCCAAAACAGGTGGTTTGGGATGCCTGAACCCTACAGAGGGGAATAGGTGGAAGCTGATGGGTGTGAACTGTTCCTTTTGAAACTGCCTAGCATATCTGATCCTTGCTGCTCTCAGACTGTGAAATACCAAGCTCCTGCTCCTAAATACTGACTCATACTTCCTTAGAGGAAAAGAATGATAAGAGGCACTGCTGACATTCTTGTTGCAGAGGAGGCTGAGCTGAAGAGGACAGACTGTGACCAGGCTCCTGTTACAGCACAAAACAGTCCCCAAACAGGCCCCCCAGTCAGGAACAGCCTGGGGCGGGGGGCAGTCAGAGGTCTGTAGCTAGGAGGAGTGAATTGGTGAAAATTATTCCCACATTTCATTAGCAGATTTTCCATGGAATCTAAGATATAAATCTTATGCAAATTTACATGACAGATACACTGGATTCAAAACCAAGTCCCATCAAGAAACTTCTGATCACAGCTCCTATTTCTTGTATTCAGGCAGCCCTATTTTGAGGTCTGTTCCTAAAAGCCAGGGTTACACTGCAAGCAGATGGATACATTTAAGACTCAAAGTGCACAAGTGTGTTATACATTGATTCAGGGTAAGAAAAACAAAGACTTCAATATGTGCCCAAAGCAAAAATCCATATACATATGCCTGAAAAAGGTCAAAATATATATTATAGAGTATTGTATATTACTGTTGTTAAACTTATCTGAATATATGAAACTGCCTTATTCTGAGACAGGTCGCTGGTTTAGCCGTATGATTATTCCATTCTGCCCAAGATCCTGGCAAGCGGACGACAGTCAGAGAAAGAATATTCCACCAGGTGCTATCTGAGGTGCCAGGACTGAACACGGGACTCTTCTGCATGCAAAGCATGTACTTTAACTGAGCTTTAGCACAAAAGTTACTTTACTTATCATGTATTCAATTCCTTCACTTAAAGTTTTGATAGCCAATCTTGCCTAATTCCACATTATACACAGCCATGTCTAATATGCATGCCAAAAGTGAGTATGAATTCATACAGTGCTTAAAAATACATACACCATTGTAATAATTCTTACAAACTCCTCTCTTCATTTTTGATCTTACCTGATTCTGAATGGGTTAACTCTTGAACAGCCCCAACTGAGTTAAACGGTAAAACATCATCATCAAAGCTGATAAGATCTCCTTCCCTAGGTGGCAAGCTCTGCCGTGGAGGTGCTGAGACATTGCTTGCAGTTGGCTCCCCCAGAGACCTGAATGCATTTGCCTGGACAGCTACAGAGAGTTTGGGAGCAGAACTAGATGGCTGCAGTGGAAGAGGAGGAACTGTAGGACTTTCAAAAGACACTGACTTCTTGGGTGCAAGTGGCCTAGGAGCAGGAACGGGAGATTTTTTCTGTCCTTCAGTATTCTCCGAAGTCAATTTGCTCCCTGTATTAAGTGGCCCATTGCTACTGCTTTTTACAATGTCTTGTTTGGGTTTCTTTGGCAGTTCAGGCTTGGTTGTAATGTTGCACCCAGCTTCCTGAGGCTGAAGGTGTCGTTCTTGGGAAACAACCTTCAGTTTGCTTTCTGCCCATGAATCCCACTCACCGGAAGTTCTGATAACTCCTGGCTTTGGCGCAACCACAGGTTTTTTTACACTAACTATAGGCTTGGGGGCTAATGAACGTGGAGAAATTTCTGGTTTCTTTGCTAGTCCTGAAGTTTCCGTATTTGCCTGCGTTTCAAAAGCTTTGATCCGTGATACTATACTGCTTTGGTTCTTGTCTGTATCCATACTGTCCGTCACCACATGACTATCCAACAAGCTATCATCTAGTAGGGATACCAACTGAATTGAGGAGGTGTCTCTTGACTGGCTTGTTTCTTCCTGATTGTCTTCGGTATTATTTTGTGTCTCTTTAACAACAGGTTTCAGATTGCCTTTTGATCTTGGTTTTGGCACTGGACATACAACAGCATTAGGCTTCTCCTGACATGTCTGCTCTTCCAAGACAACTAGGAAGTCCTCATTTTTGGAAAGATTGTTGTTCAGCAAAGCTGACAATGGTCTAGGTGGTTTGCGAGGAATTTGTACAGCTGAGAAAAGAAATAAATGTGCTTGAAATGTAGTTAGCTTAACTGAACACTTTTATTTACGCTTCCTGTCATCCCATCCTAACCAGACAAAGGCCCTGTGGTTTCATTTACCTCACTTAATTGTGATTCTGTTCTGACTGCTGTTTAAAACACAACCAGTTGTGAAACTGCCATAACCATGCAGGGAGCTGACTGACATGGCAAGAGGTTGGCAAAAGGATTGCATCAACCAGCTCCCCATGCAACTGCGGCCATTTCAGTCATTTCAAAGCAACACATACAGAATATACACTGATGTAGCTGAAGTCACGAAAAACACACGGAGAACAGTTTTACAAAATGGCTTGCAACATATAGTGGCCCCCACACAATCGTGTTCCATGTGACCATCAAAGCACTCATTAAATTTATGAACGGGGCTGTTTACAAAAGTCATTGCACAAAATTTTTATATTTCTCATCTTCAAAGATCAAAATACATTAACTTCCAGAAAGAAAAAGCAGATCACTTTTCCATTGCATAAGACTGAAAAGACATTTGATTCATGGGAACTCTACGTGTCATCTCAGAGATCTCATTACACTCGCTATCTAGTTAAGATTAAAACTTCAGTTTACAGTATTCTCAGGAAAACGAGGTCCCTTAACAACAGTTAAAAGCCATCACTGGGCTGTATCCTGCCACTCCACTCAGGTAAGAGCAGGACAACCTCCATGGACCTTCCTTGCTGCCAGTATGCAGTTCCACATTTATCTGAACAGAGCAGTATGATACAATCTATTACTATGAAATTACCTCAACCAGAAATATTTTTATTTTAATACTGTTTAATAACTTTTTACTCCCACGTCTTTAATGTCAAGGATTGTGGACCTTAAACACTGGAGATGATAGGCAAGGAAAATGATGAGTACCCATAGTCACATTTCCCCACCTCTCTGGTTACAAATTTGGGAAAAAGCAAAGTTGGCATAATGATATTTTCAGACACTTTCTGTTGTCCCAGTTTTCTGTTGTCCAAAACTAAAAAAGGTTGGAAATTCTGTGATCCAACCTTGTGCTAGTTTGAACTCAGTAATTGCCAAATGCAAGACCATCTGTGAATACTCAACCTGGATGACAATGAAACAGTTATTGGAGTTGCTAAGCAGTAACCAGCATCACAGAAACCCATGTAACATGTCTATAAAAAGGGGAGAGTTTTATGCCAATTACAAATTGTTTCAAAATATCATTTAAGTACATTTAAGAGTTATGTACCTGGAGCGGTTTCACATTCACAAAGAGCATGCAGATTACTTTTCACATTAATTCCTGGCAAATTGCTGATTATCTCCTCTGGAAAGTCAGTCTGTGTTGATGATGTAGCAGTACATCTGGAATTAGTAGAACCAGCAACATTGTTGTTACCGGTTGTACTGACTTGCACTTGACTGATCTCTTTTATTACCTGTTCATATGAAGGTGGCTGAAAAACAAAAAACGGACATCTAATTTGTGTGCATCAGAAATACAGTACATTTACAACTGAAATATGTCTGAAATTATTTTTTAAAAAACAGACAAAGCAAATTTCTTCTGTGATCTGAGTGCTGATGAAATTCTGATATTCCATTAATAACACTATAGTGCAAGCATTAAAATCACCCCCAAAGCAGTAAACCTTGTGATTGCTCACCTCAGCAGGAACAAGCTCATTTGTCCTCCAGGAAGCTGGGGTGGGAGATGACGGGAAAACTAGGCCTTGCTGAGAGACATGATTTCCACCTGGAAACCAGGAAGATGGCCTAAGAGGCTCAGCCGCAACTATAGTGATTTCCGGGCGTCTGAAAGAAAAAATGAACAAGGTTAAGCCCGAGACTGCTAAAGTATTTTGGGAGCCAGAGCACTTCGCATTTGTTCCTAGCTCTTCAGGCAAGACATTAAACCCCTGTGGGCCAAACAATGTTTTCTCCCATCATAGAAACACTGAAACTCCATGAACAGGATTATTCACAGCCTTGTGTTTCTTTGACATTTTGATGGCATGTATTTTAGCAGGCACACATATGGAAGTTAACAGCAGTCTCAAAGATTCATCCTCACCCCCACACCCTTCAAGAAACACAAACGTTTGTTCTGATCATGATGGATGGTTAGTAGGGCATCTGAGACTATGGCACTTACATAATGCCAAGCATAACACAGATGTCATAGAGGTTAATACATCACTTATAGGCACACTTTGTAGTGTACACACACATCCTGTGCCCCTGCAATATAAGACTCTTCCTTTTGCAATACACCAGTCAGAAAGATTGGTGTTTCACTACTTCTAAATGTAGGAAGTCTGAGGCTGTATACAAAAGATCACTGAAAAGGTTCACAGTACTTGTGAACATGCTTTAAGTTGTATTTTTAATGTGTGTGTGTAACTGTTATATGCTACCAACACTTGCTACTGTCTCCTCTTCTTCCATCTCTGGCATTTGGCAGTGGAATGTGTTTATGTCCAGCAAGAGAAGGCAACAGCTATAGGGCAGGAAGGAAACAGCAAAATAAAAACGCTTGGTCCCTCACTGACACCTCCTTTTCCTTCCCTCTCCTAGTGGGGATGAAACCATACCACAGCTGAGTGCCCAAGACAGAAGGGGTGATTTGCAGACAAGCTATAGCAGGGCTACGGCTGGAAAAAAAGTAGAATATAGTTTGTATTAACATTAAATAATTTTGTAATTACATTTTGCTTCCTTGCATTGATGCTAATTACCTACTCACTAAAAATACTACATGTTTGATAAATGACACACAATTTTACGTCTTGATGAAAATGAACCAGAACATCCTCGAGCTCAGGTGATTCTTCCCTTTATGCAATGTTCAGAGATTCAACACTATGTTCTTTAGAAATAACCACAACTTGCTGTGGCATCTCAACTGAGTACATGAACTAACTGCAATTTATACCTTGCTTACAAACCAAGATTCTAAACCTGAGTTCAATTGCAGTTTAGAATCCTAGTTCTCAGGCTAGAAACAAACTACCATTTGTTCAAGTGGTCATTTTGGATATCACAAAAAATTATGGAGAGCTCTAAATTAGGATATTTTCAACCCAGATTAATATGGTGTGTTGGAGGACGGTGGTAGAAAGCGAGACCGAGAGAGTTTGGGAGGCTGAGCATTTTCTGGCTTCATTTCTTGACACAAATGTCAATTATTTCTGTCCATGAAGTGCAACTTCCTTGCTTCATCTTTCATCTTGCAGACCCAAATCCCCCCCGCCCCGCCCCGCCCATGCTGCTCCTGGGGAAAATGGACCCTGGGAACATGTCTGCAACAAGAGGGGGAAATTAGCAAAAATCACCTGCAGAAATCTGTTGGATCAAGCCATTGTTTATTCTGGATGCTTTTAATGTCAACTTCACCACGATGAATTAAGGGAACATCTGAATACCAGTGCTAGAAGGCAGTTACCCTTTAAGACTTGTTTGTTAGCCTTCCAGGGCAACTGGTTGGCTGCTGTGTGCTGGACTAAATGCTGGACTAAATGGGCCCCTGGTCTGCTATGTTTGCTACAAGCACGCAGTTCCTTCTTGGACCTGATTGAAGACAAAATGTCTCATATAATTTCTGCTCATTTACAGCCTGTTGCCTGGCATATTCCGGGAAACAGGAATAGGCTTTGCTCTGTAAGGTGGGAAGAGCTGCTGGGGCAGGACGGCAGCCAAAGAGACAAAGATCAGTCTTAATGGACTCCTACTCATCTCTGTATAGTAATACCCCTAACAATTTTGCAGAGCTGTGCTGAAGGCTCCCTACTAACAGTTTTTAAAAAGAAAAGAAACACACTAACACACACACACACAGGCATGAGGAAAGATATCCATGACCAGAGTAAATCTCTATATGTAACAGACCACCCCCCCTTGAATAAGGATCTGAGACCTCCCCTTAACTTGAAGCAACCATTATACACTGGGTGTATATATTTTTTTTTACAAAATTGGAAGAAAAGAGCACACCTTTCTGAGTCTCATATTGCATACTATGCTGTTTGAAGCATTTCATTTTCTCCCAACAAACCTGCTGGCTTCACAAGGGGTGTGTGACAGACTAGGCTTGAAAGCAGGTTTTCTAAGCGCGGCACCTTCAGACAGCTGGGAGGGAATGAGTTAACTCTTGCTTGGAATGGAGAACCTGATTGACTGGATGCTCCCTCCTCTCTGATTGGTCAGTTAGAACCCAGCTGAAGGGCTGACAGATGGTTTCTGACAGGATTGTTCAGAGAGAGGTTTTCAGTGAGTGAGTCTAACAGGAAAGGTCAGGCGGGTTCTCCTCCAGAGTGAGGAAAGAGGAATCTTTTGCCTTAACTGTAACATCACTGTCCTGAAGAAGAATTCTTAAATATCAGCATAAACTGAAGCCCATTTGACACAGACACTGTAGAACTGGGAGCGTGTTTTGGCAAGAGTGATTGGGGTAGTAGGTTGAAATTCCCTTTCAAGTCAAAAGAAGAAGGGTGCATCTTCTTAGAAGAAGAATATCAATTCCTGCCCAGTTTCTAAAAGGGGGTTGGCTCTGAGGAGGACCCTGGGTCTGTTGTGAAGGGAAAACAGTTTTAAACTAACTTCAGGAAACCTTGAGTTGTCACAGAAAACTCTATGAAGAAACACTGTTGCTGTAACTAAAGTATTAAGTAAAACACCTCTCACTGCTAAGAACCAAGAATATAAGAAACTAAGCTTCAAAGAAGTTATTTTGCCTGTTACTCAAAGTGTATTCTGTACTACCAGCAAAATTTTACCTCAGCACTTTCATTCTCTGACTACACTATTTCAATCCTTGCTTGTTAAATAAAGTTATTTTCTTTTTGAACGTTATATAGCCTCCACTGTCATTTCCCACAAAAAAAGAAGAGGGCTCCTGCCTCTCCCTAGCAAGTTCCTGGACTGGGCTAAAAAGCCAAAATTATATCTGACTGTCAGAGTGGGACAAACAGACTTTCAAACCACAAAGATTAACGTGCTACTGGGGCTGCTCAGCCCAAGCAGGTAAACTGAATTTTGGCGAGAAAACCTGCCTCACAGCGGGGGAGTAAAGGGGAGGATCTGTCACAGGAGGCAAGGAAATAAGCTAAATTAGACATGGACTCGATGAAAAATGCTAAATGAATGATGATAGCATAAGATTTTTGTGTGCGCACAAACATGCATGCAGGGGCTTAGAGTCCACATTTCTTTTTTAAAAAATAGACCCCCCTCACTCTTACTGTATGAGGATCCCAGTAACAGAAAAGTATGGAGGAAAGAATTTGTCATGTGCCTTTGCGTGTTTGTGATGCAAAGGAGACCTGTAATAGCCTGCAAAATAGGACCCTTTCTCTTCTCTGTTTGGAAAGAAGATCCATTTGTCCCAGATAGATAATGGAAAAGAAGAGCCCGAAACATACTGTGCCTTTCATTTTCTATATAAATGGCGCGGGGGCACTGTAGTACAGTCCCCAAGAATTTCTTCCCAATTAGGTGGGAAGGAAAAGTTACCAAAAAGGTGGGAAGGCAGACATAAGTGCGCCATTTCAACTGATGGGAACAATTAATGGTTTGATTAATCCAAACCATGACAATGTTACATTTAAAAACCTGAACAAAATTATTAATAACGTGACTCAAACGAAAACCAGAACAAAATGTCTGTGCACATTCTTACTGTTGAGTAAATAAAATAGCAATGATCACATCATACCTTCTGTCCCTTTGCTGTTCACTCTGGTTGGAAGTACGGGAAGCTAATTTTTTTTTAAAAAGAAACAAACGGTTAATTGGAATTAGTATTAATGCAATATTTCAATTCTCAGATTCTTAACAAATAATTGAAAATATTTGATTGTAATTGACACTTGATCATTAGCAAAATAATTTATAAGAATAATGATAAAACACAGGAAGTTTCTCAAACCTTCTGCTTTGGAAGGTATTTTTTCAGTGGCTCAACAAAGCATTCTGTCTGGCTCAGAAGGCAATAAGACAGGCAGAAATCCAACGATTTGGTTATAACATCAAAATCTAGTTGACTGTGCTCAAACAGCAAAGAGATTATTTAAAATGTTGGGCTGGATGCAAAGGTGCCCTTCTATTGATGGGAGCGTGTCTTTCAGTGAGCAGAATGACACCTTTGGATTTGATCCAAGATATAGAATCAGGGAAGATTGCACCCCCAATCTGATGTCCTCCATTGCTTGCACAATCCTCATGAGCTGCCCTATTCAATTCAAAAGAGGAAGAAGAGGAGCTTACATGGTATGCTCAAAAATAGAGCTGCTTCTACCACTGAAATCAACGAGGCAACCCAAGAAGTGTGGGAATCTCATTATGTGTTCACAATTCCTATAATAAAATAATTAGGCATGCTTATGTTTTAATCCAGCCTAGTAAATTTTTTAAAATGTTTGTGGGGGGGTCAGGGAAGGGGAGGAATTATCTACTTCTTGCACTAATCTTTTGAGACCTCTACCCCATGCCTGAGCTTTCAAAAACCAATAGAGTCCAGGAATGGGTAGACTACTGTTAGCACTGCAGTGACTCAAGTGCAGCCCTAATGTACTTCGGGCAGTACTGCAAACATTAAATGATGATGCTGATATTAGGAATTTTATTAAAGCAAAATGAATCCACTACAGCTTCAACTCAGTATATTTTTATTAGCATTATTAACATTTTATTTGAATGTAACCTTTCCAATTTGTCTTTTATAATTAAAAGAATAAGTAAAGTAAAAGAATGTTTGCATAGCATATGATTTAGAAACTCTAATTTTCTTGTACAGAGGCAAACTATCATAATTACGCCATTGCAGATTCATAGTGAAAATCAGTATAAGCGCCAGCCGGGAAAGGATAGCACAGACATACCTCTTCCATGGGGCATATCTGATGTGTGCACTATTCATGAGTGCTGAAGGAGAAAAAGAAGGGGTTATGGACGGTAGAGGAAGAGGAAAAGGGGAAGAGAAAAAGAATAAACCATGCTAGTAGTTAAGATCACTGGATTTCTGTTGTTAGTTGCACAAGGAGAGTATAGTATTTTTCTTCCCAAGAAAAACTCTAGCAATTGTTTAATATGCCTGTTTAAAAATGGAACTAACTTTAATGTAGTTTTTATGTGTTTTACATCAGCATCTTAATCTTAACAACACAGATAAATAGCTCCAGTTCTCCTTGACCCAGTTTTGCCAAAGGAATAGAGATGGTTATCTTCAACCATCTTCCCAAGATGCTGTGTTTAAGCACAGATTTTTTTCTGCTACTCATACTAATCTGTATGTTTTGCAACCCACTGTACACATGCAAATCACATATAAAAATTATCTGCAATGGCAGCAAATTCAACCTAAAGTATTTTGGTTTCCAGTTATCTGGGTGACTAGATTTTCTTCTAGATGCTATTTTTTTTTCATGACAGAGGTAATGATGGGTTTTAGCAAAGGGTAGAACATTTTAATATCTTAAACGGGAAGATGTAGAGTACAAATCTAGTGATAATCTTAATTTCCATGTGAGTTGAATCTGGTAGTGCACTAGTGCTAACACATGATTATGCCATTTCAAGGACTGTTCATAGTAGTGTTTTTATTATTCTTGAGATAAAGATGTAGTAGGCTTGCCGCCACGCCCTTCTCGGGTGAAGGAATCCCTGCCCCCAATCGTCATCTCCTGACCTGGCTGGTGGGGTGGGAGGCATGTGGGGGGGAGCACGCATGGTCTTCTGCAGTTGCAGGTCATGCTGAAGCCAGATTAATTAAAAAGCGTGTGTTTGGAAGCGATTTTTAATGAATCTGTATTCAGTGAAACCTGTAGCTCCTTCATCACACTGGAAATGATATCATTTTCCGGCACAACAGGGAAACATGGGTGCTCACAAACAGAGGTAAGTACCCCATTGGGCTCTAATTTCGATGCAGTAAAACAACAAATATGAAGCCATTAACTCTTTAAAAGCAGATTAGTTGCATTTTGAAGGCAAGTGTACCAATTAGCCACAACAGCTAAATGGAATCTCCGTGTTAATAGGAAGTGTGTTTCTGAATACCAATTGCTAGAGACAATAGGGGAAGACACAGGCCTCTGTGTACTGCCTGTAGGCCTTTCAAACATGCTGATGGAGTAGATGACACACTGATCTGTTTCAGCAGAGCTCTTCTTTATGATTTTTTGTAAATTAGTTGACTCAATAACAAGCACAGCAATCCATAACTAGCAAAAGTTTTCATAACATGATATATATAAATAATAAAGCCTGTTGATTCTCTGGAACAGACTGGGAAAACATTTAACAGAACTATAAACCCATCTATTCCTATCAATGTGTACCAGGCAGATTTTATTATATAGAGCCACATACTTCCACATTGAATTGAATCTCCATGGGAAAAAAAAGAGGAGACTCGCCATTGTTCTCCGTATTTTTAATACTTGGCTAACGGCAAGTTTGTGCAAGATTTTGCAGTAATGCAATTAATGTTTCTCCCTCTTTTTAACATCACATATGCTATGAAGTTCCTTCTCAACATTTATGCATTATGCATGCATTAGTAATTCCAATATCTAATTTGTATGAATAACTTCCCTATGAAGAACATATGAAGGCCAAAATCCATAAAACTCAATCACATATACACAGGCAAGTGATATTAAAATAGTATTTTGATACAAAAACAGTCAAGGGAAATCCACTTATGAAGCATGTAAAATATTGTTAGTAAGGCACCAAAAATATCAACTTTTAAAACATTGTGGGGTAAGTGAATTCTAGAGAAACTTGGGAAGAACAAGAACCACCAATATAAAACGTGTTTGAGGCTAGGATACAAAATCATTCTCTAAACACCCCAAAACTGCAATTTTTGTTATTCCATTGTTTGTTTATTTAGAAAATTATGCTGCCTGCTCAAAGTGATTCAAAGGGAAAAAAACACAATAATAGCAAGCAACAACACAAGATTTATCAATATTAGAACAAGCTAGGGCATAAACACAACATAAAACAACATTCAGCAGCTTAAAATGATATCCATAAAACAGTCCTCTGGATAGGAGCAGACCATCAGAAAAAGATGAAACACCTCAGTTAAAAGCCTAAGCAAAAGTAAATGTTCTTGCTTGGCATCTGAAAGAACAGTAGAGGAAGTGTCAGGCAAGCATCAAGGGGCAGGTAATTTCTAAGGCAAAGTGCCAAAACTGAAAAAAGCCTGGTTTTATCCACCTAGATTTCCACTGGGACAAGGAGAGGGTAATTTTTGCTGATCCCTTCCTCCCATGGGATACGCCAGTTCCTCCCTCAAGCTATTCATGGGGCAAAGCACACAGGAGCAGGGTGTGCTTTGGCTGCCACAAAAGGTAAGCATTAGGTAGGATCCAAGCCTCTGTTTGCCTCAGTTCTGTAGGCAAGAGACACTGAGACCAGGGCTCAGAAGAAGATCTTACTTATTTAAATGTTTCTATCTTTCCCTCAACAAAATGCTGGTTCTTAAAGTGGCTTTACAAACACAATAAAACACGTATACAGCACCACTACCAGCAAACTACAGAATACTAGGCCTATAAGACATCAGGAATGAACAATGTAGACTCAAGCCAACAGATGCTAACAAAAAGAGGTCAGGAGAAATAATTACTTTAAAGGGTTGGGGAAAGACAGATCTAGACTAGACCTTTGCATATTATTACTCTTATGGTTAGATTACATATAAGTAGCCTATTTTAAATGTAATTTTGTATATTTAAAATTTTACTTCATTTATTCTGCCTTTCTCCCTAATGGGGACGCAAAGCGGCTAACATTATTCTCATCTCCTCCATTTTTTCCTCACAACAACCCTGTTGTTACATGGAGCGTGTGAGTGGCCCAAGGTCATCCAGTGAGCTTCCATGGCAGAGAGGGGAACCCAACCTGGGTCACCCAGATCCTAGTCTTATCATTCCAGCCACTACATCATACTGGTTCTTAACACCATACCAACTCCAACCCCTAAAACCCTCAACAAAAACTAATTTAAACAAGGTAATGTAGTGTTTTGCCATTGACAAATACAAGTAACACAAGCTATACTTATGTATAACCATGACGGGAGATTTTCTGAAATATGAAGTATTTACAAACATAAAGTAAGAAAAAACAGTTTTGCAACAGAAAAGAGATTATCAGCAACCAGAAGATTTACAACACTACAAAGGAAAATATATTTGCAGGCTGCTTAATGAATCTATAAAATACCTAATAATTTTATTTGCTTATAAAAGTTAGTCATGTGCCCCCAATGTAGATAAAACTGTATGAAAGCATACTTACTCCTCTTGATGGCTGCTTTAATGGATGACAGGGGACCTTGGCTTGAAAAGTAAAAGAAAAAACCATCAGTACCCATTGTTCAGGAAGGAAGAAGTAGACAAAGTAACTCATGGCATGTGAAGTTATAAAAACAGGACATTCACTTCCACCTACCTGTTAAATGGTCTGTTTTGTGTTTCATAGCTAAGGGAAATTGCTTTTTCAGTTTAAAAAAGTTCCTTGAACTGCTGCTGAGCATCTATCCACATTGCAATGGAAACAAGGACATTATCAAGTTGAAGGACTTCTAGTTAAGTGGCAATTCTTTTGAAGTACAATTATTTCCTTTTCATTGTATGTTAAGGTTCATATTGTGGGTTCTGTTGAAACACAGTTTGGAATAAGACACGGACAATGAAAATATGCTGTTTATTTACTGGGTTGTATCCGGTACAAGGCCCTTCATGAAGTCATAACCATGTGGACCATGAGGCTGCACTGAGTGGAGCTCTACTGATGGCAAAGAAAGGGAGCAATTTTGCCCCTCCCTTCCTCCCCACTGCAGCCTCCTAACCTGCATGGCTATCACCCCACAAGATTCTTGTTTCTCCAAGAACAACTTTTCTTAAAACTGGAAAGGACTACTGGGGGAGGAAAAAAACTTGTGAAGGCTGGCGACAGCCAATGCCTTCTACTAAAGGATTTCAGGATCCAACCCAACATTTGGTGCATTTTTATCCTGTCCTTCCTCTAAGAAGCTCAGGTGGTATGCATTATCTTTCTCCTAATCTCTTTCAACCTCACAGCAATTTTGTGAAGTAAGACTCAGACAGAGTGACTCACTCAAGATCACCCAGCAAGGTAAGGCAGACTGAGGATTTGAACCTGGGTATCTTAGGTCCTAGTATAACCTTCCAACCACTGCAACACACAGGATCTTAATTCTCCCTTGGCTAACAAAAGACACACACAAATATGAGTATCACAGACACTAGGAAACGCGTGCCAAGCCTAACGGACTTCTGCTTTAAAAAGGGGGGAGGAGAGAGGAGAGTATAACTAGCCCACCGCCCCTTGCCCTGACATTCCTAGTGGGAAAGCTGGAATAGGGAAGAGATGCAAACCATCCATCTCCCATCCCCCACCATAAAAGACATCACTGAGCATGGCAGGCAGGTCACAGGACTGCCTGACAAATGTATACTGTGTGCACATGTGCACAATAGGGTTCCTAGGTGCTCTCCAGTGGCAAGCATCCCTTAGGGATTCCTGCCTCTGCGATCAGTGGGAGGACTGGCAGGCAGACTGAGAAATGGCTGCACACACACTTCCACCAATGATGTCACTTCCATTGCAACATGAAGCAACAGCATCCCATGGGAGGAAGGGATCAGCAAAAATTACCCTCTCCTTGTCCCAGTGGAAATCTAGGTGGATAAAACCAGGCTTTTTTCAGTTTTGGCACTTTGCCTTAGAAATTACCTCCCCCTTGATGCTTGCCTGACACTTCCTCTACTGTTCTTTCAGATGCCAAGCAAGAACATTTACTTTTGCTTAGGCTTTTAACTGAGGTGTTTCATCTTTTTCTGATGGTCTGCTCCTATCCAGAGGACTGTTTTATTGATATCATTTTAAGCTGCTGAACATCTCACCGGGGCTGATTCTTAAAGACTTGGTCCTGCCATGATGATGTCACTTCTAGTTGCATCAGAAGTGACATCATCAACAGAAGCATGGGAATCTGCACACGTGTGTGAAGAAAACAATGGGGAGAAGTACCTCCACCCCAATCCTCCTGACACTTGCCAGGGCAGGTCTATAACCTAGTACATAAAGCAACTATCCCCACTTCCCCTTTTCCTTCCTGAGCTCTTCCAGGAGACAGTCAGACACATCTTGGTACAGTCTTCACACACAATTGTAAGTGGGGACAACAGGAATTGAACCAATTGTAAGTGGGGACAACAGGAATTGGTGGATCTGGAGCTCACCAAGATGGAGTCTTCCCCACTTACTCATCACAAGGTTACCTATTCATTGTTCCCTCATCAACAAGGATTTACCTTATTTTAGCAATGGTAATCCAAGGACTGTTCTCCCTGGCCGGAGTGTTAATTTCTAGGAGCAGGGATGCTAGTGCCAAATTTATCTGAAAACAATTCCTTCTAATCTGGAAGGGCTTCCTTTAATCACTGATGAATGAAGACTTCCTTCTGCTACTTGATATCAAAAAAAATGAATCCTGCAACTTCGGAGTACACCTCCACGTATTCTTAAGGTTATGTTCCAGGACAGAGCACTGCTAGTGGAAAAAGAAAGCAGCGTCTTGTGTACAAATTAAACCATGTCCCCCATCCACATATGGCTTTAAAGAGACAGGCCCCTCTAATACTGGACTCTGGAGGAACATCTGCTTGGCATACAGAAGGTCCTAGGTTTAGTCCCCAACATCTCTAATTAACTGGAGTTGGTAAGACCTCTTCCTGAGACCCAGAAGAGTTGCTGCCAGTCTGAGTAGACAATACTAACTTTGAAGGACCAAAAGTCTGATTCAGTATGAGGCAGCTTAATTTTTGTGTTCTTGTATGTATATATTGATAACCAGTGAGAAAATGAGGCTGAACATAAATTTCACACAGTCTGACATCAGGATGATGGGATGGACACAGGAAAAATGTTGTTAGTCTCCAAAACAGGGAAACACAAAAGGTAGGCAAGAAGCTGATGTAAGAATTTGAGAAACTGATATTTTTATTGGCTACAGGCCACTTATATAAGAAAAAGATGGATGAAACAAGGCTTTCAGGGGAAGTTTCTTATGTTAACACCGAAAATGTTTGCCCTTAAATCTTGTGCACAGATTCTCATGGTCACAGATAATCTGCTTACACAGATAAACAACACCAGGCAACTGGAACCAGCTGTTCACTCTTGTATCTGAAAAATATTAATGTGTGGGCATCACATCTGAATATATGCAAAAAAAATGCTGTGCTTCTAAGTCCAAATGACACAATCAATTCTTAGACTTTATGGAGACAGGCACTCCCCATGGTCAGGTCACGCAGCCACGGTTCTACCTTCTACCATGTGAAGCCAGTAAAGCCATCTTTTCATAAAGAATAGGTTTTCCTAAGGGGAATTTGATTTTCTAAGAGTTGGAATGATTGTATCTGTCTCCTTCTAAAATTCTACCATAATAAAATGTATTAATGATCAATTGATCTCAAAATCTGTTAGTCCATTATGGAAAGTAGGCAATGTTGCTGGGCTAGGCGTGTATCAACCTTTGTCCAAAAAACCTGTATTCTTATCTCTTGCCTCCCCAGATCAAAGGTAAGTATGTGACATGCATACAAAAGGACCCCTAGCCTCCTCCTTAGTCTCAAGTCAACACTATTTCAGCCATAATTCATCCCTTGTGCACCTCCGCTTATTCACAGCAAAGCAGCAGCCAAGGCACGGCTCACATTGCAAAGGAGGGGGGTTAAACAGTCTTCTGCCAGTGGTGGGTGTATGCAGGAATGAGTCACTGGATAGCTTCCTGAACCTTCAACCTTATCTCAGTTCAGACTATGATCCCAGTTAAACATTAATTGCCAACTGGGATTATAAACGTTTTGGATTCTCTGCATCACAAGGGTGTTTCCATTCTGCATGAATAATTCTATAAGAGTGCATTATAATGCACACACGAACATCACTGTAATGACAAACAGAGCTTGGGCTTTTTTCAGTAGACAAATCATGGAACAAAAATTTAGGTGTTCCACACATTTCAGGCACTACAGAAAGAAAATAAGTATTTGGAATTATGAAAAGTACTGAGGCACCTTAAATATCAACCAATTTAATGTGCCAAAAGCTGTTGCGGTGTGAAACAAAAGGTAACCCTTTAAGGACCTATGAAAGAGTATGTAACCACGCAAAGGGAAACAAAAACCTACACCCACAAACAATGAAAAATGAGCGAAAAATCTATTAGTAGTGAACACACAAACCTATGTAATAAATATACATCAAAATATAACTGAATCCAATGACTATATACAGGAAACTGTGAATGGCAAAAATACATGAATCCTGGTGAGCTTCATAAAAAACATTCCACTTTACAAAACGTATGAGATAGTATATGAGAACTGGTAAACTGGTAAACATTCTAACAGATATATTACCAGCACTTATGAATGTAAAGATATATTTGAGGGCAGGATGATGCTGAGTGGGTAGAAACAAAAAAGCAAATCCATAGTAATTTCCAAGTCTGCATCAATGATATGATGTGTTATTTCTTCTCTACATACATACAGAGTTTCTGGACAAATGCAACAACATGCCCACAGGCAGCAGCTTGACATGCACTGCATTAATTGCAATGATGTAAAATTATGTTAATTACATGCATCAAATATACAATGCATAGGTGCCCTCAGGCACTTGATGTATATTTGATGCAGTCCTCACAAAGTAACATTGCCTGCAGTAAACAGATTCATAAAGTGTTAGCTGTGAGAGGCCCTCTATTTCATGATGCGAGGAGGTCATCAAATAATCTGACCTAGAAATTTTCTTTCCTTTCTGCTCCAGATTCTGCATTCCAAACTTACAGTTCTCAATTCATTTTAATGATGCTTTTCAAACAAAATTGCAGTTATTTGAATGTCATCTCAACTAGATAATAATATACAGCACTGTATTCTAAGATAAAATACTAGGGAAGGAATAACAATTCATTTTTGTTCTGTAAAACCACATGCATATCTAATAATATGCTAGAAGCAAAATGAAATGTGACTATAGTGTTGTTTAGTATGCTTCCTATAACGGAGCTGAATATACTGAACATTATTTCAAACATCCGTTGCTGAAAATTTCTAAACTTCTAATTATGTTTTTAAACAGACATAATTAAGATTAGTGATCTTAAAAATTAACCTCATATTTATTCTTTTATCGGTTTCCAAAGATTATGTGATATTCCACAGGGTTCTGTTAAAACAATGCTTTCTGAAAGTATTGTTTTTGATACTTTTCAAAACAGATTTTTTAAAGAGTCCTTAAAGAATTGGAGGAGCCTTAATGGATGGGAGTCCTGACCCGGATAGCTCAGGTAAGCCTGATCTCATCAGATCTCAGCAGCTAAGCAGGGTTGACCTTGCTTAATAATTGGACGGGAGACTACCTGTGCCTAGCAGCAATACAATGAAACAGGGATATCCATAGACCAAGTAAGGTTTCTACATACTCAGGAAACAGCTCAGATATACAGAAAAATATCCATTTTAAAATATTAAAAAGTGAGGTGGAAAGACTGAGCATGCTCCATACCCTCCAAAATCCATAAATTGTTGACAGCATTTGAGAATCAGTAGGGGAGGGTCAAGGTTTAACTGAGCTTGAGGTATCCTAGGAAAGAGGAAATCAAGCATTGCTCCTAAAGGATCCAAGATCCTTTGAAGATAAAAACAGATGAATTAGGATTAAAAGGAGAAGTTTTTCACTTTATCATCAAGGATTGGAAAATTGGCGCCTAATAGTTTATACTGGAGGTAGAAAGTGCTATCAAGTTGCAGGTAACTTATGGCGACCCTGTACAGCTTTCAAGGCAAGAGGTGTTCAGAAGTGGTTTACCACTGCCTGCCCCTGCACAGTGACCTCCAACTTCCTTGGTGGTCTCTCCCATCTAACAATGGCCAACCCATCTTAGCTTCTGAGATCTGATGGGAGCAGGCTAGCCTAGGCCTTCCAGGTCAGGGCAATAGCTCATACTTCTATCCTAGAATGATCATGTGAGGGAAATTAAGAAGTGGCTTGCCCCAATAAGAGCCCTGTGGTGCAGAGTGGTAAGCTGCAGTACTGTTGCCCAAGCTCTGCTCACGACCTGAGTTAGATCCTGGCGGAGGCGGAGGCCAGGTACAAGTAGCCGGCTCATGGTTGACTCAGCCTTCCATCCTTCCGAGGTCGGTAAAATGAGTATCCAGTTTCCTGGGGGTAAAGTGTAAATGACTGGGGAAGGCAATGGCAAACCACCCCATAACAAAAAAGTCTGCCAAGAAAACATTGTGATGCGACATCCCTCCATGGGTCAGTAATGACTCAGTGCTTGCACAGGGGACTACTTTTACCTTTCACCTATGTAAATACAGTGAGGGGAGAGGAAAATAGATAAGCAGCTTTCCTGCTAAAGAGCCAGCCTTTCTGGGCAATTGTGCTACAGCACTATACTTCCAAGGTCCAGGGCTAGGAAAGCAATCTATCTGTGCACTCATAAGTCTTGCACTGTTATTTTATAGGAACTGCCAAGTATATAGAAAAATAGGGTCCCTTTCAGCCTCTAGAAGGAAAAGGAGACCTCCTCCACTAAAGAGTTCAAAAACTGAACATCCATGCTGCTATGTAATGTCATCAGTGTACTGGTTTTAACTGAGGTAATTGTGAACTACTTCAAGCTCTTAATTGAAGAGAAGCAGTATATAAATCAAATAAATAAATAAATGATTTGTGTGGAATAAAGCCATCACAGATGACACTCCACAAACAAAACTTTAAGATTTTTAAAAAAGTGTTCCCCCAATGGAGACAGTTAAATATCATTCAATGATTTGCAGGGGAATGTGCGATTCTGCCCCTAGAATCAAACCTCAGTCAAGAGCTTTATACCAAGTACTTGCCAGAACCAAACATTACTGAAGATATCAGAATGAACGCACAACTCTTTGGACACAAACAACAGAGGATAACTGACTCTGTATAAGGAATTTCCTCTAGTCACCATGGCTAATAGCCATTGAGGGATCTCTTCTTCACGAATCCATCCAACCCACTTTTAAAGCTCCATGCTATCACTATGTCTACTGGAAGTGAACTCTAAAGTTTAATTACTTGTTGAGTAAAGAAATATTTCCTTTTCTCTGCATTTAACCTATTTCTCAACCACTCCATTGGGTGCCCCGGATTCTAGTATTATGGGAAAGGGAGGAAAAGCTCTCTGTAGCCATTTCCCCTACATCATGCAGAATTTCATAAACATTTTTCATGTCTCTGCCCCTCCCTCCTCTTCTGAGTCTTCATTGTAGTCGACTGAAAAGCCCCAGACTCTCCAGACTTTCCTTATAGGAAAGATACTCCAACCCCTTAATCATCTTGGTTGCCCTCTTTAGCTTTTCAGCAATTTTTCTGCAATATCCTTTTTGCTATGTGGCAACCAGAACTGCACACAGTATTACAAATGAGGCCATACTGTAGCCATATACAAGGACATTGCAATATTGGCAGTTTTACATTCAATCCTTTTCCTAATAATTCCTGAGAGGAAGTTTGCCTTCTTTACCTCTGTCACACACTGGGTCAATCATGAATTCATTAATAATCCAACCCTCTGTTACTTGAAATGAAATGATGAACACAACTTCATGTTAAAAAGTATGGAAGACAAGATTCAACATGCAGTATGAATAAGATAAATGCCAAGGGTGGAGCAGAAGTCCCTAACACTATCTTATGGAATAGACTTTCAGACAGAAATGGAACTGCTGTGTAGTTCCCCTGCCTTGTGTCTCCTTGTTTCATCATTATTCATTTGCTCTGATCTTTATGTTCATTTTTGCAGAGTACTTCTGCTCAAAGTCTGATGTTTGCCAACCATCCTGAGATGCCAGGAAGACCCTTTTTCTTAGTCATGGACTTCATGTATTCCCCTAAGCGGAGTTAAGAATGCTTCTTAAGAATAACGTAATCCTGATATAAGCCTATTTTTAATTTAGCCAATGGCAGCAGAGGAAAGCTTGATTCTATGATGGATGCCCTAAAATACAATGACAAACCACCTCACTGAACGTGTTGCCCACACCTGTCCTCGGTTATCTCATAAAATTGTCTCTTTTTTGATCCCAAGAGGGTCTTTAACTGGTACAAATCCATTATCTAGAAAATAAAAACTTGAGAGGGCAGCCAGTCCTGAAAATGACAGGGTTTACATCCTATTACCTGCAGCGCAGTAGTGATAATATTAAATCTGATCATTGCAATTCAACAGAGGAGCTAAGATACTGGCCAGAATTACCACTTTACAGAACAAAGGTAAAATAAATCAACAGCAGCCCATACACAGGCTTTCTCTGTGGTGGCCCCTACCCTGTGGAATGGCCTGCCTGATGAAGTCAGGAGAGCCCCCACTCTCCTGACTTTCTGCAAACCATGCAAAACTGAATTATTCAAAAAGGCTTTTTACTCAGATAGGAGGGCTATATTGCAGGGAGGGGATCTCAGTTGATCCGCTAATGAGTTAAGAACCATAGACTTTACCACTATGTTGTATTGGATTCCTGCTAATGTTATGTCTTTGTGAACTGGTATCTATTTACCCTATGACATTGTTTATGGAAACGTTCTTGATATTAACTGAACTAATCTCACACTGTGTAATCCGCCTTGAGTCTCCGTGAGAAAGGCAGACTATAAACTAATAAATAAATGAATAAATTTAGGTAGTACTTGCTGACTTCCAGAATGAGAAAACTTCCTGCAAAAGCACAGGAAAACGCATGACATTAAAAAGCAAGCATATGACTAATTTCAACTCAGAGTCCTTAACCAAACAGGTAAGTCTATTTCACAGCAGTTGATACATTTGCCCTTTTATGAGCAAGCATTCATCAATGAAAACAGTATATGGTCACACCAGGCTTACCATTTGCCTGTGGGCGCTGGGCAAACAGCAGGGAGCAATTTCACAAATAGAGCAATATTGCTCCCTGCCCTCAAAGTACTCCTGCTTGTTGCCAGCCAATTGATTAGGCAATTGTCACTCAGGATCTAGTAAATCTAGTCAATTAGCCATGATAAATTCTCACCTCCAGCCAAACCAGACTGGGTATCCCTTGTCATGGAAGAATACAGAAGGAAGGGTTTCATCTCAGGAAAATCTGTCACTTATGGAGATGAACCACAATTGACAGACATCCAGGCTAAAACACATCTAATTTCTCCCAGATTAACGGTTTCACATCCTGCAGGGGAAATTAGGAATCCCTCTGAGTTTGTCTGCAGTAGAAGAGCAAGATTTGATTCCAGTAACACTTTAAAGATCAACAACATTCTGAGACTCAAATGCCATTCATCAGATGAAGCTGATGATGGGAGCTTTACTCCATTCTTGTTGGTCTTTAAGACTCCAATCTTGCTCCTCTGATGTGAGGATTGCTTGAATATTGGCTACTGCATTCTGGTGGGCTTCTGCAGTCTCAGAACCCAGAATGGCCAGGAACTTCTATACATGTGGAAGGGGGGAGATAGAGAAGCAGCTGTTCTCCCTTTGTGTGTACGTGCGCACATGCTGTGCATGACAGCCAGAGAGCAATCTTTTATGCATACACCTAACTGCTAGTACCAGATGGGGTAGGAAAAGCAAATGCCAAGTAACTGCAGTTTCCAAGTAAGTTTAGCAATCTTTCAGTATTAATTTTCTGTATTATCTGCACCATAATTTTTGTAACCTGTATAATCTTTATTATTCTGCCTGAGTCCTCACGCCTCATTTTGTCACATAATAAATCAATCTTACTTGTAAAAGTAGACAGAAGGGGTTGGTTGGGTGCTTTGGGCCCTTCCGAGAAAACTTGTACCAGAGTGGTGGCAGCCTACAGATAGCTTCCCTGGGCCCCAGCAGCTGTGACAAGGGCAATGCATCTTTAGGGCTTCCTTTCACTCCCACAACCAAAAGTTCACAATGAGACCCCCCCCCCACTCACCCTCTGCCAAGTCACTGGACTTTGGGAAGAAGCCAATTATTATTTGGCCCAGAATTAAGTAGAAGAATGAATATTTGGGGAGTACAGCTGAATGAAGCACCATCTTTATTCTAGCTGTTCCTTTTATTCTTTACACTTCCTATGACTCAGCAAGTTAGGTGATCAAAAGGCAGGTAAGTGAAGAGGGAAGAGGAAAATATATTCGGATAAAAGATAATTATGAGCAGAAGAAATAATACAACTGATAGAATAAATGTTATGGGTTAACAATAATCTTGATTTATTCAAAGTAAAACACAAACTCAGATAAGAAACCTTGGAGTAATAGAAGATTCTTCATGTGATCTCCGTCTAGCTTAATGATGTAAATTTGGGGTTTTCGTGACCCGCATTTGGAATGCTTTTCACGGCAACATTTACAGCACAATCCTAGGCATGTCTACTCAGAAATAAGTCCAAATTAAGTATGCATGGGATTTCAGCCCTAAACAAATTATTTCAGTACATCTGGTCAACTTTGCATACACTTTTAAACAAATATTTTGTTTTCCAGCACAGTGGAAGTAAAATTCAGTGGAAAGAGAACACATCTAGATCCTATGAAGCCTATATATATTTGGAAAAATACAACTGTTTGGGTCCATTGTAAAAGTCTGTATTTACTTTCTATTACCAGAGCAGATCTAATATATATCACCATAATTTTAGGGTTAATTGCCTAATTTCCCAATTCCTATTAAACACAAAGAAAGCCGAAGAAGGAGAAAATAAAAATAAGAACAGAGGTCTCACCCTGAAGAACGGTGATCAGGTTTATTTCTTTCAGTACGATCTAGAAAAGAAAAAGCATAAAAAACTAATCATGTTAACTGGTTTATACTTAAGGGATGCTAAAATTACACTGTCACAGCACATTTTAAAAATAAGATTATTCAAAAGCAAAAGCTAGATTCTCCTATTTAGAAGATTTTGTTTGCCCTCTTTCAAGGGATAAGCTTGCTGAAGAAAAAAGTTAGCACTTTGAAAAACATTTTTGTATGTGATTATTGATGTAACTCTGTTAAAAAAATGAAGAGACTTTTGTTTTGCAAAGAAAGTGTGAGAGCAAAGGAAAGCCAAACCGCTGGATTACTCAGTACATAAAAATCATTCCATGAATCACAGCTGGCAGCTTCTTCTGGAAGGATGGGAGGAGTAGTTGGTTGTTGCAACAATTTCTGTCAACACACCAGGAGGACTGTAATTTGACTCTGCCACTAACTGACAGCCTTCTTTGGACTTATAGGCATCCAAGCCCTTTCATGCTCTTAAAAACATCTTTATTCAGGAAAGTCTTTTAGTAATGTAAGGTATAAGATTAATATATTGATTAACTACATGGCACAGGTTGAGATCCTTCAGATTTATTGCTACTACAGTAATACTCTTCAACAAAACAAACATCTTTGCAGTTTTAAAAATCCATACTTTTAAAAAAAATGAGAATGTCATTGAAATAGAAGTGATTCACAATGACTAAACAAATTTTTTCTCAAAATGTAGCAAGGATGTAGTTTTTCTATAGGAAGTTTCTTCAAAGTGCATGAAAATCCACAAAGACTAATAGAGAGCTAGATAACATTATATTTTGTTCAAAATATAATATTTATCTATTTATAGAAAGTAGTACTTCCTAGCTTCCTTGTAGTTATAAATATAATTTATATTTTATATATAAAATATATATCAACCAGCATCGTATCTGTATTCAAACAGACCTTCCGAAAGGACTTTGAACTTCAATGAAAAATATCTTGTCCCATTTCACAAATTTGATTTGTACTTGGAATTCACTATCATGCATTTGAGCATTAATGCACTGATTGACAACACCCACCCACAGAATACATCCATCTAAGTTACTATAATGAAGAGCTAAAATACTAGTCTTTGAACAATAGATTCATATTGCTATTTAGTCTTTGTGTGTTGCTTAACAGTATTATTATAACCCAATTATTCCCTAGCAATGAATACATTTTCAGTTCATAAAGGTTAACTTTGCATCTATAATATGTAACAACATGATACTTCAGCTTTTATCTCTGGAGTGAGCTTTGTACTGCAGTTCTTCAAACCTAAAATCATTGTGGAACAGCAACATAACTTTTCAAGCTATAACCACAAAAGCTTCTCGACACATAAGAAAAAACTTCTTCTTAGTCACCTTACCTGAAACTACAGATGTTTTCTCTTTGTTTGCTTCCTATTTGATACTGGGATTAAAGTTTCTTGGCTTGTCACATAGGCATGTAACAGCAATGAACAAAGAGGAGTTTCCAAGTTGTACAACATCAGAAGCGAGCAAGAGCAATCTCAGAATATGTAAACAGCATCCAAGCGCTTCCCTCCTAGGCCTGTTTCTGATTGGCAGCTGCATCGTGGCCAGTCTGAGAAGTGGAATGCTGTCATTCAGGAAGTTAGTGCTATTCCTTTTTCCCTTCCATTCTTTGTTTAAACAGGAAATGGTTCAGCTAGAGTTGCACAATTCACTGCTTAAAAAAGAAAAAGAATAGCACCAAACACGCAACTGTATAAAAGCTTTTAGAGAAAGCAGCACTTTTTTTTTAGACCAAAAACTTTAAAATTGCATAATATATATGGGTTGATATAGGGCAATGCGTATTAGTTTTCCTTAAGTTCAGTGGTGACACACAAGAAAAATCTTACTTTTACAGGAGATCCACTTATTCAGATCTCCAGCTCCATACAGCAGAATGATTCACTGAGATGTAAGGTGTATAGTTATTTTGCTCCCAAGATGCAACACATGTATATAAATACATTTGTACGTGCCGTCATTTTGCAACCAACTTATGGCAATCACAGCAAGGGGCTTTCAAGGCAAGTGAGAAGCAGAGGGGATTTGCCATTGCCTTCCTCTACATAGCTTCCTTGGAGGTCTCCCATCTGAATATCAAGCCTGCTTAGCTTCCAAGATCTGATGAGATCAGGCTATCCCATGCTACCTTCTCTCCCACATATATAAATAGAGGTCTGGAAAAAGTCACACACATATAAAATTGTGATACTGACATGTAAGAATCTGAAATATTTTCCTGAAAAGCAAGTATCTTTTTAGACCAATTAGTACAGTGGCACCAAACACTTTGCTCAGAGCGTTACAGGCACAAAATTACACTTGATTCCATTCTGCAGGGCATATGAAAAGCTCTATGACTTTGGAAAACTCTGGGGACAAGCAGAACCAAGCAGAAGAGTAGCCAAGCCCTTCCAGGCTGTCCAGCTTATCTGCAGGAGTGTCACAATCTTCAGGGAATGCCTGTGGGCCTGGTTATAGCAGTGAGTCAGGCCTACAATTCTGCCTGCTTTTCCAGCCCTGACTGTGCCTGTTCCATACCGCAGCGGACTGGAAGCAAATCACCTTAAGATGCAGGGAATATCATACATTCAGTACAAGGACAAACAGTACCTGTGGCATTATTTCAAGCAATTCAAAGTAAAGCTGCTTTTTTGGGAAGAGGGGCAACTGTAATTTCTCCTGAATACATACAATTAGATCAAATCATTCAAATTTAGGATTTATGGAAAAAAGTGTACAAAGTTCATTAAGCTTGAAACTTCTACATACATTTATTTTGTTGTATATACCTATGTATTTTGTTGTATATTCCAGGACAGTATATGATGAAAACTATAATCATAGAATCATAGGGTTGGAAGGGACTTCTACGGTCATCTAGTCCAACCCCCAACATGATGTTTTATGTTCAACTCAATAGACTCAGTAGAAATTTGATCATAGTCAAGACTTACTCAGTTAGCAAGCAGCAAACTAAATCTCTACCACTAGTACCTAACTCTGCTATTACAGGAAAAAAAATAAACCCAGAGGGGTTGTCACATTACAGAGAGAAGTGTACAACACTTTAAATAAATACTTAAATTTATTGCAGCATAAACTCTCATGAGCCAAAACCCACTTTGTAGGTTGTAGATTTAAATTTAATTTAAATTTGTAGATTTAAAATCAAAAGCTACACACGGCAGAAGGGCAGGGAAGAGGAGGGTGGTTATGTCAGAAAAAGCCCAGAAGGCTAAGTTTCTCAGAAAAAGGTCTATAAAACTGTATCACAGACACACATTAAAACAAGATCCAGTCAAAAGAATAAGTGTGTTCAGGCCATACAATGATGAACTGGCAAAATAAAATGAATTTGAATCAAAACAAGTAAGGAGGAACAACTACTTCTGTAACGTGAACCACCCCAAGTCCCCATTAATGTAAGTCTGATAGTATTTATTTGTTTTATTTATTTATACTCTGCCTTTCTCACCAGTGGGAACCCAAAGCAGCTCATATTGTTCTCCTCCATTTTATCTTCACAACCAACGCATGATGTAGGTTAAACTAAGAGTTATATGACTAGCTCAAGTTTACTCAGCAAGCTTCCATCAATTCCCCAACTCTGCACCTTCTCACCAGAGTTCTTCTTTGAAACTCTAATACAGCAATATTTAAATTTCTTATTGAAAATCCAGAGAAATTGAATTGCTCCTCCACTGGTTTCAGAGTGATACCATTTGCATTTATTCCCATTTATTCTCTTTTTCAAGTAGATTGAAAGAGTGGCCAATGTTAGATTACAGATATGTGTTATGTGTTAGAGGTGTGTTATGTACAATCTCCAATCTGATACGGAATAACAAAGTAATGCAGGGGATGCTACAAAGGGTGAAACTAAGCTGCTCCATAGTGTACTCCTAAGAAAAATTACACACTTCTAAACCCATTCACTTCAATGAATGGGTAACCCTGTTTAGGATTGCAGAGCCAGCAACTCCATGGAAGAGTGTTAAATTCTGTTGAAATAGATGACTGGACAACCACATCCACTGCATATCATTCACAGTTCTCTGAGTGATTAAAATTATTGTGTCAACAATTTTCAGTGCCTTCATTTTCCCTTGTACATTTAAATCATTTAGCAGTACAACTCTGTGAAGAGCTTAACCCTTCTAAGTACATAGAACTCAATGGGTTTAGAAGGATGTAACTTTACTTAAGACTGAACTGCAAAGGACGTACATGCTTGTGACCCCTTACAAACTGCCACCCACTATATAGCTCACTCTTCAGGTTTTGGGCTTCACAAGCAGTTCAGGGCAATCATAATTAGCCACCTGTCTAGGCTTCATTTATCAGGTAAAAAGCCCTAGCCCTAATACACACAGGGTCCCCTCTCTCCTCTTCACAGATGTTCCACCAGTTCAATTAATTCACTACCTCTCACCCAGGGCTGTTGGAGTAAGGGAACTCAATATTTTCATATATGCTGCCACCATTTAGTTCCTTAGACACATTGGTCATGACCAGAATGATTAGTGTTTGTGTGTGTGTTGTATCCCTAAGCCAACAACTTCTAGCTAGCCATTGTTAAACAGAGAAAAAGTAAAATTTTATTTACAAGTTTAACAGAAGAGGAATGAGTTAGTTAGACACAGGGATACATTGTTCCTAATGTGAACTTCTAATCCCAAACTCTTATAACGGTGAATGCTTATAATATAATAGTTGTCAGCAGTAGCTGACTATACAGGCTGTTTCTCCTACAAGCTTAACATTCTTCTCCCGCTCTAACTAACTGTCCTAATGAAATTCAACTGCCACCAGCCCCAACGTTCTATCAGCTCTCATTACCTGTTCATTAGGAGAAGTTGGAACTTAACCTGTTAGTCACAATACTATATTGTTTTTGAATTTTTCTGAGTATTGTTCCAATAAAGCTTTGAATGTGTTTGACTATAACATTAAACTACTCTTGATTCTTTCCCCTAACTAAATAGTTCAGTTCAAACATTTGTTGCTATTGACATATTAAATTAACATTAGATACTTTTTAGTTTGTTCACTAAATACAAGTCAAAATTAACATGCTAAATCAGTTCACGCTTATTTAGAGCACTGTATAATTTTCTGTAAAGGTGTGGGTTTTGTTCTTTAAAGCCCTACATGGGACCTAGGTTTCTGAAGGACAGTCTATTCCCGTATGTTCCTCCCAGGAATTAAGAGAGGCCCTCCTGGCTGTCCCGTCAACCAGAATAGCTTGTCTGGTGGGTAAATGGGAGGGGGCATTCCCATCAACCAGAGAAGTTTGTCCATTGGGTATATGAGGGGGGGGGGTCCTCCTATCAACCAGAGAAGGTCTTCTGGTGAGTACATGAAAGGGGGTCTTTTTGGTGGCAGTGCTATAATTATGGAACAAGCTCCCCAAGCAAGGGTGTCTAGCCGCCTCAGTGTTAATTTTCAGGCGACAGTTAAAGACAGCTTTATTTAGGATTAGAGATGGGCATGATCAGCATTACAATAGAAAAATACCCATGATAATGGCGTTTGCGCGATTGGGACCCAGCGGATTGGTGCCGTCCATGGCGACCGATCCAGCATTCGGGGGGGGGGTCATTGGGGCTTGATTCAGGCCATCAGGATCTGATCGGGGATGCAGACAATCAGGCGCCAGTAATCTATTCCCGGGGCAACGGAGCCAGGGGAATGCCTGAGCTGTGTTTGCCCTCCTTCTGTCGCCCTGGAAACCCGAATGGAAGCCCAGCTTTCCTTGATCAGCAGGGCTTCCTTCCAACCACAGAGCAGCAACACACTCACCACCAGTTGGGAGAAGAGACCCAGGGGAGGGAGGGGGAAGGGGGTGTTCTGTAGCCGTGGGCACTCCAAACGTTTTTTGCTTTTTTAAAAAATGGGACTTTGTAGGAGGAATGGCTGTTTTTCTGTCTGTCACTCTCTGTTTTTAACCTGCTTTTAAAACACTGTATTTTGTGGGGAAACCTCATTCATGGCTCTGTGTGTGTGTTTAAAATATGCTTTTGGAAGACTGGCTGCTTGCTTTTAAAATTGGGTGGGGAGGAATGGAGGATTCTGTCCCTGTTTTTTTTTAAAAGCTGGCTGAAACATGTTGATGGGGTCTCTCTCTCTCTCTCTATTTGGAGAGGTAGGGACGGGTTAAAAACTCCCCCCCCCTCTGCTCTAAGTGTGTGTGTGTGTGTGTGTGTGTGTACGTCCCCTTCCCGTGCCCACCGGGCCCGGCGGTCGCCACCACCACCCACCTTCCCACATAGCTGGGAACAGCGGGGAGCCCCTCTGCTTTGGCCTCCCCGATCCGATCCACAGATCGGAAACGGGAGATGATCGGTGTGGATCGGTGATTTGGGGTCGCTGCCGGAGTGGATCCACGATCAGCTTGATCGGTAATTTTTTTTGGATCGTGCCCACCTCTGTTTAGGATTACATTTGATAGTTTTTAGTTTTAGTGATTTAAAATGCTGTTTTAATATATTTTTATTATTTAATGTATTTTTTTATTATTGTAAGCCACTTTGAGTGCTTTGAAGTAGAAAGGCAGTTAATAAATATTTAAAATAAATTTTAAAAATTGGAATCTAATTTTTCTAGAAAATCTGTATCACCGGTACAGGCTCATAGTTACTTTACTTGCAACTAAAATTAACTAAATAAGGCACTGAACAGATATTTCTATTTGGCCATAATGCAGTCTGGCAAATTATGGAAATTGACAAATAAGAAATTGCAAGGTGATATAAAAATAAATACTAAAAGGATTCCACATGAATATTTATTGTAATCAATTGCAAACATCATATGATTCATCTAAACATTTCATCCTCAGCCTAGAATGTATAATTTTTAGGAACCCTTTCACATAGAGGAAAAAAAGCTAGAGTAAAGCCATGTTGGACACTAGATGTTCACTAGCAGGGTTTTTTTCAAACCTTAATCTGAACAGCATGGACAGGATTAGTTACTTGGCAACCTTACACAAAGCCTCTCCTGAAGGGAACTTTATAGCACACATCTTTAAAGCCTTTGCTACCATGCTGGGATGGGATGTAAAAGGTACTTTAACCAGATTTTGCCTGTTTCCATGTTTGCAAACTCTTTTCAGATATAAGAATTGTACGCTCCACAGGCCGCAGTGGCCTGATTCACTTATCACCTGAGACAGATTTCTTTCCAAGAACTGCAAAAACGTAAGGCTCTTGCCTAAACGTGCTGAAAAAACTGATTATGGCTAAATAGAATACCTTTTGGCACTGCTTCAGCAAATCTGCATGGGATTTTAAAAAAAAGAAATTATGTGCTTATTAAAGAAATCCAATATTTTACAAGCCCAAGGCGTACATGCCCTGCCTTCAATCTTTTTCTCTCACTACAGACAAGGAGAGCTAGAAGCAAATCACTTCAAGGGAATATATGCCACAACCTTCTTTTGAGGAATCACTATTTCACATAGTTCCAGTGTAGTATTCTACCATAAGCCTCCGGTGCGGAACTTACCCGCGCTGGCGTTTGCGGGGCCGCAAAGCAGGAGAGGAAGGCAGGACAGCTTTCTTGCCGGCCCAGCCCAGGCGCGCGGCTCCGGAGGAGGCTGAGCTGGGTAGTTTGAAAAGCCCAGCCAGCCAATCGGGGACGCCGCCAGGGAGCCAATGGGGAGAAGGTAGTCAACCGACCTGAAAGGGGAAGTTTTCCCTCAGGTCCTCCCCAAAGGCTTATAGGGCTGGGCCGGCTTCCGTAGTTCAGTCGGCTTCGGAGCAGCGATCCCCGCCCACCCTCCGCTTAAGGACAGTTAGGGGTTAATGTAATAGTGAGGACAAAATTAGTTCGGTATGACGTATGTATGAGCATTGAAATTAAACTTTTGTTAGCGTTAATTGTCACAACTTATTGTTGGCGGTTTGAGCGTGGGGCACCGATCCCATTGGGAAAAACAGTGCCGGCCGGCACTGTGTTCCCATGGATGGGGATCCCCATAAGGGATCTTGGACCAGGCTTGGCAGTGGTAAGCCCAGCTCGGGAGGCTGACAGACCAGGCCTGTGTTCAGGTGACGGGGGAGCCACGCAGAGGCTACCGCCCAGTGTGACTCCCTTAACTGTCATCCCGTGGTTTTCCCCCTGCAGCGGGTCGGCTGAAGGGGTGAGGGGTCATCGCCTGGCAGGTGGGTCAGCCGATGCTGGGATCCGTGCCCTTACGCAGCCATGATTCTATAACCAATAAAGTTGTGGCCAATTTTCTCCAAAAGAAGCGTCAGCGTGTTTTTTCCTGCCTGGTGAATTCCTGCGGTTCAGGCTGGTCCCGCAAACCAACAACATGGAGAGTCCTTATGCAGACAAACTTTGGAATCTAGGTCAAACAGTTCAAGAACATTCAGTCCTTTCATATGCTTTGAAAGCATATATTTTATGCTAGTTTGAAAATCTGCAACATGTATATGATACAACCTGTGCTAAACAATGGGTTGAATCCATGAAGCTTTCTTTCTGGTATAAAAGGAAGAGGTCCCCTTTGACCACTAAAAAAGGTTCTGCTGGGAGTCATGGGACTTGAATGCACAAAAACCATGAGAGATGAAGGCTGTAGTAAGGAGAGGAACTGGACAAGATTGAGTGACAAAGCTGGATCCAACCCCATATCTTGAATAACCTGTAATATCACAAAAATGAAAATCCCCACATCAAATCTCTCAATCATGGTATAGATGAAGCCTGTACCATTTCTTTGATTTCCGTATTTTCCTCATTTCTTTGATTTCCGTATCATGCAAGTGTTCTGTAGAACAACTGAGATATTAAATTGAACTAACAAGCATCAAAACACACTCTCTCCTGCGTCTTCTTTCTCATCACTATCACAGTCACATCAGTCTTGCAAGGACAGCCTGACCCCCCTGCCAACAACCTCGAAGTACAGTGCTTGTGCTCTTTTTCATTGTACTTTTCATACCAGGTCGCAGGGCACTGCATGCTCCACTGTGAGAGTACTGCACTATGGTTCTCCCTTCTAGAAAGAGAAGCATAGCCAGTCTGATTCTTTCAGCTGCCTATCCTATGTTTAAAATGTTGGCTCTGACAGTAGGAATAGCACAGCAGCAGGTGGGCAAGCTGCTGTGCTACTGCTATTGTCTGTCCCAGCCCATTACACTCACAAAGGCAGGCAAAGAATAAACTGTGGGGGAGTGAGCAGTTACAGCTCTCATTGCAGAGTGCACAGATCATCAAGATGCCATGTTTGGGGGCAAAAAATAATGATAAAAAACAAGTCATGCTTGAGATGGAAAGTAAATAAATAAATAAGCGACGGGAATGTAGCAGACAAGAAAGTTGGAAACTGGAAATTTTCTCTGCTTGGAAAAGATTCACAGCCAAAAAGATACCTGTGTGGACAGAGGCTGGTGCTACAGCATGGCTGCAGTTGCTGTTGAGTCACAAGTTTGCCCATAGGGAGCAAGGGGGTAATACAGAGGCCGTGATGGTAGGAGGTGGCTAGATGACTACAAATTGGACAGAAGCTACCTGGTTTATTTTGAATATATTGCCACAGTGTGCAGGCATTAAGTTTCCTCTCATTTGGCTGTATGAATCTGTCAGAAACAAACCTGTTTGTTTGAGATGGGCAAAAGCCATGTTCAGGGATCATTTCGTAGAAAAAGAGCGGGAGGAACTCATTAGCATAACTCATTAGCATATGCCACACCTCTTGCCATCCCCGGAAGTGTGTCATTAGTATAACTGATTTGCATATGCCACACCCCCTGACATCACCTATCCTGGCTGTTTTGGACCCAATCATGGCCATTCAGGGCCGAAATTGGGCCCAAAATGGCAAAAAGGGGCTGAAAATGGCTGAAAAGGGACCCAAAATGGTCCAGATCGGGCCACTGATGAGCGAGAGAGTGATCCACCACCCATCAGAGGCCCGATCCATGCCATTTTGGCCCCAATCCAGGCCGAAATAGGCCCCAAATGGCCAAGAGTCAGGTGGGCAGGGCCACCTGACATGTGTCCTCTTTGGGGAACTGCTGGAACTGCATTCCTGTGCATTCCCCCTCGAAATGAGCCCTGGCCATGGTTATGCAGTCCCAGCTTCCTTTTCCCTTCATGCTCCTGGAGCATGACTAAAGATTTCCTGATTGCCTACATTCAATAGAACACCTGAACAAATTGGGGTTTAGATCTTCCAAACCAGGAACTTTATTCATTTGGAATATTTCCAGCTGCTCAATTACATGTTCATATTGCTGTGTTTTTAAAATTACAGTTTTTAATCAATATTTAATGTTTTTAGTTTTTATTTTGTTTTTTAAGTTGACTGAGCCAGGTTCCTTGGAGAAGCAGCGTAAACATTTTCTAAATAAAGAAATATGCTGCTTTTCCAGAAATCCAGCTTGAGCTGGCTTACAAAGTAAAATGTAATAAAAGCATAATACTCCATAAAAGGCCGATCAAAACCTTGAGTTCAGGTAGCAATTTTCCCAAGGCCAGTTTGGCTAGGGATCCTGATGGAGTTTTGCCATCTTCTGGGTCACTGTTTGGGGGGGGGAGGTATTTGGGAGTTTCCTGCATTTTGTAGGGGGTTGGACTAGATGACTCTAGGGGAGCCCTTCCAACCCTGTGATTCTATGATTCTAAGAACATGGTAACTCTTCTATTGGCCAGCTTCTCTGAAACAACCACACTTTCCCAGCAGAAATCACAGAAGCTCCTTAGAAAAAAAACCGTTTATCCTTCACAGGTTCTCTTTCTGTGTCTCTCTTCCTCCCAAGAATGAACCAGTTAGGTCTCACCCAAACCCCATTTTCATAAAACTTCTCAAAGAGTCTCCCCAGAAATCACTTTCTACTAAAGGCAGTGTTCCTAAGCTTGGACCCACAATGCTGGTCATGTTTTATAAACAAAATATTCTCTAGTTCTTACATAATGATCCTTGGAACTTCCACTGGCACCTTTGTGACTAGGTATGATGGCAGTAGATGTGTTTGTTCAACTATATCACCAGGGCTTTCTTTCAGCTGGAACGCAGTGGAATGGAGTTCCGGAACCTCTTGAAAATGGTCACATGGCTGGTGGCCCCGCCCCCTGATCTCCAGATGGAGGGGAGCTTAGAATGCCCTCCGCACTGCAGTGCGGAGGGCAATCTAAACTTCTCTCTGTCTGGAGATCAGGGGGCGGGGCCACCAGCCATGTGACCATTTTCTCCAAGGGCAACCCACTGAGTTCCACCACCAATTTTCCCAGAAAAAAAGCCCTGTATATCACCATCCGATATAAAGCAGAAGATGGAAGATGTTGCACAGTATTTAATCCACTTCTCCATGCTGTTTAATTCTCTGCAGTAACTTCTGGAGCATTTTCCTCCTTAACCAAGCTACAATGCTGGAAGAGAGCTTGACTGAGAAGAAAAAATGTGTCTGCAGGGAAGCCCTCGCACAGGGACCCTTTCCTCTAAACAAGGATCTCTCCCCCCACCCCCAATCCCCATTTTATATGTGATTGGAGCAGACCAGGCTTAAACAATCATCCTAGACTTGTACTTAAATATCACATTTCATTTATAGCTAAGAAATCGCCTGTGAAGAGCTGACTGCAGCCATTATATTTAATTTGTACTAACAATAAAATTTCTAGTACTGGAACTTATCTCTAACCATTACTAATGACCAGGGTTAAGTTCTTGAGGGCTTATTAAGTATAAGATCTCACATATGCAACTGTTCTTCACACAACACAATTAACTTATAAAATTTTCCACTATAAAATCAGTGATGGCCACTAGCATAAATAGGGCTATAATAGCTTAAATTAAGGACTATATAGTTCTTACAAGACAGGTCAATCAGTATCATCCGCCATGACTGATAAAGGGAATCAGCAGTACACCTCTGAATAGTGAATACTTGGGACACAGAACATTGTTGGCACAACTCCTATTTGCATGTCCCCACCCCTCTAAACTCTTCCAAGCGCCAACCCTAGAAGCAAATAGTACATGGAACAGGTGAGTAAGCGTAAGAAGTCAATGGGTGATCCAAGAGTTCTGGGTGGCATACAATTTGTGATAGCCCATATTCAACTTTGTGAAAGTAACAATTCCCATTTAGAGTAGATGCAATTGCAGCTCCTCATCCACTTATTTAAAATATTCGTAGCTCACCTTAGAATCAAAAGCACAACTAGCTGCAGGGACACAAAACATAAGAGTTCATTAACAAAATAGGAACAAGCAGATTAAAAACACACAGCTAAATCTGATGAAACAGTTCACCCATTTGCCCATCTTCCTAAACATAGCCACCCTTTGCACCCATCCTGACAGACCACTCCAGAAGATTTAACCTACCATAGAGAAAGACTGTGACCTAACTATTGCCATACAAACTGTCCTAAAACAGTGTGCTACAAAGTGAAGGCTATCTGAAGAATGTAGCTGGCTATCAGAGTATACTAGGAAATGTGGTTTAATAGAGATGAGGAAGGGCTTTAAAGGTAGTAACCAACATTTTGAATTGGCCCTAGAAGCAAATAGGTAACAAGTACAATTGACGTAGCACTGAAGTTAAATGTTTTGAGTCCTGACAGGAATCTTGGTCCACATTTTGTCCCAACTGAAGCTTCCAACATGTCTTCAAAGGTAGTCCCACATAAAGTAGTCAAATCTAGATGTTATAGTAGTGCTCATCCCCAAGTGCTCAATTTGAAGAAAGCTACCAAGGAAAATTAACTTGATTTTGGTCTGGTAGATCAACACCAGGAAAACATCCAACATCACTTCCGTCTCATCTAGATAAAGCCCACATGACCATAGCCTCAAGAAACTGGACCAGGACTTCTGCATCTGCCTCCAGAAGTTTAGATAAAGAGATACAGGTGACCCATTCCAAACTTCCTGATGATCTCAGCCAAAGCTTTAACCTTTATGTTAAACAGCACTGGAGCGTGAATGGGCTCTTTGGGCCCCCTATACATTAGGTCCCAACTAGCTGATACCCCCTGTCCTATGGAAACTCTTTGTTTCCTGCCAGCAAGAAAAGGATGAAAGCAATAGAAATAGATTGTAGTCAATCCACCAAAATATTATGATCAGGCCAAAAGCTGTTCACAAATCTAACGGTATCATCATCAATAGATTGCTTTTATCTATTATATATACAGAGAAAAGGAAGCAAGGGACACAATAAGGTAAATGAATCATAAGGAATGTGAATAAAACCCACCAAAAATATAAATGGGATACTCTTCAGTGACCTCTGAAGCTTTTGGAGATTCTATAGTCTTATAGACTGATATAATCTTGTAGTACAATAATATGACTTTTAAAAAAAAAAAAAAACTTTCACCATTTGCCAGTAGCCCTTGTCTTCAGAATCTTTGTTTCTTTTGCCACTAATGGACTTGAACCTTTTCCAAAAGCCTCTTGCCCGCTTAAAAGAAAACATCATACAAATCCTTCGTCAGACAATCAGAGCTTAGAGTGCAGCAAGAGAGTTGGTAAATTAGGAGGCATTAAAAATAATGGTGTACAGACAACAACTTGGAAGCGTCATCAGGAAGCTGAGTGCAGTATCTGCATTTTGTATACTCTGAACCTATGAAGCTGAGTCAGACCACTGTCCATCAAGCTAAGTAGTGCATATTTTGACTGCCAGGAACTGTCCAAGGTCTCGGACTGAGGTATTTTCAGACCAGATTTACCCCACCCACAGTCTCAGCATTCCTGAAAAACATTACCTCATACCTCAACAGCAAATAAACAACATTGATGTTTAAAACATACCGAATGTCTATCTGATTCTAAGATCCTGGACATACCAGCGGCTGAGCCTGGGACCTTCTACATGGTTTACCAATGAGCTTGGCCTCTCCCATGCTACCAACTGCTAAACCAGTAATACTGGTGGAAAACACGGCAGAATAAAGAAGACACTATATTCATTCTGAATTTTAATTTTAAGCAATTTTGAGATTTTCCATTATATGTTCATTTCTTCATAAACTCTACAATACAGGGAAAGGACAGAACATTGGATGGGTGGGTTTAAAACAACAAGATATATTGACAAATGCTGTTCCCACTCAAATTAATAAAGAGCAAGCAGAAGAATTTATTGGACTGTGCCCTTCAATCTTATTCCACCCACAATTTCAGGATTGCTGCAATTTTTCCACTAAATACATCAGCAGAAAAACAACAAACAATACTGACCTTTGAAACTTAGCTTATATCTAATGGAATTCAATTGACTCTTCAATTAAATGAAAGGAGAAAGCTGGCTCCAACAAGACCCATTGTTGACTATTTGTTTCATGTTCAAGCAGCCACTAAAGACTCCCGAGAATGCTAGCAGAGATCACTACTGTCAGGAAACTGTTTAACCTGGGCATGCTTTTCAAAGCATGTGTGTTCTGAACAGTGGTATAATACTTCCTATTGTACCCACTTATCCTATTTCATCCAGCTCTAGGTTTTACATTTTGACTATCTAGCAAAAGTTGGAAGTGCTGAGTGAACTGATCACTCGTTTTGATTTGACATTGTTTTGAACCAGCTTTTCTTTGTAACTTCTTCCTTCCTGTCTGTTTTGTATATAAATTGGGCCTGATGTATTTAGATGCCTATGTATATGATCAAGTGAGCACTAACTCATGAAAACTTATGATGGAATACATTTTGTTAAGGTTTTGAGGTGCTACTAGACACCTGTTTAATAAAACACAAAACAAACATTCCGTAAGACTCATTTAATCAGTTGCATGGGAGCAGCTTCAATGCGGTCACTTCCTACCATAGCTCTAATATATAGCAAATGGCCACATGGGATTGTTGACTGACATGATTGTTTACGAGTGGAACACAGTATGGGAAATAATCATATCAATTGCATACAACTACTTTGTGTGAATTGCTGGAATCACTTGAGAAGAAGTCATTCTGAAGTTGTTCAAATATTGTGCCAACACAGTTCTGATGGAAGTGGTAAATAATCTTAGAATATGGTAACATGGGAAAAAAACCTTGGGAAACAGGGGTCTCTGTTTACAGATAAACATAAAATCAGTAAGCAATCGCAAAAACAAACTGCCATTACACCAATTCAAATTCTGCAACAGTTTGCAGAATTTCTAAAATATTACATTATAAACAGAAAAAGTAACAATAGTCCATCATTTCTTTTTAAAAAATGTAACTGAATTTAGTTGGTTTATCTACTTGGTTTTTAAGGTGCTATTGGACCCAAATCTTGTTTTTCTACTATAAACCAACATGGCTACCCACTTGAAAAAGAATTTCTTATGTTTCTTAAGTATAACACACACCATGTATCTGGAAGTAATTTATTTTCTACTCTTCATAATCATATATTTATCTGCTATGGAAAAATAAAATAAACTGTGCAGAGTATTGTATTAATGCTAAGTCAATGTCAGCTTTTTGTTGACCATTAAAGGTTTTTTTAGTTATAATGGAAAATATAGCGAAAAATGTATTATAATATGTATTATAGTGAAATATAGTGAAAAATGTATTAGAAACTGTACCTGACACATTTTACTTTCAAGAAATTCCACTGATTGGAATGGAATTTACAGTCACACACATTTATCTAACATTAAAGATATTTAACAGTTTGAAAAATTGTTCTGTCAGTACAACAGAGTCTAGGAAATGAAAAGGAAACACCTTTTTACAGACAGAGTGAGAAAACAGAGAGAGGAAACTAGTATGCAAAACAAGGTGCTGGAAAGCTTAGTAAAACCATAACTGCAGAGATTATTTTCCACACGGAGAAATAAAACAAGTCCAGTAAAAATATTGATCTTTTAAAAAGATGTTGCATAGGCCCATAATGCATAATTATTTTTACAGCCTATCATTCCTTGTCAGATTTTGCAAGATGAACTCCCCCACCTCCTAACTAGCTCCAATTAACAAGATAGTTTCTTACACCTAATGGATTTATAAAAAGCATTTACTTTGAGTCTGTGAAATCACTCCTCAGTAATGCTATTCCTGAAGTGGAATGGAACATGCTGTTCAGCAGCCAAATGGGAACCAAATTTGTCCATAATGCAAAAACAGAAGGATGGAATAAGAAACATGGTAGATTTTTAAGACTGAAGAACTATGTACCATTTTCTGCAAACCGCTGATGAAAGTGGGAGGGAAGAGCAAATAACACTATCATACTGAGCTTAAAAGAGCCTATTTCTCAGATATTATCCTCTCACATCATACCATGTGATATACATGTTTAAAACAGCCCTGCAGTAGTATAGTATAGAAAGTATAGTAGTATAGTATAGAAAGAACAGAAGCTAAAGAGCTTGTAGTCTGTTAGCCATGGCTAAGACCTAGGATTCAATATTGCAACAATCACTCTATTTATTTATTTATTTATTTATTAGATTTTTAGTCCGCCCTCCCCGCCAGGAAGGCTCAGGGCGGAGTACAACATTTCAATTTACATAAATAATAGTTAAAAACAGATA
The DNA here is from genome assembly GCF_028583425.1 of Eublepharis macularius. Lineage (NCBI taxonomy): Eukaryota > Metazoa > Chordata > Lepidosauria > Squamata > Eublepharidae > Eublepharis > Eublepharis macularius. The sequence goes on from NC_072799.1 coordinate 56,890,720, forward strand.
AAACACTATACAAATGACATTAAAACAACTTTATACAATACAGCTTTTCTTCAGATGGCAACAATAAAATACTGCTTTTCAAGCCCTGGCTCATATGTAGGGCGGTGGACTTTAGTGTGGCCAGTGGGGGCCCAACCTAGCCTTCACTATATGCCTGGCAGAACATCTCTGTCTTACAGGCCCGGCGGAAAGATAACAAATCCCACCAGGCCCTGGTTTCCTCAGACAGAGTTCCAGCAGGTGGGTGCCAGGACCAAAAAGGCCCTAGCGCTGGTCGAGGCCAGGCCTCCCTTGGGCCAGGGACCACCAACAGTTGTTTATTTGTAGCAACTATCAGACTATTGCATTACTTTCCTAGGCATAACTAAAAACCACAGAAGGGCTCCTCTGGAATCAAAAGAGCTACCAACTAACACAAACTACTACTAACCCGAGGTAAAACAAATATACCTTACACATTCATAATGGAATTAAAATATTTATAATTTATATTTTCTTGAAAAGTGCAGTGTGCTAAAGTGCTATACGAAGAATATAAAGGTAGAGAATATACAAATCTAATCCAACATCCGATATATCATTTCCAATAGATCAATAAATAACGTATCAAATATCATACAATAAATAACATACATACAAAAAAAAGCTTTTGACTATGTGGATCACGAAAAGCTATGGATGGTTCTAAAAGAAATGGGTGTCCTTCAACATCTGATTGTTTTAATGCACAACCTGTACTCTGAGTAAGAGGCTAATTTTACAACAGAATACAGGGAAATAGAATGGTTTCCAATTGGCAAAGTTATTAGAAAAGGATGTATTTTCTCTCCCTACAATATGTCACATCTATATGCAGAATATATACAGAGAACTGGATTCGATTTAGCTTGAGATAGAGCAAAAATTGGTAGAAAGGAACATTAACAATTTGAGATATGCAGATGACACCACATTACCACTGGGCACTACCAACTTTCTAAAAACACTTGGTGGGCACCAGGAAAGATGTTGGCGGGTGCCACAGTGCCCACAGACACCTCTTTGGGAATCCCTGCAATAAAAGAAGCTATGGCCTTTAGTTGACCCATGTTGTTTTAAAGGTCATTAATTCATAATAAAACATTTTGGAGGTAATTAATTTGAAGTTATCATCATAAATTGTACGTGACTTGATGGCATAAACACATACACGCAAAGCTTCAAGTGGTCTTGGAGAAGACAAATCATCTAGACCCATTTCAATTGAGATTTGGGCCTGGATTTTGGGATACAAATGGCCTTGGTTGCCCTAACTGATGACCTGCACTAAGAGAATGATGGAGGAGTGCGTCCCTGTTGATTCTCCTGAACCTCTTGACAGCTTTCAATGCAATCTGTCATGGTATCCTTCTGGAGAGGCTTATTGGCTTAGGAGTAATGCGAACTGTGCTTCAGTTGTTCTGCTCTTGTTTAACTGGCTGATTCCACAGTAGTGCTGGGGGACTGCTATTCGGCCATGGGGCATTCATGTTGTAGGATCCCAGAGGGATCCATCTTGTCTGCCGTGCCAGACCTCACCAAGACTCCAAATGCTCTTCTTGGAACTTCCCCAGGCAAACCTTCAAAAGAGGACCATTTGGATCTAAGACAAACAGACACCAACAAGCCCGAGGGGACAGACATGGATATATGAATGACACTCAGCTTTGTTTCTCCTTTACAGTTAAGCTGGGTGGGACTGTAGAAGTCCTGAATAAAGTATCTGGAGAAAGTAATGTGATGGCTGAGGGCCAATAAACTGAAAGTCATTCCAAACAAGAACTACTGACCTACTTTTGGTCAATGAAAAAGCTGCTTGAGGATGGAGGAGTCAGCTTATCCTGGAGCGCATTGTACTCCCCCTGTAGGAACAGATTGATAGTTTGGGGGTGCTGCAGGATCCTGACCTATAGCTGGAGGCTCAGGTCTCCTCCATGGTTCATAATGCCTTTTATCAGACTTGGCTAATATGTCAGCTATGGCTGGTCCTTGAAAAATGTGACCTAACCACGGTTATGCACGCTCTAATCACAACCAGGTTACATTACTGTAATGAGCTCTGAGTGGGGCTGCCTTTGGAAAATGCCCAGAAATTTCAGTCCAAAAACGTGGCAGCCAGACTATTATTGGGGGAGGATAGAGGGATCATATCACTCCTGTGCTCAAAGATCTGCACTGGCTGCCCATCTGTTTCTGAGACCATTTGGCTGGTTCTCATCTATAAAGCCGTAAACATTTCAGGGTCAGGGTATTTGAATGACCACTTCTTCTAATACTAACTAGCCCACCAACTTAGATTTACTCAAAAGCCCTGCTCTCTGTAACCCGCTTGCAGAGGTAAGATGGACAGACATAGCTTTTCAGCGGTAGTACTTCACCTGTGGAATGCCCTCTACCTTAAAACTCACCTGATGTGTTCCTACTCTCAATTAGGCACCTGACCAAAATATTTATTTTTATCAAAGCTTTTAATGAGGAGTTTGACCTTTTAAATTATTTTTGCTATTTGCTTCTAGCCTAAGTACTGTTATAAGGATGGGGTTTCATGTTTCTGGGTTTTTATTGGCTGGCTTTGTAATGTGTGTGAATTTTAATTATTTTATCTTATTTGATGAGCTATCTAAGCATATCTCTGAAAAAGCACTATATGTTTTAATTAAATATATAAAATAAACACATTAATCAAACTGCAGTTAAACTCCAGTGTAGTACAACATCAGTGCACTGGTTATTAGAAGGCCACAAACTGGGATTCTTAACCAGAGTTACATCCTAGTTTATGAACCCTGGTGTGTTGGTTGATTTATCCAGCATGTTACCACCACCATACAGGCATAGAGCGGCAACTGTAAAGAAGCAAAAACAAAATCCTTGCCACTGTTGTTATAGTTTGCTGTCACTAGCAGTAGATAAGATATGAGCAAATCAGCTGCACTAATGATGGTTAGTGTGATAAACTGCAATTTAAACTAACCATGGTTAACCATGACATCTGATTGCAGCCAGATAATAACAGTATGTAGGTAACTAAACTACTTTCAATCATATATTTGTAACAGGGGTTAGGTCTTTACTTTGTTTTCAAGAACAACTTTATCCCTTTTTAAAAGCTTAAATCACATTTTTCTAAATCACATTTTGTTTCAATTTCTGTAGTTATTTAAGAAAATACAACTTTTAACAGTTCCATTTGTCCCCTGGTACAAATGTCACACCAGACAAGAACTTGTCTGTAAAAATAAAAACTGACTTTATGCTTAGCAATGTTGGTTTTTTTCCAAGGACAAGCAGCCACAGATAACAGCAAAAGAGCCTCTGTTAAAATCCTTAATTTATTCTAAGAGTGCTTGGTCTATAGCCAGTTGACTTCAATGGAGTATTCCTGACTTGCTTCCTTGGACTTCGGAGAATCTTTTTGCTCAGACATAATCAGGTATTCAAGCTTATGTATAGTTACATAGTACTACACAGAACTGTGAATCATAAAATCAAAGAAGTGGAAGGAATAAAAGAGAATTTAAATCAGTCCTTCCTTTAACCAGAAGGTTATATACCCACCAGTCATTTACAAAATCAACCTGTGCATACCTGAGCACAGAGTGCTGCAAGGAAAGAAAACATGTACTGTAAAGATAGCTGCTGAGCAGTGATGACTATAGATTGTACAGTTTACCAATTTATCATAATCTTTTGATTGCATTATATACCTATAGGGCTGCCTGTTTTCACCACTGCTAGAGAACAAGTCCACATGACTTAAAGAAGACAACCAAAGCACATGATGCAGGTAAAGCAAAACACAAATCAAAATGGCTTTAAACACACACACACACACACACACACTCTAGCTAATATGTAATTTCAATTATCATCAGCAAGATGCTGAGAATTATACAAATCCACCCACTAAGGGACATTCTAATGTTACTGTCATGTTGCCCAACAGACCCCTTAATTATAAAGGGACCGGCATTTCTGGAGAAGATACTGGAACTCATGAACTGCAGGGTCCTTTACAGGTTCCTCAGAGGAACTCAGATCAAGCACATCACCATGAAGTGAAGTTTGTGGGCTGTACAATAAATGTGCTTGAGGCCCACTCTGTCTTCATGTCTGCACCATCATCAGTCACCATGTATCTCATGGTGATGCTTGTCTGACCCACCCAGTCCGCAAATTTCTTCTCAGTGGCAACAGCAATGTTTTCCACTGTGTGCACTTTGTCAAGAACCTCGTCATGGAGCAACGTCTTGCAGTAGCCAGCCTAGCAGTCTTCCATCTGGTCCTGCATTGTGCTGGTTGTCCAACCCCCACCCTGAAGATCATCAGGTTGCCACCAGTGTGCAGTAAGCAAGAGGTATGCATTTTGTGATGGAGGTCAGACACTTCATGTCTGACATGAAGTGCACAGTGCTCATGGCAGCGTGAGACAATTGTGCTCCTTGGCAATACTGTAAAGGCAGGAAACCATTGTCCTACTCAGTGTGGTGCGATCAGGGAGTGTGTACCAATGACAGACTACCTGGAGCAGCCCTCAGAAGCCAAAATCCTCTGCTATGGAGAAAGGCAATCATCTTTGGCAATCATCTCTGCAATCTTCCAATTGACAAGCCTAGATGCCCTCAGGATCCCCTCTCTTGGCATGCTAGTGCCATGTGCACCAAACATCTCTGGCAGAGATGCTTGCCATCCCTTCCCTGCAAGAAACCTGGAGGTGGGGAGAATACCAGAGGGGGTTGTGTGGTGACCCACCCTCCCTTGCTGGCAACCATGTGCCAGTCTCTCTCTCTCTTCCCATCTGGTGGAGCTTCCTCATATGGTTCCTGAGGCTGCACGTTGAGAGATAATTCCTTCCCTTGACTGACCTGGGCCCTACAGTGCTGGTATTGTGCATATCAGAGGTCTACCATCTTCTGGAAATGTTCCCAGACGTTGGAGGACAAGGGGGAGCCCATGCTGTCCTGCAGCTGTGGACACCCCAGGAATTGCCTCCTGTGAGGTGCTTGGGCAGGACACACTATGTCTAGGGTAGGTAGAAGATTACTGAGGGTGAAGGGGTTGAGATGTGGCGGGTTGTTACCTGAATGGGGATCTCCTTGCAAGTTTGGGGGAATTAGCATTTGAAGAGAGGCAGCAAGAGGGGGTAGTGAGTGAGCTCTTTCAGCTGTGTATGTGGGGAATCATCTCTCTAGAGAACTCTTTAATTAACAAGTGTATGTTCAACCAACCCACCTACTGTGCCAGAAGCAGGCTAAGACAGGTGTGCCAGAGCTTCACCAGATCTCTGATGTTTTCACTTGGAACTCCACTCATGCCATGCTTGAGCATTTGGTGGAGCAGCAGGACACCCTCACGGCGTGGCTCTTGGTTGGCAACTCTTGGAGGGGGGAAGGTGAGTTCAGCCCAAAGGATTGGCTCACCATCTCCCAGACAGTGGAGGTCCTGAGGCCCTTCAAGGAATTCACTGTTGTGGTCTTGTCTGACATGGCAACCCTGGGTCTTTGTTCCAGGAGTGTGCACGCTCATGAGAAGGCGGCAACAGGGCATCACAACCTCTCTTTAGAGGTGTAGTGTAGGCAGAGCAAGAGTGACTTCCTGCCAGCAGAGGAGTGGGGTGGGGGAGGAGCCCAGTTCTGCTAGTCCCCCTGTCCCTTGCTCAGTACGTTCCTCCCATAGCCTGGTCTAGGATGTCCATGGAGATGGAGATACTCCGGCGTGCCCTTGGTCCTTCTGGAAATGTGAGGCTCATGAGCCAGGATTCAGCAGAGGCAATAGTCAGAGACTACCTTGAAGAGCCCCGTGAGTTGCTTTCCAAAGATCTGCTGAACTATGAGATCAAGAAAGAGATGGTCTGGCCAGACCTCTCTCTTGAGGCTCAGAAGCCTCTCTCATGCCCTCCGTTGAGTGTGCACAGCGACCGTATCTTTTCCCATGTGAGCAACATTGTCAGCTCACTTCGCACTTGCCTGGTCCCCCGGAGAGTTGAGCAGTTGGTCTTCCTGAAGCTCAACATGCCGCTCTTCAATTTCCCAACTCTGAACTTCCAGAGTGAATGAGGTGAGCCCACTTTGTGGCCTGCATCCTTTGGAAATCTGTGTTGGGGAGCTGGGGAAAAATACTCTTCCCAAGACTTAAAAGTTAGGTAGAAAACCAGCAGGAGAAGGACACAACAAATGAACACTCTAGTTTGGACCCCTTCTCCACACACAGGGATTGGAAAAGCCAGAGAGAGATGTTAGTGAAAGTAGAGAATGGCACCCCATGTGTCACAGAGGAAAACCCACAGAAACATCCAAATGAAGAATGCTGTTGTGTAATATAATGTATACAATGTGTTGCTCTAATGTTAACTTTCCTCATTGCAAGGGTGGGAAGGTTTCCAAGTACCTCACTTTCACTTTCAGACTGAGGTGGTGGGTGGAATCCATCATATGCAACTGTGCATGCTCGCTGTTGCCTTGTGCTTGTGTCTACATACTGCTTGGTTCTGTTCTGTGGTGTTCCTCCGCTGGCTGAACTCAGTGTGTGGCTGCTGTGAATGACACTGGCTCTGTTGGGCTAAGTCGCAAGTGTGTCCCTTGCTTGAGTTTGGTTTGGATGGAATTGATGTGATTCTCTGGTGTGAAGTTGCTCCCCTTGCTCCCTTTTAGTTCTGGGGGGATTATATTCCCTTGCTTCAGTTTGGTTTGGGTGATTATCTGGTGCAATGTTGGTCCTCAAAGGGAACAATGGAGAGTGAGTGGTCAGCCTGGTCAGGGGGCAATGGGTATTTGGGGGGGGATCAGTTGCGTTCTGTTGAGCTTCCCCAGGGATGAGCCTGCATTTATAAGTTCCTGTTGGCTGTGGCATCCTTGCCCAGTGTGTATGTGCCCCTGGGAAAGAACTTGGAAAAGTGCTCATTATTGGGAACAATGGAGAATGGCTGGTCAGCCTGGTCAGGGATTGCTGAGGTTGGGGGGAGGCATCAGTTTGGTTATGTTGGACTGTCTTGCATGGAACTTGCATTTGGGGGTGTGACTCTGGCCATGGCAGCCTTGGTCCATGTGTTTCTTCAGTGGGAGTCAGCTTGGACTCCCCCCCCCCACAGTAGGAACAAATGGAGTAGCTGGGAGCCCCCTGTTCAGGGGTCCAATCTCCCTGAAATTTGGTTAATATTTTCAGGACAGTTATGAGTAGGTCCTCTGCAAATTTGGTGGATTTTTCTTGCAAAATCCCATCCTCAGCTCTCTGGATAGCTACCAAATAGTTTTCAGCAGCCTCTCCTCCAGCCACCCTCTAAGTATGGTCAAGATTGCATTTCAGACATCCAAGTTACAGACCCCCAAAGCGGCTGTCCCAGGAAACTTCCAGTAGATACTGGAGTCGCAAATGCCAATTGGATAGCATTGGCTAGCAACACCAAAAAGTTGCAATGAGGCAAAATCAAACAGAAAAGGGTGGGGGAAGAGCCGCCTCACTCACCACACAGACACCTTCCCAGCCGTTGCAACGGGAAATCATTCTTGCTCCTTGCTTGCATAGAGCAGAATGGGAGCTCTCTTGTTGGCAGGCAGAGCTCCCTATCTACATTTTGAGGGCTAAGATAGGTGTTGCCATGGCTGCAGAACGTCCACCCCTCCCTTGCAGAATGAGAGCTCTTTGGTTAGCAGGCAGAGCTGCCTATCAAGGTTTTGAGGGCTAAGATTGGCTGCAGAAAGTCCACTCCTCTGTTGCCTAGGGAATTCATTCTTGCTCCTTGCTCCATAGAGCAGAATGGGAGCTCTCTGCTTGGCAGGCAGAACTGCCTATTAAGTTTTTAACGGCTGGAAAAGCAGACGTCCTCTCCATTGCCTAAGGAATTGATAGATCAGTGCCAGGATGTCTGGACTCAAGGACCAACAGACCAGCATTCGTGAAAAAAGTGAGTCCCATGAACTGTGTGTTCATGAACCACAGACCGGATCGGACTATGCAAAATTTTGGTCCGTTTTCTGGACCGTGCCCACCTCTAGTGGTAAGTTATTGGCACTACAGAAAAAGAAAAAAGCAAACATGAAGCAGGATTTTCTTTAACGTTGCTGCATTGCACTGGTTGGAGCTCCTGCTTGGAAGCACCCTGCTGCCATTGCCCTATTATTCTAGAACCCCTGGAACTAAAACTGAAATGGAAATTTTCTTGGGGGTACACCCCTAGTGGCAACTCAGCCCAATTCTCCAGATGACCACTAACAGCGGCTTTACACTCACGTTGAAAAGCATTAGGACAAGATAGGACCTCATGGGACCCCAAAGGCCAAGGGGCAGAGCTGCAGTCCTCCAGCACTACACTCCAAAACCTTCCTTTGAGGTAGGACTGAAACCACCGCAAAACAGTGCTTCCCACTCCCAACCCTGACAGGTGGTTCAGAAGGATACCATGCTGAATGGTATCAAAAGCCACTGGGAGGTTCAGGAGAATAAACAGGGTAGCACTCCTTCTGTCCCTCTCCCAGTACATGTCATCAACCAAGGCTGTTTCAGTCCCATGACCAGGCCTAAAACCAGACTGGAATGGATCCAAACAATCTTTGTCATTCAGGAATCCCTGAAGCTGTCCAGCCACCACTTGTTCAACCAACCTGCTCAAGAATGGGACATTTGAGACTGGATGGCAGAACAGCTTGCATAATAGCAATTTCAGAAATAACAGAACTTTTAGTAGCCAGTTGTATTCTTATTTTTACGGATTTTTTCTGCAAGTAACCCTCTAAGGCAATAATAATAAAATACAATTAAAATAGTACCGTGAAAAATAAGACTCTAAACAAACTTTCCTGGGGCCTAATGGCCTTGAAAAGCTTTAACAATAATTACTCCTAAATGCATTTGCATAATTAGATTTTTTTACATTACTTTCAATATGCACCAAATTAAAGCAGCTGCATTTGTTTGTGCAAGCTCAGTACTTCTTATTACATGTGTCCTTTTTGCCAATTTTTGTGGTATAGCATAATGCTTTGTTAGAATTGTGGTGAAGGATGTCAACTGAAACTTTAAAAAATTAATACATATACTGTAGAAGATCCCAGGAAAATGTTCTTCTGGACTGCTAGGAGAAACAAGTACATGGAATGAACACAGAACTAGGGATAGTGTTTCATTGTAGGTTTCTGATTCTCACCTGCTATGGTTTTTAACTGCCAAAGAACACCAGTTTAGTTTTCAAACAGGAGGCAAAAGAGGGTTTAAACAAAATGTCAATATTTTATTCAATAAAATAGGGACCCAACTTTCAATACCACATACTGACCCATAGAGATGGAAGTCTAGATCCATTCTAGCTAGAAAGTGAGATGTTTCCATCAAAAATTCAAGTCATTAGTGCATGCAACAGGTAAAACAGAAACTTGGATTAATATTACTGTCAGAAAGAAAAGTTGCTGTCTAATACTAGTGTCCGGAACCTGCCTCTGCTCTCCTTGACTTACCTAAGAAGCATTAGGGCATGCCACCCCAAGGCAGTGAGGCAAGGAGGATCCACTCCTCAAGGGAATGTGGACTTGTGTGACAAGCATGGAGTCAGTAGAAACACCTGGCTGCACCTTTGTCCCCAAGGGGCTGCTCCCACCCATCTGGTGAGGGGAAGGAAAAGGGAGGTACAATCACCTCTGAGGAAGCCAGCTGGGCCTTGTGGCCTTGGGAGATGGGTGGGGATTCCTCCAATAGCAAGAGTGCCTCCCAGGGAGTTTCCCAGGTGAGCTTGCTGCAATGAGTCCCACAGGCTCTGGGCGTTGCTATTACAGGGTGGAGCTCTTAAAAGGGAGTGGGGGGTGGGGAGATGCCAGCCAAGCAGAGCCAAAAAGAGAGTAAATGTGTCTGAAACTCCTCCCTCAAGCTTGCTCTTGTTGCACAGAGGCTGCCTCTACCAAGGGAGCAGAACGCTAGAGGGTGCTGCAGTGCGAGAAGGGACCCCCCCCACTCATCACTTCCACACAATTAGGCATCAGAAAATTAAATAAAAGAAACAATACAATGCCACAGTAAAGCATCAACTACACTTTTAAATTCTTTAACAGAAGTTGTGTTTGGTTCAGCATTCCTACATATACACATCCAGGTCTAATGAATTGCTTGAGAAAAATGGGACCTATCATTCCAAAGGTGTTTCTCTGAGATCCATCCCAAAGCTTTGTGTGGAATGGAAACTTGAAAGTATCTTCAAACACAGAGGGAGTGTGGTGAGACTTCGTGTCATATCCAAACCTGATTTTATTTAAGCAAGCCTACCTCCACCCCTATAATTTCCTTGATAGTATTTTGACAGCTGAGTTAACATTTCTGATGCAATCTTGTTTTGCTACTTTAAACCCAGCTACCATTTTCAATATCCAAAACAAGTCGGTACAAATTTTAATGTGCAAATGCAGAAGAAATAAAGCTATTGTACATTGGATGTAGTTTCTGAGGAAATTAGACCCAAATTGTAAAACACATCAGCCTGCCAGAACTTTAATACTTGCAAAATTGAATTATAGAAAGGCAACTAATGCACTTTAAAGAAAAAAAGAAGTAGTAACTGTAAAAGGAACAGGCCTGAACAACAATATAGCATGGGGGATTATCTGTTCAGCAAGAGCCTGACTTGCAACATTCATGGTCACCACAATGCTACAATTAAATCCCAGTTGATTAAAAAAACAGAAAGTGCAGCTGCAAATTTAAGGTAGTGATTATGCCTGAAATAATTTTCTTTAGGATTGTAACCTTAGGACGAATTCCTGCTGGAATGTCTACACAAACACCTTTGAAATTAACTAACCTTAGACATTTTCCTGCTTTCCTTGCATGTTCATTAACCACTTCTTCCCTTCTTTCTTGTCAGTTGCCCCTACAGTTGCTGATGAACCCACTACCTACAACCACAGCTGCCGAAGACCCACCTTAAGGGTATGACTGGCCCTGGAATGGACTTGCAGAAGTACAGTCCATTGCTGTGCAAACATGGGGTTAGCTGATAGTTTAAGGGATTTGGCAAAGGTAGCAAACTCAAAGGAAGTACAAAGCTTCAAGTATGACAAGCTGAGACTTAAGATGATTCTTCATTGTTCCCTCTCCAAATATGTAGGACTTCTTTTGCCAGCATTCCTTTCAGGAGAAGTATTGATATAATATACCGTCTCTCTTTTGCCCTTAAAATCTATTTTAAGTTGGTAGATCACTTCAGTGCAGTTAAAAAATCTCCTTGGTTATTTTATTAACAACAGTTAGGTTCATTATGATGGATCAACCTTAAAGTGGTGTTCAGCATGGAGGCCAAACCCTCTCTCTGTTGCTGCCTCCTACCTCTAGTATTCAGAGGATTACTGCCTATGAACATGGAGGTTCTAGTTAGTCATTATGCCTAATAGTTATTAATAGCCTCTTCCTTTAAAGTCATCAAAGTTAGTGGCTATAATGTGGCAGTGAGTTCCACAAGTTAATTATGTGTTACCTAAAGAAGTACTTTCTTTTGTCTTTCCTGAATTTACTGCCCATCAACTTTCACTGAGTGCCCCTGAGCTCTAGTATCATGGGAGATATAGAAAAAGTTTTCTCAACCCCCTTCCAACCCATGCAATTATTTTATAAATCTCCAACATTGTCCTTACTTAGTAGTCTTTCCTCTGAACTAAAAAGCCCTAAACTATTTAGCCTTTTCATAATTTTGGTTAGCCTTTTCTGTTCCTTTTTGAACATACTATCCTTTTTGGCATACATAGATCAGAACCGTACATAGTCTTCCAAATATAGACATTCCACAGATCTACCACTTGCTTTCATTTCCTTCCTTATAGTCCAGGCATCCAATTTGCCTTGAACTGACATAGTAATTGAGCAGTGCACCATCACTCCAAGAACTTTTTCCTGGTCACTCACAATCAACTCAATCCCCATTGATGTATATTTAAAGTTAGGATTTTTTTGCCCCAATGTGTACCATTTTGTATGCACTCATATTGAATTCCATTTCCCACTCATACAGTTAAAAGAGACTACACCACCTAGAAAGATAAAACATGTTGGAATTTGACCCAGCAGTATGCGTGTACTCTCTTACTCACCATGAGATAAGAGGCAAGGTGATTCCAAAGCATTCTACTGAAGAGATCTAGAAAATGATCCCCCCCCTTTCTTTGGAAGTCAATTGGCAAGAATACAGGTATCATAACTCTCAGGTGCTTGTACCACTAGTCAAACACTAGTACTGGTAGCATACAAGGCCATTTGAAAGCTTTCTGTACTAGGCCTTTGAAACCAAACTAATCATTGGGTCAAACTGCTGCATGGTCTGATAGCAAGACTTCCAGAGGGTACCATGAACAGAAATACTCGCTTTAAAAGCCACCCCCCCCCAGAACACTAGGATCTCATTATACTGGTAGAATATAGCTAAGGCAGAGAATGCCAGCTTTTCTCCCCTGATTGGATATGTGCCAGGAACACATTACACCAGTATTCCATTATCTACTCGCACACATAGTATTGTAAAAAAAATCCATATTCAAAGGATAAATTTTTAGTTAAAACATGCATTCATCACTCAGAAGTATAAATCAAACCCTTCAAAGAGTTACTCAGTTTTAAGTTTGGGGTGGGGTTTTTTTTTTGAGCTCTAGCTTTGCCATACTTTTAACTAATTTTGAAACACCCTTAAGTTTCAAAAGTAGTTTCACCCATGCAACTCAGTGTGTTGCTTTCTGGACAGAAAAATAAAACCAGAAGCTCTCACAGCCCCCTGCATTTCAGAGATGAAAACAGTGACACACTTGTACACACCTCTTGCTCACTGCTGAAGCCCCCTCCCTCATTACGCAATGCTCTATGGTTTGTATGAGGCATTTGTTTGCTTAGAACTCTGCAACAGCCTTTCCTCTACTGATTTTAAAAGCCAAAGCAGTGTTTGTTCTGCTGATTAAATATATCATAGGAAAATATTGTCTGATAATGTACTACTACAGATTTTTTTAAAAATTCCTCTACTTCTGAAATGACAGCCTTTGCCCTACACAGTGCCTTAGTATTCATGCGCGTACCATGTTTAGGCATGTACATTAGGAACAAGATGAATTCACCATCCTACTCAGAAATGACACTTCTACCCTTGGTATGGGAACGGAACACTGGAGAATAACAGCAGTTGTTCATACTGACAAGATAATGTATCCCAAAAGTCAAAAATTAAGGATAGAGTTCACACAAAAAAATAGGAACAGTCCTAGATAAATACGGGTGCCTGCAGTTCTTAGGGTGTCAGGCCCCAGTCATACTTTCCTAAACTTTGTATCTAGCACGTCCCTCCCCATTCCCAACTCCAACTAGAAAACGTGCCCCGAGTGCGAAACGTCACAAAAGATCCACGCAACCAGCTTCCTTTCTCTCACCTCAGCATAGCCGAGGCTCCGCTCCCTACTTACCGTTCGCGGGGTTTAAGTTGCCTCGCCTGTGCCTTCTGCCGAGCTCTTTCAGCTCTTCCTCGTCTTCTTCCAGCCTCCAGGCTTCAGCCATCGGCGACAGGCACAAAAAATGCTCTTAGGAATCGGTCCTCTTCATTGTATGCTCTGTCCGACCTTTTTTTTGCGTGTGCCTGCACCTGCAGCTCAGGCGATTTCGCGGAGAGCTCCAGCTCTTGTCTGACTTTTGCTTCCCTTGCTTCTCTTCGCGCTCTCTCTTGCTCAAGTTTAAAATGTGCTTCCGACTCAGCCTAGGCCTTTCTGCTTTCTCTTTCACAGAACAACTCCGGGGAAATTGGAGAGAAGAGAGGAGTGGAGAAAAGAAGAGCGAGAAAGAGAGACGAGCAACAGCCAAGAAAGAGAGAAGGAGCAGAAGAAGGTGGCGTTTTCCTGCCCATTCACAATATTCCGGTATCAACAGGAAACTCGGCTTCTGCCTGACACTAAAACAAAGGGAGAAGGGGGAGGTACCTGGCAAAGAAGGCAGCAACCAGAGCCGCGCAGTGGGAGGGGAGAGCGACCTCAGGACTGGAGAAGGAGAAGAGGGGAAGGGGATTGCTGGGCGCAGCTGGTTTTCTGTTCTAGTGGCCCCCAAGAATACCCTGGGTTCTTTCTTTCTTTCTTTCTTTCTTTCTTTCTTTCTTTCTTTCTTTCTTTCTTTCTTTCTTTCTTTCTTCCCAAAAGGCACGAGGGAGATTTTAAAATGCCCTTCTCAGTGCAAAACATGACAACAACCAACAATTATTTAAAAGAGAGTTGGCTGAAAGAAGACAGGGCGGGCAATGTTATGAGAGAATCTTGGAAAGTGTGTCTTTTGTCTCTCTTGCTTTGGCAGGAATCCATAGTCAATGCTGTTTATAATCCAACAATCCAGCAAATTCATTCTCTCTCTCTCTCTCTCTCTCTCTCACACACACACACACAGACACTCACACACCTCTCCTCCCGCCTATCCAGTATACAATCCCAAAAGGTAAGCAATTTTTTCCACAAGAGACAAATACCACCAGCAGAATCATTCTTACCCCAGTCCAACACATTTTGCCACCCTAAAAGGCGATGAACAACAAAATCCAAATAGCAGGCCCCAGGATTTCAGAGAATGCTTGAGCACAACTGCCACAATCTTTGCCATTCTGTACGAAATCCTGTCATACACTTTTCAGACTGCACACCGCTTTTTTTTTGTGACGTAAAATTATTAAGAGCTTTGTTCTTTTCACCATGCAGTTCATAACAGGGAGCAGTTCTAACAGTGGTACACTGATGGATAAGGCCTTGCAGCCTAGACAAGACTACTGAGAATACGGCATGAGACTGGTTGATTGCAAATAATGAAAAAGGAACACAATACAGGTGCCTTTAACATAGTAGTCATTTGTTGTAGTACTTGTTCAAGAGAATAAAAGATATAAAACAAAGTGATAGCTTTTTTTAGTATAAAGGGGCATACCATTCTCATGTGCCCAGGAAAGTTGGCTGTGTGCAAATGTTTATAGTCATTTACCATACATAGTGGCATAATAAAATTAAAGTTTGCTTTTAATCATTAGTACTTTAAATGCATATCAAAGAGATAGAAATTATCCTTTTAAAAGGAGGTTACATTAGACTTTGACTTGCCACATTTCAAAGTGCCTGGTGGTTGTAAGAGCACCATAAAAATTGTAACTATAATGCTTTTCTATATATTCCACAGCAGCGTTCAGCAGTAGCAATTTATCAAAAAGCTCAGACAGTACTGCTTAAAATTCCCTATTTCTACATCCAAATGGGCCACTTCTAATAGTCATTCCTTGTAGCAAGATAGGTATGTTGCTACTTACATTCAGAAATCAAAGAAAGACTTACAGATCTGCACAAGACAGCACACAAGCAAGTCAGAAAAGGTAGCGACATTAGCAAAAAGAAAGCACGCTCTAATTTTCTCCATCAAGCCAATAAAGCAGCTGCCAACACCTAGAATCCAACAGATATGCAAAACAACTATGGATGTTTCTCTGTTTTCCTAACAGTGCAATCTTAAGAAGAGCTACTCCAGCCTAAGCCCATTGAAATCAGAAGCATTACTTTTGTAAGCATAAGTCAGCAAATTTTAACCAACTGTGAATTTTACTAATGAGTTTACATTTGGCAAACTGAAAGGAAGAATATTTAGTTATAAATAAGAGCCAGTGTGGTGGTTAGAGTGTCAGCCTAAAATATGGGAAACCTGGATTTGAATTCCTATGGAAGCTTGCTGGTAACCTTGGGCCAGTCACATACGTTCAGCCTAATTTACCTCATAGGGTTTATGTGAGGATGAAATGGAGGAGAGGAAAAAGATACAAGATCATGCAACACTGGACTATTCATGGTATCAGAAACATTCTTACACTAGCAACAAATCCTGTTGTGAGAAAAAAATGCAATGGGCTCTAGAAAGGGGAGGACGGGCAGGCAGGAATTCCCTCCTCCTCCATCACTGATCCCAGCTAGATGAAGGCAGGGCGGGTGGGCATGGCCACCTCCTCAGCACCTGATCCTGACCAAGTAAAGAGGGGAGGGCGGGCATTGCCACCTGCTTTGCGCCTGATTCAAGCCGGGTGAACTGTGGTTCTCAAAAGCTTATGCTACAGTAAAGTTGGTTAGTCTTAAAGGTGCCACTGGATTCTTTACTATTTTGCTACTACAGACTAACATGGCTAACTCCTCCGGAAGCTTAAGAACTATTCTGAAACCAATATGCTTATCAGTACTCTGCAATCATCATGCTTATGTACTTATAAATAAATTCTACTTTTGGTTAAACAAAAAAGGATCCCTTTTTCACCTCACAGCCATCCCCCATGCACTGACCATTCTGTCATACTACCATTTATAACAAAGCCTTCCCATAAAACCAGTTAAACAGAAGAGATTGAAAGTGAAAACCTTTTGGGAAGCAGCAATATATAGGTCAAACAAGGGGGGCAAAACTTCATAGGTGGTGTTAGCAGTGGGATTCAAATCCCAAGGGGAAGGTATCTTCAAGGTAAAAAACCTGGGTAAAATAGAGAATGCCTGAAGCTTGGGATGGAGTAGGGGGAGTGTTGGTTGTGACCAGAGCCCTGAGGTAAAAGTTTAAGGTAAAGTAAGGAGGGGCTGTAATCAAGGTCCAAAAGCAAGCTTAAAACAGAAAATCATTATCATTACCCTTTAGTCTTCTTTTCTCTAAATTAACCCTGCCACAATCCTTACATTTTCTCAAAAGCTAAGTACTCAGTCCAACCCCCTAATCATTTTAATTGCTCTTTTGTGCAAGTGCACACACACACACACACACACACACACCCCTCGTACCATTGATTCCAGTGAGTTTAGACTGGAGTTACTCTGCATGGGAATCCATTGTTAGGTTGCCAAATATGTTTTGTCTTGCTGTATAGCTTTTTCGTTGATAATTGACATTTGTCCGTATGTTGTCATCTACCCTTTCTGCTTTATTTGAGCCTGGAGCAGCAATGCAAATAAGTTCTAGCTATGTTGTTTTGGGACTTAGGGCTGAAATAGTGTAAAAGAAGGATTTGTTTATTCTGATTGGAGCTCGAGGTTAGCCTTGGTTTTTAAGCCTCTCTCTAATATTGCAGCTGTTGGGCGATTAGAATAGGCTTCTTTTAAAGGTACAACAGCTTTCAGTTTTAGAAAGCAAGAAGAAAGGATAGATAAAATGAGGACCCAAATTAAGTGGGATGTTGTGTATAGGGTTAATTCATGCTAAAATACACTGCAAAGAAAATTGGAGATGGAAGAATGAGAGGTGGAAAAAACTAAGTGCTGGAAGCTAAAGCATAGGGGGGGAAACATAAAAACCTACAGTCCTGTGAACACTTGAAAGTAAGTCCTATTGAATTTAGCATGAGATGCTTTTAAAAATGAATGTATAGGTTCACATTTATATACTACTTTTACTTACAACTTCAAGTATAAATGGCAGAATATACAAGACAGTAAGGCTGGCAAGTATTATCCTAGTTGTACAGAAGATGGAGGACAAGAAGGCAAAATAATAGTGGCCAGTCTAACACCTTCTGCTGAGCTCATGTTGAGGACTCTGCTAATTTTTGCGCAGTCCAGTTTTGTGCATGTTGTCTTAAATATATCGCTAGGTCCAGCCACACTAACCACTCTTCTATACTAGAAAAATGAATGAGAAGTCACAGAAGAAAGTTTCTTATTTAATTCACTTTAATAAAATGGGGTGTGTGTGAAACAAACACTGGAACCTCCCTGTCCCATATATAGACTCTCTACTCTTGTCCATGTGTGTGATGAAGTGCAAATACAATATGGTATGTTTATTTATTGCTAATAGTGCTAAAGAAAGACTGAATAAGTCCCAGCTCCAGAAGAAGTGCAAAGATTTTTGAGTTATACAACCACATAAAACTACATGAGTATCTATAATCACAAAGCAGTTCTTCTATGCAGTTCAAGGCTGTTATGTGCAGTTTAATACATATTCATCTATACAGCCACTTATATGCATCCACATAATCTAATAGTTTGCATTAAGTGATATGATTTGTGCAAAAATGTTTAGAAATAAAACATTCAATGGAGTCATAGAAGTTCCAAAAGGCCCTCTGGCAATTCAGCCACTTGTCACAAGACAGATGTATCCACCAATCCTTTAAAGGTTCATCCTACAACACAGTACAAGCAAGGAGAAGGAAGTATACCACAGAAAGTGAGTAACAGCACGTGCATGCACGCACACGCACACGCACACACACAAATCTAAGCTGGAAAAACATTCCCTCACTCAGATCCTAGGAATCCTAGGAAGATCACCAGTGGAGGAGAGGGAAATCGAACCCAGTTCTCCAGATTAGAGTCTTGCCACTCTTAACCACTACAGCAAACTGGCTCTCTTACTAAAGCTGGCAGCAGCTCGCCAGGGTCTCAGGTTCACATCTAAACCTGATTTATCTGGAGATGCTGAGAACTGAACCTATATGCAAAGCATATACTCTACCACTGTGCCATAGTATCAAAGTATATATTAGGAATCATAAATTGCTACGATTTAAAGTTTTACCATATTATATACCTGATCGAACTTAGAATATTGAACCAGAGCTCCACCTCCCTCCAGGACTGCTATATTGCCACAAGAACTGTGAAGCATTCAGGAATTATACCCAATAGGACTGCTAACGGGAGATTAGGAAAACAGGGAATTAACTTTAACATAAGAACATAAAATTGACCTTCTAGAAAAATAGAGCAGGCTGACCTAAAATCAGAAGGCAGCAAGGATCCATTTAGCAGTGACAGCAAAATTATTTGAGCTGCCACTGATTAGGAATTGCTTATGTACCCTAAATATTAATTCAGTTTCTGGTTGCAAGGCAGCCTAAGGCTGAAATTAATGTATCAACATTTGGAAGGGATGCGACTTCCGGTTTGGGATTCATGGAGGTCTAACGCAGCTCCATTTGTGGAGCTGACCGGATTGCCGTTTTAACCGGCCGGAGGGGTGAAAATAACCCGCGGCCGACTGCTCTCAGGTGGGGAGCAGGCAAAGAACGCTCAAGACCCTAGGGTGAGTTAGATCTCGGACGAGGGGGGGCTCTACACAAGGAGTCTCCCCCCCGATCCTTGAGGTCCCACCTTGCGACGGGTCGGCTATAATCTCTGCGGCAATTTTGGGGCCAATTCGGCTGGCATAAGACCTACATACCCAAGCTTCGATCGGGGAGGGAAGTCGAGAGGAGAATTTAAGATCGAAACAGCGATTACAACCCGAGAAAGCTGGAGAGAAGGTAAAGATCGCTATCTCTTGAAACGGGACAGATTGACAAAAACAGAGAGGAAAGAAAGTAGACTTTTAAACTGCAACAGACTAGCGAAAAGGAGGTGAAGACTCGGCAGGAGTTGTATTTTAAAAGAGACTAAGTTTAAAGAAGTTATTACAAAAACCGGACTATTGTTTTGAATACCTGTGGTTTTGGAGCTGTGGGAAAAAGACACCATCGCGAGACCTGCTGTGGGAAGACGGGAGACAGGAAGTGCGTAACAACAATAGAGTGGCTGGAGGGAAGCGGCCCTTGCCAAAGGACAGGAAGTGGGGAATCGCCATCTTTGAAAGTGGAAGGGTCGTGGCTTCAGCGGAAGAGGAAGTAGGCCATCTTGGATTATAATAACATAGAGAAACCATAGAGAAAAGACGCCCGACATTTTGGATATAAAAAATTAATTTTGGCAAAGATTGGGACTTTTTTTAAAAAAAAAAAGGAAAACGTTTAATTATACGCCACGGAGCTGAGGAAGAGAGCAGATTCGTGGGAGCGAGCTAAAGCAAGCCCCACGATGTCGAAAAAAGAGTGGCAATCGGCAATAGAAAACTTGGACAAAAAACTTATAGACATGATGAAAGAACTTAAGGACACGAAATTGGAGCTTATTAAAGAGGTCAAGGAAGTTACACAGACAGTAAAGTCGGAGCTGTCAGAAGTGAAAAAAGGTGTGGAAACGATTAGCAGTGAATTACAAGGAACGCAGCAGAGAGTTAAAACAGTAGAAGACGCGATGGAGAATTTAATAGACACGCAACAAACAGAGATGAGGCTGGTGAAGGGGAGGATGTCAGTTGCAGAAACTAAACACATGGAGAAGCAGCTTCGTTTTCGTGGTCTGCCAGAAGTGGAAGGGAAGTCAGCGCAAGAACAGATGACTGAGGTGTTGGCTGATTACCTGGGGAAGGAGGAGGAGGAAATTGTGGCTATCCTAGATGTGGCGTATCGTGTGAACTCGAGAATTGCAACCCAGAGGAAACTACCAAGGGATGTGATTGTGCAGTTTACAACTAGAAATATGAAAGAGAGGATTGTGACCAAACAATTTCAAGATCCATTGGAGATTGATGGCAAGACGATTATTATAATGAAGGAACTGCCCAGATCAGTGTTATTGGACAGGAAAAAATATAGAGTGCTAATTCAGACTTTGAAGGACATGAATATCAGATACAGATGGGAGTTACCGGAAGGAGTGTCCTTTGAGTTTGGAGGGGCAAAAAAACGCATCAGATCTGAGCGGGAGATGGAGAGATTTATCAAGGACAATGAAAAAGACTTACCAACAAAACCATGAATATGGAGTGTAAAGTATTATCTTGGAATGTAAATGGACTAAACTCACCGAATAAGAGAAAAAATATTTTTCATTGGCTACTAAAACAAAAATGTGATATTGTTTGTTTGCAGGAGACCCACATTAGAAAACAGGATGTAAAATATTTAAAATCTGGAAAATTGGGCAAAGAATTTGTAGCGGCTTCCAACAAGAAAAAAAGAGGAGTGGTGTTGTATATAAAAGAGGAGCTGCAGCCAAAATTTGTTATGAGAGATGTGGAAGCTAGATTTGTAGCAGTGGAATGTAATTGGAACTTAAAGAGAGTGTTGGTAGTCGGACTTTATGCACCTAACGGTGCAAAGGAAAGCTTCTTTGAGGACTTAAGGAAGCACCTAGATGATCTTGTATATGACCAGATAATTCTTGCTGGAGATTTCAATGGAGTGACAGATTTGGAATTAGACAAAAAGACTACAAAAGCACAAAAGAAAAGAGGACTATTGCCAAAGCTTTTTTTTGAGTTGATTCAACAAGAAACTCTCGAAGACGTATGGAGGAGAGAATATCCTGAAACCAAACAGTTTACTTTTTATTCTGCAAGGCATCTTACATTATCAAGAATTGATATGATCTGGGCCTCAAAGGACTTAGCGCTATGGACTAAGGAGGTAGAAATAATGCCGATGGTAGGCTCAGATCACAACCCAATTATGTGGAAATTTGGAAAAAGGAGAAAAAGGAAAGCCTGGAGAATAAATGAGGACCTGTTACAGGAAAGTGAGAATATGGAAACACTGAGAAGAGAGACTAAGTTTTTTATACAATACAACGTGAATAAAGAAGTACCAACCAGTAAAGTTTGGGACGCGTACAAGGCGGTTGTAAGGGGCATACTAATGGACTTAAATGGTAGAGCAAGGAAAAAGAAAGAGGAGAAAAGACAAGAGATTGAGGAGAAAATAAAGGCCAAAGAAGTACAGTTAAAAAAGAGACCAGGGAAAAAGAAAATACATCAGGAAATCAAAATTCTTCAAGAACAGTTAACAGCAATGAGTAACAAAGAATTGGAGTGGAACCTTAAAAGACTGAATCAAAAAGCTTTTGAGGGTGCTAATAAACCTGGGAAATATTTGGCATGGCAATTAAAGAAGAAAAGGGAAAAGAAAATAATAAATAAAATTTGTGAAGAAAACAAAACGTATTTGGAGCAGACTACCATTAGCAGAGCCTTTTATAAATTTTACGCTAAGCTGTATAATAAAAAAGAAGTAAACAAAGAATCAATAGCATCATATTTGGAGAAAACCAAACTTCCAGAGATCTCGGAAGCTTGGAGAAATAAGCTGAACAGTGAAGTAACTGATGAGGAAATAAATATGGCAATACAATCCGCAAATCTAGGAAAGGCGCCAGGGCCAGACGGACTTACGGCTAAATTTTATAAGACAATGGCTAATGAACTGGCACCATTCCTAAAAGAGGTGATGAACGGAGTTTTTAGGGATCAAAGAATTCCAGACACTTGGAGCGAAGCGAATATATCATTGATCCCAAAAGAGGGCCAAGATCTGACTAGCGTGAAAAATTATAGGCCTATATCACTACTCAATAATGACTATAAAATTTTTGCGAAGATATTGGCGGAGAGATTGAAGGGGTGGCTCTCGGAAGTCATAGAGGAGGAACAAGCAGGCTTTCTGCCAGACAGACAAATAAGAGACAACTTAAGGACAGTGATCAATGCTATTGAATACTACGACAAGCGTTGTGACAAAGAGGTTGGTTTCTTCTTTGTAGACGCTGAAAAAGCGTTTGACAATTTAAACTGGGACTTTATGTTTGCCACTATGGAAAAGCTACAACTGGGAGAAAGATTCGTCAGAGCAATCAAGGAAATCTATAGAGACCAGACTGCAGCAATTGTAGTGAATGATGAATTGACCAAAAAATTGACGATTAGTAAAGGAACAAGACAAGGTTGCCCGTTATCTCCATTGTTGTTCATTTTAGTATTGGAGATTCTGATGATACAAATTCGACAAGATGAGGAAATACGAGGAATAAAAATAAAGGACTATTCATATAAGGTCAGAGCATTTGCAGACGACATAATGTTAATTGTAGAAGACCCACTGGAGAACATGCCAAAAGTGATAGACAAGATCAAGGAGTTTGGAGATTTGGCAGGTTTCTTCATTAACAAAAAGAAGTCAAAGATATTATGCAAAAACATGACTAAGCAGAAACAACAATTGTTAATGGAAACAACGGATTGTGAAGTAACTAGTAAGGTGAAATACTTGGGAGTTGAGCTGACTGCAAAAAATATAGATTTGTTCAAGAATAATTATGAAAAATTATGGACTCAGATAGAGAGAGACTTGATCAAATGGAATAGATTGAACCTGTCATGGTTGGGCAGGATTGCAGCAGTTAAGATGAATGTGTTACCAAGAGTAATGTTTTTGTTACAGACAATACCAATCATCAGAGACTCTAAACAATTTGAAAAATGGCAGAGGAAAATATCAGATTTTGTTTGGGCAGGCAAGAAGCCTCGAGTGAAAGTAAAAGTATTACAAGATGCAAAGGAGAGAGGCGGAATGCAACTGCCCAATCTGAGACTTTACCATGATGCAATCTGCCTAGTTTGGCTAAAAGAGTGGATGACATTAAAGAATAAGAAACTATTAGCCCTAGAGGGATATAAAAAAATTTTTGGATGGCACGCATACCTATGGCATGACAAAGTAAAGGTCAACTCGATGTTCCTGCATCATTTTGTAAGGAGAAGTCTATTTACAATCTGGAAGAAGTATAGAACTTACCTACAAGAAGGAACCCCCTTGTGGGTGGTTCCATATGAGGTGATAGATCCGAGAGCTGTGGATAATGAACAACAATGTTTAACGTACAAAGAAATAACTAAGATTGAAGTATCTAAACTTAGAATAAAGACGCAAGAGGAACTATCACCTAACTATGATTGGTTTCAGTATAGACAGATTAGAGACTTATACAACTCAGATTCTGCAAAAGGGGGCATACGAACAGAGAACTCGGAACTAGAGCAGACCCTTCTTAAAGAAGACAAGAAAAGAATATCCAAGGTATACCAAGTATTGCTGAAATGGTATACTGAGGATGAGATAGTTAAAACACAGATGGTGAAATGGGCTATAAATTTCAATAAAGAAATAACAATGGAGGCATGGGAATACTTGTGGAAAACTACAATGAAGACAACGACATGTATCAATATTAAAGAGAACATTTTCAAAATGATCTATCGTTGGTACATGACACCAAAGAAGATTGCGCTAGGGAATTTGAATACTTCTAATAAATGCTGGAAATGTAAGAAACATGAGGGCTCCCTCTATCATATGTGGTGGTCGTGTGAGGTAGCTAGGCAGTTCTGGGGGGAAATAATAAGAGAAATGAGTGAAATTTTACAGTTTCAAATAAATAAGAACCCAGAACTCCTGCTGCTAAACTTGGGAATGGAGGGAATTCCAGCCCATCATAGGACGTTGATTTTTTATATGACTGCAGCAGCTAGACTTTTGTATGCGCAGAAATGGAAAGTACAAGAAGTACCAACTATTGAAGATTGGATCTACAAATTGCTGTATATGGCTGAAATGGACAAGATGACAAGAAAACTGAGAGATCTGGACTCAGGGCAGTTCAACACAGACTGGGAGAAGCTGAAACAATATCTGGAGAAGAAATGGGAGGTGGGAGGAAAACTGTGGCAGTTTGAGAACTACTGAAATATAATAAAAGTATAAAAGAGAGGGGTGACTTTACCGGGGGAGGAAGAGAAATGTGAATTTATAAGCAGTTAGATTAATTGATTGAGATATATATAGATATGTATAGGTCAACTGATAGAGAATAATTAATGATAAGGTTTAAACATGAGGATTGAGTAATTAACAATATTTTCTTTCTTTGACAAGATTTATATGCACCAAACTGAATGTACAGAAGAGTTAAATTGATTGAGTATCTGAGGAGTTATATAGAATTATCATAAAAAGTTGAAATGAGTAATATATAGAGAACAAATCAAATTGTTTGATTTAAATGTGGGAAATTTTTATGGTTTATGATATATAGGTTTATATAGAACTATTCAAAACTGGAAAATGGGATAAATTGTTTATCTAAAGACGTATAGTTTGGGTGTATAATAATTAAAGGAGTTAATGATGCACTGCTTAATATAATGGAGAATGTATATCTGTTTTAGACAGAGGAATTTAATAGAAGTAAGGGAAAAGGGACAGAGGGTGGGAAAGCTGTTGGAAGTCAACAAAAGGGGGGGAAAGGGAGGGGGTTAGAAACGAAAAATTAGGGGAAAATTGATTGTAATGTAAAAATAAAAATGTTCTAACCCAATAAAAAATTTTTCAAAAAAAAAAAAAACATTTGGAAGGGATGCAAGAATCCCTATCCGCAAAAGAACAAAAGGTTAATGGATTAAGAAAGGAGAGATGTCAAGAAATGAAATAGTGCATATCCATTGTGGAAAATGTAGCCTGTGAATGTGACAATAATATTAATATCATTAATGACAGTATTTGATTAACAAGAAACCTCTGTTCAGAAGAATGGGTGATCCAGTAAATTAACAAGTATGAATGACCTGAGGTTGCTAGAGCCTTGATCCTGGGGGTTTGCCTTTTATTTGGATTCGGTGGGTAACTGGCTTCACTGAGTTTTGGAGTAATTGTGATAATGGTATATCAATAGCATTCAATCTCTTCTTTTTGTGCCCCCCGCTCATCTGAATTCCAATGGATTATTCACACAAAAACATTCTGATATAATGGTTAAAAAGTCAGAGCTACATCAGAGAAGATGAATAGCCGACGTGGGTAGCCATTTCATGAATACGCATGCAGATACCCTGCTTTATGAGTATGCTAAATCCTGAAAAATCTAGCCGGATAATTAGGGACAGGTTAGACAGGCATAAGAGATTATGGAGAAGGGAGGAGATGAAACACAGAAGTTTCATATGTTGCCAGCTAGAAACGACAACATTTCTAGTTTCCAATGGTAGATCCAACAAACTGTAAACGATCTCCGACTCCACTCACCAAGTAGGTCTTTCCCATCTTCCCGGCTTTATTCCTGCAAACCTGCTTCTGTGGGCAGGGGCAGCATTGGGAACAGCACATGGCGAGGTACAGGGGAGGCTGTAACTTGAGAGGAAGTGTGTGGCCTCTTCCCTCTTGAGCAAATGTATGCACCTTCCTTATGAAATTATACTTCACCTCATGTGCAAGAAATTTCTGCATTGCTTTGTGAAGGTTAGGTTTACATTCTGTGTAAGCTCAGGGGTTAAGCCCAAACTGCCAGTATAAGTAGCCTAGTCAAAAGGGAGAGTTAGACTCCTTTCCTTCCTTTATAACAACCACAACAACAACATTTGATTTATATACCGCCCTTCAGGATGACTTAACACCCACTCAGAGTGGTTTACAAAGTATGTTGTTATCCCCACAACAAACACCCTTTGAGGTGGGTGGGGCTGAGAGAGCTCCTAGAAGCTGTGACTGACCCAAGGTCACCCAGCTGGCTTCAAGTGTAGGAGTGCAGAATCAAACCCGGTTCTCCTGATTAGAGTCCCACATCCTTAACCACTACACCAAACTGTCTCTTATCAAATTCCATGTTGAGGAAGGGGCAATAAAGTGATGTAGTAGAAGTAACTCAACCTGAGAAGGCAACAGAGGGACAGGAGAGGAGAGATGCTGCATGTAGGCAATGGTAAAGTCCTTTTTTCACCTGGGCCTCTTTGGACAAGTGGGTTGCCAGAAAAAAGGAGAAGCTCTTCTTTAAAAAGGTGGGAAACAAAATGAAACAAAAATCAGGTGGCACCTTAAAGCCTCTGTGTGTGTATGTTATTTGCTGTCATGTCTCTTCTGACTTATGGTGACCCTATGAATTAGTGACCTCCAAAATGGCATTTCATTAAAGCCTTGGTCAGGTCTTGCAAACCGAAGGTCATGAAGGCCTTTACTGAGTCAAGTCATCTCATGTTGAGTCTTCTTTTCCTATTCTCTCCTACTTTTCCTAGCATTATTGTCTTTTCCAGTGAGCCTTGTCTTCTCATGATATGACTAAAGTATGGGAGCCTCAGGGCCAAACTACAAGTGATGAATGACATTTGAACAGCAAGTGTATTCCTCCCTGTTCGCTTCCCCTCCACTTGCTCTCCACTCGATCCACTTGCCGTTTAAGTGTCATTCGTCACTTGTAGCTTGGCCCTCAGTTTCATCATTTTAGCTTCTAGGGAGAATTCAGGCTTGATTTGCTCTAGAAACCACTTGTTTTTTTGATCATCCTGTAAAATACTCCTCTAGCACCACATTTCAAATGAATCCATTTTCTTCCTTCGTTGTTTGACTTTCAGTAGTAATGGACAATACCATACTATGAATTATCTTGATCCTGGTCTTCATCAACACTTCTAAAAACATTTATTTCAGTATTCGCTTTTGTTGGTCATAGCTCACTTCTTCACTAGGGTTACCAGGTATCCTGGAGCCCAACTCAGAGGATGGGAGGGTCGTGAGAGGGCCGTGCAGGGGAGGTACTTACCTCACAAATGCGCTTCAGAGATTATTCCTTGTGGCTCTAGGAATGATGTCATTCCCAGTGCAACAAGGAAGGGAAGGCCCTTGTGGAGGGCTGATTTGATGAAAGGGGTGGTTTTCAATCAAATCAGCCCCACACAGGGGCCCTCCCTTCCTTGTCGCACTGGGAATGACATCATTCCTGGCAAGGAAGAGCTCTAAAGCACACGAAAGCACTCTCTGGAAATCCTGGGCCCATTTCCCATGTGTTCCCCCCTCATCTCTGGGGGACTGGTAACCCTATTTCAGACACATTTGTGATGGAAAATCATACTGGGGAATTTTTATGGGGAAGGTTGCTGGGGAGGAGTCATCATAACTTGGTGATCCTAATAAACATGGGTTACCAGATCCCTTCACTCCCCCGGCAGGAGACTGGGATGCGGGCTTTAACCTCTCCTCCTTCTCCTTGTGTGCATCTTGTGTGCATGCATAGTGCGTGCACATGCGCTCCCAACTGCCGTGATGATGTCACTTCCTGGAACTGACATAATCACATGGGTCAAAGGGTGGCCTGAGAGCACTCCCATGCTTGTGAAGGGCTGAATTGCCCTCTCGCAGGGCCCAATTTGGCCTGAAACAGGCCCGCTGCAGGGTGTGGGAACGTGCTGCTCCACTTGGGGGTGCACTGTGTCACTGGGGGGTGCCCCGGGGTGTGTGCCTCTTCTCTGGCCCAATAAGTGGGAGCAGGGGGTAGGAGGTGGGAGCAGAGGTCTCCTGCCCCCAGCAGGGGAATGGCAAGCTTATAATAAACACTCTTTATACAGTATTTCCACTCACACAGAGCGTAAGTGTTCTCCCGGGCTTATACTTTGAGAACACCTTCCCTTTTTGTGTGTTTGAGTGTGACATACATATTTCTACCTCGCCTTAGGTTTCTTCTGCTTCACTGGTACTACAGGAAGGCTTTGTTATAGATGGTAGTTTGACAGAATGGTCAGCATGTGCAGTTATTTTCACAAACTCAGTCACACAAAGTAATTTCCCACATTGTCTTCACAAACAAAATAAACTCTCTTCTCATCCCCACAGACATAGTTTGACAGAATGGTCAGCATATTGTGGGTATTTTCACAGACTCAGTCACACAAAGTAATTTTCCACACAGGTCTTCACTAACAAACTAAACTCTATTCTCATCCACTCAGACATATAGTCATTTCCTTACAGCTTGCCCGAACTAGGTAATCTCTCACTCACATATATACAGAGTCTCAGCCATATGCACAGTTTTCCTGAGACAGAATTAAGCTTTCAGGCTTCCACACAGGTTGCTTTGCCCAGAATTCACTATTTTATCTCAGAAACACAGATACTCTTTGGCTACATAGAGCTTGCTTGTTTTGACCAGAATGGCTATTTTCTCTCAGCTCCCTGACTAAAGCCGATTATGCATGGGTCAATTTCACCTGTTCAGTTCCCATACTGCAGCATTTTTTTCCTGACCATCTGCACCAGATTTGCCACCATTAGTCATCACTCTGGCCACTACGCGGCTTTTCCCTGGCTTTCCTGGGAGTGCTTATACCCTGACTTTTTAAAAAACCCACTTTGTGGTAGGCTGTTTCCCCATACATACTCTTTATTCCTTTTTGGTGTTCCGCCCTCTTCCCTCCTCTTCAGCCCCCTGCCAGCCCCCTTCATTGTGATTGGCTACTGTTATCTAGCCAGCCACTCCCTCTCCCCTCCTTTCCATTCTTCCCTGCTTCCCTCTTTTTTTAAAAAAAATGGTTTAAGGCCAGTGTAGGATCAAGGAATCGCTGGAAGCATACGGGGGGAAGTTCCCTTTTTATTCTTTTTGCTTTGGCATGGGTGGGAATATTGTATAGAGGGCTAAATATCTGGGTATCAAAAATAAAGATTTTAATATCGAGTTTTTGAGAGGTGAGAATGGCCACATACAAGCTGATTTCATGCTTTTCTACTTGACTTCAGGAAGAGTATGGAGTTATGTCCCCAGAGCAGAAGGGGCTTAAAACTGCAGCTCACTCCACTCCTAGGGTACAGCTACCATCCAATCAAATCACATTCTACTCACCCATCTAGCTCCTTTTTCTTTCCTCAGAGGCCTGTATTTTAACTAACAGCAACAACTTTTTTAAAAACCCACATTAGCAAGCAAAAATAAAATCTAAACTATTTAAGTGGAAAACATTATACATGTTAAGAACAGCCTATTAAAATCTCCAGAAAGTGAGTCTTGCATAGCTATTAGAGATTAGACATGGGCACGAACCACAAAAAAAATGAACCATGCGGTTCGTGGTGTTTTCACAAACCAGGAACCACAAACTCCCACAAACTGGGGCAAGTTCACGAATTGGTTCGTGTTGTTTAAATGCCCCTTTCTGTCCGCTTAGCAGCAGCAAACGGGCATTTAAACCTCTGGATCAGCTGCTTGTCGGGGAGATCCCCAACAAGCAGCTGATCATTTAAACAGTGGGGCTGTTTAAATGGCCACTCCCAGCAGCAGGGAAATGGCCATTTAAACTGTGGGTGAGACTTAGCTGGCTGGCTGGGAATTCCCAGCCAGCCTGCTAAGCCCCACCTGCTCTTTAAATGGCCATTTCCCCACTGCTTCAAGTGGCTGGGAAATGGCCATTTAAACAGTGGGGCTTGGCTGGATGGCCAGGAACTCCCGGCCAGCCAGCCAAGCCCCACCCACAGTTTAAATGGCCATTTCCCTGCTGCTCCGAGCGGTGAGGAAATGACCATTTAAACAACGGGGCTTGGCTGGCCAGCTGGGAACCCCCGCCAGGCCAGCCAAGCCCCACCCACAGTTTAAATGGCTATTTCCCCACCACTCAGTGCGGCAGGGAAATGGCCATTTAAACAGCGGGGTTTGGCTGGCCAGTCAGCCAAGCCTCACTTGCTCTTTAAATGGCCATTTCCCCGCTGCTCCGAGCAGTGGGGAAATGGCCATTTAAACAGCAGGGCTTGGCTGGCCAGCTGGGAACTCCTGGCCGGCCAGCCAACCTCCGCCCATAGTTTAAATGGCCATTTCCCCGCCACTTGGAGCAGCAGGGAAATGGACATTTAAACAGTGGGGTTTGGGCCCCATTTAAAGAGTGGGTGAGGCTTGGCTGGCTGGCTGGCCGGCTGGGAACTCCCATCCAGCCCGCCAAGCCCCTCCCACTCTTTAAATGGCCATTTCCCCACCACTCCGAGCTGCAGGGAAATGGCCATTTAAACTGCGGGTGGGGCTTGGCTAGCTGGCTGGGAACTCCTGGACGGGCAGCCAAGCCCCGCTGTTTAAATGATCAGCTGCTTGTTGGGGATCTCCCCAACAAGCAGCTGATCTGTGGGTTTAAATGCCCTTTCCCTGCCGCTTTGCAGTGGCACGGAACGGGGCATTGCTGTTTAAAATGAACCAAACAAACCAGTAGACTAGTTCGTGGAAGTTCATGGAAATGAGCTTGCACGAACCACTGGTTTGTGAACTACGAACTGGGCTGGTTTGTAGGGTTTTTTGGTTTGTATTCCGGTTCATGCCCATCTCTATTAGAGATTGCATACTAATAGTAGGGTGTAAGTCACTATATCGTTCCTCTAATGAAATAGCATTTTCATTTGCAGAAGAGGGGGTGCCGGTTTCTGAAGTGCCTCCCTTCCCACTGCTGACCTCCACTTTGCCCTTATGCTGCTCTTCTTGATGGTTTGCCGACCCCCATCCCCAGGAACAAAATTTGAGAGGTTCACTGAGGGGACAATCCTGCTCTACAAAGCCTCCAAGTGGTTGGATACACCTCAGGATGTGTGGAAAATGGAAAGCAGTCACTACCTTGTAAGAAGCGGTTTCTTTTCACAAATTGCATCCTCAATGAAGTGACAGGTTGTTCATTCAGTGAGGAACTGTACCAAATTCCTTTAGGAACCAATTCTGGATGCTATGATCAGCCTTTGTCTCAGGATTCCTGAGTGTTTATAGAGCTCTGTATAGGAAATTCGATATGGCTTGACTTAGATAACCTTTTGAGGCCCCAGTATTTATTCCTATAAAACTCTTCTCGTGTCACACATAGTTCAATAACATCCTGAGGGCCAAGTTACAAGTGACAAATGACACTTGAATGGCAAGTGGATCGAGTGGAGGGCAAGTGAACAGGGAGAAATACACTTGCTGTTCAAGTGTCATTCGTCACTTGTAGCTTGGCCCTAAGTAACAAAAAGAAAATAGATGACTGCCATCAGTGATGTAAAACATCTGTTCTCAAAGTTTGAAAAAACCCGTGGTTGGCATGCCTTTACAATAAAGATGGTTTCCCCACATATTTACTTTGAGCTTTTATAGATAACACTTAGGCACAAGTTTGATGTTGGTGGTAGGTTCTTATTTCATCATTATTTTGTTTTCATTCAATGCAGAGGTGGTAGAGGGAGAAATTTGGATTGAACTGGTTGATAAAATATCCAGAACTCTTTATCTCTCTCTCTCTCTCTCTCTCTCTCTCTCTCTCACACACACACACACACACACACACACACAAATGTGGTGGACCCTAATCTCATATGATTCAGCTAGCCAAACTTTATATTGTCGAAGGCTTTCACGGCCAGAGAACAATGGTTGTTATGGATTTTCTGGGCTGTATAGCCGTAGTCTTATTTTCCACGGCTATACAGCCTGGAAAATCCAGAACAACCATAGCCAAACTTTGTTCAAAACAAAATGTTCAAAACAAAATGAAGTTGCTGAGGTATTTTTCCCAGAAAAAAAGCCCTGGCAGTTGAAAATAACGACATTTTCGTTTCCCTGAGGCTGTCCCTTTTATTATTGATACTATTTGTAATTATTGTCCCTTTTATTATTGATACTATTTGTAATTCCCTGAGGTTGTCCCTTTTATTATTGATACTATTTGTAATTTTTTCATCTTTGATGCACAGTTGCTATTGACAGTCACAATGCAGCCAAAAGCAAAGACTAAAGAAATATAAAATGGGATAAAATATATAATAACATATGGTTTTGTCTCAAGTCCAATTGTGAATTCACAGTTCCCAGAATACTAACATTGTTTATTATCTAACCACCACAGCAGGTCAATTAAATGGATTTGGGGAGCAAATCTGTCTCTGGTTTTGCCCTATTGATTATGTTGACTGAATGAAAATCTAGTGCTGCAAAACCAACGCCCACAGTACTTTGGATTAGTTCTAACACAGACCCACAGACACACACACTAGTTGGACAGTTTCAGGAAATTAGCCTGGAGCTTTTTGTTTCATGACTGTTCAAATAGGCAGGCCATATTAGAAAAGAAGAAATGTAAGATTCATTATTCATTTTTCATCTAATGAAGTCCAATAAAAAATCTGACATAATGTTAGCTTGTGTGGAAATTCTTGAGTCTAAAGCTGCAAGCACATTTGCTATGAAATAAGTACCAGTGAAATCAGTGGAACTAATTTCAGAGCAAACATGCCTTGAATTGTGCTGTGCAAGGACTAGACAGAATTGCCCATGTTGTAAATGGAATGTCAGTAACAACCATAGTAAATGTGATCTGAAAATTTCCACACCAGACCTCTGTTTACATGTTTCCTTATGCTCATATTTTCCATAGCTAAGGTTAACTATAACTGGCTTGGGTTTGGCCAAAAGTAGATTCTTCAAGCTTGATTCTGTGAACTCTGAAATATATATGCTTTAATATGTCTGTATGATCACCCATACTCCTTTCTTTTATTAATAATAAGTTCCTTCAACCTGAGGTCTTGAACCAAACAGTACAATATTTATAAAATCACAGGTCATATATCAATAACAAGCAGAGAATAACAAATAAAGAAAATTGTACATATTTATTTATTACATTTCTAGACCGCCCTCCCCATCGGACGGACTCAGGGTGGTGTAACAACATACAATTTATAACATACAGTTTAAAACAATAAAAACATTATAAATAAAAATTTTAAAACATTATTTCATGTGCAATAAAATTTCTCAAATGGCGGGTATAGGTATTAAAATTCAGCATTTTAGGTGCAGGGCTGGGCTCTTACATAATAACCTGCATCATATTTTATGAGCTCCTGCATGGGTGGTGGACGGTCTTCAGTGGTATGGCCGGCAAGAGGACAGCCTAGCCCATTAATATATAACAAAGAAATGTCTCGAAGATACTACAGTAGATAAAAACTTGCCAACAGCTTGTGTAACTGCAGGGTTAACATTCGCCAGCAAAAAGGAGACTACTTAGTACTCAATAATAAGGTGGTATTTACTCAAAATAAGAAGGATCCAAAGATCCCAAAATGAAGAACAACATTTGCAAAATAACAAAACATGATCAATGGTCTCAATCATGCCAGAAGCACAGGAGCAAAGGTGGCCCAAAAATGGAATTTCAGTTCACCTGTGGGCAGAACGTTCAATCTGCCAAACAAGAAAGCACGGTAGTTGCTAGGAATAGATATTTTAAGTATGGGGGGAAACTAACAGGGGAAGAAATCCCAGTTGCTAAGGCGGAGCATATCTGACGTGCTTGAGACCAAATGCTAGTTTTATAAGTTTTATTACCCTCTATTTGATCTCTCTCAGTACCATGAGTATCCATAAGAGAAAATGCTTCCAGAGATCAATGATGTCTCTGCAATCTTAATGCTGTAATAGATGCTCTCTATAAAATTATATATAATTGTTTACTGGATAGCAAAGTGCCCCTGATAAACCTCTTCCTAGTTTGTAAATTTTAATTCATCAACTAGTCCTTGCATTCAGTGGATTGATAGCTGCAGCATCTTTAGTCTATCCTAGAAAGGGCAGATTAGAGACTGGACGATAATTGGCCAAATAATTTTTTAGAGCTTTTTTTAAATTAGCAGGCTGATAACCGCCTGTTTGAGTGGCCAGGGGAAGTTGCCCTGAGTTAATGACTGATTTATGATAGACCTCAAGCGCTCATTTAAGTGGAGCTTACTTGATTTTAACAGCCAACATGTGCAAGGATCCAGCGCACAAGTAGTAACTTTCACAGATGTAGAATCCTGTCAAGATTAATCATTGTAACTGGTTCAAAGTGATCCCTACTTGAACAGGATGATGTATTAAGCATTACTTCCACCATGTCTGTATTACAAATCAGAGCATATTTGTGCTATTTTAAAAGCAAAAAAAATAAATAAATGCAAATGCCTCAGAGCCAATTGTCCGTTCTTGAGAAGATGTCGATACCTTGAACAGTTCAGATGGTCATGATGAACTAGCTGATGCAATGGTTGCAGAGAAATAATATTTCTTTGTTGCTCTCATCACTGCTTCACTCTACTGTTATCTGCTATCTATTAGTTACTGAGTTCAGTTCAAGTTATAGGTTATCACATACAACACTCTTCATGGCCTTGGTCCAGCATATTTATGGGATCTCCTATGTTCTACAGCTTGCACATCTGTCCATATACATGCCTTCTTTGTGGTGCCCTCACCTTATGAGATGACCTACCTGATGAGATCAGGAAAGCTCCAACTCTACTAGCTTTTTGCAAATGTTGCAAAACTGAATTATTTAAGAGGGCTTTTTTACTCAGATAAGAGGGATGTACTACAATGAAATGGTCTCAGAGGGATGAATCAGTAGAGGGATAGGGAGTAGGGACCACAGACTTTATTACTATGTGCTACTGTTGCTTTGGGTATGATCCTACTGGGTAGCTCTATATAGTTTAATGTTTAGAACAATTAATGCTGTTTCAGTATTTCTTCAGCTCTGTATTGCATTTCTGCTGGCTTTAAATCTTGGCAAATTTGCATTCATAGACCCTATTATGTTGTTTATTGGAATGTCCTTGAAATTGACTGCAGTAACTCACACTGTAATCTGCCTTGAGTGTCCGTGAGAAAGGTGGATTATAAATAAAGAAGATTTTGTAATCCTAACATCTGACAGGCAGAAGTACAGGTATGTATACCACCCTGCTTGATCAAGGTTGAAGTCTTCCCCTAACCTAAGGAATTTTTCTCCAACTTAAGTGGATCTTCTGCTGGAGGCAGAGCCACTTAACTTGGAAGACTGCTTTACATTTTCTGAACATGAAATTTTTTACAAAGATTGAGCCTAAATCACTTCCTGGAAGTGATCACATGGCCCAGGAAAGTTGTGCCAGGCCTCAAGCCTCCCACCCAGAGGGTGAGGGGACCTGGCAACCCTACCCTAGGCAAACTATGACCTTGGCACCCATTTAGTTGAGCATTCCATTTTCTACAGTGACCAACTATGAGTGGAAACACACGAGACAAATTTCATGTGAAGAGCACTTGATTGGTCCTGCAAGCTTTCCGGGGAAATGGATTTTCTTGCAAAGACCAGCTGCTCAACTGGAGAGATTCTCTCTTTCAAAAATGCAATCAGCTGGTTTTCCTTCAGGAGCTCAGAGACAGGGGTCGGGGGGATATAACAGAACCCTGCCAGAAGAAGAAGAATGGGAGGGACAGGGTTTCTTTCTCCCTTGCTAAACACCTCGGCTTTTTCCCCTGCCTCTTGTTACGTTGTTCCCAACCCCCCATCCCCACCCCCATCCTGAGCTCTCTGGAAGATTTTTGAAGGAGAGAAAGAGTGAGTGTGTTTGAGAGAGAAAGTCCCTCCACTTGCGATTCTTCTCAGCTGAGATTCACGTGAGTGGCAGTGTTTTGTTTTGTTTTTAACTACAATTCCAGGGATCCTTGCAGGATTTGACACTTGCCCATGCATCTTGTGGATTTTGACCCTATATGTTTTTGAGAAACCAACAAACATCACATCCTACTATGAACCACAGGCAAATGGCATTCCAAAGTACACAACCGTTGCATATGAGGACTCCAACCTCTGACCACTCTCCTCTTCTCTGTTATTCCTTCTAATCCCCTTTAAGAATCTAAGAAATTCACTCATCAGGATACATTTTATTTGATTCTTTATCAATCAACATGCATGTGCAGTAAAGAAAAAAATATTAATATATGACATGGAAGTTACTGTTTCCAGGGTTGGGTCTTAGTTTCCAAAATACAGGCGAAGGCCTTGCCTTAAATTAACCACTAAAGTTGATTCTTACAGGAGCCAATTCACACATGATGATTTTCCTTCAGAAATATTATTCTACATAAGAAAATGAGTATTCCTGCAAAGTTACTAGCTGCTGAATGGCTTCTCCCCCTCACTATTGTTACAAAGGTTGGGGAAGCAAGAATGTGAAAAGTTGACATGCAAGAAGAAGAGAGAAAGAGAGCAATACAAGGGCAGGGATGGCCATTAGGGAGGGATGGCCTGAGACCCAGTCTCAGAGGCTTCACAACCCACTTTTGAGTCCTAGTGCCTTAATTTACATTAGCAAGCCAGCTGGCTGAGCAAAGCGTTGCCAGATACTGCCCAGGAGAATGAGTCATGTATGGAAGGAATGCATAGCTGAGTGACTGGGTGATTGGTTCTTGCTCCCCACGCTACAGAATGTGCTATCTTGACAACAGAGATTCTCGTGAGTCACCACTCTGGACATTCCAATCTCTCTCTTCTCAATGATTAAATCCTATCCTGCGTTCTAGGGCTATCAATCAGCTCTGATAAGTTTGTAACTCTTTCCTGGAAACATCTACCAAAACTCTAAATCATTAGCCAAGGTCCGGGAATATTTAATTAACTGCAGTTTCTTTGTGAAACGCTAGACATAACCAATCTGATTCCTTTGTCATACTCCGATAACACCAATGAAAAGTAATCAAACCTTTATCATTCCCAGGAGGTGACCTCTAAGGTCTTTGTCCTAGTGGCTGAGGTAGTCTCCAGCCTCAGGGCTTAATTTGCCCTATAAGAACCTGGGCTTTGCCCCCCTCAAATTGTGCACACTTCCTTAGATCTGAGTGCTGTACCCACAGAGTCTCTTTTTCTGAACCTCTCCTGGTCAAGAACACTAGCTGTTTGCTTTCTGAATAAGTAATTATTGCCCAAAAATCCCTTAAATTTATTCTAATGTTACCCTTGCTTTCCTTGTGTGCTTGTGAGTACTTCTTGTGTGAGTTTTCCCCTTTAAATAAAAATTACTTTTGTTTTCAAAGAACCCGTCTTGTCAGTTTCCTTGGGGAGGGGACCCTGTAAAAATTGATGGAGCATCCTGCTTGTTGCCCCTCTCGCATAGCCTTCTCCTTGCTGCTAATTCCCCATACTTGCAAGGAGACCCATTAACTTTTCCCAACAGCCTTCAACAATAAATATTATGAACTTCTAGAAAGCTATTTTCTTCTTATATATAAAAAAATCAAATAAATGACCAATAGATAAGCATTTCATATGCACTGCAGATAATAAAACAAACAGAAAAGATTTCACTAAACCAAAATAAGCAACTTAAAACTATATCCACTAAGACCTGAGTTCTCTTACTATTTTATTCAACAAAGTAGTTTCAGAATTACTAAGCCTTTGAGAAGTCACATGTTCACATTCCAAAATATTTGAGCTCCTATTTGAAGTCAATTTACAATCCAGTAGGTTGACTTTACATGCTCTGTTTCACAGCAGCCATTCTCAGATTGTTCATTTTCTTAAAGACAAGTATGAAATCCATATAAATGCTGAACTGGGAAATTTTTTGAAAAAATACTCCATTTTAGAACTTGACACATTGACAATATAGTCCTATACCCTAGTCTTAGCCCACTGATTTCAATTAGCTTAGATTGGAGGAACTTTTCATAGGACTGTACTGTTAGCATATTTTCCCTCCATTAAAATTCTTTCCATAATGGAACTTGAGTAGACGCATTTGAACATATGAATTCGACTTGTCCAGAACCAGACTAATGTTCCATCTAGTCCAATGGAGTATACTCAGAAGAGGCTTGTCACTTGTACGTAATTTCAGTGAATTATTCCATATTTGCTTACTTTAGAAAAACCTGTGGGGAAAAAGACATGCATCAAACCTGCAAAAAACAGGTTTTAATTTAATACCAGGACAGTATTTTCTAATAAAATATTGGTAATATTCTGACATATATATGCAATTTTTTTTGCAGTCTCACATATTTTTATAGCTCTTCAGGTGTCTATCCTAATCGTGACTGACATTTTGCTATCTGATGTTCTTTTAAATGGGAATAGCAGCAATCAAATCTTATTACTCATACATGCAAAACATATGCTATATTACTAAGCTGTCCTAGATAAAAAATTATCTGGCACAGGTATAGAAGTGTAATGAGCTTAATGACTATCTCCCAGTGGTCTGCCAGAGGAATTTCAGGTCTTTCAGAATTACAAATACAAAACAGCATTCTCACTGTATCTGCAACACTTCAGTCCACTACTGCCATATATCGCTAGAGAATCTGCATGCATGTGAGGCACATCTACCATTGTTGATAGCCTTCTGGCACATACCTCATTTCATCCAGCAGATCAATGATAAATTGATAAAATATAGCTTCCAGTCAGAGTCTGTATTTCCATCATATAAAATTATATGACAGCAGGTATACAGCATGGGTTACGCAGTCCCATGGTGCAGAGTGGTAAGCTGCAGTGCTGCAGCCCAAGCTCTGCTCACAACCTGAGTTCGATCCTAGTGGAAGCCGGCTCAAGGTTGACTCAGCCTTCCATCCTTCCAAGGTTGGTAAAATGAGTACCCAGTTTCCTGGGGGTAAAGTGTAGATGACTGGGGAACACAATGGCAAACCACCCTGTAACAAAAAGTCTGCCAAGAAAATGTCATGATGCGATGTCCCCCCATTGGTCAGTAATGATTTGGTGCTTGCACAGGGGACTGCCTTTACCTTTATACAGCATGGGTTAATTCTTCTTACCTCAATTTATCCTTGTGCAGCAATACCAAAGTTTATTTTACATCAAGAATAAATGCAATAGAGTTCTTGAACAAGTCCTGTTGAGCACAAGTTATTTTACAAATCACAGTATGATTATGTATGAGCATTTTCTTTTCTATGTTAACACTGATATTAATAGCCATGAAAAGAACTGTAAAGATCTGAGAACTTTCTCCTCCCCATTTAACAAGAAGTTCACTTAAATAAGCAAAATGAGAACTATATATATAAATACCTCAGCCTCCATCTCAAAAGAAAATGTGTATAGTTGAATAGTGTACAAGCAAGGATGCCGATAATTTCACTGTGAACACGTTCAATGGGTGAACTTACTGTGTTCGAAGGGAGCAGTCAGGTATGAACCCATCACTCCCTTCAGTTTGTGATGAGCAGCCACAAATTCCTGCTGAACCAGTTTGCACTGAGGTTTCCCAGAACTGTGCATGCGCAAGGATGCAGCCGATTCAAACTGATCAGCAGCCACACCAAGGACTACTTGGCCAAACACCGAAAGATAGGATTTTATTGAAACACAGCATGTATTGATGATTGATTTGTGAGTGATCTGAACCAGTTTGCTTTGATTTTCCAAAACTGTGCATGTGCAAGGATGCTGCTGATTTAAACTGACTGGCAGTCATTAGTGTCACTAAGAGCTACTTAGGCAAACATTTTACTGAAAAACAGAATTTATTGATGATTGATTTATATGATTTGTAAGTGATCTAACTGTTTATTTTAAAAAGTGCCTGCTGAGCAGAGCAGTTACATGGCAATGATGGGGAGGAAGCAGACTTCAATCGTGCTGTGTGAGAACTCATGCAGTAAGTCAATTGCCTTACTGCCTTACTGCGTAGTTAGTATGGACTATATTGAAACAACCTGTTGAACACACACAAACAGATCAACAAACTGACTACAACAATAACATTAGATTTATGTACCACCCTTCAGGTCAACTTAGCACCCACTCAGAGCAGTTTACAAAGTGTGTTATTATTATCTTCATGACAATCACCCTGTGAGGAGGGTGGGGCTGAGAGAGCTCTGAGAGCTGTGACTGACCTAAGGTCTCCCAGCTGGCTTCAAGTGGAGGAGTAGAATCAAACCTGGTTCTCCAGGTTAGAGTCCTGCCGCTCTTAACCACTACACCAAATTATCAAAAAGTTCCAGAGTTTAAAATTGAAAAAACACATTTTGGGCAGCATTAAAAGTGAATGGTGTCATGCATTTAAATGTCTGGAATGATCAAGAAATTTATTACTGATGGAACTTTGTAGCATTACCTCCATCGCAAAGAATGTGTGAAGCTAGCTTGATACAAATATTTCTCTGGAATTTGTTCCTAACTATATAAACCCAGTGGAACAAGCTAATGAAGGAAGTTGTAAGATTCCATTCTCTGAAGTTTTCAAGCATAGGCTATGTGAACATGTTCTGCTTACGATGTATCATAGCATGCATTGCTGAAGAGGCTGGATAAGACGGTATCACTTTTTGGGTAGCAATTTGACTAGGTGGCTCATGATGAGATTCTTTTCAGCTTTATGATTTTTTTAAAAAAATGCATAAAACATAATGACATAGACAAATCCGTGCAGAGACCTGAGACTGACAGTGAAACTGAACAACATTAAAAGTCTAAGACTTAATATATTACTTGCAATCCACCCTCCAACCCTACCACATCATATTCAGTTCTTTTATGTCAGATGCTATAACTTCATGGGGGTTTTATGACTGAGAACTCTACCATTGTGAGATTGTGAAGGACTCAATTGTGTTGATTTCTTTAAAGAACATTCTTTTCCTTTAAAGTTCAATAAATTACTTGTACTGCAAACATAAAATAGTTCCACAAAACATCTATTATAAATAACACTATTATGAAATGACTGCTGCCTGGAGCCTTAAGGAATGCCCATGAATATTCAAGAATAAAACTTATGAACTCAGAAAAGGCAGAAGAGGAAACAAGGTATGTTCTCAAGTGATGGTATATAGGTGTGGAGTTTGCAGACAGTGCCATTGATAAAGAAAAAGATTATTTTGCTTCAAATTATGCTGTTAGGTGGTTCATCCTAGAGGATAAATGGTATTTAAATATTAAGTCATGTTAGCATCTATCAGATTATATTACTCTAAACTTTAAGGTGTTTTCTTGATTCTCAGGAGATAAAATGATGTCATTCTGCATGATAGGAAGTCTTATGAGGACTCAAACAAAATATGATATTTATCAGATGCAGCTCAGTGTTGTAACTCATCTCTGAAAGCACTAAGATTGCACTCCCTTTTTTGGAGGCACAGGGCAAACATCATAGCCTAAACAAATGATAATCTACATTTATATTTGTCTAGCTGCAATGCAATAAACTTGCATAAAAGCTTAGTATTTACAATGTTAGGCACTAGGGTTAAAATCCAGATCAAATGCTCAGTCCTGAATCTTCTTTTAGTGCTGATTAGAGGTGGGCACGGACTGGGAAAAAAACATGGACTGTTGGTCTGTGGTCCTGTCATGTTTCACGGACCACGGATCACAAACTTTTCACAGACCCGCCCCTGTTCACAGACCAGATCGTCAGTCCAGGGTCTGTCACTTCTGCCCCCCAACCCAGGACTGCCTTCTTTGTGTTCAGAGATGCCAAACTCGCAACAAATCTTCAGCAGGCTCTCCTCAAGCCACCCTACAAGTTTGGCCAAGATTGCATTTTGGTGGTCCAAGTTACAGACCTCCAAAGTGGCCACCCCAGGAAACTTCCAGTAGATAGAACAGGAGCTGCAAACACTAATTGATTTGCATTGGCTTGCAGCAATTGGAAGAGCCCTAGGCTAGCCCAACACCCCACAATCAAATAAGAATTGAAAGAAGGGGAAATGAGACAGAAGAGTGAGCCCTCAAGGAGTCCAATAATCTTGCATCCAGAGACTTACTGAAGCTCTGAGAATGGACTGGG
This sequence comes from Eublepharis macularius, assembly GCF_028583425.1. Taxonomy (NCBI): domain Eukaryota; kingdom Metazoa; phylum Chordata; class Lepidosauria; order Squamata; family Eublepharidae; genus Eublepharis; species Eublepharis macularius. Next base: position 56,932,700 of record NC_072799.1, read on the forward strand.
GCAGAACCCTAGGCTAGCCCACCACCCCACAAGCAAATAAGAATTGAAATAAAAATTCTATCAAGACGAACGTCCAAAGTCTGAAGGGGAAGGTGGGGGGGAGGAGAGAGCGGGCACAGCTGCTCCAGCTGCGCAGAGAGAATTGAGACCGAGACGCAAGGGGGGGGGGGAAGAAGATCTGATCCTGAATATGGCTTGTACTGTATAAGATCTACTAATCTGATCGCATGTTAGAAAGTTAACTTTTAAGAAAAATTGCAGCATGAAGGGAATACAAGAGATGTAGTGTAGTGTTTATTGTTTGTATGTTGTTTTTCCCCTTTTCCCAGCCCCCCTCCCCTTTCCCCCCTTTTTCTTTCCCTTGCATTTTTGTAATTTTTTGTAGTTTTCTATGTTAGATATTAAAAAAATAAAAATTTTACAAAAAAAAAAAAGAATTGAAATAAAAAAAATGTTAAACAGAAGAGTGAGCCCTCAGCTGAGGAAACTCAATAAGCTTGCTCTCAGAGCCTTGCTGCAGCACAAGCCCCAAGCCTCCTTCTTGCACAATCCAAAAAAAAAAAACCTCGTGCAACAAGCAGTTCCTCCCTCGGTAACCAGCTGGAAAATGAAACCACACCGGGTGTTATATATACTACTTGTTCTCATAGAGAATAACGGGAGCTCTCTGGTTGGAAGACAGAGCTGCCTATCAAGGTTTTCAGAGCTAAGACTGGTGTGTTCCAAAGGCAGCAGAAGGTCTGCAGACGACTCGTGTGCTGCCTAAGGAATTGATTGCTCGGCGCTGGGGTGTCTGGTTTCACGGACCAACAGACCGATGGACCAGCCCAAAAGTCATTGTGTCCATGAAAAACATGTATCCCACAACCCGCCTGTTCGCAAATGCTGTATCAGGCCAGTTCATGACCAATTTTGCTCCGTTTTTCGGTCTGTGCCCACCTCTAATGCTGATCCTAGAATTCTGCAGGGGTGCTATTAGTAGACAGCCAAACTAATGAACTTTGCATAAGCACAAATTACAAATACCAACAGATAATTAAAATGATATTATTATTTATATAGCATTAACGAGGTATAAGAGACTCAAAAAAGAGCATTGGCAAAGAGGCAGATCCCTACCCCAAGAAGTTTATAATCCAGATCGCAGAAGAGGGCCTCTTGAGGTGCTGGATTTGCATGTCTCAGATGGAGGCTCCCAGCAGTTAGGTTTACTGCTTTGCCCCTGGTACCACCGCAGCTGCATTTCTACCACAAACCTTACAGAGTGAACTGTGTTCCTGAAGGACACCCTTTAGGCTATAATACAAAACTAACCACTTGAATACAATCAACTGACTCTGAGGACCAATTTGGAGTTACCATGCCTTGTTAAAAAACAACAACCTGAAGAAGACTCTGCTCTATTCTCACACAGTGTTGCCTTCAGAATTCAACTGACTTGGATGTCCCCGCAAGAGTTGGTTTTATATGCTAATATATCTGCTCACATTGCATTCCCTGATATATTGCAGGAAAAATTATTCTCCAAGTAAGAAAAAATGGTTAGCCAAACTAAATGACATATTTTGTATTATTAGATTGACAGCCTAATAAGGGAATCCTTATTTTACCAAGTAATATTACAAAAATGCATAGTGAACAATTTAAATACATGAAGATGGGGGCAAAAGTAATACTTGCAGCAAAATGCAAGGCAGAAAGATGTCCAGATGTGATGGAACGGAAGAATAAGCTATATGAATATGCATCAATAGCAAAATTAACATCTTATATATGCAACAGGCCAATTTTAGAATTTCCAGAAAAATTGTAAATATTTTTGATTACATAGTTGAAAATTAAAAATAATTAAGAACAATTATTATTAAATATGAAGATAGACAGAAAGAAATGAAAATTAAGAATATATATAAACAAGTTCTATATAGATATATGATGTAATTTAAGATATAGTTTGATTTAAATGATAGTCGTTTATTTATTAGGGTTTTTAAAATATTATCCAGATGATATATTTAGGTTTTATGTATGATCTAGGTGATTACTGATGACTGTAGTAGTGCATGATTGTAGAGGTATGACTTAGATGACTGCAGCTTATGTTTTATGTATTTTGAGTTTATTAATTGAAATTTAAAATTTTTAAAAAGAGGGAACTCTTAAAAAGCAATGGTATTTGAAAACGAATGGTTTATTGATGAAATACTAAATATTAATAGAGGCTTGTATATATTGATGATGAGTTTTGTACAATTTGTATATTATATTCAAAATGTTGAGTCTGGTTTTCTTCTATTAAAAGCAATTTCCAAGTGTACTAGAGCTCTTGCACAACCAAATTCTGGGCACTATAATTAGGGTTGTCAGTCCCCTAGTGGGGGCGGAGGATCCCTTGCTTCCAGCCTCCTCCACCACCACTCACCTGGCTGGAGGAGGAAAAGGTGTGGGAATGGGCCTCCTGGTGCACACTCCTGGTGTGGTGAGACAACATAACTCCTGGGAGCGATATCATGCAGGCCCCGGGAGTTTTCCCGGGCTTCACACCAGACCAATTCAGCCTATATGGGGGCCCAAATCAGCCCAGTCGTGAAGCCCAGGAGTACTCTCAGTCCTGCACAATTATGTCCTGGAAGTGACATTGTGCTGAGCTGGGAGCATGCACATGCTTTGCGTGCACACAAAGACATCCAAAAAACTAAGTGCCAGGTTCCCTCCTCCCACCAGGAGGGTAGAGGGACCTGGTGACCCAAACTATAATAGGGAGGAAAGTGCTGGATGTTGGACAAGATCTTGCACAAGTAGACGTGTGCTAAATCCATTTGTACTTCTATTTGGGCATTGCTGAATCTAAGTCATTGTTTTGTAAACTGGTCTTTAAGTCCTTAATCATGCACTTTGAATTTTGTTATTTATTCCCAACAACTTTCAGTGGATTATAAATATTTGCATTTAACAGTGCTAGAACTTGAAACAGTTATTTGCCCCAACCCTCTCCTTTGAGTTCATAATTTGAACCTTGATCCATTCAGTTTCAACAAGTCCATTCACTGGACAATAGTCAGAATATTATTTGGTTGTTACAGAGATTAAAATATACACAGTAACATCTGTAGCAATAAAATGCATAGGTTGCAAACGGAGGCCTTTATGGCAAATAAAAGGATATTTCACTAACATGTTTGAGCTCAGCTAACGCTGTAATTCCACATGAGGCCAGAGAGTGGCGGAATGAGAATAAAAACACTACATTCACAAATCCAGTGGTTTTGTAAGAAAGCTCTCAATTCAATTCTGTTCTAGGTAAAAAAAGATAGGACTTGAGATAATTAAGATTAGATTGTATAAGTAAATAAATAGATATTCAGTAAAATCAGTGAAGGGAATAAGCCAAGGACTGCACTTGGCATCTTAGAAGCAGAATATTGTATCTAATCGGCTCTCATCATTCATTCTTACAGAGTACTTGCAGTCTTACAGGATAAGATGGTATTAATACAAACAAGAGTCTAGATAAGGAATTTTGCAGTTCAATTTGCAAATTACAAAATAGAATTCTAGAAACTGCTGAATATCTTGAAGAAACACAGGTGACTAAAACACTCTGTTCTATTTAAATGTATTTGTTTCAGGTCTGATGAGTTTTTATAAACTTGTATACAATTTAAAAATTTAAAGCAGCAAGATAAACAGTATATAATTAATACAAATACGGATATAAATAATCTCGTATAAAATAATTTAAATAACATGAGTGTTCACAAATTTTGTGTTGTATGGCTAAGGCTAATGTTAAAGAAGGCAGTCTGGATAACCTTACTGTTGCCTGAAATAAAATAATTTCTGTACGTTTGATCATTGCTTGCATCCCTTCAGTTTATCCATTCTCAAGGATTTTCCAGGGCAAAAACTCACCATGGTATAGTGGTTAGAGTGCTGGACTATCATCTCAGAGACCCAAGATTGAACATCCACACTGCTATGGAGACACTCGGGATGGGGGGAGGGGTGCGATTCTGAGCAGACCTAGTAAGTCCCATTTTATTTAACTGGGCTTATTCCCAGGAAAGTGTTTTGGGGATTATAATAACCTGGGTGACCTTTGGCCAGTCACTTTCCCTCAGCCTAACAAGTTACTGTTGTCATGAAAAGAAGAAGGGAAAACAGTGCTGTACGCTGCATGGGCCTCCGTTGGGGAGGAAAACAGGGCATACATTTCTGAACAGCCGATACAATTAACAGAAACCTGGGAGGCTCATAGTACAGATACGCTAAGCCTTGTGCATGAAGATTCTGCAATCTTTTTGCTTTTCTGTCAAGACTTATAAACATTTGATTCATCAAGCTAGTTATATATACACATAGGTAGAAAAAGTATAGTTTATATAGTAGAGTTTGCCCCTCCATTTGAAATTTCTTGTATCCTACCCTTTACCTTTTTATCCTTACAACACCTCTGTAAGGTGTCTTAGCTCAGAGACAATGAGTAACCCAAGATAACCCATGGAACTTCAGAGAGAGGTTGGGATTCGAATTCAGCTCTCTCCAGTCCTAGCTTGAAATGATCAGAACAGCACACTGTTTTTTATTAGTAGATTGTTATAGAAACATGTTATAATAACCAAACTGCTCAGCCAAGCCTTAGCTCTGCTTCTGATACAAGCTGATAATAATAATAATAACATTCGATTTATATACCGCCCTTCAGGACAACTTAATGCCCACTCAGAGCGGTTTACAAAGTGTTATTATTACCCCACAACAATCACCCTGTGAGGTGGGTGGGGCTAAGAGAGCTCAAGAGAACTGTGACTCACCCAAGGTCACCCAGCTGGCTTTGTGGAGGAGTGGGGAATCAAACCCGGCTCTCCAGATTAGAGTCCCGTGCTCTTAACCACTACACCAAACTGGCTCTCTGATGGCAATAAGGAAATAATTTTAAATGGAACTGAAATTCTATTAATTCATTGCTGAGTACATATACAACTTCTGGCAGTTTAGGTTTCCCATTTCTGCTCTGTACAGAGATACTGTAAAATATCCCAGAAATATTACCATCAGAGGGTGGCAAGCCTCAGAACCTAGTAGCAGAACATGAATACCTCTCCATCAGTAGTCGCTTACAATTTCTTTTAAGTTGTCAGGATGCTAGCAAAAGTTAAGACATAAGCAACTATGATGGCTTACTAAAATTAAACCTTCAGAATCCCTGGCTCTCTTAGACAGCTAATTTTGTAGGCCCTAACAATTACAACACATATAATAGGAAGCCATGACCTTCCGTTTGCAAGAACTGAGCAAGGCTGTCAATGACAGAATGTTTTGGAGGTAATTAATGCATAGGGTCTCCCTAAGTTCAAAATAACTTAATAGTTCATAACACCCAAACGTGAGTTACACTTTTTAACAGGGTTCCTTTGGTTTGCATTAGGCTTTCTATAATTTATACAAAAACTAGCCTTTTTTTCTTGCATTTTTAAAAGGCAACTTTTCAGCAGATATTATCTATCTCTAAAGATTGCCTCACAGAGTCTTCTGAGGGAAGCTCTTACTTGGTAACAGCTTTCTCCCCAGGTGGGTCATGTTGGAATTTAGCTGATGCTGAGTAAATGCCTACTTCAGTTACAGTGCCTGTGGAGACTAACAGTGAGTGGAGTTTACTCAATAACTGTTAGAATAGGTTAATTTCATTAAACAGTCTTTGGATTGATTGGCAGATCACGAGACAATGTGGTACTGGTAACACAAAAGAGGAAACAAGCTCACCTCCGTTTGCGTTTGCAGTGGAGGAAAGTTGCCTTTAAATGAAATATAAAGACCAAAATATATATTGACCAGGGAGAGTATGCCACAGCAATTTTTCTAATTAAAGTTACTTTGGAATCAACTGACTTTTTAACGCACCATAAACAAATATATCCCTACCATTTTCTGTAGTGCCTCAATTACATTTAGGTTGCCCAGCATCTAAAACATTCTACCTCATAGAAAGATCCATTTTAAAATGAAAAAAGGAAAATAAAACATGTTAGCCAGTAATTTAAAACATGAGTACTTACACACACTCAGCTGCTGTATACAGAGTCAGGCAATTTATCAGTCAAGGTCAGTATTGTCTACTTTGACTAGCAGAGGCTCTCCTTGGCATTAGGGAGAACTTTCACATCACCTGCTGCTTGATCCTTTTAACTGGCGATGCTCAGAATTGAACCTGGTATCTTAGGCATGCACAGAAGATGAGCTGTGACTAGACACGGGCACGAACAGCATTACAAACGGAAAAAAACCACGAACAGCCCATTCGTCTGTTCACGAATAAGCCATTCGTGAGGCCCCATTCTAAACGAACAAGTGGTCGTTGCAAGCCTTATTGGTTGCCTTCAAGCCAGACCATCTGGCACCTTTCAATCAATTCTCCTGGCAACAGGCAGGGACTGAACTCTGTCTGAACTCCTTCTGGCTTTAACCCTTCAAAGTACTTGGAGCAGAGAGTCCAATTTTTGCCACTGTGAAGAGAAAATGACAGCAAAGGGGGGACCCATGGATCATGCCTTTCCCGGGGTGCAATCTTTTTGAAACTTGGGGGGTCTTCAGAAGACAGTGAGGACTATGTCCCCTGCAAATTTGGTGGGTATTGGACATTGGGAAGGTCAGTTGGTAACCCCTCAAAGTAGCTGCCAGCAGACACTGCTGTTTTTGCCAGGACAGGGCCCTTTAAACTATCAGCTGGCAGGTGGCAGCGGGGAATCCCCCCCTGCCACCTGCTAGTTTAAAGGGATCTTTAAAGGGCCAGGTAAGTGGGTTTGAGGGGAGGGGGGGCTAAGTGGGGTGGTTTGGGGGTAGGGGTGGTTCTGGCCCCCACAAACAATGAACATGTTCAGGAACAGTTCATGTTCGTCGTTGTTCATTGTTCATGGATGGCAACGAACGACGAACAGGGTGTTCGATTTTTTTTCTGTTTGTGCCCATGTCTAGCTGTGACCCCTTCATAAATAATTCTTTAAATATATTGATCAAGAAACTGACCTCATCCTAGTCTTTTTCTTGGCTTTTTCAAATCTTTGGTTCAGGCTTTTGGGCCTAATTAAGCTACAGAAAATCCCTCTCAGGAAAATTAGTCACAATGACTTTACAGTTCCCAGCAAAATAAAGGGATGGGATGGCACTGAAGCACAGGTGTAGATTAGATCATGGAACCAGGAAGGAGTTTTGCACTCATATTCTATCTCAGGAGCACAAAGAAACCTGGGTAAGGGTAAGTAGCTCTGATTGCAAACACATTTGCTGCAGAGGAATATGGTCACATGTCCAAGTAAAACTCCTTGATTGGTCATGCAGGACCAGGCTACGCTGCAAGCAGCCTACCATAAACCAAGGGGCTTCATTCTAAGGGTGCATAAAGGAAAAAATAAGCAGAAATTACACAAAGAACTTGCTGGTTTGTCTCATTAAAGTGGCTTCTGGAATGCTGAACCAAAACCCTCCAATCAGGTCCTTGCAAGGGGAGACCCCTCCCTTCTCTGCCTATCAGCTTTGAAAACGTTTGGAAGGGAGACTTCAATTACAGGCTGTAATCTAAAGACACTGTCTGTTGTGGGGGAGGGATTCAGCCAACCATTCTGCCTGCCTGCAGAATGGAGTGATGGAGAAGACTGGCAGTGAGAACACCTGTTTTGCAGAGGAACGCTGAGCATCCAAAGGAAGGATTTGGATTTGCCCCTAGTGTGGGAACAAAGAACAAGGAAACATTAAACCAACAAGCAACAGCAGAATGCAAAGGTAGTAAGTTACTGGGACTATTTTTTTAAGAAGTGAACATGAAGCAAGATAGTTGTCTTGCACTTGTTGCACTGTTCTCCTACTTGGGTAAGCCCTGCTGCCACTGGTCTATCCACTGACACTTGCTTTCTGTTGCTGTGTGTCTTATGGTGCTTGAAGAAAAATTCAGTGGATCAATTGTTTAGACGAGGAGGACTAATGGTTGATGCTAGTTTTGGTTAAGGGTGAAACCAACTGTCCCAAAGCTTCGTTTACCCACCTATGGTTGAAAAGAACAGTGTGCGCTTGTGCATGTGCAGCCAAAGCGTGCGCAATGGGCTGAAACAAAAGAAACTGAACAGATCCGTTCCAAGCTGGGACCGGCCAGCTGGAACAAACTAGTGATGAAACAGAATTGTTCTGAAACCCCCAGAACTGAAACTGAAACGTTCTAGTTGCTTTTCCCTACTGCATTCTAGTTTGATTCCTATTCTGTTCAGTTCCATTCTGCAAAACTGGGTGCTGTTGCGGTTGCTGGTGGAATACCTGCCACTACATGCTTTGCTGAGCTCTGGTCCTCCTGACTACCAGGGTAGGCATCAGTCCAGGACTCTTGGCTTTGAATTTTGGACTTTCGCATTCTGCTTGGACTGTTGGGCTTCTAGTCTGTCAAAGTACGATCTTTGTCAGAGGACCAAAGCCTGTATAGTGTTTTAGGGTAGTTACTTAGTGATTTCTTTTTTTACTGTCTTGCGCACTTTCCATTATTGTAATCTTTGCACATTTACTTAATAAACTTTATTGATTACATTTCTGTGTTTGTTTTTTTGAGTTTGGGGGCTTCAATCAGAAATCCAGTACCTTGGCCTATTTGGCTGCAGCTACCAAATAATTGTTTTTGTGCAATTCGACCTGCAGGCATCCTACCTTGCAGGGATGACTTCCTGAATAACATTCAGTAAGACTGAAGACTTGATTCCTCAGTGTCTCAGCTGAGGATTAGTTCAGAGGGATTGGTGGTGGTTTCTGTTACCCTGGGAGGTGAGGATTCTCTAACTCCCCCCCACCCCCCAGTATTGCATTTTTGATCTTGACCTCCGCTTTAGCCTTTTTGTGGTGACAAGGGGCCATGACAATATCCAGAGAAGGAAAGCAGCTAGAGAAGCAGTTGGACCTTTGAATGGAATAAAAGGTTGCTAAAGGAAGATGGGGAGATGTTATACAAGTGAAATGAATGCTTTGCATCTTTGGTCAGTGTTGAAAGTGTGGGTCATGTACCACATCACAGCCACTATTTTCAGGAAGGGCATCTAAAGAACTGAGTCAAATTGAGGTGACAAGTGATGAAGTTCTGGACCCACTGGGGAAATTAAAAACCAGCATGTCTCCAGGTCCACTTCGACACTGATGTTGTGCAATGCCAGGTTCATAAATAATAAAACCACAACACTGCAAGACTTTTTTGCAGACAATGATATGGACCTGGTAGGTGCGACTGGAACCTGGGTAAGGGAGGGCAAAATGGTTGCCTTGAGAGAACTGACCCCTCCCTGCCCAGGATATCCAGACCTTCATCAGTCCTGAACCGAAGGCTGGGGGAGAGGGGTGGCGATCCTTGCCAGAGAATCTTCTTCCTTCAGGCCGCTCCCCATCCCCGAGATCTCTGGCATTGATTGTGTAGGCCTAGTGTGGGGTGCCAAGGAGAGTTGGGCTATCTGTCTGGTGTACTGACCACCTAGCGCACCAGCAGATACCCTGTCACACCTGCTTGAGGTGGTGGTGGGTTGGCCAGGTTGGTGGTGCTGGGAGACTTCAAGGTCCACGTCAATGATGCCATCTCTATGCAGGCTGCGGACCAAGCGTTGTCCATGGCAGCACTGGGACTCTCCCAAGTTGTATCGGCTCCTAAATATAAAGAGGGCCACATGCTAGATTTGATCTTTGAGAAAGGGATACATGTGGTTCTGGAAGAGGTAGAAGTTGTGCCATGGTCAGACAGCTCGGTCCTGAAGGCTCAGCTGGATGTGTTACCCCCTCCCCCGCCAAGGGCGGTGAGCTAATTTATGCTCGCCCGCAGAGACTTATGGATCCGATTGGTTTCCAGAATGCTCTGCAGGATCCAATGCTCCACAGCAGTTTGTTGGATGAGCTGGTGGAGGACTGGCAAGGCCGGCTCTCCAAAGCCATCGACAAGATTGCTCTCTGTCACCCTCTTCGTCCTCGTGTCTGACAGGCTCCTTGGTATACAGAGGAGCTACGGCAGAAGAAGCGGGAACTAAGATGGCTTGAGCGAGTGTGGCGGCGATCTCATGGATAAGATGCAAGGTCATCTTATAGGATGCTTATGAAACCCTATGAGGTGGTGGTGAAGACTGTAAAGAAGGAATTCTACACAGCCTCCATCTCATCAGCTAGTTCACACCCAGCAAAATTGTTTAACGCGGTTCACTCATTGGTCTCCTTGACAGATGGAGACTGTCAGATTCAGAATTCGGACATTATCTGTGACGTTTTTGGGAGCTTTTTTGCTGATAAAATTTTGTCTCTCCGCCGTGGTTTGCCAGCCACAATTGATACAGTACGTGAACTAGAGACTCCTTGGCCGTCTTCTGGGCCAATATTCAATCATTTCAGTCCACTCAGTGGGGATGAGATCAACAGGACCACTGGCTGAAAAATGAAAAACAAAGAGGAATTTAAGATCTAAATCCTCCCTACTAGAGGTTGTCCACCACCTTGCTCTGCTGAGTTGAACTGCTGTTTTATTGATTGCCACCATCTGGTTACTATATTTATTGTATATTAATGTATATTTATGATTGAATGTTTTTAAATTTTGATTGTTTTATATTGTATAAATTAAAATTTTAATGTGTTTTTAACTTGTTGTAATCCGACCTGAGCCCTTCGTAGGGAGGGCGGAATAGAAATGCAAAGTAAATAAAATAAATAAATAAAATCAAGATTTCCTAGGGAGCTCTAATGGGAGATCATTGTTCTATTAACCCATATATGTAGCTTATTACTAAAATTAGCCACTGTACCAGAAGACTGGAAAATAGCAAATGTTTTAAAAGTAGCAATTCTTAAAAAGAGGTCCAGAGGGGAACCCGGAAATTACAGGCCAGTTAGCCTAATATCTGTCTGAGGCAAATTAATAGAAACCAAGGCTTTTTTTCAGGGGGAATGCGGGGGAACGTTGTTACGGAACCTCTTGAAAATGGTCACATGGCTGGAGCGGTGCAAAGGGCAATCTAAACTCCCCTCTGTCTGGAGATAAGGGGGCGGGACCACCAGCCATGTGACTATTTTCTTCAAGGGCAACCCACTGAGTTCCACCACCTCTTTTCCCAGAAAAAAAGCCCTGGTAGAAACTATAATCAAACAAAGCCTGCTGAGGGATAATTGGCATAGCTTCTGTAAAGGAAAGACCTGCCTCACCACTGGTCACCAGCTCTTTGGTGTTTTTTGAGAAAGTGAGCAAGCATGTAGATAATGGCGATCCAGTAGATATTATATACCAGGACTTTCAAAAGGGTTTTGACATCATACCTCACCAAAGACTCCTGGGTAAGCTTGGCAGTCATGGGATAAGAGGACAAGTAATCTTACGGATTAAAAATTGGTTAAATGACAGGAGACCTGTGGTGCAGAGTGGTAAGCTCAGAGTGGTAAGCTCTGCTCACGACCTGAGTTCGATCCTGGTGGAAGCGGAGTTCAAGTAGCCGGCTCAAGGTTGACTCAACCTTCCATCCTTCCGAGGTCGGTAAAATGAGTACCCAGTTTCCTGGGGGTAAAGTGTAGCTGACTGGGGAAGGCAATGGCAAACCACCCTGTAACAAAAAGTCTGCCGAGAAAACGTTGTGATGTGACATCCCACCATGGGTCAGTAATGACTCGATGTTTGCATACCTTTACCTTTTTTAACAACAACATTTGATTTATATACCACCCTTCAGGATGACTTAACACCGACTCAGAGCAGTTTACAAAGTATGTTGTTATTATCCCCACAAAAAACACCCTGTGAGGTGGGTGGGGCTGAGAGAGCTCCTAGAAGCTGTGACTGATTCAAGGTCACCCAGCTGGCTTCAAGTGGAGGAGTGAGGAATCAAACCTGGTTCTCCAGATTAGAGTCCTGCGCTCTTAACCACTACACCAAACTGGCTGATAGGAAGGAAACAGCAGGAATAAATGGATATTCTCAAAATGGAAGGAAGTAGGCAATAGGGTCCCACAAGGCTCAGTACTGGGGCCGGTGCTATTTAATTTGTTGGGAAATGGTGAAGAACTGGGGAGCGAGCAGTTTAGTTAGCCAACGACACAAAAATATTTACGATGGTGAAAACCAAGGCTGACTGTGGAGAACTCAAGGAGTATCCCCACAAATTGGGATAAGGGCAACAATCTGGCAAATGAAGTTCAATGTAGGTAAGTGTAAGATGATGCACATCAGAATAAACCCCCCTAACTTTCAGTATATGCTAATGGAGTCTGAACCAGTGTCAGGAGGCTTCTATGATCTTTGTTAGCCCTGCAGAGTAAATGGTTGGACACTGTGTAAGATGCTGGACTAGATGGACCACTGGTCTGATCCAGCAGGTCTCTTCTTACGTCCTGCCCAGTTTCTTGTCCAGCCTCAGCTTCTCCAGGTCAGCAACTCTAGCCTCAAAGGAAGAAACCTGTTCCCTGATAGCCAAGAGCTCTTTGCATCGCGCAAACACCCACTATTTCTGTCTAGTTGGCAGATAATCATAGATGAGGCATCTTTGTAGTATGTTTTATTTACTAATATACAGGTAGAGCATGAGTAGAGGCAAAAAGGTACTACTATAGGTCCACCACAGACCAGAGAGTGAGGATTCTGCACTCTCCAGGTGCCTCAACCAACTGACTGACTGCTTCTCTGTCTCCAGATGCCATCTAAATGCTGCAGTTTCTGTTCACACTCATGTACAATCCTGCTTCCTTCAGTCAGGAGATAGGTCATCTTCTGTTGCCCTAAAAGATTCTATAACAAAATAATCTACCCAAAATTAATGGCCAAGTACTGCCATCACTTTTGATACGTTGGACAGAGCCACAGTGGTACAAGGTCATGCATACAGGACAGATCCACTCATGCATTTCAAGCTCATTGCAGTATTAAGTCAAAGAGAGATGTATTCAGGCAGCCAGAAACTAAAATGCCACAGTAAATGGTCTCTTGCTTTGTTAGGTGACCTATAGGTTTGTGTTTCCAAGGGGAAAAAATCTTTAGGTGCATCATATGATCTTTGTGAAGACATTTTTGCATGGATTGGTTTTATAAACACTAAACATATTCTTGCTGACACGTCCAAGTTTTGATTCCCTTCTCCTTTCATTTGCACTGATGCAAATCGAGATCAGTTATAGTCACCTACTGTGATAAAGTAAACACTGTAAAACTTATTCAAGCAATAAGGAATCTCAGATTGTAAATGATTTTTAAAAGCACAGAAGGCCATGTAGTTAACTATCAAGCTTACTGTTGGGTGAGTTTTTGCCTCTGTATGGCTATATAATTGATATCAGACCATGCATTTATTAACCACAGCCAACCAGGACAGACAGCAGTTCTGTGAATCCTTAGGTTCTAAACAGAAATAAGTCCCATTTTAAACAACAGGGCTTACTCCCAGGAAAGGGTTCTTAGAACTGAAGAATAACTGATTGGATGGACAAAATGACAAGAAGATTGAGAGACCTTGATCCAGGACAGTTTAACACGGACTGGGAGAAGCTGAAACAATACTTGGTGAAAAAATGGGAGGTGGGAGGAGAACTGTGGCAGTTTGAAAATTACTGAAATATAACAAAAGAAGAGAGAAGTGACTATACCGGGGGGGGGGGAGAGTTGAAAAATATCTAAGCAATTATTTTATTTGACTATTAGGGATATAAACTGATTAATCTCATTGCTGGCAGATAATGGTATAATGGAGAAACTGTATAATCAAAATGAATGAATACAAGAAAGTAGGGGAAAATATATAGTAATATACAGAATATGGGTCAAATTGATTGACTTATGCTTAAAGTATAAAACAAAGAGTAATATATGGAGTATGGGTTAAATTGATTGACCTATATTGAAGGTATGCAATGTTTATAATGTACTTAAAGTTATGTATAATGAGGAATAAATTGTTTGTTCAATATAGAGGAGATCAGAGTGAGTAAGATAGAGTACAGGTTACCAAAATGATTATTGAAGAATATATGCCAGAAATGTATTATCTAGTTGTTAAGTTAAATGGAAAGGGAAATGAGACAGCATTGTGATATAATAGGTAAGCTTAGAAGAGAGTGAAAGTATATGTTTAATAGGTAAAATAAGTTTGAAATGAGTAGGGGAAAATAGATAAGGGGTTGGAAAACTGTTGGAAGTCAACAAAAGGGGGGGGAAAGGGAGGGGGTTAGAATTGGAATTTTTTTTAAAGGAAATTGATTGTAATGGACATTAAAATATTTCTAATCCAATAAAAAACTTAAAAAAAAGAATAACTGATTGAGTGCTGTACAAATATTGTTACATGGTTGTATTGATTTTAAAACCACTATTAAAAAGGAAGTATTTGTGGTGGAGGGAGACAGACAGAAATTGGTTACTAATTAGTTATTGGGCTAAATTCAAAGTAATGGTCATCACCTCTTAAATCCTTCATGGCCTTGAACCCACTTATCTGCAGGATCGTGTCTCCTACTATCATCTGTCACATGAGCTTCACTCATCTGAACAAAGCCTTCTGAGGGTGCCACTCTGTAAATGGGTAAGATTGGTAGTGACCGGTACACACACATTCTCTGTTACGGCTCTCAACTTGTGAAAGAGCCTGCTTGAGATCAGGAAGGCTTGCACAATTCCATTACTTCACAGAATGTGCCAAACAGAAATGTCCAGGAAGGCATATTTATAAAGGGATTAGAACTGTAGTATAAATTCCTTTCCCCACAGAGTATTTAGAAAATAATATTTGGTTTAAATCGAAAGTATATAAATCTGTCTTTGAACTGTTGTGATGAATATCTTCAATTGTTAAATATTACATAATAGGTTACATGTTGTTTCCTTATGTAAGTTACAAATTCTTATCTGTTATATGTTCTCTAATTTCTGTACCTTTCCAATCAATAAATATTTTTTTTTAAAAAAAGAACTGTAGTATAAAGAATCAGCTCAGGAGGATGGTTTTATAAGGGAGTAAAATTGTTCTCTATGGCCATGTTTTATTGTATGTATCACCTTGCTTTTACTGCCTTTCTATTCTACCTCTGTAATCCACTTTCCGCATTATGCTTTAGACAAATTTTTGTTAGCATTTATTTCTAATTCTGTAATCCTAGTCCTATTGCATTGTTTATTGGGTGTTTTATGCTGCCCAATTAATTTTTTTTTATATTTTGTAATCCACCTTGATCCTTAGCAAGAAAAGTGGGATCTAAATGAACAAAGTAAACAAGTAGAAAAAAAACTGTTGATCTTGGTTTTCTTGTTGAAATTCCTGGTAACAAGGGCTCTAATTATTGCATTATTTTGTCAATCAAGGACAGCATATAGGAATGTGCATTTGGATATTTTATTTATGTTATTTAGAGTCCATCTTTCTCACTGATACTCAAGGCAGATTGCACAGTGCGAATTTTAAAAAATCTCTTGATATTTTTCAGATATATTTAGATATCTGGAGCAATATTCAGGTTTTCCAGAAAACCAATAATTAGGTCCCCCAAAACACCAGGAATGTTTGAGGCTGGCATTTTAAGGCTCCCAGTCTTGTTTTTTTCAATTTTACAGGATTTCTGGGCAATAGGGAGGAGGGAGAGGAAGCTCGCCCAGGCAATGGAATCTGAAATTAGGAGGACTAAAAGAACTAGAATCGTAATTACTGGATTCTCTGGTCTGACATTAGTTCTGATGGGATTGCCACATTGGCTCTGGGTTCTGCTTGGCTTCTATGGTTTGACATTGGTTCTGGTGGACTTGCAACAGCATGCCTTGCTTAAGTTGGTTTGGCTCAGATGCTCTGGTTTAACATTGATTATGCTAGGCTTTCCACATTGGTCTGTGGGTGTGCTGGGATTCTCCAGTATGATGTTAGTTCTATAGGTCTTGTTAATTCTGTTTGCATTTGGAGGCTTTTGGCCAGTGCTTGCCCTTGTGTGTTTGGGTATTAGCTTGATCTTTGTCCTGGAGAAACCAAGAATTTTTTTCCCTATAGGAAACAATGAAGACAAGTAGGGTAGCTGGAGGTATCTTGTTCAGGGACCTGTAGAATTGAACCTCTTGATACAATTCACTTGAAACTTGGGAGGTCTTTAATGAATAGGCATGGATAGGGTTTTCTGCAATTTTGGAGTAATTCTCTTGAAAAACAGCCACTTCAGCCTCCTAGAAATTTCCACCACAGAGAATAATGGACCCCCAGAATTCCAGGGGCGGAAACCCCAGATCTGAATTCTGAAACAGTATTGGGGACCTAAATAATCTAGAATATGGGTATGAATAACCTCAAAATTAAAAAAATACTGTTTTCCCCCCTAGAGCACATTCCTAACAGCATATACTCTTGTCTATTGTGCCTGGAAACACAGGCAAACTGTAAAATTCCATTTTAGTCAGGAAGCATGGAATACCCCTTTATGCCTTTGTTCTTCAAAACATTTATGGTGATTTGTACAATAGTGAGTTCTTGTACTGTTAATCATCATAACATATCTCTTTATTACAGATCAATGTTGAGCTGTATTAAATGTGAAAAGCAGCTGATAAAAAGTTAAACAAAATTGTGGAAATTAGTAATGGAATTATACTTAGCTATTTTTTCCTCCAGCAACACCTTGAAGAGGGTAATAATTTAATACAACACAAAAATCTGTTGGCAGAGCTTAACTTTTTAAATTTCCAGTTTACATTAAATACATGTTTAATGTCAATAACAGTGAGAATACATAAACAGAAACCTGATACGGTCTATAATATTTTTTAAAAAATAGACAGAGTGCAATTTTCATTAAAATTTCTCAAGTTCACTCATTTATTTCTAGCTAACTGAACCACCAATATTTTTTGTTTCAGCTATAGCTGGGGTACATTTTAAGCATAACAATGCAGAATAGGGACAAAACTGAGCTGGATTGCAGGTTTACAAGACAAAGTATTTGTGGGGGCACGGTAACAATCATACGTTGGGAATGTCTTTCCAATAGTGGTTTCCATGGACTTGAAAGAGGCTATACTGAGGACATTCTTTTGATCCCACCAATTTTGTTTGTCTCCAAATCTTTTAGCTTATCTCCAAACTATAATTCTTGAGCATGATGTTCAAGCATGTGAGGGGCAGCATAGATCCAGGGATTGTACTGGTTATCTAAATTCATTTCAGTCTATTTTCTGATCTGTTTTGAGCAGATAGAGAATACTTTGGTCACTGTCTTGGATGATCTCTACTGGGATAGTAAGCAGAATAGTTTTCTTGAGTTTCTCAGTAGTTTTCAATACCATCAACCATGGTATTCTTTTAGACCATCCCCCTCCTGCAGTCACTCCATTGGCTACCTATCAGTTACCATGCTCAGTTCAAGGTATTAGCTATCACATACAAAGCTCTTCACAGCTATGGTCCAGTATACTGAAGGCCACCTCTCTCCCTGTGTTCCTCCATGGCAGCTTCGTTCATCTAAACAGGGTCTCCTGCAGGTACCACCCTGCATATAGGTGAAATCACCCTGTACATGGGCTTTCACTGTGGTGGCTCCTACCTTGTGGAACGGCCTGCCTGAGGAGGTCAGGAGAGCCCCCACTCTCTTGGCTTTCCGCAGACGCTGCAAAACTGAATTATTCAAAAGGGTTTTTTACTCAGATACCCTACAATACTGGGCTGTATTGTAGGGAGGGGTTTCAAACATATGCTTCACTAATGAGTTAGGGACCATATACTTCACCACTATGTTGCCTTACGTCCTATCTGTTGCTTTAAGTATGTGCTCCTATGTACTACCTGTGCTTTAATTATGATCTTGCTGGCTCTAGCTCTGGGTTGTCTAATGTCAGCCCTAGAATTGCTTCTGCGGTGTTTCAGCATTTTTTCAACTCTGTATTGGGTTGTTGCTAATGTAAACTTGCATTTATTTACCCGATGGCATTTTTATTTAAATTTCCTTGATACTGACTGTACTAATCTCAAACTATGTAATCCACCTTGAGTCTCAGTGAGAAAAGTGAACTATAAATGATATAAATAAGATTAGGAGGCTCCATTTTGCGGCAGCTCAAGTCTTTCTTTGAAGTAGGTTTTAGACTGTGAGGCCTGAGGGATTGCTGTTCCGTCCCATGGCCTTTGGTATGCAGGGTGCCAAAAGATTTTGTTTTGTCCTCCACACTATTTAATATTTAGAAGAAAATGTGGGAGAGGTTTTGGAGATTTTGTTATAAAGGTATCAATATACTAATGATATTCAGTACATTCTTCCTGTCTCACCCATCAAGTCCTGGGAGCAGTGGAAACCATGAAGCAGTGACAGTTTGGATGAGGGAAAACAAAATGAATCCAGGCAAGACAGACACTTTGTCGGTTGAAAATACATCTTAACTGGTAGTGTTGTCTGCCTTGGATGAAATTGCATTACATCTTCTTAAGACACACAATTTGGGGGTCTTCCTCAATCAGTTACTGCTCTTGGATATCTATTGATGACCAGGAATGCTTTTGAACAGTTTCGATGGAGACCTCAACTATACCTTTTAATAAGCAGAAGAGATCAGGCCACAATGACTGAATAAAGCCTAGTGACATACAGATTAGATTACTGTTATAAATTATGAGTGGGACTGTCTTTGACAAATGCTGAAACTGCAACTAGCCCAGAACATGGGGACTAGTATGTTGATGGAGGAAGGCCCCCCAGAACATGTAATTTTGATTCTATATATTTTGGCCTGGTTCCTACATAGTTTCAAAACACTGGTTAGGACTTTTCTCTCTCTTATGAAAGTGCACAATTAGCGTGTCAGTGTCATGTAGGTGTTTCCTCTCTCCCTAAAAAACAATCACTGTACTTTGGAAGCCAAGGTGAAGAAAAACCTCTGTGTGGATACTGCTAGATGTTCAAAAAATAGTTTTACAAGTTATCTTTTAAAAAGGCACCGTAATTCAGAAAAAAAGAACAAAATCTGAGGTAAACTCATACAAGCTGTTAATAACCTAATTGCAATTTATTGGTGCCAGTTCATCACAGAAAACCGAGTCAGAACTGCCTGAATTCTATTGAAATAATTATGCACAAATGCCTACAGGATGCAATGAGTGAGGAGTTGTATGCAGACAGGAGTTTTAGTTAAGAAAAGCTTGAGAAAAAATTCTCAGGTCTCCTTAAACTAACTCTTGAGCAGAAAAACATTCTACATAATTCATTATGTGTATTCAGCTAAAACCCATAGGAAGATTACAAACCAAGGTCTGCCTTGCTGGGGGAGGAGGCCTACCGGGCAGAATGCGGGCATTTTAAGCACCAGTACCTTTAAAAAGATGATGTTGATTAGATCATCACTGGTTTCTTTAAACTACTCCGACCTGTTCATCTGCCTTCTCAAAGACTATAAGAGAAAGTCATAAAGTGTCCATTATAAATTCAAAAAGCTTTCTGATAGTATGTACTTATGTATTTTGATGTAATGAACTGCAGCATGTGTGAATAAGAGTTGATTGCAAGTTGTTACAGATTTGGGAACAGAACCCAAACCAGTGTCCCCCAAACAAAACGCTGGAACTGCAAGCTGCCTGCAGAATGCTACAGACTGCATTACTGAAGTTTGCTGAGTCATAAGGTACAGCAACGTTCATTCTTCTGAAAGTTCATCAAGGCCTGAAATGGGAAATCTTCCCAATGAGTGTATCAATCTTTTTATTTCTGTTTGCATTTGCTAGCAAGCAAGCAAGTTAAGCAAATGAAACGACTAACCAATGTTGTAACCCAACTAGGAGCAAAGCAGATTAAAAATGTAAATAAATGTTGTTTACCCTGAGCAAATATCAATCTGATTTATTGAACCATCTGAACATCTAAACTGTTTGATATTGTTCTGGCACTTCAGAATTAGATAACACTATGCTGATTTCCTATGCAAAGCTCTACAATTCACTAAAGTCAAAGTACAGTGCAATTTTTGTTTTGACTCTAGTAAATATAATCCAAATTATTTCAAATTTCAGCGCTAATACTCACAGCCATAGAAATCTGAACACAACATACTTTTTCTGAAGAGAACTGTAGTTTAGGTAAATGTTTGATCCTAGATTTTATTCCTATGATGTTCATATTTTTTTCAAAATAAAAAGCTTATTCTTGAAAATTCATATGGGTGCAAATTTAAATTTTAATGTTCAATAAATAATACTCCAGACAGCTAATTATTGCCCATCAATAATTAAATGTTCTGTAAATAATCCATTGGAATTTCCTAATTCCTGTCAGACTACCTCCCAGGGTGTAAAGTATATCCTTCCTAGTTTTAATTGCTCAACATTTAAGAGTACTTAGTTTAAACTATCTTTTATTAGAATGGGTAGTGAAAAATGCTTGCAGCATTAGTCACTGGAAAGATTTTATTTTTACAAATATTTTCTAAAATTCTGACCTTCTTCTAAAGAGTTCTGGGTGGTTTACATGGTTTCCCCTCCCTCCATTTCCCCCTCACAAAAACAATAATGGATGGTAGGTTAGGCTGAAAGAGAATGACTGGCCCAAGGTCATGCAGCAAGCTGAATAGCTGAACAGGAATTTGAATCCTGTTGTGTCAGGTTCTAGCCTGACACTACACCACACTCACTCACAAGTCTGCCTTTAAGGCACTGACTGGTCAGTGGGCGTAGGTGGACACGCAACGCTGAAATGTCTGTTCTTAAAGAATGTCTCAGTTCTGAAGAAG
Organism: Eublepharis macularius; assembly: GCF_028583425.1. Classification (NCBI taxonomy): domain Eukaryota; kingdom Metazoa; phylum Chordata; class Lepidosauria; order Squamata; family Eublepharidae; genus Eublepharis; species Eublepharis macularius. The sequence continues at coordinate 56,953,404 of NC_072799.1, forward strand.
TGAGCTGTGGCTCACAAAAGCTCATACCCTACCACTAATTATAGGTGCTACTGGGCTATTGCTCTTTTCCACTGCTTCAGTTCTTAAAGAACAGGAACTTCCTTGAAGGTAACTTCCTTGTTCCTTATCCATCGGCTTAGGGGAACAGTGGGCAGGAGCGGCTTCCATGCTGGCTTTGCAGAATAGTGGTTTCATTCTTAAAATGCTATAACTACTCAAGTATGTGCTTTGCCTCATTCATGCCATCCTGTGATAAAGATAGGTTATTAGTTTACTGTGTTTTATTGCTTGTCTGATTACCAAGAAGTTCTGATTTCCTACTTTACATCACTGCCTGTGTGTTTAAATCAGGGATCTCCAATGTAGTGCCTGTGGGCACCGTAAGTTCCAACCAGCTCCTTTCCTGGTGCTCATCAAGTGTTTTTTAGAACATGAGAAGGGTCATGTGGGGCTTTGGCCCAGCTTATGTAAAGGACAGATGCCTGAAAAATTAAGACAGATACTGCCAGATGAGGGTTTCTAACTAGTTCAGTATGTGCTGTATCCTTATTTTGTGCGAGTGGCATAGCATTGGGGGGGCCAGAGGGGCAGTTGCCCCGGGCAAAACATTTGTGGAGGTGCAAGAGACTGCCCTGTGCCCATGGGGAGGCAGCCCACACTGTCTGTGCGCCAATAGGGCAGCTGACTCGTTTGCACCCCCCTCTGCCACAGCTGCCCGTGCAGCTGCAGCCAGCACGGCGACCAGCAAACCGGCCACCCCATCAGCATGCAGGCAGCATGGGCAGCCTCCCCATGGGCGCGATGCAGTTTTGGCTCCCCTTCGCTGCAGCTGCCTGCACCACCGCAGCCAGTTTGGCTGCTGCAGAAAAGCCAGCTCGGGGCAGTTGGCTCACTGGGTGCCAAGCTGGCCTTCTTGCAGCAGCTGAGCTGGCTGTGGTGGTGCAGGAAGCTGCGGTGGTGCTCCCTGTGTGATGATGTCATCAGAAGTGATGTCATTGTGCAGGCCTGGGAGCATGTGACGTGGAGCAACCCCCCCCCCCCAATATTTGCCTTGCCTGGGGTGCACTCCACCCATGCTATGCCACTGTTTGTGTGTATGAGAGAAAATATTTTTAAACAATATGTTTGTTTTAAAAGGCATCCTGTTAAACAGAGCTTCTGCCTGGAATGTTAAAGACTTCCTAGCAGTGATGCCCACCCTTACTCCCTGACATTTTGTGGTTGGCTCTGCTTCCTGCAGCAGCTGTTTTGTGGTTGTGCTCACCACCCCGTGTCAGAATTCCAAAGGTGCCGTAGTCTCAGAAATGCTAGTGGACCCCTCCATTTCCTGCCAATACTCAAATCTCTGCTTTGCTATACCACTATCAACTAGATATATGGTGGGTTTTATATCAAATGTTATGCACCTCAAATGCCTAGAGTTGAAAGTAATATGTGAGTTATTGCTTATCAAGCTCTCCACGTTGGTGGTTTTTTAACAAGTGGCTGTGTTAGCTGTTTAATAGGCTGTTTGATTTTCATCCTGTGTCTCAGGTCATAGTCACTTTCTAGCCCACAGAGTTTAATATTAAAATATGCAGGTCACAATGCAATTCACTCAAATCACTCCATGTTCATTAAATGCCCTTAGTTCAAATGCTCTCTTAGCATTAGTGCCATCTTAAACAGGCCTACTCAGAATCCTGCTTAAGTCTATTAAATGGGGCTTAGTCCTAGGAAAGCGTCCTAAGGATTGCAATCATTACATGGTTATTGAAAGAATTATTTATAATTTTATTTCATTTATACCCTCCCTTTTCACCCAGTAAGGACCCAGAGCTGCTTGCATCATTCTCTTGACTTTCATTTTTATTTCACAGAAACACTTTAAGTTAGACTTAGTGTGTGTAACTGGCCCAAGGTCACCCACCATGGCAGAGTGGGGATTTAAACCCGGGACTCAGAGATTCTAGTCCACCACTAATGTTCTCTCTTTCAGCATAGAGAAAATGGTGTTTATATGGCAATGTATGTGACAGACTGTGGATACTCTAGCTTTGATTCAGGTTTTTAAGTTTCAGTTTTTACTGATACTGGCTCAATCAGTATGAGGCAATTCTAATTCCATATAATGCTATCGTATAGGTTTTTCTTGGAATGGGGGCAAAAGGGGCTTTACTTATTTGTCTATTTTTGCTTTTTCAAATTATAAACTAATAAGAAAACGCAGAATATAATTAACTGCCTAGGGGAGAGATGTGATTTGGTAGACCAAAAATAAATAAAACATATTAAGCCAGCAATCCTAAACACACTTCCTAGGAAGTAAGTGGCATTGAACTCTGTGGGACTTACTTCCAAATAACCATATTTAGGCCCAAGGGCACTGAAGAAGCAGTGGCGCTTTACAGGTTGCCAGAGTCAAAGCCAGCGGGTTTGCGCGGCGTTCATGGGCGTTGGCTGTTCCATAGCGAAGCCGGCGGAAGGGGCTCCTAGTACTTCGGAAAAGGCGCTCGCAAACGGCCGTGGTTTTCATGGAGGAGAAGGACAAAGTTTGGCCTCGTGCGTGTTTACTCAGAAGCAAGTCATTAGTTTAATTGGGATTTAAGCCTTCAAAGGATCGCAGCGTTAGACACTTTGGTCACATCATGAGAAAACAAGATTGTCTGGAAAAGTCAATAATGCTTGGAAAAGTGGAAGATCTCTAAAACGAGATGGCTTGGCTCAATAAAAGAAGCCACGTCCTCCAGTTTGCAGGATCCGAGCAAGTCTGTTAACGATAGGACGTTTTGGAGGTCTTTCCTTCCTAGGGTCGCCATAGCTCGGAGGCGACTTGACGGCGCATAACACACACACGCGCAACAGCGTTAGACACGCACAGCTGCAAGTCGCACGTTTGAAGCACGCTCGCTGTTCGCTCTCTAAACTTTGCGGTGCTTTTCTGTCTCGCTTGTGGCGCCGTCAAATTGTTACCTTCCCTCTTTAGAGAGCGACCCCCTCCCCCTTCGCGCCTTCCCCTCCAGCGCTTGGAGGATTACAGCTGAAAGCCAGCTGGCCGCTCCGGCGCAGGGAGGGATTTACCTGGCGCTGTTGTTGTTGTTGGCAGCGCTTCCCCGCCTCCTCCTGCCCTCGCCAGGCAGCGCAGCAGCGTCGAGAGGATTGCGCGGGGCTGAGTCAACCCCGGGACCCGCTCAGGGAGTTGCTGCTGCTTCGCCGCCGCCTTTGCGAGGCCAAAACAAAACTTTCCGCTCTCTGGACCTTCCAGGATCGTTATTCGCGGGGAAGCGACCGCGCCGGGCGGGAGAGACCAGCGGCGACCTCTCCGAGCAGCCTCTGGAGGAGGAGAAGGAGGGGGCCCGAGGCCGTCAGGTAGTCGCCGCCTTTCATGTATTTTAGCAGTTTAGCGGCGGGCCACGCCCACACGCGTTGCTCCGGGTGGGATTTCTCCCTCGGGAGACTCGAGTTTTTGGTCCCCTGCGCGGTTGAAGAACCGGGGCGGGGGAAGGACTGGTGGGCCGGCTGGCGGGAGACTTGAAATAATGGAGAGGCGCCCGTGACGCCATTTGGGGCCCGGGTCGAGTTTGCTTTCATGTCTCCTCCCTACGCGGAATGGACCGTTTGGGGTTTCAGTCAGGGTGGCGCAGGAAAGGAGCTCCGTTGGCTGGAAATCTTTGCGGCGCTTTAAGGGGCTAGCGGACCCGACGGTTGCTCTTCTGTTGGCCGGCCGAAACTCTGGACCGGCCTCTCCTCGCTCTCGCGCTTCAGATTTGGAGCCCCCCTTCCTCTCCATCCACGTGCCTGAAAGTATTTCTGTTGCCTCACCCGGGGAGAACGCCTGGAATCCTGCCTGCCTCGGAAGCTGGTCGTGATCTTTGTCAGCGCACCTTGTTGCGGAGGCGAGCGCATCCATCCCCATTGTAATTGGCAGCCCCAGAAGGGGAAGGGCGGATGCCTCCTGGGTGGCTTTGTAAGAACATGAGTGAGGGATGATGACTCAAGCCAGAGTTTTCCGTCTTGCCTGCCTCGCCTCACCCCTGTAGTTAAACTCTGCCGAAACAAAACCAGCCTCCTTCCAAATTAACAAACTTAATCCTCCCTTTCTTGAGAAGGGACAATGACGGGAGGAGCGAACAAAGAAGTGGGTGAGGGAAAGAGGCGTTAAGGCGTTTAATTTACCTCACTTACTAATAGCTGTTCTGTTTCCCAATCGATTGGATCGACCTCCTGATTCCCTCCAAGAAAGTTATTTTTAGATTATTGGCCAGTCTATGCTAAGATTGGCCTCCAATAATAGTAACTGGCAAACTGACAAAATTATATAGGTCACTGGGAAATAATTCCAGTTTAATCACCTTTATCTTTTTTAGCTAAGGGGTAAATCTTACAATACTGACTTGTGTTGTACCTGAGTATCTGTACTGGAATCTTAAGCAATGCTCACACTTTTTAAACAAGATTCTGACACTTGTCAATCAAGTATAAGAGAAAAATCTATGCTGGCTGGAATGAGCATTCCTGAAGCAGGTTATCAGTTGTACTTTTAAAAATAAATCAGTCACAAGGAATGTGTCCCTATATTTCCTTACTTTGAACCACTATACATTATATCAAGATCCTGGTGATCATGAATATAATATATAACTTGGTATCTGAAGCAATGCATTGCTTTGGTTGATCTAACTACCAAGTAATTACCAACAAATTTTCTGCTCTTGAACAAGAAGTTCTGATATTCCTTGTTTTTGAGACTTTGGAGACAAAAGAACTGAAAAGAAATCTGAGATCCTGTTTTGATCTTGAACCAACACTGTAACAAAATATTGTATCTGAAAAAGTGAGCTTTATCTCCAAAAATCTCCTGCGACAATAAATTTGTTAGACTTAAAGGTACCAAAGGGCTCTTGGTTGCCACATCAGAGCAATGCAGCAATCCATCTGGAAAATATAAGGTTTGTAACAGTGCTATATTCTTGGTTGGTCAAACACCTAAAACTTACATCTTTAATTTCTTTTTCTTTCCCCTGTCCTATATTTGCTCAGGGTGTGTGCTTAAACATCTGAATCTGCTTACTGAAAACTGTACTGTATACCTAAAAAGCCTATTTACTGAAAGATGTCACTGAGCTAAAGGACTTTGCATGTTTGTCAACCTGTGTACACTTGTCTGGGCATCAGTCTTGCTGATCCCAGCTGGGCTTGCTGCCAAGTAAATATGCTTATGGCTGGACTGCAGGATGCTAGCACATGTTTATTGTTGTAAAATCAGATTGAGGAGAAATATCTTTCAAGGTTTGGGTAGCACAGGTATAGATAAGAGAAATAAGGAAGCCGTCTATAAGCTGTCTATAGACTCTTCCAACGTAAGCATGTATGCCCTACCTGTGATTTAGAAAACCAGCTATCAGCTATGTATGTTGATCTATCCAGGGGTGGATAAACCTGAACCAGCTGCCTTTGCTGTCTGTATAGGGCATTACACATGCAGCCGGCACCCTCCCACATCTGCCTCCCACATGAGCTCCTTGAAGAGAAACAGTGCCAACTATAAGCGTGGTACTTCTGGCACTCACTGGAAATGGATCCAGATGGCATCTTGATAGATGATGTTATTGCTTCAGGTCCAGAGTTGTGCTTTATTTCTCAGTTCTGCTATACCTCTTCTTTTGAAGTGGAGCAAAGGAGTTGACTTGCAGAGCAAAATGGTCTGGTGGGGTTACCTGCTCCTCACCCAGTGCATCCCCTGAAAATCTTTAGTAATATAAGAATAACCATACTTTCCCCCCTGCTCTCTGTCTTATGGTAATAGGTTACTAAACTGGTGAAGTCCACATGGCTTGCTTTCCACGTCATCTGGTTAACTGCTGCCTTCTGTCTTCTCAAGAGGCAAATGGCCATTCTTTTGCTTCTCTGTCCTAGTAGCCTTTGGTGCATCTTTATTTTGGTATACGCTGTTCTCCCTCCACTGTTTTATCCTTGCAACTGTTCTGTGGGGTAGGTTAGGCTGAGGAAGAGGAGCAGATCTAAGGTTATCCAAGAAGTTTCCTGGCAAAGTGGAAAATTGTATTTTGCATCCAGCACTGCTTAATCCCAGAAAGTCGGCACTGCAACACAATCCTGTATTCCATTTTAAGAGGCTTTTAATTGCAGATTAGGGGCTCCTCTGTCATGTTCTGAAAAATCATTCTTTCTCCTCCTCCTCCCTTAATAGATTGTTTAATTAGTAATGGAACCACAAACTTTTTTTTGCAAAACAAATGCTGCTGTTGCTCAGCAATTGAACAGTTATGGTTAATGCCTGTGAACTGGCACCACAACAAAAACATTCATGAGCAATGTAGGCAGCATCTCTTGTCAAATCTAAACTTGTCTGATGTGATTCTAGTTCTGTTCAGTATGAAGTCAGGTAAACTGAAAAGACTAAAGTGGTTTTCTGTTTTTAGGGAAGGTTTTTTTTGTGTAGCATAATTCTACTTGCTGGTACATTCACAGTAGGAGAACTGGAAAGTGTCATAGCTAACACTAATTTTTAAAAGGGGGGACAGAGGAGATCCAGGGAATTACAGACAAGTTAGCCTAACATCTGCTCTAGGTAAATTAATAGAAACTGTTATTAAATATAGAATCATTAAATTACATCAAGGAAGAAAGCTTGCTGAGAAAAAATCAACATGGCTTCTGCAAGGGGAAGTCCTGCCTGACCAGCATTTAGGAGTTCTTTGAGAAGATTAGCAAGAATGTGGATAAGAGCAATCTAGTAGACATTATATAGGATTTCCAAAAGGCTTTTGAACAAGGTACTTCACTAATGACAAATGTGTAAGCATAGCAGTCATGGAATAAGAGGGAAGGTCCCCTTATGGATTAAAAATTGGTTAAACAACAGGAAATAGAGGAATACATGGATAGTTCTTGCAGTAGAGGAAGATAATCGGTAAGGTCTCATAAGGATCCATATTAGGACCAGTGCTGTTTAGTTTATTCATCATTGATTAGGAGTTGGTGATGAGCTATGCAGTAGCCAAATTGCAGATGATACCAAATTATTCAGAATGGAGAAACCTAAAGTGGACTGTGAAGAACATCTATTAAAATTGGGTGAATGGGCAACTGTGTGGCAAATGAAGTTCAAAGTCAGTTCACACTGGAACAAAAATGCAAAGTTTAAGTAGATGCTGATGGAGTTTGAACTGGTTGAGACCAAGAGTGAAAGAGATCTTGGTGTTATAGTGGGTAGCTCAGTGAAAATGAGCAACCATTAAGTGCAAAAATGACTGCCGCAGAGCCTCATTTCTCCACTCACCCCCTTGAAAAGTACAGTGTGTATGCAATGGGCTGAACTGCTTGCTTTTGGCTAGTGCCCTTAGTTGCTGAACTGTGGTCTTTCCATCCCCCCTTTATTTTAAGACCTGGCAGATTCCACCCAGGGTGGGGGAGGGAGAGACTGTGTATTTCCACAGCTAATGAGATAAGGGCACTAGCCAAAAACTTTTTTTCGCCCCTCCCTTCCCTTTGTTTTACAAAAGGAGTGAGAGAATCGTTCTCTCCACAGTGATCCGATTCCAGCAGCTCTTTTAAAACTACAGTTCCCAGGTAAAATTGCAAAACCTGACACTTAAAGAACACATGCCAGGCATCACTTGTAGTTCCCCTCTCAGTTGACAGCCTACTAGATCCAACATTACTGCTGGCGAAGCAAGTTAATATAGCTATTAAAAATGCTTTCTTTCATCTGAGTCCAACCCAGAAGATAGCTCCTTATCTTGACACAGCTGATCTGGCCAATGGATCCATTCTACAGTAACACTGAAACTAGACTACTTATAGTGTTTTACATTGTTTTCCCATTGAAATCAGCTTGGAGACTCTAGTTGGTGCATTATATGGGCTTATAATGGTGCATTATATGGACTTATAATGTAGAGTTATAATCATTGAGAAGTGGGAAGACAGCCAAGGTAAATAAATTTGTCTTGAGATACTTGCAGCTTCCATCCAACCATCAGTCTGACCATGAATCAATCTACACAGGAAGTATATTTCTAGACACCACTGCACAAATACATGATGGAAACTTAAGAACCACTTTATATTGAAAACCAACCGATCACCAAACATGTCTACATGCCTCCAGTCATCATATCAAACACGCCAAACAATCGTCTACAGCCAAGATCTACGCTACGGCCACGTCGGCTCCAATCCTGACATTCTCTCATGTGTGATCTACAACAAAGATTTCTGGAATTACAATACCCACTGGATGTAGTAAGAAAACAAATCAACAAAGCCGGAATGATACTGAGGGAAGGCTTGCTCCAAGTTAAGCCCAAACAGAACATCACTTGTAGTCACCCACAGCTATTAGCTCAAACTAGTTCAACCCATCATTAATGATCTGCAACCTATGCTGGACAACGATACTGCTCTTTCACAGGCATTGGGAGGCAAACCTTTTCTTGCCTACAGACAGCTCCCCCAACTTTAAACAACTCCTCACTCAAAACCATGCGCTTCCCAACATGAACATGAACTCTGGGACCAGGGCCTGCAATAAACCAAGATGCCAACTCTGCTCCCATATTCACAATACAATCACTGGACCTAACAGCACTAGGTATACCATCTCAGGCTTATTCACTTGTTCATCTTGAGAGCCAGTTTGGTGTAGTGGTTAAGAGTGAGGGACTTTAATCTGGAGAACCGGGTTTGATTCCCTACTCCTCCACTTGAAGCCAGCTGGGTGACCTTGGGTGAGTCACAGCTTCTAGGAGGTCTCTCAGCCCCACCCATCTCGCAGGGTGTTTGTTGTGGGGATAATAATGACATACATTGTACGCAGCTCTGAGTGGGCATTAAGTTGTCCTGAAGGGCAGTATATAAATCGAATGATGTTGTTATTGTCATTATCATCTTCTAATGTTATATATACCATCAAGTGTTAATAATGCCCTTACATTCTCTATAGTGGACAGACAGGTCAGTCCCTTTGCAAAAGAATGAATGGACATAAATCTGATACAAAAAAATCACCACATTTAAAAACCAGTGGAAGAACATTTTAATTTGCCAGGACGTTATGTTGCTGACCTATGAGTAGCAGTTCTCAAGCAGATAAACTTCAAAAGAAAATTACAACATAAGATTGCTGAAATTGAGTTTATTTGCAGATTTGAAATGATATATCCCCCAGAGTTGAATTGGAACACAGGATTTTTCTTCTATTACAGATGCTAATTTTCTGGACTTCACATCCAGGCTCTATCAAGTTAACTACAATATGTATTATAGCTAGCTTCCTGACACACTGATTTACAATACCCCTCCCACCGGCTGCCTGGATTAAAAAGAATCCTTTTCCCACTCCTCCTATCTGACGAAGGGAGCTATGACTCCCGAAAGCTCATACCCTGGAAATCTGGTTGGTCTTTAAGGTGCTACTGGACCTGAATCTTTAATGTACTAGCATAGGAGTTCACATTTGGGTAAAGAATAATCCTTGTCTGCTTCTTGAGTATGGAGTCACATTATTTCTTGTTATTAGAACTGTGTATCCCTGGTCCTATGTGGAGCTTGGCTGTTGAGTCAGTATCATACTTTTTGATATGATGGGGAGACAATGGAATTGTATGACAATTCACATGGGTATACATTTACTACAAATAGCTATTTTATTTTTGCAACTTTTAATGCCATCAAAGAAGGCAGGAGCTAGTTGTGCTGGAAGATAGAATTCCAGTTAAGGCTGTCCCCTTCTGTCACATTCCAAACTCCACTCTTTTCCTTCTTCACACTATTATTTACACAGGTTTAATGTTATCCAATACAGAGGATTTAGTTTCAGTCTTATCTTTAGCAAGTGTAATTTAAATATAGCTTTATAATGTTAATCTAATGTTAATATGTAGCTTAGTTTAAAACCTGCTCTCTATTTTAAGATAGCATTTAAATTGAATACAAGTAAAAGGTTATCTAAGAATTGTGTTTGCTGATACTAGCTATCAGGCAAAGGAACTCACATTTTTATTCTCTGTATGTTAACGCTGAAAAGTTTTAATTAAGACTAGTGTACAATTGTTAGTGCTTTTGGCAGTTTCTAGATTGAAGTTTCTTGGATACTGAACACTTCTTGCCCCACAGGACAAGCAGAGCACAAGAATAGTCTGATGTCTGCCTTGTTAGAAAAAACAGACTTGTGAGGGTGAGATAGTTCAGCCTCTTTTCTGTCTCGTTTAAATCTCTTGTAATTAGTTTAAATCTAGTGGGAATACTACTGTGTATATTTATGGAGTCTAAACAGCAGCCTCCCATTAAACATAGATATCAAGTGTTGATGCTATTTGGTTACTAACAATCTGAAGTGAAAGCTTATTCTTTAAAGGACTGCGGAGTAATGCTACTGGTAAATGTTATTCTATGTCCCTTATTACCTCAGTGGGTGATAATTCAGAGTGAATTTATTTAATGAAATAGTCAGTGACAGTTCATCCATGTGTATGAGGCATAGAATCAAGGAAGGGGCTTTACAAACCATTTAGTCCAACCGCTGCCCAGAGTAGGAACAGCCTAAAGCCTCCCTGACAAGTATTCATCTAGCCGTTCCTTGAAACTGCCAATGAGGGGGAACCCACCACATCCCTAGACAACCAATTCCACTGCTGGATTACTCTTAATGTGAAGATGTTTTTCCTAATATCCCGATGGTACTTTCCCTGCTGTAGTTTAAACCCATTGTTTTGAGTCTCTCCTCTGCTACCAACAGGAAAAGCTTGACTCCTAAGACCTGAAATCTGACGGCACTCAAATTCAGACGTAACTTCTCTAATGCCTGCTTATTTGGGTGGGCTTAAGTATGCTTAACTCTTGGTTTGGTTTTATCCTTTCTGTATTGCAATATATGTCAGTTGAATAAAATATTTTGGCATTGCCTGAGGTGCTCTCTGTGTGAACAGTTTAAGGATGGCAGCCTTCAATATTTAGATATCTCCTTCCTGGCGTACTGATAGGGAGTACTGTGTGAAGGCCAAAACAGAAGCTCATAGGAGGATCATATTGAAAGATTTTTAGAGATTTGTTGCTGTGCCTCATTGCTGCAGCTGGAATCCAAGATAAGTGTACCATGTGATTAGCCAACTATACATATCCTGCAAACAAGAGAGGTGGATAACTGCTGAGTCACATAATATAGTTGAAGACAAGCAGAGTTTCCAGTGAGCAGTATTCTTAATTATTTAGTCCACCAACTATTAATTTAGTTCATAGCCGAAATGCAGGCAAGACTCCTGAAATAACTTCTATAATTTGAGTCTCTGATGTATTAACTCTCAGTGCTACTAGGATATAAGTGAGGGAAGTTTAGGACCGTCACACTTGTCTGACTCGGGTTGGGGGTTTTGTTTCTTGCTTTTAAAGCAGTGGCTCCCAACCTTTTTGAGCAGGAGGATCTCTTTTTAACACCAAAAATGTTTACAGACTCCCCGCCAGTATTAGTATCTGTTGATTGAGAAAATACATAATGACAAAAGGCTACTATGAATTTAGTAACACTTCGAAATACATTTGTATTTTATTAATCACAACAGCATCCTACAAACATTTGAAAAACAGCAATACATATGTGTGCAAAACATATTTATTCAATCTATTGAAGTAGGGTTGCCAGGCCCCCTCAATCTCCCAGCGGGAGATTGGGGCCTGGCTCTTACCAGTGCACGCGCTCCTGCAATTGTGATGATGTCACTTCTGTGAAGTGATGTCATCACGCAGCCCCTGGATTGGGGGCTCCTGGGAACACTCCTGCACTCCGCAGGGGCCCAAAACAGGCCCGATCCGCGCCAAAACGGGCGCGGATTGGGCCCGTTTTGGTGTGGATTGGGCCCGTTTCGGGCTCCTTCGGAGCTCAGGAGCATTCCTGCACTCCGCAGGGGCCCACAATGGGCCCGATCCGCACCAAAATGGGCCCGATCTGCGCCCGTTTGGGCACGGATTGAGTCCGTTTTGACGCGGATCGGGTCCATTGTGGGCCCCTGCGGAGCGCAGGAATGCTCCTGTGCTCCACAGGGGCCCTGATCCAGGCCAAAACCGGCCTGATCCTGGCGGCTGCTGTGCGCGGGGGCGCGCATCACCGCAGGGGGCGCGCATGGAAGGTGCGCCCCCCCACTGGCCAGGTAAGTAGGGACGGGGGTGGGAGGGTAGGGTAGGGGGATCCCCTGCCCCCACCGGGGGTCTGGCAGCCCTATATTGAAGGTATGTGGACTCTGTATTACTTGAGGCTCCACCCCTACTTGCTCTGCTCACCCACCCCATTATTCGCCATGCTCACAATATTCAATGGTAGTTTGAATCCTGATCCCTGTCAAAGGATCTACAGAAAATACCAGATGAAGCAACAACAACATTCTTTCTTGCGAGCTAAAATTAGAGCTATTGAAAACATCATACTCTGCTTTTCTCCCCAGTGGGGGCCTAGAGTGAATGCATTTTTCTCCTCTCCTCCATTTTATCTTCATAGTTACCCTCTGGATAGGTTATGCTGAAAATGTGTGGGTGGTCCATAGTCTAGCTTCTGTGGCAGAGGGGGGGAATTCAAACTTGGGTCTTCCAGATCCTAATCAGATACTCCACAATGGCTTTGTTAGGTTGCAGAAGTTGTTTTGTCACAGAGGGGACATTTTGCACCCTCCCTGTCTGAACTGCCGGCACTTTTTTGGCTTCTCGTGAGTAAATTCTTCCTTTGCAAATAGCAAAGGGATGTTCTGGAGCTAATCTGCTCCAAGATGTTCCCGTTCTCTTCCTTTTTGGTACTGCAACTCCCATAAACATCCTGAGGGTAATGGCCAATTTTCAAGTGCCTAGCACTATTTTCACATGAATTATGCCTGCCACAAACAGAGTTCCCTAGCTTCCATTTCAAATAGGAAGGGAGGGTTGGGTTTTTGTTGCAATAAGCCTTGCCAAGCATGCACCAATTCTTTTCATGTTTGGCACAGCAATTTCCATGATCATTCTGAAACCGGTAGCCAGTTGTGAGACTTCGGGGTGAAATTATGTTGATGTTAGAGAGTGCGATGTGTGGATTATATTAGGCTGTACCTCTAAAATACAAATACAATACGGAAAACACAGTAGTCCTTATACTGAAAATTCCCTTTGTCCAGTACAACACTTTTCTGGTTCTTTGAGAGATGTTACCAAAAAGTGGTCTCCTTGCGAGTTGGGGGAATTAGCAACAAGAAGAATCTTGCGAGAGGAGGGGTAACTTAGGGATCTTTTAGTCTGTACCGGGATTGTCCCAGCTAGAGAACTCCTTACAATAAACAGATATTTCAAACAAACAGGGAATCTTTATCAAAAATAACAAAAAGCAGAAGCCAACACATTCACGCAACATGCAACATGCATTCAAGACTAACTAGGAAAGAGTAAAAAAGGTGGGGGATAGTTACCATCCAGATGTCCAAGAGAGAGAGGAGCAGTGCTGAGTGGCTGCTGCTTCAAGACAGAAGGGCTCAAATGTAATTCGAGGGTGGAATGCTGGATCCAAGCATGCACAGGTTTTGCGGCTGAGGGGCAGCCTACTTTATACCACGGATCCTACCTTAGGGCAAGATTGCATCTTCTACCCCAAAAACAAAGGCTTGAGTGGTTGGTCCTGGGGCAGGACAAAGGATTGCAAAGTTGTCTCTGGGGTGAGACAAAGAGTTGATGAACTGTTCCCAAGGTGGGACAGTAAGCCGGTAAACCGTCTCTGGGCTGTAACAAAGAATTAGGAAGGGTTGATTAAGTCTTCCCAAGTGGAACTAAAGTTTTCAAATTATGATAGATGACCCGTGAGGTGGATGAGTGAGGTTATCATCTCTCTGATCTGCTTAATAACAGGAAAGTGGTTAAGGTGATATCACTGGGGTGGGATGCGTTGATTTATTGAGAAACTCTGGGAAGGCCCTAATGCATCAGGTCCTTAGTGTGCCTTGGGGGTGAGAGAGGGGGTGAACTGGCCTCACCTGTTTCTCCCCATGTCTGCACGTTCCATCTCCTGGGCAGGATCTGGCTTGCCTGCTTTGGCAGTGGCTTCCATGTTTTCTGCTGGCCTGGGCAGTAGTTTTAATACTGGAAGTATATTTACAGAAGGGTATATGGCACGTCCGTAACCACATGTCTTCTATTGTTATGGGGGCAGTTGTGGCCGCTTACCATGTGTATGGGGGAGGGGAAGTATAAATGAATGTTCTTATTATTTGGTTGTTGAATTAATATTGTATGTCTGACTGTTGCCCATCTTGGGGCTAAAAGATGTGGCAGAACTACAAATTTCAGATCAGTCTAATTTCTGATCGGATCATTATTCCACCTATTAGCAGCTGTCAGTATGTACAGACTGCGAATGTCATTTGTAGACCATGATTGTTAGATTATAAGTGAAAATACTTAGAAAATAGTAGCAATATCTACTGCGTGGAACTACATACACACGGCATTAAAAGCTATGAAATCATTTTTTCTTTTATATAGAAGGGTGGAGCAGAAAGAACAGAATGATGGTGTTAACTGTAAAAAATTAAGTTGCTGTTTCCACACGTGCTAAATTTCTGATTTGCAATAATGTGCAAAGAGAGCTTCAAGGCAAGGTTCTTTAAACTTTTATCTTATTAGACAGTCTGTAGAATGCATAGAAAATTTGCTCTGTGACATATATTTCAAAAAGCAGTGTGTCTTTCTCCCTAGACAGACAGCTATGCAGCCAAAAGCGAATAAGTACATACTTGACCTTTGACACGGAGTTAGTGAGACATGCCTCTTCTCTTTTTTTCTCATGGGACTATGAAAATTGGGCTATTCTCTAAAATCCAAAGGCTTTTATAGTAGAGTGTGGTGGGCTGCTAATATGTCAAATTAACATTAGCTTTTGGAGTATGTATTTTACAAACTACAGTTTAAAATCCAGAAGAAGTTGCTGATTTTAAATTTCAAGAACTAGTAAGACAGAAGTTGAACTAGTTTGGTCTAGTTTATTTGAGTGAGTGAGTGAGTGAGTGAATACTAGAAGTGGCATAACACCAAGGCAGCATTCAGGCATAACATTCAAGCTGACATTAAACCAGAGTGTTTACAAACCCAATTTGTTGCTGTGCTTGTGTGATGCATTGTGTGCCTTCCTTTCTCACACAGTGAAGTTTTCTCCTTAAAAAAACCCCTTCAGTAACGTATTTATATGAATGCAGCCTCACTGCCTATCAAGAGTTAGTTTATTTCTCATATGATTCCTAGACCTAGATTAAACCTTGGTTTAGGATCCTAGTTTGTGGAGGAAGAACTAGATTTGGTTAAGCAGTATGGCTGCATTTCCATGTCATTAGTAATTAGCTACATTAAAATCTTGGTTTAAAATGTTCATTTCATATTACACAGAAGGGTGTGTGTGAGAGATGCATGTATGAGTATGGCAATAAAGCACATTCATGTGTATTCAGGCTGAATGTCAGCTTGATGTGATGTCTGAATCTAAGTATTTGTATTTGGTTGTATATATGTTATGCAATGTTGGTAAAAACTAAATGAAAATCTCAGCTGAAAGAACGAATTTCCATCATGGGACCCTTCTACCTCTTCCCTGCTACCAAGGCCCCAAATGTTCCCCAAATACCCCTAAGGAGTAGTAATTAAGAGGAGGGAACAGCATAAGAGAGATGTAAGAGATCTGCCAAAAGAGAGAGGATTTGGTGAAAATCACTCCCCATTTCATCAGAGGAAATTTTCCACTGGATCCATCCGCAAAATGGTCCTTTGGCACTATTCAAAGGACCCTTTTTGAAATGAATCCAATGGAACATTTCCTGTTAAACAGTGCAGTCTGCATGTTATGGCCAGATCATTTGCTTTTAGCTAAATGAATTAAAGAGATTTTTCATTTTGCTGGTTTCACTATTTTAAACACTTTTTAACAAAGAAGTTGGACGTGATTTTTTTTTAAAGAGGAGCAGATGGTGGATACACCAACCAGAGTTTGCTCATGGTGAATTCAAGGGTAATTTCTACTCAGACTTATGACCTTCTGTTCTGTCATTGAGCATGGAGCTATGATGGAAGACTCCTGGTTTAGGAAAGCATTCAATTCAACCCCAATTTGTTGTCATGTCTGAATGTGGGCACCTTAACAAATTGCAGGCTTATTTTCCCTACTGTCTGGCAATCTAAAGCAAGACTGAATATGACATGGTTTAGGATTCTGGTTATATTGTGGGGAACAGACCCAATTTGTTAAGATGTCTGCAGCTGGACATCACAACAAATTGAAGAAGTGAGGTCTGATTTAAGAAAGCTTATGCCAGAATAAACTTGGTTAGTCTGAAAGGTGCTACTTGAGTTTGCTACAATAAACTAACATGGCTTCCACCTTGGAACAATTTGATGTTGGAAGTTGTCCTAAAGGAAGTATTCCTCAATCGTGATTGGTTGTACTATGGGAAAAAGTAGGCGGGAGTGCACTCATCTGAAGATCTGAAGCTTGTTCGTGTCATGAATACTTTCAGAATCCCAGTTTCCTTCACTAGTCATACAAGATCCACAGGTGAATAAAGCATCCTGTTGTGCTTGTTCATGACTCGTGGTTTAGATTATGTATTTATAATGTATGTTATTGCTTGATCAAATGAAAGTGTAAACAGCTACAGATTAGAATTAATATTATTATTAGATAATCTACTTGTCCAGAAGGGAAAATACTTGCTAGATTTGTCAGTCAAATCTTCCCACTGCCCGAAGGCTTCTATTTCCAAGACCACCACTACAGGCCTGCATAACTTGTAGTCCACAAAAACAATTCTGCTCCTTTGTCATGAATTGTGATCTGCTTGGTACTGGATCCTGCTCCTGAACCTATAGGTCCATGTAAAAGCCAAGCCCTAGTGGTCTGCTATATATGATGGTGGCTATGGTCCTATGAGTATTCACTCTAACCTATGTATTTTTTTCTATATGCTTCTTACAGTATTTTGTGGTTTTACATTTTATGTTACCAAGCATACAGTATAATGCAGGAGTCTCTCTCAACCTTTCTGAGCCTGCAAGCACTTTTGGAATTCTGACAAGGGGTGGTGGGCAGAACCATAAAAAGGCTGCTGTATGAGACTGAGTCGACCACAAAAATGTCAGGGACTGACGTTATGCATAAATCTAATAATAATTTTTCAACATTTCAGGCAAAAGTGCTGCATAGTGAAGTGACTTTTAAAATTAACATATTGTTTAAAAATATTTTCTTGCATACACGCAGTTTACTTTCAGTTACAGTGAAGATCTTTGTGCTGTGGTGAGAGTAGCTGCTGGAGCAATGTTTTTTGGTGGCCCTGCTGGTCAAAGGCCACTTCCACTTTCTAAAAACTCTTGATGGGAAAGGTCGGAGAGTGCCATGGCACCTGTGGGCACCACATTGGGGACCCCTGGTATAATGGAAGTGGGAATGATTTCAGTGCTAACCTGTGTATAGTTAATCTGATTAGCACCTGCTGCTTTAATGGCATTTAAGCAGTCAGTGTTAAAGATCTGAGCCTTCATGCCTCCTACCTCCCCATTCAGTATAGACTGGGGCCAGATTGTTTTTTTAATGGGAATACTTTTACCATGCACACATTGCAGCAGGTGCTTTCATAGAAGAGTTAGTCCCTTGTAAGTGTGAAAGGTATATAACTGTGTGTCTCTTCTAGAACAGCACTTTACCATCTATGTCTTTTGGTGACTATTCTTATTAAGAATGCACAGCTTAAGATTCACAGATCTTTTTAAAAAATCTACTGTCCAATTTAATGGGGGAACCCATTTAATCAATTAGCTGACCGGGAGTTACTCTGGGGTAACCCCCATGATGTTGGTGCAGCAGCCAGGTATGGGTGTAACTGCAGCGTAAGGCCCTGCGCTGGCGGGCTGGGCACAAGTGAGTCGACTCCCTAAGCTGTTTTGAGCTTGGGAATGTCCCAAGCAACTGCAGAAAATTACACCATGAAAAACAATGGTGTAGTCCATAGGTGTCCATTCTTTGCGAGAAATCTACTGCCTCCTCTGCACCCGGCCTCACAAAAGCGGCCTAGTGGATGCCGACTACTGTGAGGACCAATCCACTCGTGCCCTCACGGCAACCAAGCCCTGGTCCCTGTGCCTAATCAGCTCTCCAGATGCCCTACATAATCTCCGCCAAGGGTGCCCATAACTCTAGGTAAGTAGGAAGGTGGCAGGAGATTCTTCCTGAGAACCCCCTGCTGTGAGGACTTAGAGCGCAAGGCGGGAGAAGGTGTGTCCTGCTTCCAGAGGTTGCCGAGTCTTAAGAGTGCTGCTGACAGGTAACGAGGTCCAGCTGGCAAGGCGAGGAATGTGCAAAGTCCGTAAATCAAGGGAGTAGTCGAGGACAGGCCGGGTCGGAGGTCAGAGAGACAGTTCCAAGGAGCAAACACAGGCAGTACAGGAGCAGCTTAGAGAACTCGTTGAAGCCACGCTGAAGGGAGCCCTCCCTCTGGCTTTTATAATCTAAGGGCATTCGGTCAGCTCGCACAGCTGCTTCAAGTCTCCTCCTCTGAAGCCCCTCCTTCCTCTGAGAAGGCTGGCCTGTTCAGAGCCCGGAGGCGTGCAGATTGACGTCGGGTCTGTAAGTCTCTTCTGTCCCTGCTACGCCGACGTTGCTCTCGGTAGTCTGGAGATGTTGGAGGGGATAAGGAAGCTGGCTGCATCTGGGCCGGTGGCTCTGGGTGGGGAAGGGGAACTTCTGGCTGGGATTCAGCCTCTGACTGTTCAGCTGTGGTCGGCTGCTGGGAGACAGGCTGCTCCTCCCCAGGAGGAGCAAGGCTGTCAGCAAGCGTCAGCTGTTCCAGTTCCTCCTCCTCAGAGGACTCGTCAAGCTCAGGCTGTACTATGACACCATCCCCTCCCCCAGGGCCCCCCACACTGGATGGGGCCGGTTTCCGTGGATAGGCCCGGTGGAAGCGGCGCACCAAGTCGGGGGCATGAAGATTCTCCGCAGGTTCCCAAGAGCGGTCCTCGGGTCCGTACCCCTTCCAGTCCACCAGATACTGGAGTTGGCCACGTCGTCGTCTGGAGTCCAATATTTGCGCTACTTCATATTCCTCCTGGCCCTCTATCATGACAGGTAGTGGTGGCGCCTCTGGATCTCGGAGAGGATGTGGGGGGGCAACGGGAACAAGGAGGGACCGATGAAACACAGGATGAATACAGAGCGTAGAGGGTAGCTGTAACCGGTAGGCCACGGGGTTGATTTGGGCAGTAACTAGGAATGGGCCAATAAAGCGGGCATCCAACTTTCGGGAGGGCCTCTGACTGCGGAGGTGTCGAGTTGAGAGCCACACCTTGTCCCCAACCTTGAGAGTCTCTCCTGGCTGACGCCTACGATCAGCAGCCTCTTTGTATGCCTCTTTGGCCTGGTGTAGTTGGTCCTGCAGGACCTTATGCAGTGCCTGCAATTCCTCCACAAAGTCATTGACAGCTGGTACTGGTGCAGTGGGCATGACCGGCGGGAAAAACCGGGGATGGAACCCATAATTGGCCATGAACGGGGTCTGACGGATTGAGGTATGCACTGAGTTGTTGTATGCAAACTCCGCCAGGGGGAGCAGTGGGGCCCAGTCATCCTGCTGGTGGTTTACATAGCACCTGAGATACTGTTCCAGTGTGGCATTGGTGCGTTCCGTCTGGCCATCAGACTGGGGGTGATAAGCGGAAGATAAGTGTACTTGGGTGCCCAGTAGGGTGTGTAGGGTGCGCCAGAAGCGGGAGGTGAACTGGGTCCCCCGATCAGAGATCAGGTGTTCTGGCAATCCGTGGAGGCGGAAAACATGGTGTAAGTACAGCCGGGCAGTTTCGCGGGCAGTTGGGAGTCCGGAACAAGGAACAAAGTGAGCCATCTTAGTCAGGAGGTCCACCACCACTAGGATGCTTGTGTTCCCTGCAGAAGTAGGGAGGTCCGTGACGAAGTCCATGGACACAGCTTTCCAGGGGCCATTAGGAGTGGGCAGGGGGAGCAATAGTCCTGTAGGCCTGCCAGGGGGATCTTTGGCTCGCCTGCAGGTGCTGCAGGAGGCTACGTACTGGGCTACATCGGTCTGTACATGGGGCCACCAAAACTCCCGGGTCAGCAGATGTGCTGTCTTATACCGACCAAAGTGTCCAGCGGGTTTGGTGTCATGCGCTAGTTGCAGGACTTCGGTCCGTAGTGGCCCCGGTGGCACATAGACCCGGTCTTGGTGGGTGAGCATCCCCGCCTGCTCTCGGTAACCCCTGGGGTGTAATGCTGACAGCCGAGGCTTCCACTTCCCTGGGCTCTGGGGTCAGGCTTCGGGACAAGTAGGAGCAGGGGTTGGATCCCACAGCAGGTGGTTGGCTTTCGGAGTGGCAACGTACTTCCTTGCGGCCCTGCCGTCGACTCTCCAGGCGACCGTCGATACGCAGGCAGAGTAAGATCAGGGCTGGGAGATTTGGAGGGCGCTCAACTCGGGCCACTTCATCTAGCACCTCCTCAGACAAGCCCTCCAGGTACTGGTCCATGAGTGCGGCCTCATTCCAGCCCAGGTCCTGTGCCAATAGCTGGAAGTCAGTGGTATAGTCCCTCAGAGTACCTGGCCCCTGCCGCAGCCGCCGAATGCGGCGGTTGGCCCGCTCTGCCTTCAGAGGGTCTGCAAAGATAGCCTTCAAGTGTGCCACAAAATCAGCAAAACTACTCAGCAGTGGTGAATTCATGAGCAGTAAAGGTGTCACCCATTTGGCAGCGTTCCCGTTTAAGAGGCTTAATACAAAACCGACCTTGGTCTTGTCATCAGGAAAATCTTGAGCCCGCAGCTCCATGTAGAGCTGACACTGTGCCAGGAATACAGGGAACTCTTCAACATTCCCTGCAAACTTCTCTGGAGGCTGCACTGGGCATTTCCGGGGAGGTGCAGGACCTGGCCTCAGGGTTACCTGCTGCTGCAACAAGGCTATGGTCTGGGTTAATTGCTGCACCTGTGTCTGCAGCCACTGGGTCTGGGCAGCAAGGTCAGTAGCAACAGCAGTGCCTTCCTCCATTGTGCTGGAGAATTTTGAGGGTGGCTTCAAACTGTCCTGCTTCCAGAGGTTGCCGAGTCTTAAGAGTGCTGCTGACAGGTAACGAGGTCCAGCTGGCAAGGCGAGGAATGTGCAAAGTCCGTAAATCAAGGGAGTAGTCGAGGACAGGCCGGGTCGGAGGTCAGAGAGACAGTTCCAAGGAGCAAACACAGGCAGTACAGGAGCAGCTTAGAGAACTCGTTGAAGCCACGCTGAAGGGAGCCCTCCCTCTGGCTTTTATAATCTAAGGGCATTCGGTCAGCTCGCACAGCTGCTTCAAGTCTCCTCCTCTGAAGCCCCTCCTTCCTCTGAGAAGGCTGGCCTGTTCAGAGCCCGGAGGCGTGCAGATTGACGTCGGGTCTGTAAGTCTCTTCTGTCCCTGCTACGCCGACGTTGCTCTCGGTAGTCTGGAGATGTTGGAGGGGATAAGGAAGCTGGCTGCATCTGGGCCGGTGGCTCTGGGTGGGGAAGGGGAACTTCTGGCTGGGATTCAGCCTCTGACTGTTCAGCTGTGGTCGGCTGCTGGGAGACAGGCTGCTCCTCCCCAGGAGGAGCAAGGCTGTCAGCAAGCGTCAGCTGTTCCAGTTCCTCCTCCTCAGAGGACTCGTCAAGCTCAGGCTGTACTATGACAAGGTGCTCATGATGGCAGGGCAAAAATGCACAGGCAGGACTCTGCGAAATTTGGGGCATCCCTCACACTCGCATGTGGAAGGTAAATAATGGCCAGAGTGTCTAACAACTGCCACCTGAGTTCCCTCACAGGTTATCCATCTCTAGACTCCCTGCTCAGGGAAGGGTGAAGGTAAACCAACAGATAAGGAGCTGGGGGGGGCAGCTGTACAATTTGCTCATTTATACTGGCCTTCCCTCCCCTGCATCCCCTCAAAAGCTGGCCTCTGTAGTGGAGGCTCGCCGAGGGGGATGCAGCCTCTGCCCATGAGACAGCATGTCCCATGCTTGCCACAGAGACAGTTGTCCAGGGAGTGTACTCAACACAGCTGTTTTGGAGGGGCTTCCTCCAGCCGATGTTGGGACTCCAGGCAGACTCCCTCCGCTGGGCTCCCCCTTCAGGCAGAGGAGAGGGTGTGGCTGCAGGCTGCAGTGACAGGGTGTTTGCATGATCCCTTAACTGTCTCCCTCACATGGTCAGAATTCCAAGCAGCCATGGAAGCAAAACAGCCAGATGCAGAGAACGAGCACCTGCCCGCCGGAGGGGCAGCCATCATCGGGTTTCTGGCAGTGCTTGTGATGACAGATCCACCACTGTTGCCCCCACACGTGGACAGTCTCCCAGGATGTGGCAGACTGGGCTGTGGCTTGCACAAGGCTCAGCTCTTCACGGCACAAGTGGTCATTTCACTTTCAGGCAGGATGTGACTTGTCATGGAGGCTAAGGATCATGGCTGTTCCAACCCCCCGTGATCCTTCTCAGATGTCAACAGAACTCAGCCCACAGAGCCATTCTCTAAGCAGCCCACAACTCAATCCTGCTCCTGAGAAGGCAGCATGAGGAATGGCTTGCACAGGTGCAGCTCCCACCCCGGCTGAGGGGAGTTGGCAACATGCGGCCAGACATCCTCCTGTTCCTTGACAGCTCAATAAAGTCTGGGTGGAATACCTACTCACTCCCCGCATTTTTTCTGTGTCTGATGGAGGCTCTCCATTCTAGTGCAGTCCCACAGTACAACCTTGAAGACAGTCCCAAGCCCTGGCCCGCCAGGGAAGCAGTGGCTGCAAGGACCCACCAAGTGCCTCTGCTCCATTGGGTGGCATGGCCTCCCACAGGGCAGGGGACTGTGGATCTCAGGGGGGCTGCTGCTGCATTTGCCCCCCCCCAGCCTGCCCCCCCACATGGCTAGGAGGTGAATGGAGCAGGATGTGGGGTCTCACCCGTGTGTGTGGGAGGGCCAGCAGGTCCCCACAGTGCTGCTGGGGCTTCGGATGCCAGCCAGATGGCCATGGCGGTGTGGGGGGATGGGATGATCCGCAAGAGGAGGGGCAGCCAGTGCCTGTGCACACACACATGGCTGCGGGGGGGTGTGGAATCTCCTTGCACCTGGGAGATTTTTCTCTTAACCAGTGAGAGTGGGGGGTCCATCATACCCCTGTTCTAACCGGGACCATTAATTCAGAGAGTACTGAAGGAAAGAAAAAGGTGGTGGACCCCCCACTGAGGCCCCTTCCAATCAGGGCTTCCATGTGGAATGCTGGTCTGGAAAGGTGGGAGCATGTGTGTGGTGCTGTGGGCATGCTCTGGTTCCCTAGCATACTCTCAGGGCTAACAGTCCTGATTGGACTGGCTCTGGTGGTCTGGAGGCCGCCTAAGCAGGATGAGCCCCCTGCTCATGACCTCCCCACCTGCTGTCTCCGGGGGACATCAGTTGCGGTGAGTGGCCCTTCTGCTGCAGTGTGGGGATGCCTGCCAGCAGGTGTAGGGTGTCCTGGGGTGGCTGCTGGAGCATGGTTTTAGTGGGCACCTCCCAGGTGGGATGTGACCAAGATCGGTTCTTGCTGGGATGACCCCCTCATCTGCATAGAGAGGGGCAAAAGGGGGGCAAAGGCAGCAAGAGGATCACATCCCTTGCACCCATGTGGACATGACTGTGCAGTGCTGGCACGGGAAGGTGTTGCCAGATTGCAGGTGTCGTGTAGGATGGAGGTGTCAGTGCACAATGGGGATTGTGGCCCACGCATTGACTGTTCCTTTGCTTGCTGCTTGTGCACCTGTCATGGGGGTGGCACGGCCATTGGGGAATTCTGGAGGAGTTGCCAGGGGATCAGCAGTGTGGGTGTTCTCGCCAGCAGCCTTGTCATACCCTGCCAGGCTTGGTCGCCAGCAGAGCTCTCCTGCTAGTGTCCTCAGAGAGTGGACTAATGGCGCCAGAGTTACATGGGTGTGTGGCCACCGATGGCCTAGCAGGCCTCAGGATTGCTCTGTTAATCTACCAGACTGATCAGTTAAACTAATTTTTTTTCATAATCTAAGTTTCTCTGATAGCATAAGGTGGTATATTGTGAACACAAACACGAAAACTTCAGGAGTCTGAGTAACTCTTCACAATTAACTTAAAATTGGTGTATACAATCTAAGTACACTTTCCATGTAAAAATCGTGTTTATTTTTGCTTATTGTTTTATACCAAGTCTTAAATATTTATTTTTTAGTTATGAACACTTCCAAACTTGCATTTCTTACTACAGTGTTGGAACCAAAGGTGGGTAATAACATTACATAAACCATCTAATAATAACTATTGATCCCAGCCCAAACCAATGCAGCCCAAACCAAATGAACTACCTATTTCTGTTTACAGAAAGTAGGCATAGTTGAAGCTTGCCTCACCTTTTGGGGATACTATTTCCGAGTAACGGAAAGGCCACCATGAAAGTTTGCATTGGACTGCTTGAGAGAACACTTTGGCCAGAAGATGTGCAGGCAGGTGCAGCATGGCCAGATCTAGCATCTGTATTTAAAGACCTGCATGTGTATGTCTTTCTAGTTTACACATGGGAGAGTCAGACAGTATTGGAAAAAGGGGTAGCAACAAGAAAATTAAAAAGTTGGTAAGTCAGATAAATTGTACTTTTGCTTCTGCCTACAAAACTGACCTCTCTATGTGCCCCTGAAATGAAACCCGTGTTTCTCTGGAGTAGAGAAATAAAAGTCAATTTGCCCCCTTCCTCATTCTGTTTATTGCAAACAAGGATGTAACCGTTGGTATGGGGCGGGGGGGGGGGGGAAATGAATAAAAATACAAATGGTCAAAAAGATCTTGCTGGAAGGAGGACAGGTTGTCAGTATCCTGCAATAGAGCTCAAATGGTACAGTTAGGGAAGTGAGTATTTCCCCCCAGGATTTAGTTTCATGTTTTGCTTAGAAGGAACAAGAAAAACTGGTTCTGTCTTTCAATGTATAAAGCAGCATGAGAAGTAAGATTGCCTTCAGTGCGCAACCAAACAATTGGACAGCACTGTGCACCACTATGCACATATGAAGAATTTTGTTTAAGTGGCTGGTTTGTTATAATCTGTATACACTTTAGATTCATTTTGGTAGGTCATTTATTGCCGAAGAAATGTATTTATTTGAGCTTGTATGAAAATTTCTGAAACTGTAAGGTTTGCCCTAGAAACTTCTTTCTAAAAAAAAAAGAGAGAGAGAGAGAGAGAGAGAGAGAGATATGTATTCCAAAACCTTGGTCACTTGAGATTGCGCCCAAGGAGCCAAATCTTTAGCGTTACTGTATAGCTGTGTCAACTGGCTTTCATTCTCAGCAATTACAGATTTAAAATGATTCAGGATCAAATTTGTGTTTGCTGATACGCTATTTTTGGAATATTGTAAGTAATGTTTTAGAATTATATGACCCAGGGTTTTTTTCTGGGAAAAGAGGTGGCGGAACTTTCAAGAGGGAAATGAGGAAGAAACACATATTTTCAAGCACTATTTCCAAGTATTTTCATTATCACATTTCCATACTTTTATAAAGGTTGCTTAATGAGCAGTGATGGCCTTCTTTAGCTAGTGGCTCTGGAAACAACCCAGCTGCTTTGGGTGGGGATTAAAAGCTAAAAATAGTTCGTCAGTTTACAGTGTAGCCAGTGGAGGGAAAAGGAGTCCAAGTTTATAGCGGCTGAGAAGTCTAGTGTGGTCTCCAAAAGCATTCTGGAGTTTTAGGGGACTGATATTATTTTATAGTACTGTATAGATGCTTGTCTCTGACCCTATTAAAGAATACTCCTGCAACTTTCTACTTTACTTATAGCCTGCCTTTCTCGCTCCAGGCTTCAGAAAATGGTACAGTTTTGTACAGTTATAAGGCATACCATGAATAATGCAAAAACTGGATTACAAGGATTGGAATACAATACAGGAGTAGCATTGCCAAGCCCTCTGGGGGGGGTCAACACAGGGTGGGGGTGGGGTAGGTACTTAGTGTTTGGGGCTGATTTTTAGAGAATGGACCCTCAGCGCTACTTGTTGCTTCTGTGTCATGCCAGAATTGATGATGTCATTTTCCAGCACCGCAGAAGCATGAATGCGCTTTGTGCAAGTGCTTCAGGTTTGCCTCCCCCGTTTCACAATGTCTTTCCCTCACCAGCCAGGTGAGTGGCAGGGGTTGGGGTGGCCATGAAGACAGATGGAAAGATATTTATATAGAAGTGAAAAATTAAGAACATGTATAAGCAAGTTCTATATAGATATATGATTTAATTAATGACAATATAATTTAAATGGTAGTTTATTCATTATATTTTTATATGATTTTGATCAGGTGTTTAGGTTTTATGTATGATCTAGATGATTATTGATGAATGTAGAAGTGGATGATTGTAGAGGTATGATTTAGATGATTGTATGGCTGTAGCTTATGTCTTATGTGTTTGAATTTATTAACTGAAATAAATTTTAAAAACATTTTTTTTAAAAAATACAATCATTTATCTGATTCCTTTTTAAAAAAATGGTCAGACTATCTGATCTAAACTGGATTGGATTCAAAACCACATGTCCACGTCTATGACTGACTGTAAACAGCTAATAGATCAACAGTACTAAATATTCTGAGTATCTGGAGAGGTTTTTATATGGGTAAAGGTTTTTATCTTGGCAGTTTGACCTTATGTTTGGGTCACCTAAAAAAAAATGCCAAGCCAGAACTAATTCCAATATTGCTGAAGGAAGACTGGCCAATATTCTAAACTCTTTAAACTTGCTTTGTTTTTATAAAACATTTTAAGTTGTCATGTATATTTTTTATTTAGATGTGGTTTGGGGGCAGGTTATAAATGCTGATGTAATTATTGTGGTCAAATAAAACAGAACCCCTCAATCCCATCACTGTGTTTGCCTCCCCTAGTTGGAATGAGAGTCAGACACAAAGGCTTGGGTAAAATGGGCCACTTTATTAAATGAAGCAGCAAAACCATAATTACAGCAAGGAGCCTAACTAGCGGTATAGGTCAGGCCCTGGGGTCATTCATTGGACCCCTCCCTGACCTGTCTGGGCGAGTGCCTGCTGCCCCGGGTGCAAGCCATCCCTCAAATGGCTGGGACCCGTCCTGGCCAGGCAGAGTGGTTCACCCCTGAAAAGCTTCCCCACCCGGCCAAACGGCAGCGGGGGGAGACCGGCTTATCCAGGGGCTCCCCACCCAGGGCGTCTAACCTTGCAGCTGGGCCTTGTGGCAGCCTGCTGCTCCTTAAAGACCCCAGTTCCCCACCAGTGGGGAGGTGCCAAGGGTGCTCACCGGCCCGCCACAGATATATCCCTAGCTAACTCCTGCACCCATGGCAGAAAATAAGGTCCACTCCTTGTATTAAACCTATACCTCTTACCCAGTGCGAGGTAGGCGAAAAACTCACAACCCAAGGCCAATCAGGGCAAGGAGACAAAAATTCCTACCTGGCCCCATCAATGGCGACCGGCTGGTCCCGCACTAAAGTAGGGTGAGGAGGGTGGGCCGAGCACGAGGCTAGACTGAGCTTGGAGGACGGAGCGGCAGCATACTGCCCCATAGCTCCGCCCCCTGAAGCTAAGCCCCAAAAGCAGGGCTGGACTTTTCTGCCTCCATCCAGCCAGGGAGGCAAATGGCTGCCACCAACCTAAGGGACTAAGCCCCTGGCTGGAATGGCAGTATTGCCCCCCCCCCCCAGTTGGAATGAGAGTCAGACACAAAGGCTTGGGTAAAATGGGCCACTTTATTAAATGAAACAGCAAAACCATAATTATGGCAAGGGGCCTAACTAGTGGTACAGGTCAGGCCCTGGGGTCATTCATTGGACCCCGCCCTGACCTGTCTGGGTGAGCACCTGCTGCCCCGGTTGCGAGCCATCCCTCAAATGGCTGGGACCCATCCTGGCCAGGCGGAGTGGTTCACCCCTGAAAAGCTCCCCCACCTGGCCAAACGGCAGCGGGGGGAGACCGACTTATCCAGGGGTTCCCTACCCAGGGCATCTAACCTCACAGCTGGGCCGTGCGGCAGCCTGCTGCTCCTGAAAGACCCCAGTTCCCCACCAATGGGGAGGTGCTGAGGGTGCTCACCGGCCCGCCACAGATATATCCCTAGCTAACTCCTGCCACCGCAGAGGCCAAGCCTCTGCTTAGGCCTCAGCGCCCCACAAATGGCTTAAAGCCAACCTGAGCCCCTGCCGTAGGTCATCAAGAAAAATGCTGTTACCTCTGTAAGAGACGTGCACACCATCCCCTCTGTAGAGGGCGACAGACTCGGCCCGTATCTGCGGATGGGGCAAATAAATCCCCAACCCACCCGTCATTATTTTAAATAGGGCTCTGTTGGCCATCCGCCGAGCCCTTTCAATAGCTCTGCATTCCAATGCCTCCCGCCATACACGGTGCGGAAGCATAGCTGACCAGAAAATCAGAACGCCGGGCCATCTCTTCCTGATTTCAAGGAAGTCGTCCCGTGCCTGCCAAGAAAGGGCTACATCCTTCATCAGCCCGAGGTCATTGCCCCCTAAGTGTACTACCAAAATATGAGGAGGAGGGGCAGACCTCCCCTCAAACAAGAGTGGCAGCAGCCCCACCCAACATAGGCCTCTTCTGCCCTGCCACTCGATGGTAGCCCACCAGCTGAGTCCAAGCTGGGACCCGATCCAGGACCTTCCCGCTTGGTGTGCAGCCCAGAAGATCATACTGTGGCCACAGATGAGGATCTGTACCCTCTCCTGATGAACCACAGTGCCTGCAAAAAAAAAAAAAACAAATCAAGAGGATTGACCACGCCCAAGCGGCCTAATGTACGACGCATAAGCCCTTGAACGCCAACATCCTACCCTCTGAATGTCAGGCCCAGAGAAACCCATGGCAGCTGCAGTGGACGCGGCCCCAATACGGAAAGAATGGGTCCCAAATTTTACCCCATCCAGTCCTAACTTCCGAAGGGCCCTACCCATGACTGCCCCAAACTGGAATTTAGTCAACGGGGCGCCACCACTGTGGCAAAAAAGAACCCCGGGTTGATCTCCACGGTCAAGGCTGCCGCCGGGCACAACTCGGCGATGGAACAGCAGCCCAGGACCAGATCCACCCCTTTTCGAAGTTGGTCCGTCTTGGACCTTCTAATCCTAATAATACGTTGATCCCCTACAAATTTCACGTCCCCGGCACTTAGAGCACGGCCAGAGCTGTCCCTAAAGGACTGCGGGACCAGCTCACTTACTCTAAGAGCGCCAAAGAAAGCAACCAGAGACGCGGCGTGAAACAACATCTCCTCAAACGGTGAGCTGCAGACACCCGACCACGCCGCCTGCAAACCCCGGAGGATGCCTGGAGAGATGGGCTGCCTATCATCCTTCGGGGCGGTCGATTCCCGAGACCACCCTTCCAGCATTTTCCGGATACGGAAATCACTCGTGGTGTCTGCAAACCCCCGGGCTAAGCCCCAAAAGCAGGGCTGGACTTTTCTGCCTCCATCCAGCCAGGGAGGCAAATGGCTGCCACCAACCTAAGGGGCTAAGCCCCTGGCTGGAATGGCAGTATTGTTATCCCCAAACCAGCAATGACTGAATAAGCCCTTTAATAATGTCAGACTTGCCAACTGTTTTTAAAAAACTTAGTGGTAGTAGCTAATAATTGTAATGACTTTTTCATATCCTAGCATAATCTATAGAAACTTCTGCTTTGTACAGCAGATGTGCTGCTGGGTGTTTTGTTTTATGAAGTTATTGCAGCCATTACTGCTTACGCACTGGGGCAGCATTTACATGTCAGGAATGCAAGGAATTCTGTGTATATTTTTATATAATAACTGTTTGCAAGCACAGGCAGAGTACACACATGTTTCTCTTCTGCAAAGAAATAGGGATTGCATTGGCAGTTCAGATCAAGTGCTTCTGCAACAGTGTTTAGCCAGCACATTTAACTTTTCAAAATATTATTTGCATACAGAATGGGCCTTTCCTGTTTGATTTAGATATGTGGATTGGCACATACAAAAGGAAGCAGATGCATTGTAAAAAAGATCAGTTGTGGGCTTTGGACACAAACCAAACCCAGATCTTCTGTTTCATGTGATCTTGGCATTATACATTATACAGTATTATAATGTTTCTGTTTTAAGTCTCACTAGATTTCTGTTTGAATGTGCATATTATATTACAATGTTATGTTCCAGTGCAATTGACATGAAAGAAATATGATAGACCCTTTCAACTTATGATGATGGTGTAGCTGGTGTTTTTTATACTCTGTAATAAAGTTGACAGGACAGCCTTTTGGTACTTAATTAGCCTTTTCCCCTCAGATATTTATTTATATCATTTCTGTGCTGCCTTTCAACAACAAATTCCCAAGGCAGTAAATATGTCTTTTACAAGAATATATATATATATTCTTGTAAAAAAGAAATGAAAGTGCATTATCTTGTCCATGTTATTCAGAATATATTGATGATAAATCCTGCACTTAAAAACTTACGTATATGTTAAGGTGTGTTTTCATGTTAATCATAAACTGGGGGCAGTAGAGCTGTGTGAGTGACCCACCAGCATGTCGATAGGTTTCATTTGAAGAGAATTTGTTTATTCCCCCACATTGCCAGTTTGTTGCATAAAATGAGATTATTTCTGGGACAGGCCTGAGTCTCTGAGCCAAACTTCTTGGTACATATATTGGTGACACATGGCAATAGTTATCATTTGGGTCATCCGAGTTGATGCTCGAGGTATTGAGATCTATTACTGTTATATGTTTATTTGGTCTCTTTAGAAAACAGTGAGAGGCACATTCATTTTGAATCCAGTGTTTCTGACTTCTATAAAGTTGTCTTTTGCAAAGTTATGTTATCACTCAACATAGGGAAATATGGAATTTTGTATTTTGTATGAAGATTTTTTTACCTTGCTGTAAAGATTTTAAACATTCTTGAAAACTTTTGATTAATGAATGGACTATTGAAGTGTTGAGTTAGAAGACAATATATGAACCAGGAATACTTTTCTCCCCTCTGTCTTGGACTTTTAAGGTCAAGTTCCTCTTATAAATTGAGCTGCAAATAAAAGATGTATTTCTGTAAGAAATGAAAGATAAATTGATATAATTAATGAGAGACTGGTCTAAGAGCTTCTGGTATAAATGAATTCCCACAGAAGAGCTGGAGCTTCCTGAAGTGAAAAATTAACAAGTGTGTGCTCTTTGCATTTTAATGTTTCATAGTATGATACAAACGTTAGCCAAAGTGAAAGGCAAATGTAGTAATGAAAATGCCCATTACTTGGTTTTTTAATCTGTCTGTAAGACAATGAAATAACAGACATGCAGAATCTGGTAAAGGAAATGATACAAACTATATGTTTTGGGGACACGTATTCTTGTTTTGAGGAGAACCTCATCCTCTCAACCTTTTTCTGTGCAGGGGGATAAACAATTTGCAAAGTTGTTGGAATACTTCAGATTTTATGCCTGAGATTTAAATATCTATCCTGCTTCAAAATCTGATTTAACCCCGCCCCCTAAAACCTTGGTTGTAATTCACTAACACCTGAGCAGTAAGTAAGTGACCCATGGGCAGAGTTTTTTGTTATTCACCCCTGTTAATGGATCAGTTAGCATTTCATCTAGAAAGTTATAAAATGCTGAATATATGCAGTTGATTTGAAGAGACTAAATACTTCATATATTTTGCCTCTTGTATGTGTGATTTGTTCTCTGTCCCTTATTTTGAAGTTATGCGTACCACTTATATCTGGGTAAAAAATGGATGAGACAAATATCAAGCAATGTGGCCAATGCATAGGTCAATAACTATGGAGAATGGTAAATGGTACAAGGCAGCAGACACTGCAGGTTCTAATGATGCTTGCCTTAGCCAATCCTTTTAGGGCTGTTTTCTGCTGACCTTCCTCCATGTGCAGAACGAGTTCAGGTGCTCAAAGCCTTCAAGAAGCTCAGGGTAAAGAGTATACCACCATGAGGTCTCTGCATAATGCCCAGTCTGCTTACAAACCTGGGAACAAATTAGAACTTCTTTAACAGAAGATCAATCAACAGTTTCTACTGGTCTTCCAAGGAGTGTATATTTGATCATAATACTTACTTCTCACAACTGTATGAGGTATATTGGGCTCAGAAATGAGAAATTTCTTGAGGCCTCCTAGCAAGCTTCATAACTGACTTTGGGTTCTGAACGTACCTATTACAGTATCTGCTGCCCATCTCTTCTTGCCTATTTTCCTAATAGTCTCCTTTAGAGAGCTGATACAACTGACCAGCTTACTGCGGGGTAGGATTTTTACCACATAGTTGCTTGGTTGTAATTTTTTTTCCGGCCCACGTTCTTATGCATGTGTTGAGAGTCCTGTAATGGTCACCTGGATTAATAACCCATGGCTGGAGATATTAAATGCTGAAAATGTGTATCAGTGCAATCCTAAGAACACTTTCCTGGGAGTAAGCTCCCTTGAACATACCTGATTAGGATTCTGAGTTTAGGACTGTTCTCTTTGTTTTAGTGTGAGGCAGACTGGACCAACATGCTCCACCCTGCCCCAATTTCTGTATGTAGGGAGGGGTCTGAACTGGCAGTTACTGTGCAGGAGGGAGACCTTGGGACTGTGGTGCTGTAATGAAAATGTTAACTTGATGTGAGCTGTCTCAGCCAATAAGTGGATCCCTTTCTTCCTCTTTTGCCATTTTAAAAAATGGCTGGATCGGGCCCAGTGCTAGATATTACTAGAAGGAATGAAATGCCCTTGTATAGATCTATCCTATGATTGCGTTTGGAATTCTGTGTTTTATATAGTTGAGGTATTCAGTGTTAGGATATGTTTGGTTTGTTTAATTAATGCATTTTAAATTACCTTATTTTAAGCAGAAAGGTGTCTGTACTGCCCTTATAATGAAATACATGAGTGTTTTAAAACTAGCTACCATTGTTTGCACTGTAACACTTTAGTGCACATTTAAGCACAGAGAGCATCTAAGTTTTAGTGTGCCACAAGTATCAGGCATGAAGAAAATGTCACACCATGCCTCCATAAAGTGTTATATACACATTAAAACATACTGTTAAAAATGTGATTTTTTTCCTTTCTGACATTTCAAGACCTTAGCGAACCATGGTAAGGAATGCTGGAACTTGACTCCACCATTTGCTTTCGTTAAGCACGCAGTACTTCTGAGTTCGCCCTTAAATGACACAGATGACAGTAAAAATTGACTATAGAACAAGCCTATTAAATCATACGCTGGCTAGTTTTGTTTGAGGTCCCATTATGTTGTTGGCACAGATCAAAGATTTTGTTTTCCCAAAATAAAGTGGTTAGATTGGCAAGATTTAAGTCATCTGCACACTAGATTAACTTGTCCAGGGATGATGGGAATATTTGCTGATGTGCTGTAAAAGCTATGGACTAGAACAGATTATTCTGTATGCAGTAATGAGAAAAACTACCAGATTTGGTACTCTTTCATTATATAAAGGAATTTTGGCTGTAAAGACTTATGAGGAAGATAATTTAGAGTACTGGTACTCACTCTGCAGCACATGGAGAGCCACATTTGCTATTACCTGCATCCCAGACAGCTACATGACTACTGTATGCTCTATGCCCTGCCAAACACATGCCTACAATAATATAAGATCTAACTATTAATATTGCTTGTTGGCCAGCATTTGTGACTGAAATCAGTACTATAACTTGTTTTATATAGTACACTATTATGTGAAAGATACCAGTACCTTTAGTTTATAGCCTGAAAGCTAAATTCACAGATCAGTTGTTATTGGTGTTTAGGAAAATAATAAATAAATAAATCCTCTAAGGCTGGTAGATTGACTCTAGCTAGATACTCTGCCTTCC
This sequence comes from Eublepharis macularius, assembly GCF_028583425.1. Taxonomy (NCBI): domain Eukaryota; kingdom Metazoa; phylum Chordata; class Lepidosauria; order Squamata; family Eublepharidae; genus Eublepharis; species Eublepharis macularius. Next base: position 56,987,278 of record NC_072799.1, read on the forward strand.
TAGCTAGCATTGTTTTCATCTTATCTGGATTAAACTTTGGTTTATTCACTCTCAGCCTCAAATTAGATGGTTTTATGGACAGATTGAAGAACAATGGGAATAACATGGATCCTTGGGGCACATCATAGAACAGGTTCCAGCTAGCTGTTACTGTCTCTCCAAAGAAACTCTTTTCTTCCTATGAGCTCGAAACAAGCAAAACCAGTGTAAGGCTGTCCCTTTTACCCCAAACATTGATTGCAGTCGATCCTCCAAAATATCATGGTTGACTGTATCAACTGCTGTTGATGTCTTGCAGTAACAGCAGTGATGGATTATTGTTATCCAGCTGTCAGAGAAAGCCATCCACCAAGGCCTAAAATGCTATTTCAGTCCCAAAACCCGGTCTGAAGCCATATTGAGATGGATCAAGTGCAGATACCTCATCCGGAAATGCCTGCAGTTTAGTTCTCTAGAGGAAAGATGATGATGATCTTTTCTATAGCATTTTCAGTGTTCAAAGTGCTTCACATATTTTATTCATGGTGGTATTCCCAGCTGTCCTTTCTTATTAAAATCATATAGTTGGTGCCAGAGCATCTGGGTCTGACGTGGATTGGGGACGCTGGAAGATGCTCAGTAAGTTCAGAGTGGGTATTTATCACAAGAAGTGATTGTGACCGACACTGGTCCCCAAGGAGCTTGCCTGGCTTCAGGGGCAGCACCTTGACAGCATGAGCCTACATTCAGGCGTGGAGCTGACCCATTTCGGCCTGCTTCAGAAGCTGTTGGGAGGTGGGAGTGCTGAGGAGTGACCCATTGACCAAGTGTTCCCTGGCACTCTGACCTTAAGGCGAGGCTGGCTGGCATTTGCAGGTGTAGTGATGACCGGCAAGGGTATGCCTCTAGGTTGGAGGCATCAAGAAGAGGGTCAAGGCAGCTGGTGCATGCCACTTTGCCTAGGCGTGCCTTAAAAGCCTCTGGGAAAGGTAGCTGGGGGTGATTGGAACTGGAGTGTAAGCCACTGGGCAGGGCAGTGAGGGAACTGGTCCTGCCTTTGTATTCAATAAACAAAGTGTTTCTGACAAACTTTTGTGGTCTGTTTGTTGGAAGGGGTGGGATGGACAGGAAGCCTTTCCCCAGCTTATTACTGATGCCGACCCTGCTAGCACCCAGGGGCCTTTCAGTGCCAGTGATGATGACCCAAGCACCAGGCACAACAGTGATATTTTCTGGAAAATTTCCAGTATCTTAAATAAAGAATAATAGAAATGATTGTATTACAGTGAGTATGGTCATTCGACTTATATTTAGTAAACAAATTAAAGTATTTCCTTTCTACGTTTCTGATCACAGCTTATTCTTTTTTTTCTATAGTCACTGTTAAGCAGACATTTCTACATTGTAAATACATTGAAAAAAAGACAGAGACAGGTAAGGAGAACAGAAGACATAAAACTCAAAAGACTGTCCCGTGTTGCATACTGGCATTAAAGGTGCACAGCTTGCTGTTCTAATCTAGAACACTTGCTGTATGTGTTACTACTTTAAAACCTTTCTACTGATATGGATAAAGAAAAGTTTTAATTGTTAACATTTTTACAGGTGTTCTTCTGTGTAGTAAAAAAAAAGTTTAATCTGCGTTAAGGACCCTGAGTTTTGAATCAGAGCTGTACAGTTTGAAATACAATCTGTGCTTGCATATACATAATAAGGCAATCTGGGAAAAGCTGAAATGAAAGATCAGTAATAAAGGAGTCGCAAAAATCATATGAAGTTGAAATATCAAGTCTGCTACATAAGGTCCTTTTGACTGGCGAGGCCCGGGATTCAACCTGGGACAACGTATATTGTGGTGTAGTAGTTAGAATGTCAGACTAGGATCTGAGAGACCCAGGATCAAATCCTCACTCTGCCATGGAAACTGATCTTTGGCCAGTCACATACTTGCAGCTTAACCTACCTGACAGAGTTGTTGTGGGGATAAAAACAATGGAATGGGAAACCATGTAAGCCCAATGTGGGGCATGCATGAAAGAAATATTTTCAAAATATGAACTTTACCACTAAGCTGTCACTTCCCAAGGAAGGGACACACAATTGAGAGTAAACAGCTTAGACAAGTAAATCTATGATAATTAGAGATGGACACGAACAGAAAAAAAACACGAACATGATGTTTGTTGTTCGTTGCCATCCACGAACATGGCCCTGTTCACGAACATGTTCGTGGTTGGCTGTTCGTGGGGACCAGCAGGCGCTCCTCCAGCCATCTTCCAAGTCAAGATCCCTACTGCACCACTCCCAGAAACCTGACCTGAGCAGGTACCAGGAAAGGTACCAATAATAAATAATAGCTTGGTCCAGAGCCTGGCAGCAGCCCTGGAACTTGAAGGGGTAGATCCCTATCCCACCACACACAAAGAAAATTCAAGCTCCAATGCACTCTATCAAAATGCCAACAGCAGCTATCTCTCCCTCTCCAAAGCCAGAGATGGGAGCCCCCTTCCACCCTGGTCTTTGTTCCCTTGTAACAAATTTGGAGCTCTACACTTGAAAGGAAGACGTGCCTATCAAACTAAATTGGGCTTAGATTGGGGTTTCCAGGGCAACAGCTGTTCAGACAGAGTTCAGACAATCCCTGCCTAAGTTGCCAAGGGAATTGATTGCAAGAAATTGATGACAAGAATTGATGACAAGAAAATTGAGAGATCTGGACTCAGGGCAGTTCAACACAGACTGGGAGAAGCTGAAACAGTACTTGGAGAAGAAATGGGAGGTGGGAGGAAAACTGTGGCAGTTTGAGAACTACTGAAGTATTGAAGTAGAGGGGGGAGACTTTACCGGGGGGAGAAGAGATAAATGTGACAGACTGTCTGGCTTGACGAACAGCAAGATGGACAGCGATGAACGAGGCTTGCAATGACCACCTGTTCATTTAGAATGGGGCCTCACAAACAGCTTGTTCACGAACAGCAGATTGCTCTGTTTGTAGCTTTTTTTTTTGTTCATATTGCTGTTCGTGCCCATCTCTAATGATAATTTAGGAAAGGATCTGCAAGGGATGCAGGTGTGGCAAGAAGGAGGCAAGGAAGTTTAGTTTATTGCTACTGAAAGCTTATATTTAATCACTTAGAACATTGTTTGGATCTTAGAAATCTTTTCAAAGATAAAAATGCCAGCAGTAGGGTATGCTTTGAACAGGAATAAATGATTCACTGGCTAGGTTTGAGCAAGTTGCTATCAGTCTGGGTTCCTATAAAATAATTACCGGCACAGTAAACAAGATAACACTTGTAAATCATTTTGTATGTTAAAGAAACTATGGTAATGCTTAAGTAGAATTATGTACCAGAACAAAAACCAATTAAAAGGACAAACAGTGTTCAAAATCAGTGTGGTGATAGGATAGATAATTCATGGATCTGTTTAAAATTTAAGACCCACATATTTCACGAGATACTCTACAGTGCAACCCTAAACAGATTTGTACCCTTCTAAGCCCATTGACTTTAAGAAGGTTGTAACTCTGGTCAGAGTTGCAGTGAACTGTTGAAGATGGGAAGAAAAAATTAAAAAGAAGGAATGTATTATAGACCAATCCTTTGCCTTGTGAAAGATATTTTTGGTTACCCAGAAAAATTCTGGAACCTGAGACAGAACTGGAATGGATACTCTTTGAAGTGCAAAAAGAAAAAGTAAAAAAAGGGAGGTATAAGAACAAGAGTACATATATCTGGCTCTCTGTGTGTTTGATCCTTATGCTAAGTAGTCTGTTGCCCAAGGAGGTACTGTTGGCAAATCTGACAATGAATGCTTCTGGAAACACCTTTTCCTGGCAGATAATGTACATTTTCCATTCTTCTCTCTGTACAGACAATTACATGACATTGTGGTAATGCAATCCATTGGTTTGCTGGTGAATAATTTGCTATTTCTACTAGCACAATACATGTTTTATATTTATCTTAAGCACTTACAGGAGGCTTAGAGTGGTTAAAAAAGGAATAAAGGCAAGATAAAAAGCACAAAAAGTATAGGTGGTAATAGCTAACAGTTTGATAAATTTGTGCCTATCACACGACTGGCACTACAGCAATCCCATAGTCAGACAGCACTTTAAATTCAGAGATTGAGCAATCCAAGAACAGCTTCAACAGGAAGCTCTCTAAAACAACCAGATTTTTCAAGCTTTTCAAAGTGGGAATGGTTCTGATGGTATACATCATGGAGGCACTGAAGTTTATTGGACTTCTGGTAATAGAGGCATGGTTTAAAAAAGCAATTGTTAGGAAGACCTAAGGGCACATAGGTTTATACCAGGAGTAGTGGTCCTTATGTGGGCTCCACCCCACGTCATGAAGGGATTCAAAGGTAATAATCAACACAGTGAATTGAACCTAGAAGCAAGTTGATAGCTATTGGAGTTTTATTAATGGTATAATGTGATCATGACCCAGTAAGCCAGTTACTTTTTAAGGGCAGTCTCACAACATAGAGTGCATTACACTGATCCAACCTAGAAATTAGATATGTGTAGGCCTTAGGGTAAAAGGTAAAGATAGTCCCTTGTGCAAGCACCGAGTCATTACTGACTCATGGGGGGGGGACATCACATCATGACATTTTCTTGGCAGACTTTTTGTTATGGGGTGGTTTGTCATTGCCTTTCCCAGTCATTTACACTTTACCCCCAGGAAACTCATTGCTCATGACCTGAGTTTGATCCTGGTGGAAGCTGGGTTCAGGTAGCCGGCTCAAGGATGACTCAGCCTTCCATCCTTCCGAGTTCAGTAAAATTAACGACCACAATTGTTGATTGTTGACTATGGACATTGCAGTGGTCCTTGGAAGTCTTCTTCAAGGGGTGCTTGGTGACTGCTCCAGTAATTGCCATATATTATCTACTCTAGCCCTCCTTCTAATTCCCAAGCCTTCTCATAACTAAGCAAAGCTATTATACAACAGAGATGAACCTGCCAGTGTTGGATTGAAATTTATAATCTCAATTTTGTTTTTAAGTTGCTTGTCCTCCATCTGATACAAAATGGAATACTGACTTCCATTCATTTTTGAGAATGTCTGACTAGCAAGAAAGGAGTGACAATTTTTTAGTGTTTCAAGATTACATAGTTCATGCTGATAAGAAAGTTTGACACCCCCCCCCCCCCAATCTGTGTGCCTTTTGCTTTATCATCATCAGTTTAATTTTGGTTGTGTGCATGTGTGTTATAAATGACAATCAATCTAGATGTCTTGTGTTTACAGTTTTTCAGTGCAGAGGCTTCTGTTAATGAACGTGATCATTTACACAGTGTCACTGTAGTATTGGCATGCTAAATAATTTAGGAGGCTGTGGCAGGTAGATAGCTGTGTACTGTCTCTGTTTCTATGGTAATACATTTGCTTAATGCAAATATTAGTCATTCTGACTATGTGGATCTCTAGGCTCAGGAAATTTATTGGTGAGGATGGGGACTCAGCCTGGAGCGATTCATTTTCAGTGCTGGTGTAATGACAAGTCTGGATGTGGTGAACTGGATTTGCTTGATACTCTCAAGACAGGTAGAAGCTGCCTGGCCTGCATGCAGAGTAGCTTTTGTTCTTTGGTCAAGTATTGGTAGGTGTTGGGTGGGGTCAAGAGAGGTGACAGAGGTTGAGAGACCTGAATATGGTGAAACTTTTATTTTTGGCAACTTGTGTTTAAGCCCTTTATATCCTGTACCTGGCTCGGTATGGCGTTCAGGATTTCCCCCTCAGCCTTCCCGTTGTATAAGCAAGCTTGGAAATAATCTGGTTTCCTTAGCATAGTTGATGATGGAATAAAAGGCTTGCCAACTGTAGTCTTGGAGATTCCTGGAAATTTAGGGCAGTACCCAAGGAGAGAGGAAACTCAGCAGGTATGTAATGCGGTAAAATTTACCCTTTGAAGCTGCTGTTTCCTCCAGTGAGAATTGATTTTTGTAGTTTGAAGACTAGTTGTGATTCTGCCAGAGCTCCAGGCACAACCTGTAGGCTGGCAACCTTGTTTTCTTGGGTCAGTTTTTGTTTGTTCTGGTTATTGTCACTTTAGCACTCTTTTCTCCAGACTTGATTCTGTGAACAGCTTTTTTAAGCTTACCCACCTTACGGGTAGCTGACTTTACCCCTGAATCAGGTTTCTACACCTCCTCATCCTTGGTCTGAAGTAGAGATGGGCACGGACCGCATAACGGACCTAATTTCGTCATGAACTTACCCAGTTCGTGCTTCGTGAACACGCGGGCCGTGGGCTTGTGTTTTTCTCACGAAAGCGCCGAACATTGGGGCTTTCTGTCCGTGTGTCCGTTGGCCCAGGATTCCCGCTCAAACAATTTCCTCGGCAGCAGTGTGGAGCCACCTTCCCCGTTTGGAACACACCAATCTTAGCCCAGGAAACCTTGATTGGCAGCTCTGTCAGCCAATCAAGAGATTGTCAGAGATCACAGCCTTTCTGCATAAAAGACAAAGCGCGTGAAGAGCCGCTCCATTTTGCTGGTGCGGGGACGCGAGTTAGCTTAGCAACTGCTTGCTGTGGGGAAGGGGTTTTTTTTTGTGAGAGCGCGGCGTGTGCCTTGGGGCTTGGGGCTTCTGCTGCAAGAGAGCTTTCTCTTTTCTCCATTCCTGTTTAATTTTTTTCTCCTCGTTTCTATTCTAGAGCACTTTAAAAAAAATCCTTTTACTGCACTATTGGGTTACTCTGATTTCTTTCTGCGTTTTGAGTCCTTGGGTTCTTCTCGGACTTAATCCCCCCTCCCCCCCCAAATCTCTTCCTTTTTTCTGGGTTGCCGGTGGGTTCTATTGTGCTGTGACGCCACCCCACTCACAGACACACAGTGGGTGCAAGGCAGCTTGAGTTCTTGCCTTCATTCCCCCACTTTTTTTTGGGCTGCTGATGAGATGCAAGGGGAGGAAGACTGCTATTAGGCTCTGTGAAACACCTACTCTCTGGTGATGACCGGCAGCACGTTTTGGGGGGCTCTCTCTGCTTCACTTCTTTCAAAGCCTTTTTAGTGGGTGACTTGGGGGGACATTTCCAGCTTGGCTTTTGAGGTGCAGGGGGAGACTGCTATTGGCCTCTGTGAAACACCTACTCTCTGGTGACCGGCAGCTCGCTTTGGGGGGGGCTCTCTGCTTCACTCCTTTCAAAGCCTTTCACTCCCTAAATAGTGGGTGACTTGGGGGGATATTTCCAGCTCACTTTGGAGGGGCTCTCTGCTTCACTTCTTTCAAAGCCTTTCACTCCCTAAATAGTGGGTGACTTGGGGGGATATTTCCAGCTCACTTTGGGGGGGCTCTCTGCTTCACTCCTTTCAAAGCCTTTCACTCCCTAAATAGTGGGTGACTTGGGGGGATATTTCCAGCCTGGGTTTTGAGGTGCAGGGGGAGGACTGCTGCTGGCCTCTGTGAAACACCTACTCTCTGGTGAACGGCAGCTCGCTTTGGGGGGGCTCTCTTCTTCACTCCTTTCAAAGCCTTTCACTCCCTAAATAGTGGGTGACTTGGGGGATATTTCCAGCTCACTTTGGGGGGGCTCTCTGCTTCACTCCTTTCAAAGCCTTTCACTCCCTAAATAGTGGGTGACTTGGGGGGATATTTCCAGCCCGGCTTTTGAGGTGCAGGGGGAGGACTGCTACTGGCCTCTTTGAAACACCCACCCTAGGACCTCTGGAAGCACATTTGGGGGGCTCTCTCTGATTCACTTCTTTCAAAGCCTTTTCACTCCCTAAATAGTGGGTGACTTGGGGGGATATTTCCAGCCTGGCTTTTGAGGTGCAGGGGGAGGACTGCTGCTGGCCTCTGTGAAACACCCACCCTAGGACCACTGGCAGCACATTTGGGGGGGCTCTCTCTGCTTCACTTCTTTCAAAGCCTTTTTCACTCCCTAAATAGTGGGTGACTTGGTGGGATATTTCCAGCCTGGCTTTTGAGGTGCAGGGGGAAGACTGCTGCTGGCCTCTGTGAAACACCCACCCTAGGACCACTGGCAGCACGTTTGGGGGGGGGCTCTCTCCGCCTCACTCCTTTCAAAGCCTTTCACACTCCCTAAATAGTGGGTGACTTGGGGGGGGGCAATTCCAGCTTGGCTTATGAGGTGCAGGGGGAAGACTGCTGCTTGCCTCTGTGAAACATCCACCCTAGGACCACTGGCAGCACGTTTCGGGGGGCTCTCTGTCTGCTTCACTCCTTTCAAAGCTGTTTTCACATCCTAAATAGCGGGTGACTTGGGGGGGCATTTCCAGCCACGTCCTGTCCCTGTTATCCTCCTCCTGATGACACGTCCTGTCCCTGGTATCCTCCTCATGATGGCAAGCCCTGTCCCTGGCATCCTCCTCCTGATGACACGTCCTGTCCTTGGTATCCTTCTGATGACATGTCCTGTCCCAGGTATCCTCCTGATGACAAGCCCTGTCCCTGGCGTCCTCCTCCTGATGACAAGTTCTATCCCTGGTATCCTCCTCCTGATGACACATCCTGTCCCTGGTGTCCTCCTTATGACGACAAGTTCTATCCCCTGGTATCCTCCTCCTGACGACAAGCCCTGTCCCTGGTATCCTCCTCCTGACGACAAGCCCTGTCCCTGGTTTCCTCCTCCTGACGACACGCCCTGTCCCTGGTATCCTCCTCGTGATGACAAGCCCTGTCCCTGGCACCTTCTAAGTACCTCCTCTTATTCTTTATAAACTCTACTACTTCCATTAGAATTTGTATACTTACAAAACAGTCTAAGGCACATGGTGAGCTTCCTTGATTGACTGCATCATGTTTGGTGAAGTGGGTTTCGTCAGCAACCGACGGTCCTGCTCCTGCGAGCGCAAGGGCCCCTCTGAGGGTCAATCCCCAAAAGTCCGGTGACAAGGACAGTGGCCCAGGTCAGCTTGCTTGATAGCAAGCAAGCTGACACACCACGTCACTGAGGTGGGACTCATCCCCTGCCCAAAAAGGCTCCCTCTGAACAGGGTAGCATGAGCTTCCTTCCCTCAAGGTGTGGGAGACATCCTTTCCCTCCCTCCCGTGCCTTCCATTCCAGCAAGCGGCCTTTGAATTGCTGCATGATCTCCTGTTGCGGAGTTGGCTTTCACTCAAGTCCATCCATTCATTGCCCATCATGGAGAGTTGGTCTCCCCGCCCCTGGGGAGGGCATCTCTTGTTGATGCAGCCCCATCAACAGGTGGGTTTTGTGGGCAGCCACCTCTGCTGGACAGGAGCACAAGTCTTTCTCCTTCCCCCAAGGGCGGGTAAGGGTCAGTGAGAATAGGGGAGGGGAAGTTGTTGTTTGTCTCTTTGGAAAAGTGATAATCGAAAAGCCTTACATGAGAACGTTTGGTGGGAAAAGTCGACTGAAGTGAAAATGTGTGGGGAAAACAAGGCCTTTTCTGACCCGAACCGGTTTGCGAACCGGTTTGCGAACCGGGCCTGGTCTGTTAAAAGTTCGTGGACCGTGGTCCGTGGAAGCCCACAAACCCCGAACCGGCGGTCTGTAGGGAAATGCCGGTCCGTGCCCATCTCTAGTCTGAAGTAATCCAAAAGTGGACCCAAGAACTATTGATAAGCTCTGCATATAATGGCAAACCCTGAATTGAGTATTAAGCTTAACAGGTGATCTAGGATTAGTCATTGTCTTGCATAATAAAGGAGGAGGGAGACATGTACGGCCACATATCCCTCCTTGAGAACACTGGAGTAAACGTAGAATAACAGCACAATAAATAAATAAATAAATCCAGGCATGTTATATTGGAAAAAGAACAGGACCACAATGACCTGGTGGTAAGGTATAGTACGTATCTGATTATATTCTGTATAATTTATGTCTCTAGTATGGGATACACACTGACTTTTTTCTTGTGCTTTCTTGGCGCATATTTTAAGAAAAAATTTTCCCCATCATAATTGCACTATTTACTCTCAAAGGCACATAATTTCAAAGCAATCATTGCACAAATAGATGTGATTCTAATATACTGTTCTCTTGATATAGTTTAATATTATCCTTGGGAATTAAACTTTTCAAGCATTATAAATTGTGCTTATAATAAAGGTTACTGTGATTGAATTTAACATTAACACGAAGATGTTTGCATTCTATGCTTAACATTAAGAGGAGGTATGCACACAGATTTAACCAGCATAATGAATTGTAAGTTTGACTCATTAGTTCTTAACAGAGTCACGCATTCCAGATAATGGCCTTGTCATCTGTTGCTACTGCCTACCAATAACGTAAGCAAAATATTGCTCTAACACAAGTCATTATTTACAGCAAGCCTTGTCTAGTCTTCTGGGCCAGTTAATGTTGGAATTATGTTCCAATATTTATAGATAGTTTACATTTAGGAATTGTAAAAGATGACATCAGTAAAAATGCAAACCCTGTAATTGCAACGGACATTAATTTCGATTAGAACGATGTGTGTTGTGTCTTCAGTTAATAATAATAATAATAATAATAATAATAATAATAATAATGTATATACTGCCCTTCAGGACAACTTAACGCCTACTCAGAGCAGTTTAGGAAGTATGTTATTATCCCCACAACAATCACCCTGTGAGGTGGGTGGGGCTGAGAGAGCTCTGGAAGAGCTGTGACTGACCCAAGGTCACCCAGCTGGCTTCAAGTGGAGGAGTGGAGAATCAAACCCGGTTCTCCAGATTAGAGTCCCATGCTCTTAACCACTACTCCAAATTGCACCAGTATTTATAAAAAAAAAATACCTTTGCATCTTATGGAGTGTTGAGCTTTTATACATTTCACTATCGGAAGAAGTACAAAAAAAAAAATTCAAGCTACTTGTAGGTTGTTCTGTATCTGCAAACTAGAAAAGCAGCTGCTGTTACTATGGTTGTTGTGTTCAAGGCACCCAAAATTAGAGATGTTGGTAATACGGGTTCCCACATAAAAATATTTAATCTAGTATGTGTAGTGGCCCCTATGAATCTCAGAGGTGTGAATATTATGATAAATATTTTTCTGTGCTTGTTTTTCTACTATACAATGCAGCCACTGTGGTGCAAGATGGCAGCATCTTACTCCTGCCTGGGCAGATGTGCTGTCTTTCTCCAATGCAACATTTTGTACAGATGGTAAATCAAAACAACAGGCTTTTATGGTTTGCAGCAGAGGGAAAATAGAGCACTCAGTCAACATGTTTATAGTTCCTCACATCAGTTATCAGTTAGAAAATGTGATGCAGTTTTCCTGAGTTGTTGATTACTGAGTTTTTACTCACAAAGTAATTGTGAGCAACTAATAGCAGGATAAGATAACTCTGGGGTAGACTTAGAAGGTGGGGGGGGGGGAGTTTCCTCTGAAATGATTGCTTTCAGCAGGCTAAAACCCCCTTCATTATTCCATGTGATTGAGTGTATGTGGCATGTGGCTGGAAGGAACATAGAATCCCACTATACGATGAAATTTATTTTCAAGGAAATCTTGGGAGGGGAAAGAATGAATACTTGCATATGTGAAACATAGCTGAGGGAAATAGATTGTAGGTATTTGTATTGTTCCAAAGAAAATTTGTCCAATTTTTTTTTTAAAAAAATGAATTTGTATAACAGCTTTTATCAGGACTGACAAAATATCACAAAATAGGGAGAAAAATATCTCTTTACGCTTTGCGTTTCTGCCCGCAGCCAATATATTTTTGCATTATTTTTGCTTTTTTCTTACACAACTCACTTTTGTATTTAACGCTTTGGCCATCAATCATTGGGGCAGCCCTGACCCAACCTGAAGTGATTCACGCCAAATTGAGAGCAGATTGGCCAGAACATGAAGGGATTCGGTTTTTCAGTGCACAGATGCATATATATATAAAGCTGGTATTAGAGGAGGCAGAGGATGGTAGAAAAGTAGTCTGTTGGGACAGGGAAGAGCCAGCAAATTCTTGTCCCCCTGTCCGGCAGACTGCCTAATGGAAGCAGGAGCACAACGATAGGAAAATCTCAAGAGACCTGGAGGTAGTCATCCTAGCATCTGTGCTGAGGCAGATGTGACACAACAGGTTCTGTCCTCAGATCCCTTAAAGGGGCAGAGCAAAAAAGATATGAACATCCAGTGACGTGATAAGCACGCGTCGCGTGTTGGTGAGCGGAGTTTGGAACTCAGGGTTGGAACTGTGCCCTTGGAAGCCAGCCAGTGCCCCTACAGTGACATTTGTTGGCATGGAAACTGTAATGATAGCTGGCTTTCCTTTCTTCGCTGGACACCTGGCTCTCTTTTCCGCATTGGATAAAAAGAACTTATGTCATAGGCTAATTTTTCTTAATTTGTGATTCTGGAATCAAAATTTTCTGGAGTAAATACTCAAGATTTCTTTCAGTATTTAGCACGTGGCATCCTCCTTGAAACTGTTCTACCTCAGCACTGGAGAATTAGAAAAAAGAGTTGTCTGAGAATAGCAACATCTATGGCATAGATGGATTAAATTCTCCTCAACAATCGTGGCTTAATAGTGGCTTTCTTTAAAAGTGGTATATTTCCTTCTGGTACTTCCTGTAAAGAAAAGATGAATGTTTCAGGAAATCTCCCTGTCAATGGGTAGCTCCTTTATGAGTGAAGTACGGGATGAATCCAATTCCTTTCTTTAAAGTTTATGTCATGCTACACTGACATCTTTAAACTTAATACTATGTAGTATAGTATAACACAGAACTGTCCTGGTGTGTTACTGTTATAGCAACATTTTAAGAAGTTATTTCCTCACGCACCTCTTTTCCCCCTAGCCTGTTGCTGCACACAATTGTGTTTATCATTATGGCACACTGATAGCTTGGGTTGTAGAAAAAAACCCCTAAATGTCTACTCATTGTGTTGGGAAAACAGACTAGCCAGACCACTTTATTGATACAAACAGCTGTTTGAAGATACCATATGAACAACTGGACAAGTCCCAAAGGCTTAAGATCACTGATTTAAAAAACAGAAAACAGTTCTATAGTAATGTTAGGTTGTTTAGACTTCATAAGACATCTTCCACATATGGGATTTGCCCAGTCCCTTAAACCATGCAAAGAACAACGTGAGCGTCTACCATATGTGTACCTTCTGACCATTCAAACTGTGGACATTTCCACATAAGTAAGTGGCAGAATTAGCGAGACGGCCTCAAAGTGAGACCTTTAGAATGCCCGCAGCTCTTTCCTTTATTCCCCCTCCCATTGATTTAGATACAGCAGCTTCTGTATCAGACTGTGAGAGACAAAACTGATTTTAATCCAGTGGTCTTGGACCTTTAGTGATACACATTTATCCAAAGATTTAAATTCTAGTCCATACAAGGCATGGGATCCTTTAACTTCTACACCTGCAAGAATAGACAGCCAAATGATTTCCTGTTTACGAAGCTTCCTACCTAGTTACTACAGGTCTCCAGGCAATTTGACTGTAAAGTACTGCAATTATTTCCTCTACTTTCAATTTATAAATGGCAGTCAGACTTCTTAAATTGTTTGCATCCCTCAGGATGAGGGGAAAGTGTTGCTAGTGGAGACAGAGTTCTAGTTTTGAATGCACTTTTCTATTTCATGCTGTCCGTCCTTCAGTATCTTCTGTTATATAGGGAATCTGCATACTACTACAACAAATTGAAAGCATATATAATAATGATGCTTATATAAATATATAAGAGGGGTTTACCTGTATCATACAATGGACAATATCTTGTGGCTTAGTTTCATTACATGAGCAAATTCTCAAGTGTAGTTAGTCACCATGATGAACAGATTGGTGACTGCAGATCAGTGGCTGTTACCTGGCTGCACGGTACAAGATTTTTCCTGACGTTTACCATAGCAGCGGTTCCTGTGGCACAAGCTGTAAGGTGCTGGGGCCTGATGGATAAAATGCCAAGTTTGAATTTCGCTCCATGCCTGAAATGTGTCCAAACTAGGGAACTAGTTTTGGCACTGTCACTCCCCTCTTCTCTCATTCATGTACAGTCTCTGTTGTTTGGAAGGCCTGGAGTGTTCTGTATAATATATTGTTTGACATCGTCTCTTGAACATGACAGAAAACTGTTGTGAGGAAGCAATCCAGGCGTAGTTTAGGGGAGAGATTGTTGCAAGCATAGTGAAATTCTAGAAGGGGTAGCTTTTGCCAGTTTCATATGGCAACTTCCAATATCTCCTTTAATAGTTTTGATGCATGAGTGTGTTTGTTTCCCACTACAGCACTGTATTTGCAACTTCCTTTTATAACAGAACAAAACCACAAATAGCTTACACCTGCAATTGCTTGTTTCATCCTCCTAGGGGCTGCTATTTACTTACAAGATCTGTGTGACTCATGACTTAGTCTTGAATGTGTTTGTCTGGGAAGGTATTTCAAGGATGATTCCCCCTCCCCGCTTCATTTCTATCATTCATTGTAAAGTAGATGTTGTGGATTGTACTTGTTCATGCCCTCCCCCCCCACCTCAGCAAACGTCTTTTGTTGGGCTGCCATTAACAATTCAATCAGCAATATATTTATTCTGGATTGCTGAGCAGAAATCCCGATGGCTGCATTCAGATTTCAAACTTAACCCCAGTTACTCAAAATGTGCACTCAAGTCAGCTTGTGGCTGGGACTGCAGGTGTCTATTGCTGTGCCCCACCTCCTAGAGTGTAGTGAAAAAATCCCAGTTAGAAAATAATTCCATCTCTCCATCATGTACAAATTCATGTGTGCAGGTAAAGTGGAGTTGGTGTGAAAAGCCTGCTAGTGCAGGGCAAACAAACTCTGGTTAACCTTGTGTCTACAGACATATATCACAAGTAGATGAGTTTCCTTCATCATGTTCTGCATGAGTAAGAAAAAGGAAGGTGTGCATGTGGCCCTGAAAACAAACTGGATGCTTAGCTAAATTTGCCATCTGAATATAGCCCATGCATTCCAATTCATTGGAAAGTCTGTCCCATAGCTTTAATGAATGGCTGTCTAGTACAGATGAACAAAGCCATTGCTCTGTGCTGTGAAGATAACCTTTACACTGCTATAGTCACCTGTATTTTGCCATTTTGGGGTCATTCTGTGAACCTTTTGAGGCTTTTATTAATTGGCATGCTGTTCAGTTGCTACAATATTTTATTGCTAGTGTTTGATTTACGCATAAGAAATAGCCACTCTCAGACTGAAACATTCAAAATTCATGAGTCACATTCTAAAAGAAATCTGTTTCCAAAGCTGATATACATTTTCCCACTTTACTTTGTTTTTTGCTCTGGGTCACCAAGGGGGAATCTCTCAACAAGTCTTATTCAATATAAGGATAATTGCATGCTTAGCGATTCTAGTCTTAAATAATCCTTAAAGGTACAGTAATGTTGTGGGGTCCTTCCTGGAGACAGTCTGGGAGGCACACGTGCACACACAAGCGCGCACACTTTTGCCAAGCAGGTCAGGTTGGTGTATGTAGCTTTCTCTTCCTCCATTTTATCTTCTCAGCAGCTCTGTGTAGTGTAAATTAGTGGATTACGGCCACTATGGTAGAGCACTCCAGTTCAGTCTTAGTTCAGCTAACTACACATTACTGGTCCCAAAGATGTGCTGCTCTACACAGGCATTCTTTCCTACTGGTTCAAGGTGCTAGTGATAGGCTCCATCCCCCCCCCCCCAAAAAATGCCTTGGCCAGTTCTGGTCCCGGAGAGGCCTGGACTGACCCACTTCCTCTCCACTATACAACTTTTATCCTTTAATGCCTGTGTAACTCCTCCCTGGCTCCTGATTTTTTCATTCTTTTGGAAATTCCCTCCTGCTTTACTCTTTTTTACTGTCTGCTGTTACCCTGTGGGCTTCTGGGAAAGGGGAGACTTTTCACTATGGGGTGGCTTAGACAGGGCTCTTCACTGGGCCTTGAAAGTGCAGTTCCCTTAAAATATAAATTAACGTTGGAGCTAGGGTTGCCAGCTCCTTGTTGGGAAATTCCTTGAGATTTGGCAGGTGGAGCCTGGAGAAGGCAGGGGAATATAATGCCATGGAGAGAAGAGGGACCTCAGGGGAGTATAATGCCATGGAGTCCACTCTCCAAGGCAACCATTTTCTCCTGGGGGGCTAGTCTCTGTTGCCTGGAGATCAGTTGCAATTCTGGGAGATCTCCAGCCACCACCTGGATGTTGGCAACCCTAGTTGGAGCTTATGTGGCATTTTCAGAACTGCATCAAACTTTTCTGCTGTCTCCTTATTGTCCTGTTGGGGAAGACGGGGGCATCCATTCCTTCATATTGGAAACTGCTATCTGGGCCCAGTAGGGTCGCCAGCCTCTAGGTGGTGGCCGGAGAACTCCTGGAATTACAGCCGATCTCCAGGTGACAGAGATCAGTTCCTCTGGAGAAAATGGTTGCTTTGGAAGACGGACTCTATGGCATTATACCCTGCTGAGGCCTCTCCCCAAATCCTGCCCTCTCCAGGCTCCACCCCCCAAATCTCCAGGAATTTGCCAGCCTGGACCTAGCCCAGTAGAAGCAGGTAGCCATTGTAGAAAGGGAGAAGAAGGACCAAGACCTTCAAGGACATTCATAAGTTTTTCTTGATTTTATTTTAGGTGATCCATTAGAATGTTTTCCTCAATCAGAAGGTTCTCTAGTAATCTGTGCATTTTAAAGTGTGTCTTAAACCTGCTAATTTAACAAGTAACCCACAAGTAGGGTCTATGAAACTGTATACATACTACATGTTGAAGGAAGGAGAGGCACTGGGCAGCTGCTTCTGCAGAGGAGTCTCCAGACTTGCAAGAGCTCATAGTCATAGGTCTGCCTTGTTTATATTTCAGGACAGTTGGCATAAGAACAACACTTCAGAAGCACTTCTGTTTTTACAGCGAATGTATTTATGTGCTTGGACATCTCAGAATTGCTTGCTTGTTTAAGCTGCTGTGATTTTTAAAATTTTGTAGTCATCACACATTGGGGACTATGCATGTGCGCAGGCCTCTTCCGACTTAAAAGCTACTTTAAAGCTCCGTTGGGGGAGCGGTTGCTCCTCCTAAGCCACATAGCAGCAACTGCTTTTCTTGCCTAAACAGTCATGTGACCCACCGGAGGAGCGATCCCCTCCCTTAGTTCTCTCTGAGCCGCTGCAAGGAGAGGAGCTTAGCTCTTGTCCTCCATACTTTCTCCTCAGCGTTTAATAGTTTTTCTGACTTCAGACTTGGCAATGCATACTAGTCTCAAGTATCTGTAGGGCTGCAATTTGGTCTTTTTCAGATACAGTTGTGAAGCCTGATGCAGCTGATGTAAACACATCTCAGGATGCAGCAGTCCTGCAGTCTCTGTTTAAATGATAAAGTGTAAAGAGTCATTATTACTAGGATGAGGGTATTGCACTTTTACTACTTATACTGTTATACATGTATATAGTTGTATGTAGAAAGGTGTGTGTGTGTGTGTGTGTGTGTGTGTATTTGATAACAACTTTTGAGATTCTTTCATCTGTTAAAGACTTGTTCTCCCCTGTTTTAAGAGGTTTATGTTGTTGTTAATAAAACTGAGTTGGAGAGAATCAGTCTGCCTCCTTATTGTGTATATAGCTTGGTAATCTTCCGGTGTAGGACTGCACAGAAGAACAACAATGAAAACAGGGTTGTACGTATCTGTAACTATGAGTTCTTCTGTGCAGAAGCTCCCCTGCTGTGAACTCTCTGGTGGTAGCCAGTTGTAGCTTGCGGCAGCTCAGGAGAACTGAGGGAGAGGTCCCTCCACCGACAGGTCCCTCCTCTGACAGGACTTATGAATGTCCTTGAAGGTCTTGGTCCTTCTTCTCCCTTTCTACAATACTACCTGCTTCTACTGGGTGAAGTCTAGGCTGGCAAATTCCTGGAGATCTTGGGGGTGGAGCCTGGAGAGGGCAGGATTTAGGAGGAAAAGTGGTTGCTATGTGGCTTAGGAGGAGCGACCCCCTAACAGAACTTTAAAGTAGCTTTTAAGAATTCTCTGGTCAGCAGGCCTGTGTGCATGCACAGTCCCCAATGTATGCCTGCACAGAAGAACAACAATGAACAATAATTACAGGTATGCACAACCCTGTTTTTAAGCTGCTGTAATTTTTTTTTATTTTTCAGCTCGTTTTGAGCTGGGGAATATGATGTGTGCATCAGAGGTGCTTTAGTTCTCTAGAATGTCAGCTATGCATGTTATCCTAGAGCATTTTGTCTTAATTGCTAAACTTGTCAAGCAGCCCAATAATTAAGATAAACTACTTCCAAGATGGCTCACCAAGACTTAGGTGTGGAGCAGGATTCTTAAAATGTAGCATCAAATGGCGAAATAAATTCAGCCCCTACTTTCACTCTATAGAGTTCCCAACTGGTGTGGAGAACAATGTCTCTTTAAAAGAGGCCTGATGTGTGGGGATGAAACTTTTTATGGCCTGGAGGTAAATAACATCACCTGGTAAATAAAATCCTAGGCAGATGGCAACCAAACACTGTTAGCATCCCTGTGACAAACAGTAACAGGAAATACTAACACACAAATAAATATACAACTGTTGTGATAGAAATTTCTCGTAAACATCACACTCTTCTTCTCTGTAAATAATTCCAGAAGAGTAGCCATGTAAAGAGTTTTATGGCTGTAAAAGACCAGAGCTTTTTTTGTGGTGGTACTCATTGTACCAGCACCTTATGGGGAGTCCTGAGTTGGGAATTGGTAGAAATCAGTTCAGTCCAATATAGGAGTAACTAATACTTTTTAAAAACAAAAAAAGCACTGAATATGACTAACAAATATATGGTGGCATGAGGTGATATATTACGTTTTAATATACTCAATCACATATTGCTCAAGGCAAACCCAATCATTTTAGGTTTGGACTTTATTTGCATGAAACCATGCATTGTCTTGAAGTGACTGAGTCCGAAATATCATTGTGCATAATCCCTTTTTTAACTGATGAAGAGCATCTTGTAACTGACATGTTTTCACTGGTCTTCTAATGAAGTAATAAAATGTGCAGCTTTTATGGCCATCCATATAAAATGCTATATCCTTGTGCTTTGCAGAACTGTGCCTCTTGTTGCACGTCTCAAAGATTTTTATTTAGATTTGCTGTTTTGTGGTGGGGTGTTTTGTGCTTTGATGTATCAAAACTGCACATAGAGAGCAATCCAAAACCAAGTTATGCCCTTGCAGTCTGCAGAACGCCATGAAATTGGTGGGCTTAGAAGACTGTAATTCTGCAAAGGATCGCACTGACCATGATTGAAAAGGCTTTAAAATAAATATACAAACATTGAAATGATGATTTGAAACATTCACTTTTAAGCATCCCACTTACCCTGCTCAGCTAGCAGGGCACGAGGAGCCTTTCCTCATTGTAGCAGCTTTCTTTGCAAAAGTCTTTTGCATTGGATGGAGGCATCCCTGTTAGAGGACTCGAGTGGTAGGATGCAACCCATTGTTCAGTGTGGGCTGCCACGTTTATCTGAATAAAATGATACTTGCATTACTTTGGTAACTATTAAGCCCTTTTCCTGTTTTATAATGGCCTTTTATCATTGGTACAAACCTTGATATTTTCCTCCTGAGCTCTTTAAAATACTGCAATTTTACGCAGTTTGTTCTTATTAACAGAAAAGTCAAGTATTTGAATGAATAGCTGCTTATGTCAGAATGTCTTTTTATAAAACTTTCAATCGTACAGAGTCTCATTGTTAGTATTGCTTAGTCACCAAAGGAGAAGTGAAAGGCATTAAAAAAAAGAATGCATTTTTTCTTATACCAAATTTAGCTCTTATATGCATCCATGTTCTTCTGATCAGTAGGTCCCACAAATATCAATAATATGGCCAAAAAGAGGTGGGCTCTCACCTCCTCAGCCCCAAATCTCCACTCATTTCATGTAATTATTTTCACAGAGGGAATAATAATGTTTCCTACAATGTCATCACAGTTTTTGTGAATGTTTTCAGGAGAGCGCAGAATCAAACACTGAGCATTATGATAGAGAAATGGATTAATCTAATAAAAGAACTATAATAGGCGAAGTGGTTTATACTTACTGTAAAAGACTGGACCATGTTTTTATACAGTCATTGTGTCTCCATTACATTATTAAGGAGATATTATTCAAAAAATATATTTTTATTATTAAGGAGTTATTATTTTGTATTCCTGAGAAATCTCATTTGTTGATTTGTCTGTTTCTTTAGCTTTGCAGATCAAAGATGCCTGTCCAGACGTGATACTTGTAATGCAGTGATTTGCTACACTGACCACAAAGGAAATTGGCTATGGCCTAGTACTATTGACCTTTGGAGAGTTTATGATGTCCACAGGTACGAGTGGCAGGAAAAACCATCAGGCTGTGAGCCTGGAAGGAGTTGATCCAGAAACCTGCATGATAGTCTTTAAAACCCATTGGGCACAGGTAAGGGAGAAAAGTTTATCCTGTTGTATTCATTTTTAAAGTTGGTTGTATTGGCAGGGATTCACTTGATTAAAAGAATGGTTTGTGGCTTAGCTGGCCACAGTACAAGCTACTTCTGTGTTGCAGAACATTGCTGATACAGAAGCACGTTCTTTGATGTTTCATGTTTTGGCAAACTGTAAAATCTTGCTACTCTATTATTTAGTACAGCACAGTGTGTTTGTTGCAACTGTGTTTGATAAATGCATTAGGGAGAGAACAGGGAGATCTAGGTTGTACTGCAAGTGAAACAAGAATTTTGAATAAAACTGTCATGTTTTGAATCATTGTAGGATTTAAAAGAAACATGAAAATGTATTTAAAATATTTCTGTCCTATGTTGTCAGTTTAAAATCTCTCAATGCAGTTTATGGCAAAATACAAAACAGTAAAATGAAATGAAACAATTAGTGGCAGTTTCAGGTGGATAGCTGTGTTGGTTTGCAGTAGAAGAGCAAGATTAGGGTCCAGTAGCACCTGATCTTTAAGGTACTACTGAACCCTTATCTTGCTCTTCAATTAGTTGCAGTTTCTTATGAAACTAACAACATTCTAAAAAATGAGAAGCAAAACCACCTTTGGTTAATTCAAAGGATAAAAATGATTTTGCAATGTCCAGAAAGTGAGAACACTTTTTGTTTGGTGGCTAAAGTTGACTTCTGGGGAATTACTATGGAGAGGGAGTTCTTAGTGGGATGCCACAGTAGAAAACACCATGTTTTCTGAGGCCTGCCACCTGATCTCTGAAGGTGGGGCACGTGGATCAGTATCCCCGAGAAAGGTCTTAACTGGTAGATTCTTGAACACTGCTGAGAGATCCAAAAGACTCAACAAGGTCACACTCTCTCTGCTGGTGAAGGTCATCAGATAGAGTGATTTATGGTAGTTACAAAATCAGAACAGAGGCTAGATTGGTTATGTTTTTTCTGGCAATCCTGTAGGCTGACTGCTTAAATCATATCAGCTGAATGGATTTAAGCAGCCTACGTGCCTGCAGCATTACAGTCTAATACAGAGAGGAGAATCTGTTTAGTCCAGTGTTGGCTTTACTGATTGTTCACTGAGGTCTGTAGAGTCTCAGGCAGTGTTTCCCCCCCTACTTGTCACCTGAGATCCTTGAACTGAAGAACTGACAATACGGTCAAAGCATACATCTTACCACTGAATTATTTCTCCTCCTTCCCAGGAGTTGATTATAGAAACATTGTCATTTTTAAAATTCGGCATGTAAACTCATAGATAAGTAATTCATAAACAAACTCCTCTTCTCCATTCACAACTTCTTTGCCATTTAATTGTCTATCCCTGCAGTTTATGCTGTATATATCAAATGTACTTTAATGAAAGTGATTGTACCAATATAGTATTGAACTAAATATGTCAACCTTGAAGACTTGCGTTTAATATAAAATAGTATTAAAGTAGTATTTTGAAACCTGTGTGTCCTGATGATTTAAAAAGTTATTTCACTTTTCCACAGGTTGTGAAAATCTTAGAGAAGCATGACCCCTTGAAAAATATTCAAGCAAAATATGGAGCAATTCCTCCAGATGAAGCCAGCACTGTGCAGAACTACGTAGAGCATATGCTTTTCTTGTTGATTGAAGAACAAGCAAAAGATGCCGCAATGGGACCTATCCTGGAGTTTGTGGTCACGGAGAATATTATGGAAAAACTGTTCCTGTGGAGTCTCAGGAGGGAATTTACTGATGAGATGAAAATTGAGCAACTGAAGATGTACGAGATGCTTGTCACTCAGTCCCACCAGCCCTTGCTACATCACAAACCCATCCTGAAACCTTTGATGATGTTGCTGAGCTCTTGCTCAGGAACTGCAATATCAGCTGTGGAAGCACAGCTGGTGGTACTACTAAACCAGCTGTGCTCAATTCTAGCCAAAGATCCATCCATTCTGGAACTATTTTTCCATACTAGTGAAGACCAAGGGGCTGCAAACTTCCTGATTTTTTCTCTGTTGATTCCTTTCATCCACCGTGAAGGGACCATTGGCCAACAGGCTCGCGATGCACTACTTTTTATAATGTCACTTTCTGCAGAAAACTGTGTAGTTGCTAATCACATAGTAGAAAACACTTACTTTTGTCCGGTAAGTTTCTTCCTCTGCCTTAAGATAAAAACACCTCTACCTGTTCTTGTTTTGACATGATCTTTTCCTCAGTGTTTTTTTAAAAAAAAATTAAGTAGAACTAGTTCATTAGGATGATGTAGAAATTGAATAACTACATTTCTAAGTCATTTAAGAAGCCAGCAAATTGTATTTATAAAAATATGATTTATCAAATTAAGCATCCAAACCAATCCTTGAACAGTACTCTTGTTAAATTATTTATATGTACACACAGAAGATTGAGGTATAAATTGACAAAACTTATGAATAAAATTAATGCTATTTAGTGGGGGTAGAATCATAATATTTAGGTAGGCATCTGGTTTGAATTATATTAACACTTTTTACGGTGCTGTCCTACGCTTTTCTTAATGTGTTGACTCCAGTAGACTTAAAGGCATGCAACTCTGCTTATGATGGTACTGTTCACATTGTAATATGTCAATTGATAAACAGCATTATTTTTAAAGTTAGAATTTTTTGCTATTAACCTGATAACAATATTGAGATTTTGAAAGTCATTTGTGCTTCTATTTAGTTGTCCTCAGGTATGTGGTCCTGAAATATTTTAATAAGAATTGGACTGTGTGTGGGGTTTCCTTTTCCCTATGTTTTCAAACCAGAATATGATGCTTAGAGGACTGAATTTACAATGACTGGCTGCTGGTTTGTCTCTCTGTCTCGCCACCAGTCACAGTGACTAGCATTTATTATTTGTCTTAGGCCCTATGAGATCAGTAATTATATTTCTTTGGCTGATTCCGCACACGTTGGATAATGCACTTCCAATCCTCTTTATAGATGATTTGGAACGGATTTTTTCATGTGCGGAACAAAAAATCCACCTCAAACGATTGATAAAGTGCATTGAAAGTGCATTATCCAACGTGTGCGGAATCAGCCTTTGAGGCAGGTTGCTTCCACACTGGATATAGTGGCAGCTGTGTAAAACTATGATTTCAATTCTACCTGCAGTTGATTGCAGATAGAAATGACTGGGCAGTAAAAAAAATCCAGGTATGGAAGCAGGCATAAACGTCCTGCTTCCTTTTCACCTCCTAAGCCAGATATTTGTGTGTGTATGTTTCAAAGTAGAGCCTTTTCCTCAACATTTTTTAGCTTTACAACATCAGCTCCAGACTCATTCCCATCATATCTCAACCCAAATGCCCTACTGATAATTATGTTTTCTAGGAATGAACACATATTTAGTGTTCTGGGCATGAATTCTACTAGGAATTCTACTAGGAATTCAGAACTTGGCAGAGTTCTTCTCCTGCTCCCGTTTTCAAATTTGTATGAGTCTTTACTTCATGGTTATACACACGGGTCTATATCTCCAAAAATGCATCTTTTTCTCTCTCTAGCATTTAAAATATTTCCATGTGTTCAAGTGAAATAAGTAGGGTTCACACACTGTACACTTTTTTATTAGGGAATGTTTTGTTCTAATGGATGTAGTGGCCACTGGTGTGTAAACAGAATGGGAGCCACCGCTTACAGTGCTTGGGAAACAATTTTCTGTGGTTTTCTTCTGAGTTCTTTTTTAAACGCTTCTGAACTACTGCAATATGTAGCAAATGCAGGGTGTAAGAACAGAGACTCTAGTTGACTTTATTTGAATATGTTTAAGTAGTCATTTGACAAAATTCCCCTCCAAGATAGATACCCTTATTAGATTTGTGCTGTAACTTCCATGATTACATTTGCCAATTAATTTTAAGAAATTCTCTTTACTCTTAAGATTAAAGCCAACTATATTAACCTTGAAGCAGTAGGGGGCTGCGACTGACAAAACACATTCCAAATTAGAATGATTGCCTTGGTGTGTTTAAAGTCATACCAGCTGCGAGGCTAGCTATCCCAATTCTTTAACAGGATGTCAGAGTTCTTTAGCACAATGTCACAGTCCATGTTTAAGAACACAAGAGGTCCCCTACTGGATCACACCAGTGGTCCAGCAACACAGTGGCAAACTAGTTGCCCTGGAGGGCCAACAGACAGGGCAGAGAGGCCAGGGACTCCTATGAGGTTGCCTCCTCATATTGCCAGTCAGAGGCTTTAGTGTCTTTGAACGTGGAGGTTCCATTAACATAGCTGGGAGCAGGAATCGTATCAACTCTTGAGGGTTGTTTGCTTCATAAACACCCAGTTTTGAGAGTTCAGAATTCTGCTTCTCTAATAGTCTGGAATTATACCATAAGGATCTGGTTGGCAGCATTCAATCAGGCAAAACTCAGATAGATTTGTAGTATGATTTTGGGGTGGGTGGTGGATCTGAGGTGCCTAGTAATAAAGCCAAAGTCATGCTAATCTCATAGAGCCTTTACTTTTATAAAGCTTTCTGGATTGTGGCCATAATGTATGGTTACACTATGCTATGGGCAGTAGATAACAGGAGCAGAGAAAAGAAAACGAAGCCCAAAATGACTATTTAGCTATGACTATCACTGTGTGTCTTTTCTTTTGGAGTCCCCACCCAATCTCTTTCTGCCTAACCTATTTCAAATGGTGGTTCTGAGGATAAAAGTGAGGAAAAACAGCCCCCTTTTCCTTAAAAAAAAAGAGGTCCCCGTCCAAGCCTTGAATGCCCAAAAAGTGCCAGATCAAGATGGGTAGCCATGTTAGTCGGTCTGTAGCAGTAGAAAAGAGCAAAAGTCCAGTAGCACCTATAAGACTAACAAAATTTGTGGTAGGGTATGAGCTTTTGTGAGCCACAGATAGCAGGTATCTGAAGAAGTGAGCTGTGGCTCATGAAAGTTCATACCCTACTTGGGTTGCCCGGTCCCCCTGCCCTCCCAGTGGGAGGTGGGGGACCCAGCACCTACCTTCTCTGTTGTTCTGGGAAGTTAAGTCATCATGTGAGCCACAGCTGCCGTGGGAGTGCTCCTGTGCTCTGCGGGGGGGGGGGGGAAATCGGGCCGCTGCTAAGCGTGGGAGTGTTCCCCTATTCTGTGGCAGCATGATCTGGGCCGATTCGGGCCCAGATTGGGCTGGATCAGGCCTGTAGGAGTGTACTGTGCTGCCTGGGAGTGTGCCCCTGAGAGGCTCGTGCCTCCCCTGCCAGCCAGGTAAGCGGGGGTGGGGGGTGGAGGTGTGAGCGGGGGATCCCTCACCCCCAGTGGGGGTCTGGCAACACTATACTACAAATTTTGTTAGTCTTATAGGTGCTACTGGACGCTTGCTCTTTTCTACTGCAAGAAGTACCACTATTCTGTACTGATGCATATCCCCTGAAAAAAAGTGCCAAGGAAAGGAAACCATGTATGCTGTCCTGAGCCCTTGAAGTAAAGGCAGGATAAAAACATGATGTCTAAAGATGGGATGCGTGTCTGGGTAGGAGACATTGACAGATTAAAGCTGCAATCGTAAGGGCATCTCCCTGGAAGTAAGTTATGCTGATTAACATGAGGCTTACTTCTAAGTAGACTCTTAGGATTGCTCCCTAAGTCTAGTAACTAATACTCATTGGCAAGAACTAGGTGGCTACATTTGCTTCCATGGAAATAAAATTGTTATGTTGATTTTCTTATCACTGTGACTGAGGCTGCAGTCCTGAGTGTACACATGTGAGAGTAAATTGTATCCATGCAACTTACTTATGAGTAAAGATGCATAGGATTGGGCCACACAAGGATGTTGTAATAATTAATATGATCAATTACATATTACACAGAGAATATTTTCTTCTTCTTCTTCTTCATTCATTTCTGTTAATTGTAGCTTAGCTGATGGAATAAGTAGCTGGTAAGGGCAGCACATATTCCAGTGAATTCAGGGAAATGCAATTCAGGCAGCCTAATTTCATCTGTCAGTCAAAAAATTAACATTTCATTTCGGCACCTCTGAAAAATCAGATCTATCTTCTAAGTACTCAAAATGATTTACTGGTTAGGAGCCTGGTTTTAACAGGCTCATGTAAAACTAAAGTTGTATGACTGATAATATTTATTCTGGCCATGTCTCTGCACTTATTGCTGGAAGAAGTCATCTAAAAGAGAAATTTATCTCCACCAGTTCACATCAATAACTATAACGTGTTTTTAAAGAAGAAGGCTGTGCTTCCCTTTGTGGCTCCTGCCTGGATGAAGTATTTCCATTCACTCAAAATACTTAAAACTGCTGTAAGGCTCCACTTGATCTTCTTTCAAGAACTTGGCTGTGTGGAGCCACTTGTCCCACAGTTCCCAATAAAGTAACTCCATATGTATAAAGCCATGTTTATGATTAATATACAGTAAACTGTCTGGTAATATTTTTCTCTAGATGTTAATTGGTCTATCCTACAGGTAGCACTGTTCCCTTCAAGATTGTAGGATGGGGTAAGAGTAATGATATTGAGCCTTTTAAAAAAAAAATCTAAGCCTGTGGTCTGCATATTGGAAATTGAAAAAGATAAAAATGCAAATATATTTAAATCTGATATATTTTAAATATGAACATTGATTAAAATAATCAAGATCTGCAAATCCCCCTTAAAGGTGACTGACTATATGCTCATCTAACAGCTGACCCAGGTTTTATGCATTGGGCATGCTCTTTGTTTATGCAGAGCTATACATTGTAAAACTTGAAGTGGAGATAGACTTACGATGATAATTCCAGGCACATGCCCATTATGTGTGTAATATATTTTATTGGATCCAGTGCAAGCAGAAATGCAAGAAAATGAACTCAGTAGCCACCAGCACTAAGTCAAACTTATTATATACCTGCTTGCTCTTCTGCTTCCCCAAGACATTGTATGACCAATTTCTGTGCATATGAGGAGGAAATCACTAGATATTGCACAAGATTTTGCACAAGCAAAACTGTATTAAGTCTATTCTGCTTGCTCATTGCTGGATCCGAGACAATATTTATTTTTTAAAAAGTCATGATGAACTTAGCAAAATGACACACTTTATGACTTACACATGTGTACTCTTAATACGTACTTTTATATTTTTTAAAAATTCCCCTCTCACTATCAGTTAAAGCCACAAAGTAACGTTAAAGTTCTAAGAACCAACAGGATATACTCCCTTAGGCTGAAGGAAGTTCCGCTAGCCTAAGAAGCCTTCCTTCCACTTAAGCCTTTCTTTCATTCAGATGTCTCTTCGTGGAATGGGAGGATACATGTCATTGGATGTCATACTTTCATTTCACATTAGGCTAAGGTAAAGGTAGCTCCTGTGCAAGCTTCGAGTCATTACTGACCCATGGGGGACGTCGCATCATGACGTTTTCTTGGCAGACTATTTATGGGGTGGTTGGCCGTTGCATTCCCCAGTCATCTACACTTTACAACCAGGAAAGTGGGTACTCATTTTACCGACCTCGGAAGGATGGAAGGCTGAGTCAACCTTGAGCTGGCTACCTGAACCCGGCTTCCTCCAGGATCGAACTCAGGTCGTGAGCAGAGCCTGGGCTACAGTACTACAGCTTGCCACTCTGCGCCATGGGGCAGAGTGGTAAGTGGCTCACGGTTGACTCAGCCTTCCATCCTTCCGAGGTCGGTAAAATGAGTACCCAGTTTCCTGGGGGTAAAGTGTAGATGATGGGAAGGCAATGGCAAACTACCCCGTAAAAAGTCTGCCAAGAAAACATCGTTATGCAACATCTCCCCATGGGTCAGTAATGACTCGGTGCTTGCTCCTTTATCTTTCACATTAATAATTGTAAATTAATTTACAGGAATAAAAGTACTCCAACTTCTAAACTGCAAGTATTGCCTAGAATATATTCTGTGGAGAGTGGCTACCGAGGGGAAAATAAGCTCTCAGCTGCTTGCATCCTCTCCCCCACTGCAGAATTGGGGCCTTAGTGAAAGGGTGAGAATAGAACACATGCATGGCATGAAGAAGGTCCCAGGTTCTGTCCTGGACAGCTTCAGTTAAGAAGAATCTAGTGGTAGGTATACCTTCTTTCAAACTTTGTTTAGTGGTATGAACACTGCTGCACATGTGGAAAGCATAAATGTACCCAACTGTGTGGTGGTAGGGGACTCGTGAAGTAATTGTGTGCAGCCTGGCAGTGAATAAGATTATTAAGATTTCTGACTAAAAGGAAATGTTGGAAACAATTGTAATAGACTCCTTGAAGCGTTAGATGGTTGACAGATCTCTCTTCAGCTGGGGGGAAAACTTCCACATATTCTTCTCTTTTAAACAGGTATTTTAAAATGGAACACAGATCACAGTTTATATATTTTGTATGTGTTGGTTATTTTAATTGTCTCAGCAATTCTTTCTGTTTGTATCAGTGTAGTTAGAAATATGATTTACATCATAAACTTCAGTTGGGATGTAACAGCATTCTCTCAGTGACCAGTCATTTGAAAAGAAACTAAAAAAATATTTTCCAGGAATTCAAAACCATTTCTTGAAACTGTTAATAACATTTTTTCTCCTTTTCCCCTTTAATCCAGGTGCTAGCAACAGGCCTAAGTGGCCTGTATTCATCTTTGCCTACAAAGCTGGAAGGGAAAGGAGAAGACTGGCACTGCCTGCTGAAAGATGATTGGCTTCTTTCTCCAGCTCTTGTCCAGTTCATGAACTCCCTCGAGTTTTGCAATGCAGTAATACAGGTAATGCATATTCTGCACATGAATGCAGTGTCCAGAATAAATGCTGCTTGGTTGTGACTTGATTGTATCAAACCTCGGTTTAGTGTTATGAGAATGAGCCTTGGATACAAGGAGTCTCTTCCTCTTATGCTGCCCCTTTCTTTTTACCAAAAAAAAATAATACTTTGCCACTATATTTGAACCAACATGTTGTGGTTTGTGTGTTGCCTTCCAAACCAGAATTTGAAGCCATGGCTTTTTTTCTAGGTTCTGGTTTCAATTTTGAGGCCAAGAGCAAATAATAGTTTGTTGTGTTTAATTCACTGCACAGAGTTGTTCTGACAGGTGTTGAGCTCCACCAACATCCCAATGTGCTATGCAGCAACTAGGGTTCGGCTGAAGCTGCCAAGTACCAGGGGAGCACCCTCCCCATGACCCGTTGGCCATACAACTGATAAGCAGCTGGTTTAGGCAGTAGGTCTTTCATGATTGCAGTGAAAGAGGGTAAACTGGTCTGTCTGAACCAGGATCAGATGTATGATGGCTTTCACTTGCGTGACTTTCTCTCCTAGCTTTTTTATCATTCTATCTATATGATCATCTCATAATAAAGATAAGACACATGACAGTTTCTGTTTCAGTTACAGAAGATGCCCACATAATA
Organism: Eublepharis macularius; assembly: GCF_028583425.1. Lineage (NCBI taxonomy): Eukaryota > Metazoa > Chordata > Lepidosauria > Squamata > Eublepharidae > Eublepharis > Eublepharis macularius. The sequence continues at coordinate 57,017,007 of NC_072799.1, forward strand.
TGATGCAAATTTTGTTTACTATTATGAAGATTGTTTTCTTCCTAAGGATAGTTGGTTGATAAGCTTTTGATTATAAAATCATAAATTATTTTCTAGGGGAAATTCTGTGCTTGTCTTGAGTTGTAAAGAATATGCTAGTTTTTATGAGCAGGTTCATATAAAAATGAAAAAACCCTCCCTGTGGGAGTGAATAATTTTCACTGTTGTTGAGTTGATCAGAAAGCTAAATATGTTTGAACAATGCAAATTACATTATGGTTGGCCTGTTCATATTCTTTGTTCTTGATTATTTCTTAATTAGATTTTTCTCCTTTTGATTCTTTGTTGTTCTTCAGTCTAATGATAAAATCAGATTTTGTATCTCTTTGATGCTGAGCACAGGACTCTTATTACAAGTCCATACAGTAACCGTACTTAATTTGATTCACGCAAGTTGGCTTATTCTCATAATTTAGGCTTATAAATTTTGAAGGTCTGCACTGTTTAAATGCTGTTTTTATATCTGAAGTGATATACATAATCTGATACGGAGGTAAAAACTGACTTTTCTTTTACTTCAGTGTCAACTTTACAGAGCAAAGTTCTATATTTTAGCAAATATTTACTATGTTTATATGGTGGTAATGGCATCATTAGTGCAGACTTTAAATAGAAAATATTTTCCACATTCAGTATTCAAAAGTAATGAAAGGTTTAGTTGATAAGTATAATGAGCGAGACGTGAATTGGGTGTTTAAAAAGAAAAGACAGCTTTAGAAATGAATTAACATATTGTAGCTTTTTGCCTGAGTTTCTCAGCCTTGAATAGCGATGGTAAATTGTGACCATTATCAGTTATGAGCAGTGATGTTTGGTCACTAGGAGAAGATGTGAATGTGCTACTACTGCTTATGATCAGGTTCTTATAAAAGTGAAACGCCTCATTCCCTAGTTATCTTTGGAAGACTGAGTGACAGCTTTGTTTTATACACTGGATAATAGGAAATAAAAATGCAAATAGACATAAATGCCTCAACTACAGTTAGAATTAGAAACATAGCATCATCATCACATACTTCTTCCTCATTCCAGCATAAATTTCTCCTGCCATATGAGTTCTATCAACATTCATGTTAACCATAGTTATTACTTAAATCATGATGACTTTTGGATAATCTTGGCTAGCAATAACCATGATGATTAGAGAAAATGGAGGTAAATCCGTCACTAAGAAACGTCTTTCTTCGTTTTCTTCAGTCTTGTGTCTGCATCAGTCCATTATGAAAAAATGGACTATTTAGATAGAGCATTGATTCCTGAATTTTATCATTGAATCACTTGTATTTGCAAACTAATTTGACATTCATTTCACATATGATTAATCAGAACATAAAGAGACCAATCCTCCTTCCCTCTTTTCCTTACTCAGTCTCCTTTACTGGTTTTCAAGCAAGCTGTCCCTTGTTCCTTTCCTGAAGTGAGGATAGTTCAGTGTTTGAAAAAAAAAATGTTCAAGGTAACAGAACACGCTTTTTTGCTCCCTCACAATAAACTGTGATGCGATTTCATTAAAGAAGAAAGCCCTGATTCATTTCCTTTTCCAGACAGAACACTTTCACTATTGACATTCACAACCTTGTGCCTGCAAAAGACGGGGGAGAGATGTGTGTAGCTGGGTGGTATGTTTTTCCTATAACTGCAATTTCTGTTTTGTTTATCATGGATTCTGAGCTGGGCCTGTGCTGTGCTCCACAGCTAAGTAGAAAATTTTTCAAGAATGTATGTTGAATAGAGTTTCCAGAGTTACTGGATGTTTTACCTCCAAGAGGCCTGATCACAAGAGGATGAAAAAAAATTAGCTGGTTGGAGAATACCCATCTAGAGAAGATGGCTAATAGTTTGAAAGGGTCAGAGATAAATTACTGTCTTCCTGTTGCTTCACTGAATTTCTGTAAATTAGTAATAGTGTGCTTATTTTAAAATGACTGTGGAAGACATCAAAGAGCTGCAGTGGATACTTGTCTGCTACTTATGATCTTATTAAATTGCATGACACAGGAATGCTAATGAATATGAGAATACTTTAGCTCTTTGCTTACTTATACATTATTTCCCTACATTATAGTCCTGTGAATGTCCTGTGGAGTTAAACGAAGTAAGTGTGCGTAAGATTACTTATTTAGTTTGATCTCCTTATTTGTTCAAAGATGACTATAGGGTTTTATTGAAGGTTAATTTTTAAAAAATTGTTCTATGAATCATTGTAATATGTTGTGAAATCATATGAATATAATAATCTAGATGCACCTTTGATCTAAAACCCTTCAAACTTTTGTTCTTTCTTTAGGTGGCACATCCAATGATTCGCAACCAGCTTGTGAGCTACATATATAATGGGTTTTTAGTGCCAGTGATGGCCCCAGCTCTACATAAGGTCAGTGTTTTGTGTGTTTGTATTACTTATTAATTAAACCAGGAGCAATATTAATGACTGTAATATTAATAGGAGTATGGTGAGAAACTAAATGCACCAATTTAGGTTTATTGAACTGTTAATAATATATTTATTTGCACCATTTCTGCAATCAGTTGGAATGTTTACCTGTTAACCTGATAAATAATTAGAGTTTCTGGATCTGGGTTGGGAAATTCCTGAAGATTCGGGGTGTGGAGTCTGGAGAGAGTGGTTGGAGGGAAGGGGTGGGTTTTTTTATTTATTTATTTAAGTTTTTTATAGTCTGCCTTTCTCACTGAGACTCGAGGAGAATTACATAGTGTGAGTCAGTAATAAATATGTAATAGGGTATATACTTGCAAATTTGTAAAGATTTAAACCAGCAGAAATCCAGTACAGAATTCAAGAAATGTTGAAATGGCGCATAAGCAATTCCACGACTGGCATATTAAACAACATAGGAACTACCCTGGTAGGCTCAAACATACAGCAATAGTAGTAAAATCTATAGTCACTCCCTATTCCTTTACTGATGTAAATCTTTGAGACTACTTCCTTATTTTATAGTCCTCCTGAGTAAAAAAGCGTTCTTGAATAATTCAGTTTTACATAGTTTGTGGAAAGCCAGGTAAGTAGGAGCTTTCCTGGCCTCTTCAGGCAGACCATTCCATAAAGTGGGAGCCGCCACAAAAAATGCACTTTCTGGCTTATCTGAGTTCAGCTGTTGATTTTGCCCATGTGCAAGGTGGCACCTACAGAAGACACTGTTCAGATGAGCGAAGCTGCTGTGGTGGAACACAGGGAGAGATAGGGAGATAGGCAGTCCCCCAGATATGCTGAGCCAAAGCCATGAAGAGCTTTGTATGTGAAAGACAATATCTTGAATTAAGCCTGGTAACTGATAGGTAGACAATAGAGTGCCTGCATATTGGAAGTCATATTTATGCTCCTCCTAGTGCCCGATGATAGTTGAGCTGTAGTGTTCGGCATGAACTGGAGTCTCTGAATTAACTTAGAGGGAGACCTATGTACAACGCATTACAGTAGTCCAGCCTTGATGTTATCATGGCATGGAAGATGGCCAGATCATCTGTGTTGAAGTAAGGGGCCATCTTCCAGGCTAGTCCAAATTTGTGGAAGGCATTTTTTACAGTTGCCTTAACTTGCTTTTCTATCAGTAACACTGGATCCAGTATAACCGCTAGGCTTTTAAATTTCTGTAAGGGTCAGACAACTCCATTAAAAGCAGGGAGTACAGTGTTCTTCAACTTCTCTGTTTCCCAATGAGCATTACTTCTATCTCGCCTAGTTTCAGTTTCCTTTCAGCTATTCAGCATGGTCGTCAGACAGCAACTCAAGATCTCTACTGCATCCTATTGTAATTTGGATAGCAAGATATAGAGCTGGGTGTCATCTGCATATTGATGGCATCCAACTCCTTAGCTGTGAATGAGTTCTTCTAAAGGCTTTACATAAATGTTGAATAACATTGGGGATGAGACTGCACACTGTAGAACCCCACAAGATAATTCCCATTCTGGAGATAGCTGGTCTCCAACAACAACCCTTTGAGTCTGTTCCACAACAAATGGTTTAAACCAGTTCAAGACACTTCTCTTGATACCCACTTCTGCCACCAAATGCCTCAACAAGATGGCATGGTCTACTGTATTGAAGGCTGCAGATAGATCCAGGAGAAGTAACAAAGAAGCATGGCCTTCATCTACATTTAGGCAGAGGTCATCAGCTGAAGCCACCAGAGTTGTCTCTGTCCCATAGCCTGGCCTGAATCTGGACTGAAATGCGTCCAAAGCACCAGAGTTATCCTAGAAGATCTGGAAATGGTCATAGAGTGAATCCTCCAAAGCAGCCATTTTCTCTAGGGGAACTGATCTCTGTCATCTGGAGATCAGTTGTCATTCCAGATCTCCAGCCACCACCTGGAGGCTGTCAACCTTACAAATAATTAAGTATTGCATGTTTACCAGTTTGCAGAGGGTCTAATTCTTTTTGACATAAGTCCCAGCATTGTTTTCAGCATCAATTTTCTACATGGCACTAAAATGTGATGAACTGTGTTTCATATCCAGGACCCCAGCTGTGTCCTAGATTTGTGTTCATACTAATACAAAACTAACCCTTTAATCTAAGCACAGTTACACCCTTCTGTAGCCACTGACTTCACTGTACTTAGAAGGGTGTAATGCTACTTAGGATGGTGCTGCAAAGGTGTTACAACTTCTGGAGGCAAAGTCTGGAAATGTAGCTGGATGTTCAAATTTGTAAGGATGATCTTCGCCATATTCATTTGATAGCTTAATATAGTTTTTTAATTGGTCATTTTCCTCCATATTCTCTTACTCAGTGAAGAACTATTTTGTAGGAACTACTCATTTTTCTTCTCTTGTCTTCACAGTCAGGGTTTTTGTAACTTATCATTAAAAAATCAGTTACTTAAACAAATAAGACAAATAATGTTAATAGCTGAATTACCCGAAGTATATGTGGATGTACTTTATTATAATCCACTTTTCAACCATAGTGTCCTCAAAGCCAGCATTGTGTAGTGGTTAGAGTGGTTGGACTGGGATCTGGAAAAACCAGGTTTGAATCTCCACTCTGCCATGGAAGCTTGCTGGGTGACCTTAGGCCAGTTACATGCACTCAGCATAACCTACCTCACAGCCTTCCCACTGGAGGAAAAGTTGGGGTATGAATCATGCAAATAAATAAAATAAATAAAGCAAGCCGCTTAGATTTTAAAGTAACAATACATTTGAACCTCCTTTCCCTTTTCTTCTTTACACATTCCACAATATATCAGCTTCCTTTTGGTTGGGTTTGGAATGGCTTTTGCTTGGAAGTGTGCACTCGAGCCCCTTCCATCTTGGATTAGAGATCTTGAGAGCCCTGTGAGCCAAACAGGGAGGATCCCCTCTGCTCTTTTGTCTCAGGTAGTTCAATGAATTTTCTAGGTAACCAGTGTTAACCTAACCACCACCATAGCTGAATAATACCTTGACTATCTTGACATTCTGTGTGCCATAATCCTGCAGTACACTCTATTCTTGAAATGGTTCGAATGTATTTCTTAAATGAACATTATATTATCCAGTTGCAATCAGTAACTCTATCAGAGTAAAGTAAGTAAAGAGGAGCAGTTAACCTGGTGCCTGGCATTCCACCTCAAGCATGCACTGGTATTTCAAAAATACATTGTTGCTTGGCATTGTTATAAGAAATTGAGCTATTTAAATGAGAGATCACCTTGACAGTCTCATTAGCATTTGAAAGCGTAGTTTGCCATGTAGATGATTAATTATTAATATTTCCAAAAAAGTGTCCTTTTTTCCATGGATTTCTTTGCAGGTCCTGTCGTAGCTCTTTGTCTCTTAGATTTTTAAGCTCTTTAAATAATAATAATAATAATAATAATAATAATCAATTTATATACTGCCCTTCAGGACAACTTAATGCCCACTCAGGGCGGTTTACAAAGTGTGTTGTTATTATTATCCCCACAATAACAAACACCCTGTGAGGTGGGTGGGGCTGAGAGAGCTCCTAGAAGCTGTGGCTAGCCCAAGGTCACCCAGCTGGCTTCAAGTGGAAGAGTGGGGAATCGAACCCAGTTCTCCAGATTAGAGTCCCGCGCTCTTAACCACTACACCAAACTATCTTATGCAACCTTTACCATATTGGCACAAAAAATAAAAGTAGAAATCAATTAGGTGTTTGTGTATATTAAGAGAACTGCAAAAAGATTAAAACTTTACCTTCTGGGTTACAAACTTTATCTTCTGGGTCATAAAAACTCTTAGCAGTAAATACAATCCAAAACATTGGCACTTTTCAGCACTGAGGCTCCTAAACATAGGTCTCTGTATCTTGGCCTAGGCTTTTGACTTGGCAGGGGATGGAAGAAATAAGAGAATTAATTGAAACTTGGACAGATGATAAGCTATTGTCTTCCTAGATTAAGTTCTACTATTCAATATAGTGTTGTTTATATCTTCATGCAACAGCAAAGACTAATAATGGCATAAAATTTATGCTATTATTAGATTGATACTATTATGTTGATAATATGGAAAGTATCAGAAATATAGAAAATAAGGAGGCCAGTAGATAGAGCCAAATTAGGTTGGATCCTTGGGCAAACAAAAAGTGCTTCCAGTTACACGAAGGGGGGTCTACAGTTTTCATGGATTTCTCATCCAACAAGAAGTGCCTTGTATCACCTTGACCTTTAGATGAAGCTTTTTAGATGTAAAAGATTTTGTGTTGTTTTCATGCACTTCTATCCCCCCTTCACTCTGACAAACTCAGTGTAGCATATATGGTTTTCTCTTCCTCCATCTTATAACAACTGCATAAAGTAGGTTAGACTGAAAGAGTGCAACTGCCCCCAGATTACTCAGTAAGTTTTATGGCAAGCAGGGTTTTGAACCCAGGTTTCTCTGGTCATAGACCAATGGTCTGACCATTACACTGCACTGGCTCTTCTTCAGGCATTACAGTTTGCAAATCTTGGATCCAACTCCTTATTGCTCAGTTCTCATGCTGTTCAGACATACCTCTTTTTTTCTGAAAAGATTTGTATATTACATGTTCAAAGCTTAATTTTTTAGGATGAATTCTTACATAGGTTAAGTATTTATTTTTAAACAAAGGGGAGGGAGTTACCATCTAACCTGCATTACACATACAGAATTTCAAATTTAACAAGGAAAAAATAATAAGGAATGGAACCTTTGAAACCTGGGGAAATATATATCCTATATTGCAGTAAACATGATAGTCCTCCTAAAGGAGATGATAACTTCTTAAATTTGTGTGGTTAACTAGTTAAGTAATTTAAAGTGGAGTTCTTCGGTTCTTTTCCTTACGATCCAAATGTGTGTGGATCACATGTTCAATTGCAGCTACATCATTTGTTGTATCTTTCAATATGTTGGATAGAGAGGGAGAGTCTGCCATCTAGTGGATCTCAGGGAAAGCCAAAAAACATGGCAGAAAGTTTCAGCCTGAAACCAAAATGCCTAAGCTGAAGAAAATTAATACTGCAAGTGAATACCTCTTCCTTTTAGTTTTTTTCCCATGAATTCCATTAAATACTGAGCAGGTAGTATTTACATGAAGACCTTTGCATGTAGGACACACAACTTCTGCCTGACCTTGATAAGGAAGATTTTTCACTATACTGAAAGTAACTTTTTCAGATTTCAAAACCATTTGTAATTGCTGTGTAATTGTGCTGACTTAATGATCTCTAGCTATCTCTTACCCACAGGAGAGAATTTTTTTAAAATGGAAGTAGGGGGGGGGGAGGCTGAATCTAGTTTCCCCACAATTTGATAATGTGTTGTTGGTAGGGAAGCAATCTATACAAGGATACACTGGTTTAAGAAAACTGAATTTGGCATAATAGGGACCTTCTACATTACGGTTATTGCCAGATTGTTTCTAGTCTTCATTTTGTTGATGGAGTATGGAGTCCCTTTTAATACTCTTGAATTGTTTTCTTCCAAACACATTCTTTCTTTTGTTGTAATTACTGTAGCTGGTTCTCATAAACTATTAAAAGTCCCCTGAGACAGTCTTAGATGCAGTTTATAATAGGTTTTCCCATAAGACTTGATGGTATAACATAAATGCTCTATTGAGTCATTTTATGTGGCTAATACAGTTATACTCATGAGTTTAGGAGTCTTATATATTCATGCCTTTCTTTTCTTGATTGAAGTATACTCTATGAAAATATTGGCTTTGAAATTTGGTTTCAGCATATATTAATTTAATTTTCTCACTGATATTTCTTGACACGCACCACTGTAATGTATTGGGCCCAGTCACCCTGACAGCTAAGTGCATCTCTCATAATGGCTCTTTTCTTCCTTGGAAGAGATGTTAAAATAAATTTGCATGCAAATTGTTGGTAATGTGCAGAACTTGATGTTCAAAATGCCTCTTAAAGCTTTTTTTTTTACTTGCTTGCTTGCTTTAAGGGACTCTGTACTCATAAAGTACAGGAAGCCAGCTATTCAAATGCAGAATATTGCGAGATGAAAGTTTTTGGTGATTATGTATATTGCTCATTACTAGGGCTTTGCTGGGAAAAGGAGATGCAGTGTAGATAAGATCATAGCAAGACAGTTCAGTCCCTCAGCAAGATTTAAGGGCTTATCCAGGCAGAGTACTACTGTGAGTAACCCTCCAAGAATGTTTAATAGCTTTTCCCGCATAGGATGCTATGTAGCTCTGTTAATTCCGATGTGATCAGTAGACCACATGAAAAGAACATTTAAATGTGGAATCCCAACTGCGCAACTGTAACTTTTAGTGGGAGCCAGACTGCAAAGGAATGCTTTAATCAGAACTTGCTTCACTTTGGAACTTGCCTATGCTAAAAGGCTTCTCAAGTCTTGGATTCTTGCTAGATATGCAGGCACACCAATAGATCTGCAGCATCTGGCCTCTCATGCTATTTCTTTTCCTGGTGCCCGTAATGCTGTTCCTGAAATGTCTGTGGCATTATCTTGGTACATTTCTTGCCAAATATATTGAGGACAAGCACAAGCTCTGCCTTTGCTTGCCTTGGAAAATTTTACAGATCTGCTGTGTATTCTTTGTAATTGTGCTTAGCAAGCTGTGCAATCGGTCGCTCCACTGAGGTTCTGAAAGAGGATGGCTTGCTTCAAATTAGCTACTTCAGCTTGAGCTTTCAAAATTTAGTGTGTTCCATTCAAGTAAGTTAGAAGTGTAGTACAATAAGGAAACATTCTCACTTACAGCAGGATAGCATTGGCATTCTACGGCAGTCCATTATGTTCTGGATGACTGTGGTCAGGACTGATTAAGATATAGGTGTGCAATTAAGAAGCCCCAAGAATCTAGTTAGCTTTCCTATATCAGATCATTTTGTTCCTGCCAAGAGGCACACCTCAGCAACATTGCCGGTTCATTATGAGTATAGTACATGAATAATACTATTAGAGAGTCTTTCCTTTATTTGAGGGAGGAGGGCAAGAAGAGCCATGCATAGGCCCTGTGCTGTTGCCGGGCCAGCTGAGTTTAAGGTGGAGCAGGGCTGCAGCAGGTAGGGCAGCTTCATCTTGCCCAGGTTGGAACATGATAAAAAGGCAGTCCCAGGTTGGAAAGGGGGAGGGCAGACTACAAAGGGAAAAAAGCTACCAAGAGCAAGGCAAGGGAGGACTTTCCTGCAGGCAGCTTGGCTCAAGGGAAGAGGAGGGACAGCTGTAAAGAAGGCAGCAGCTCTCGGACTGGAGGCAGAGAGGACCAGGCACCAGAGCGCAACACCAGGCAGAGGAGCAGAACCACTGCCTAAGTAAGGTGGGGCCAGCAGGCAGGCTCCACAGCAAGAGAAGTTGCTGCAGACTCTGATTAAAGGGGCAGAACTTTTTAGTTGGGTGTGGAAGGGAATAAATAAAGGCCTCATGGATACTTGAATATCTTCTTAAAATATATAAAACATAGTTCATTTTTGCTACTTTTTGTAACATATGTAGTCTTTTTAAAAATAGTAATTTCAAGTTTCTCCATGAAGTTTGACATTTTTGCTGTTCTCAAACACTGGACCAAAATCAGATTTTGCATTTTTTTTTAAAAAAGCACAAAAATATTGTTAGCTCAAAGTGTTATTTGAAAGCAGGAACAACTTCTTTGAAACTGGGAACAACAACAAAAAAACCCTATATAATCAAACTCATGCTGACTACTGGCTAAGGCTGTAAGAAGCTAAAACCTATAAAATTTAAAACCTAGAATAAGGCTAGCACAAACTGAAAAATAAAAGTGAAGAACTGACAGAGTAACGTGTTTAACTTGGCATCCTAATTAGTATTTATATGATTCTTAAATCAGGCCATAACTAACATGTAAGCCAATATACTTCTATGCCAGTTGTAACTTGCAAACTGTCCTCATCGGCGTCCCATAATGTACATCACTGCCATGATGTACAAAACTGTTACCAGAACATACATATCAGGGACAACACCCCCCCACCCCCCCACCCCCAGCTCTGGAACTTCCCTGAACTTGTCTATAAAGTTGTTTGCTTAGCTTGGTGGTGAACTGCAGCTAGTTTCTATGAGTAGGATTAAAAAGAGAGACTGACAAACATGTCAATAAAAAAGCTTTTGTTTCTAAATGCTTCTGTTGGCAGCTGAGTGGAAGTTACTGCTGAAATCACTGAGATTGTTAATGATTGCTGTGGCTACTATTTAATGTTTCTCCTCCAGTGAATTGAATTTTAGCACATTTTATTTATATAAAAGAACTTCTTTAAACCATACATGTCATATTAGGTGCCTCTGAGCAGAAAGTGTCATTTAAACATAGACAATTTAATGTAAGTGATTAGAAAGCTCTACTGGCCACAGTAGCCACCTTAGCATTGGGAGCAAGGCTGTATCCAGGAACATTCCCAGGCTACATGCCAGTCTGAGTGTGAGTTGCCTACAGAAATCCTGAAATATGATGATAGCCCAGGTCATGTAAAGAAATTTAGTCCACTTTAGTTATGGGCCATGGCCAGGATTCAAAGTACTGTGAAACTAGTTCTATGATCCCAAGGGGTTTGAACTATGTGGTTCTTGAACAGCAGCCATGTAACTCACTGGACTTGAATCTCAGGAAGCTGCTACACATCGATGGGTATTGTGCTGTTGTAATTATTAAATCCAGGAAGATAATGATTTACAGTGATGCTGTATCCAAGGATGTGTGGATCCATATTGAAAAGAGTTTCAAAAGTGGATTGTAACCAGAGGAAAATAGTCACAATTATTTGATGAGTGGAAGTTCCTTATGTGAGGTAAAGCCTCTCCTTAGATCTGTTTAATGGGTTCAATCCAGACAAAGTCCTAATTATGTCAGAGGGTTAACAACAACAACAACAACATTCGATTTATATGCCACCCTTCAGGACAACTTAATGCCCACTCAGAGCAGTTTATGAAGTTTGTTATTACTATCCTCACAATAATCACCCTGTGAGGTGGGTGGGGCTGAGACAGCTCTAAGAAACTGTGACTGTCCTAAGGTCACCCAGCCAGCTTCAACAGGAGGAGTGGGGAATTAAACCTGGTTCTCCAGATTAGAGTCTTGCCACTCTTAACCACAACACTGAACTGGCTACACTCAACTGGCTTGTTGAAATTAGTGAATGCAGAAGTTGGATGATTTAAAGGCCTCAGTAAACAGTTCTCCAAAGTTCAACATCTATACTGTATCTTGGACCTGTCAAGGCCTGCTGTAATCCCTGCAGTAGAAACTATTTTTGTACCATGCATACTTTAGGATGATAAAAGTAGCAGAACCTAATGCCATTGTCTTTAAATTTTCCCCTTCTCTCACCGCAGGTTTGCAGTACTTATGTATTATTATGCTATATTTTTTCCATTAGTATGTTGCTGGGTGTAAAGAGCCTGGCTTGTGGTTGCAGTCAGGGTTTGCTCCCATGTCCTGCTGCTTAGCTTTCACAGAAATCCCCCTATGCATGTATTTCTCTTTTAAAGGCTTCTGTGTTGCCATGCCACTTTTGCAAATAATGTAAAATTTTCCAATCCTACATTGGAAAAGTACATTTTAAACCAACTCTTTCATATACAACAGATTTCCTTCAAATTTAACATTGTGTGATATTATATCATAGATGAAGCGCAAGAGGAAGGAAATTCTCTTGCATGGGGGAACTTTCTGCATTACAGTTCTGAACTGCCTGACATCAGAAATAGTATTTTCCAGTAGCATCTGATAAGCTATTGGGGAGATGCTGCTATTAAAATAGTATAGAAAAACCCTCTTGTGCTTGTGAAACCCTTATAGTTTGAAGGTTGCTTGAATATGAGCCAAGCTACAAGTGACGCCTGACACAGGTTGTACACTTGTCAGCTTCCCTCAAGTTTTGATGGGAAATGTAGGTGTCCTGGTCTTGCTTCTTGGCTCTCCATTTAATTGAAGTTTACAGAGCAGCAGTCTATGGGAGGGAGAACATGTGGGTGCGGGGGGCGGGGAGTGCAGGCATTGGGCTCTCACCAGGTGCCCCCCTTCCCTTCCTCTGGGTGTGTGTGGGGGAGGTTCTGTAAACTTCAATTAAATGGAGAGCCAAGCTGTAAGACCAGGGCACCTACATTTCCCATCAAAACTTGAGGGAAGCTGACAAGTGTCCAACTTGTAGCTTGGCTCTCAGTCATGAAGGCACCAAGCAAACCTCAAGGCACCAAGCAAACTGTATCTTCTTTCCCTCCATTCCTTCACCAGTCTTCTTCCTGAAACAAGTAGGGTAAGACTGGTGGGTAACTCAGAGAATTTAATTATAGGTTTTCCTAATGGGGACCTGACAAGCAATATCTGAATTCTTTAAAATAAAACCCTAAAAAATGTTAATTTTGGTGATTATTTCCAGCAGGTATAAACTATTTAACAGTGTAAACTGTTTACTTTCTGTAAACCATTTAAAGTCTACTGTGTATATCTGAGAACATGTCAATGAAAGTTAGAAAAAAGGGCAAGTTAAGCAGAAGAATTCTATCAGTTTTCCTTTTTCATAAAAGTGTTAAACCCTATTGTCTATTTCAAGGTTAGGCTGGTAAGCTTGTTTGTTCAGGAACCAGATCCTTAGGACTGCACCTCGAGAGTGCAAAGTGAACCTTCCTGGCTTATAAATAATGCATTACTGAAGGCTGCAGATTTCAGTAAACGGAGGCCTCCAAATACGAGAGATGGTGTTTTGTTTTTTCTGGTTTTATATATAAGCTGAAGCTAAGCTTTAAGTTGAGAAGCATATAACAGTGGCTGTAGAAGGTGGATGGAATTGCCCTCTATGTCTGAGGAAGAAACTAGCGATTAGGGTCTGTTATTTTCTAATTAAGTGCAATTTGTTCAAAACAGAATTTAGACAAGCAAGAACATTGGAACTAGTGATGAAAATGTAAGTTCTGGTTTCTATCTTCAAGGCTGTAAATGGCATGGGGCCAGAAGGACCATCTCCTTCTATACTATCCAGTCTCTCAGTTAAGATATGCCTCTCAAGTCCTACTATCTGTACCTGTCATGAGTCAGTCAGGCATGGCTGGCCCCGATGGAGCAGACAGCTTGGGGGAAGAGGAAGGTGCAACTGCAGTAGGGCCCTACATGCCTTCGGCTATGAGCTACCCGCTGTCAGAAGTCACAGCTACTCTACCCAGTAGGTAACCACCGCCTAACAACAGTGGCCCATCTCTCTCGGCCCAGGATATGCCAACCAGCACTCCACTATCTACCTCGCCTCCCTTGTCTCAGAGTTGCTGGAGTGTAGACGGAAGATGGCCCAGTGTGAACTACTGGAGAAGAGGCAAAGTGTATAATTAGCAGCTCAGAGGCACCTGGAGCCAATCAGAAGCGGGGAGAGTGCATGCACTGGCCAGGTGCAGCTTAGCAGTGAAACAAGCACCTCAATGTTAAAAGACAGAGAGGGGGGAGAGACTGGTTGTGGAATCAACGAGTTGATTCACCCTCGACCCTGCTGCCACTGATCCCAACACTGCCTAGCTCCTACAACATCAGACCACCTTGGACTACAACCTGGGCTTGCTCCAGTGATAACCACCCTGCCGCCACTGATCCTGACTCTGCCTTGCTCTTACAACCTTGGACTGCTCTGGACTGCGACTTGGACTCTTGTGCATGACCCACAGACTGGACTCTAACTTGCCCCGCAATCAGCTTTTTAATGGTCTTCTTCCAATGGGTTGTTTTTAATATGGTGATAAGGTTTTAATTGTAAGCTGCCTTGAGCAGGAATCTCAAGTGTCAGCATAGAAATATCCTAAATGAATGCTTTGGATTGGTGGCTTTATGTCATGCAGCATGTAAATAAGAATGGTCTAGTCTTAAAATCCTGTTCATATCATCGGGCACTTTTCATTATAGTCTTTAAAAATACTTCATTTAAAATCTATGTGGTAACAATGCTTTCTGCTTAAAGGGACTCTTAAAAAAATATAGCGTTTTTATGCAAATGCTGCTCTTCAGTGTACTTTGCAAATCCTCTTAGCTTTTTAGTTATAGCTTGAAGTCTTTACTTAAAGAAAAAGTTTTATCCAGTTAAGTATAATAAACAGGATGGCTAAGGCACCTTTTCATACAGTCAGATCCTTATGTGTTTGCGTCTGTAAAATTAAGCTTATTGTGCTCGTATGTACTTTTCTAATGGTATCTTGGCACCTTTGGAGGGCTAAGGTTGGCTTAACCAGTGATAAAAAACAAATTCTTCTTCAACAAAGTAATATACAGTACCTATGATATACAGACATCCACTATGTGAGATTGAGGTGTAGTAGAAAACCTATGGCTAGTATATATGTTACATTGCTGTCACATTTAAGGACAAATTACTAGTTTTACGCAAAATTATGTCCTATTTGACAACAATATACATGGGAAAACTTCAGATAACTAGAGATAATAGAGGCAGTTACCTCTTGGTGTAGTAATCAGATGGTCCAGTATAATGCCCCTGATCTAGTTACTGAGTACTGAAAGCACAGGCTGGGCTTCTGTATAGATAGCTGTAGAATAACTTGTGCCTGCTTGCTATCTGTAGTAGAGGCACAACAGAGTGGCATATTGGTTTCTGAGCTATGTTCATAATCATTTCTTCTCATTTATGTAAATCTGTGCCTCTCCACACCCCTTAACTCAATATAAGCATTTCAGAGTCAGGAAAAGTGAAAACAAAATACAGTAAAGCAGGAGGATTTTTATAAAGCCAGTTTGGTGTAGTGGTTAACAGCAGTGTGACTCTAATCTGGAGAACCAGGGTTTGATTCCCCACTCCTCCACTTTGAAGCCAGCTGCGTGACCTTGGGTCAGTCACAGCTCTTCCAGGGCTCTCTCAGCCCCATCCTAGGGGTGTGCAGGAAGGGGTCGATTTGGGTTTCCCGTTTGGGGTTTACCTGAAGTGGGGGAAAAATTCGGAAATACCTTAATTCCGAAGTGGCAAGCTGCTTCAGAATTAAAGTAGTTTACTCGCTTCGGTATGCTCCGTAAATATTCGGAGCATACTGAAGCGAGGGGGGCAACTCCCTCACCCCCACCCCCCACCCCCCGGGGCAACCCTTCCACCCCCCCGTCCACTTACCTTGCCTGGTGGGAGGGTCAGCTGTGCTGCGGGCTGCTGCCACCGCGGTGGTGGCAGCACGAGGCTGCGATGGCCTGGAGGCTCCTGCGCCTCTGGGGCATTGTGGGAGGTCGGAGCTGCCTCCTCTGGTCCTTCCTGCCCCTCGAGTGGCTGCGGTGGTGCCATTTCCCCAACGCCCCGCAGGCTCAGGCGGTGGCGGCTGCCCCAACAAGGTAGGGGTGGGATGATGTTTAAAGGCCCCCGCCGCTGCTTGCAAGCAGCGGCGGGGCCCTTTAAACTCAGCCCCAAAGCTTTCTGAAGCTTTCCAAAAGCTTGATTTGATTCTGGATTTCCTTTAAACTCAGCCCCAAAGCTTTCCAAAAGCTTGATTTGGATATCCAGAATGTTTCCGAATCGGCTCTGCCTTGGGTATTTTTACCCGAAGCAAAAACCGAAGCGCACATCCCTACCCTATCCACCTCACAGGGTGATTGTTGAGGGGATAATAACAACATACTTTGTAAACTGTTCTGAATGGGTGTTAACTTGTCCTGGAGGGTAATATATAAATTGAATGTTGTTGTTGTTATAAATCTGGTATCTAATAAATTTTAAAATTTAATTTAAAAAAAAAATCCGGTATCTGTTATTCAGAGAAGATAGTCACAGACAGTGGGCTTTTTTGTGTTTAATGTATAGCAACTAGAAAAGAAAGCCTGGAAGAGAAGGATTCACAGACATTTGGGGAATCAGTGTGGCAAACACTGTCATTATACTGTATTTTTGAACTGGCACAAAAATATGGATTTTGAAGTAGGCCTGGCCTGCATCTTTAAAAAGAAGCTGCTTGTACTGATTATATATGTATTCTATTGCCTGTCATTTTGGAAGCCACGTTGAACTGTTTAATCAATTGTAATTGTTCTGTGGTTCCTTTGCTAGGCGACTGTAGAGGAAGTCATGACTACAACCGCATACTTGGATCTTTTCTTGCGTAGTGTTTCGGAACCAGTGTTACTCCAGACCTTTCTCCGTTTCATCCTGCTGCACCGACATGAGAATGTACAGATTCTGGACACCCTCACGAGCCGCATAAACACTCCATTTCGGGTGAGATGCGAGTAATGGTGTGTTGAATTGTTTCAGACAAGTGTGTCATTTTCCTGTTTTTATATTGATCTAAATTATTCTGCCTTTCTGATGGAAAAATATAATATGGTTTTGCTACAGACATCAAGGAATTTTTCCAGAATATAGTGGTTAAGTCTTGAATGGAGTCTGACAAGTCTGACAACTTGAATTCCCATTCAAAGAAGTCTAGTAGTCCACTCTTACTGCTGTATTCATATGTGGTATTAGCCCCCTACATGCTCTATCCTGGCTATAGATCCAGAGGAGTTAGCTGGGTTAGTTGCAAAATAGTAAAGAGTCCAGTAGCACCTTTAGGACTAATCAACTTTATTGTAGCATAAGCTTTCGAGAACCACAGCTCTCTTCATTAGATGCATGGGCAAAGAGAGCTGTGGTTAGTTGGTTAGTCCTAAAGGTGCTACTGGACTCTACTATCCTGGCTATATCATACTTTGATCCCAGAACATACATACATACACTTCTTATCATGCATATTGCCTTTGAATTCCTGTTTTTAGATAATGTGTTCTTCAGTTTCCAAATTAATCAACCTTGTAATTACATACTGTGTCCCAAGCCGTACTCTGAGCTCATGATTGTGTTTAATCTGTTCCTTCTTTAGACTTTTTAGCAAGCACCTTAAGGGGTTTCTTAAATTTTAGTGTTATAAATAGGAAAATAAGGATGAGAATGAAGTGCTTAAGGTCAGCCTGGGCATCCATATCATAGTGAGAAACTAAATGTGAGAGCCAGTTTGGTACAGTGGTTAAGAGTGGCGGGACGCTAATCTGGAGAACTGGTTTTCATTCCCCACTCCTCCACTTGAAGCCAGCTGGGTGACCTTAGGCTAGTCACAGTTCTCTTAGAGCTCTCTCAGCCCCACCCACCTCACAGGGGGATTGTCGTGAGGATAATAATAACACACTTCGTAAACCACTCTGAGTGGATGTTAAGTTGTCCTGAAGACAAATCAAATGTTATTATTATTACATTAGTCTAAGTCTATCAATTCTCGTCTTATCCATCTATTTTTATTTATTTATTAAAACATTTTTACATTGTCTTTTTTTTACTTCAAGGCTGCTTACAATAATAAATTCAAAAATTTACAGTAAAAATCAAAGTAAAATACCTTTCATTAATATAAAGAACAATGAATCATTGAGTCAATAACCTTGCAAACAGTATAAAACCGAACTTTTCTTGCCACACCTGGGTTTTTTTTGCGGGGGTAGTGATGGTCTGTAGGTGATAAATAATCAACATTTATCTAGAGGTTTTAAAAATATTCTTGGCGGCATATTTTTGACGATTTGATATATACCATGCAAAAATGCCAAGTCATTTTTCCCTCCAAAAAAGTTACTAGCGTGTCCCCAAGCCAGATTTCATCTTTTCCCTGTTTGGTTAGAAATACAGAATGAAGTGGTCCTCTCCATAAGAACAGCGCAGTTGTTTGATATAATTATGTTGCTTGATGCGCTTTCAGTAATAACAACAATGGTATCTACACCACCAGCTTGATCAGCTCCTTAGTCTTTGCATCACAGAATGCTTCCCTGCTATTGAAGGGGTTGCCAAGAGCCCTTTCTGAACATAATTGTGGCATGTTAATTAAGACACAGAAATAGTTAATAGCAGTCTCCTGTGTGCAAGTAGGTTAATCTCAAGTAGAAGCACCTGCTTCAGTTTGCATTCAGTAGGCTGCTCTTCTGACCCCCTCTTGGGCTGACATGTATTTTCCATTAAAGGATGCACGGGGCGTTCCTGCCTCTAACAAATCCAATGTTGCCTATGGCCAGAAATGCAGGTGAGGCCAAGTGATCAGTGTGTGCATCAAATCTCTGTGTTAAGCCCAACATCTTGGGCTCCCAATAAAGCATTTCAAGGAGGAAGTGCACACTTATACCGCTACTCATTACTGAAACAGATTAACTCTGAACTCCCAGGCAGCTTCAGTAACTAACAACCAATGCCGCTGCCTCTGCTGAACCATAATTATTTGTTCCGCAGATAGCGTGGGTGATGATATCAAGAATTCTCCAGCTACGAGTAGCTCAGGAACTCAGCCAAAATGCAGATTTGCTGCTGAATTATTTTTTGGCTGTATCTTAGCCAAGTGTAGAAAGCTGGGCTGCGGTTTTCATCATTTTTCCTGAACACAGAGCCCTATAAATATTAGCACTGTGGAATTTTTTTTTCAATACTAGATAGAATTAAATGTAAAAGTATTTTAATAATAATAATAATAATATTCAATTTATATACCACCCTTCAGGACAACTTAATGCCCACTCAGTGCGGTTTATGTCATTATTATCCCCACAACAAAACACCCTGTGAGGTGGGTGGGGCTGAAAGAGCTCCTAGAAGCTGTGACTGATTCAAGGTCACCCAGCTGGCTTCAAGTGGAGGAGGGGGGAATCAAACCCGGCTCTCCAGATTAGAGTCCCGCGCTCTTAACTACTACACTGAACTGACTCTTTTGTTCTTCTTGAACATTAAATACCTTTCTTTTTGTCCCAGTGAACAGTTTAAGTTTTTATCTCTCATAGTACATTCAAATAAGTACACAACCTAGTGTTTATCATACAGGGACAGGCTTATGTGGCTTTTCCATTGCTGCTGAGTGTGGCTGATACAGCACAGCAGCAGTGAGACTTACACATGGCCAGTTCCCCTGTACTTTCCCTAGCTAGTCATTTGGTAGCAGCCATCTTATTTCCCTGTCTGCATGCTACCAGGCCTTTTCCAAGTTTTTTTTAAAAATGGCAGTTGAATATTGTTACATTGCTATAGCAAGCTGTGCATCAGGGTCTCTAATTTCCAGCTTTCATTTTAAAAAAAAGTTTATTGAGCCTGTTTTGTTGCGGAGATATGCCTTTCCCCTTATATCTCAGCACTGAATGGGGAAGATACTTTTTTAAAAATGAAAGCTGGGAATACAGAGAACACGATACACAGATTGTTATATTCAGGGCTTTTCTGTGAAATGGTACTCATTGGTACTGAGTCCCAGCACCTTTGACGGAAGGGATTCTCCCAAGTCTCATTCCTCATATTCTGGCCTGCCACACTTGGCAAAAGAAAGTGAGAGCAGACCCTGGCCGAATCCACACTACCATCGTTCTCGCGGCAGTTTTTCGCTTCCGCAGCGCCATTCCTTCATCTGTTCACATGCATCGTCTCTGAAGCCGTCATTAATTCGGCATGGCGTCGCTACAGCCCATTGCACTTTCGCCGCGGGTTATCTTTTGACAAATAACTGCTCTCCGTTGAATTCCGAGCCTCTCTTGACCCGCCTCCCAATTAAGGAGTAATTCTCCGCCTTTGTCCCCACCCTTTTTTTAAAAAATAAAAGAGTACCGTGTCGATATGGCGACATCTCATCATATTAATCTCATTTTAAAAAAGCAGGCAGACCTCAAATATCAGAGGAACAATTTCATATGTTAATTCAATTTATATATTTGGGGGGGGCCATCCACATGATACTGAAATCATGGCTCATGTTACGCCCCGACACGGACTGTGCCGACGAGTTAGGCACAGATGTCAGTTTTCCAAAGACAAAATGAAGCTCTGCTGTGGGATGCTGCTGTAGGTGATAGTGACCGCTCACCCATTCCCGGATGATTTCAACCAGCATGCAGGCTGTGATGTTCCGAGTGCTCATCGTAAGTGTCTCGGGTGATTTTTTAAAATATATTATATTAATGGTGTCGTTGTACCATTGAACCAGGATGCTTACTCGTCGATATAGCGTCAATTTGTCCTTTAAGAAAAACAAACAAACCGCGGGGCCGTTCGGGTTTTTCCCGCCCCTTTACCCGTCTTTTTGAAAGGGGATGTGATCAATGGATTGCGCAGGAGAAGCACTATTCAAAGGGTGATGTGGACAAACAAGCGAAGAACGCACAATAACAGATGGAGCAATCATTGCACAAGAAAAGCGGGAGCTAAGGTAGTGTGGAATCGGCCCCTGTGGTAATCTGCAGAGGGAGGGGGGAAGTAGAAATCAGCACAATTTGGTGTAGTGGTTAAGAAAAGCGAGACTCTAATCTGGAGAACTGGTTTTGATTCCCCACTCCTCCGCCTGAAGCCAGCTGGGTAAACTTGGGTCAGTCACAGCTTCTTGAAGCTCTCTCAACCCCAGTGTTGCCTATGGCTCACCTCACCTCACAGGGTGATTGTTGTGAAGATAGTAATAACACACTCTGTAAACCTCTCTGAGTGGGCATTCAGTTGTCCTGAAGGACGCTATATAAATCAAATATTATTATTGCTATTATTATTGTTATTTAGATGATTGGCTGATATCGGCCCATTCTAGTGACCTTCTACAAGAACAGATAAAATTGAAAGCAGAAACATGCCATAACTTGGGATTTGTAATAAATTTCAAAAAGGCTAATCTGAACCCTTCTAGGAAGGTGCAATTCATAAGAGCAGTCCTTGACACTTGTTTGAACAAGGCCTTTTTGCCATCAGAGAGGACATGGAAGATACAGTCCCTAGCCCTCCCAAGGAAAAAAAACCCGTCTATGCCACTTGGGAATTGGGGTCAAAATGACTCTAATTTACAGCCCCCCAAAATGAAAATCTGTTAGTTCTCTCAATCATGCCATTAGCTACTAAGAAATCAAGCCTCAAGAATAACTTTCTTCAGCAATGCAGGACAAAGAAGTGTAAAATCTGGATTCAGGGTCAAAAATACTCCTCCCTGAAAATATCAGATCTTCATAGAAATGTAAATGAGGTGAAATTGACCCTCACCACAGTTTATTTTAAAGACAGTTTATTTTAAAGAAAGTAATAATTTTTAACTATTTTAAGTGCTGGCCTTCTTGTAACTTGCTTAGTCTCTCCACCTGTTGGAGCCTTGCAATTAAGAGCTCTTGAATAACAAAGGGAAACAATCAGCTCAGTGGACAGATGGCTAGGGGTTATCTGAAGTTCCATGCTGAATGGCTCCTTCAAGTCTGGAAAATGTGTTCATATGATGCCTACAAACATGCTCAGGCTTGTCTTACAGGGGGTTAAAATGGCCCCATTTTCCAACATTGCAATACAGTTCAATTTGAGCATTTCAAAGTAACTATGGGGCAGAATTTGGGATTTTCCATGTGTCTATGGACATAAGGGAAGCTTTGAGAGAGCTCAAATACAGGGCTTTTACCTGCTCCTACTATATACACAATTCAGGTTGCAAACAGTGGTTTCCTTGGGGGTCATTGCGACCTCCAATTCCAAAAGTAGTATAAAACCCCAAAGCCAAAATTGTGATATTTTTACACAACAAATGTCTTTGGATATAAATTGTGGATATAAATTTTAGTTTTCACTATTTGCTCCACTTTCCTATAAAATGGAGATAATAGGTGTTGGTCCAGCTATTTAGACATGGAAACAATGCTAAAATCATTTTTCAGTATTTGTTGGTGTCACTAGAACCCCCATTTACAATTATGCAAAGTACTTTCATTTTCAAGCCAAGTCTATTGGGGGCCAGAATTACCCCATTTACATTTTTGATGAACCTCAAACGTAAAAAAGAAAGGAAGTGTGGATGGAAGAGATGGACTTCAGGGCATTTGAGTTCATTGAGGAGAAAGCATAACAGGAGATTGATGTCTGTAGAAAGTTTTAAATGGGTAAACCAATTTTTTTTCAACGACTTCTGGGGTCAAAATAACCCCCGTTTCCTTGGGAGGGCCAGTGAGATCCTTTACAGCCTGCAGATACCTGTCAGCATTGAAAATTCAGACACTCCTGGGGCTCGTGGCAGCTTCTATAGCTGTAATAACTTTATCCAGATTGCAAATGAGGAGACTACAATTATGGTTCCTGCCAGTGCAACATCCAGGGGTACACTCTCAGGATAAGAAATACAGTCTACCCAGGACAATAGCCATATCATTACTATGGTGGTCGATAGATTCCCACTTGTTAGAAGGAAGTGATTTTGACTCACCTAAGATTGAGGTTACATACACCAAAGACACCTCACTCTCAGTTAGGGAGGGTTCATTCTGTGTCCTCATTGGGGGGCACAGAAGACCAACAATGAAAACAGGGTTGCACTTACCTGTAACTTGTTCATTAAGGTCTTCTGTGCAGGCACACATACCCTTCCTCCTGCCCCGCTTCATTACTTACCTGGAGAGTCCAACAGTTCAGAAGAAACTTGAAGGTCAGGGGTGCTGCCTCTCCCGGAGTGTGGGCTGTTTTGGCAGCAAAGCACTGCACATGTGTTCTGGGGCGAGGGGAGAAGGTGCCCCCTAGTGGATGAAAAGCTCTTTGATTGGCCCCCATGTGGGCCTGCGCAGAAGACCTCAATGAACAACAGTTAAAGGCATGTGCAACCCTGTTTTATTATAACCAAATTCTTCAGCAGATATTCTCTAGATAAAACGTACAGCTAATCTCTCATAAAAGCGCCATAATTTAGTTGGGTTGCTGTCTTAATGCCAAATGAATTTTTGCTTCAGGAAGGGTAGAAAAATATCATGATGAAGGTACTGATTGTGCTTCTGCTTCTCCAGCTCTGTGTGGTATCCTTGGCTTTGTTCAGAACTCTTATCAGCTTGCATTGTGAAGATGTGATGCTCCAGTTAGTTCTAAGGTAAAACTAATATCTCTCTGTCTCTTTGTCCCCTGATACTGCAACACAAAGTTCTCAATGGTTTTCTAGTGCTATTTCATACATAATATTTCCCCTGCTCTGTGCAAAGTGCAGACAAGCAATTCTGTGTACGTTGTCTTGTAGCATTCTGCCATGTCTGCTTAAATATATGCGCTGGTTAGAAACCCAGTGTCAACTCTAGATCTATAATGAGAAAAATAATAATATATTTTAAAAATCACAATGTATGTAGAAAGATGAAAGTGCTTAGACATTTTTCCATGTGAAATTAACATGTTTTTCTATTTTAAAAAGGAAGGCTGCTCAAGATGAATTGGCAGCACTCAAAGCAGTTGCCTAAGGGCTCAGTCAGTCAGAATGTTTTATAATTTGGTGATTTGGGTAATGAAGCCACGGCAGGCTGACTTCTTTTTTCTTCCTGAAAATTTTGGAACAGTTGTCAGTCTTTTCTATGTTCTAATGCACTGTATCCTCAAACCTTTGACATATGAAAACAGAGTATATTAACAGATGTCCTGCTTGTGGTGGCTAAAAGTATACAACCACCAAGTGAAAATGTATTGCAGTTTTCTATACTTAGAAATAGTTTAGAACTTCTAGAGATGTGTGGTTACATTAGCAAAAATGGGATCAGAGCTCAACGAGAAAACTTTGAGCAGGCCTAACAGGCTACACTTGCTCAGTTTATTTAAAATCATACTGGTCTGATAAATCCCTAGAATATAGCCATCATGTTCTTGTATAAAATGCAGGATAACCAATACCATTTTAAAATTAACAGGATCAAAATTTATGTTTAGTGTGTTCATGAAAGGTTAGCGTTAGTCAAAGCTTAGAAAAATTTAGAAGTGGAAGATTGAAATTTGATTTATTAACACAAAGGTATAAAATATGTATTTCAAAATCTCCACATTTTTTCAAAACAAATAGAATACTGCAACATTTAATACATTGTACAGTAACAAACGTAATGTGTATTTGCCCTTATGCTTTTTATGACATTTTCAGAAAAGTTCAATCAGTCAATCTTTATTGGAGAATGCCCCAGTTAAACTTCCTTTCTGTTGCTTTTGTTGTATGATGGTGATTATTTAAAATGGAATATTATATGTGTAAATTGAAATAAAATCTACTTTGCTACAATTTGCCATCAGTTACTCTCTTTTAACCAGCTGTTCATTTGACAGACTTCTGCTGTCTTAACACATTTCCCCTGAACTGGGAACTCAAAAAATTACCTTCTATAATGGTATCTTTTCATACTCTGTATATCCTGCAGAACTAGTTGCTTGTCTATGTCAGACCTGAGTTGTCCATATTATGTAAGATTATTTTTTGCTCATTTCTGTGCTTTTAATTAAGCAATGAGAGACAAACAGCTATGGAAAATCTCTGTTTAATGATCTTTATTTAAAAGATCTTGATTTTAAACAAGAATTTGTTGTTCCAGATACCTGATACCTTGCAATCACATCATGCTGAGCCAAAGATGGGCTGTTAGAGAAAGGGACTGGTATTCCGTATCTGCTGCTCGGCTGCTTGCCTTGACTCCCATCTGCTGCTCTAGTGGGATTACCTTGAGTCTTCAGAAACAAGAAAAAGATTATATCCTATGGAGAAAAAACATACACGAAGCAGGTAAGTGTTTCACTTGTTATGTAAGAGGACAATCCTTTTAAGAAAGTTGTCTCTGTTTATCTCTTCTATTTTTTCCTGTTATAGGGCTGCATGCTTGCTCATCTCAAACTCATAGTTACAAGAAAGCTCCTCAGCTTTTCATTCTGGGTTTCTTTTTTTAATGTAATTTGCTTGGATTTGTGGTCCATCTAGAGTCTCAGAGAATTCAACATTTCAATAATACATTCCTCTGCATATTAACTTTAATATTTTTGTCCTAATTACTAAATGTTACAAGAGGAACTTCTGTATATTTCTTGTTTCCTCTGCCGCCTCGTTACAGTTCTGATCCAGGTGACTTTTGTTCATGATCACCGGCAAAGCATTTCAGTAATCAGATTGGGCCTCCTCCTCCCTTTTTCTCCAGTGGGAAGGGTGATTGGATCCAATCCAGTTTGTGTAATTCCATTGGCTTCCCTCAGGAAAGGATGAGATACACAGTGATAAATAGCTATAATTTCTTTCAGAATGTGTTTCTTTTCTTGGAATATGTTTGTACCACTTGTTTATACTAGTAAAGGATAGCTGTGAAATGTATGAATCAAAATATGAAACAAAAACATGAACTTGTTTCTGGAAAAATTTTCCCCCATTATCAGGGGAAGTAGAGGACATTGTCTGAAGAGTTCATCCAGATCTTCATAGAGCATTCTAATCTGTGCTCAGCATTCTTGGGAAGCTGTGGGCTGTGGGCGGAGCCAAATGGGGCCTGGTGGAGGGCACATGAACAGCATGTGTGATCACCTAGGCGGCATGCTGTCTGATTTTTCATAATGCACCATTGAAGGAGGCCAATTAGCTTGGATTACCATATATGGAAGAGACTGTCCTCAGGGTATAAAAGGGGCGGTAGCCTTGTTTTCTGTGAGGAATTTGAGGTAGCTTTTTTGTGTTTAGAACCTGTTCCTCCCTTTATTGCAATAAAGACTTCCTGTACTCCTTCCACTCTGCCTGCCATCTCCTTAACTGGGCCTGGAGTGGGTGGGGCTCTTTTGAGCTAACGGACACAGGAAAAGAAAATGCTCTGCCTATATACCTTCTCTGGCTGGCTAAATATGTAACAAACATTTTTTAACAAACCCTGAACTCTTGAGATAGGAAATTAGATCAAAATAAAGAAGATATACATTCTCCTTTCAGACTCCTCAAACGTGAAATCCTTCCCCTATGGAAAGAAGTCATCCATTCAAACTAATAAAACTTGAACCAATCACCAAAAACTTCTATATTTGTCTACAAAGGCATCATAAATATCTTGGACATCTTGGTCATAGGTCAGATGAAAGAATTTATTGCAAGTGTGGTGGAAATTGCCTTCCCAATGACCAGTGACTTGATCTCTAACTCCTCTTTGCTTCTGTGTTTATGGTTGGCAATTCAGACAGATGGAGAAAGAATCACAATGCCAATGAGAATAAAAACAGAACTTTTTTGCAGTGAAAATATTTTATCAAACTGCTTGATCAAGCTAAACAAATGGAGTGAGTGTTGGAGACATACATAAAAATTATGTGTGTCTCCAACCTGCAACACAGAGATGGCTACCATAATAACATTCTGTTTTGTGAGCTCTACTTGCAAACCACTCTTGCAAGGTAGATTTCTGCTCTGTTAATTCCCTAATAGGCTTGGAGTTTTGTCCCTTTACTCCTTTGCCTTGGGATAGTCAAAAGGACTGGTGACAGCCTACCTGGGCAATTGTAAGATTTTCTTTCATTGCCAGTTTTGTAATGTGTGTGAAATCAGCCTACAAGCAGCCTGCAGCTCTTCTCCTCAGGTGGGTCGAGGCAAAGGTACCCTGTGCCCATGACAGAAGCTGCTGTTAATGACCCTTAAATCCCTTTAAATACAGCCCTCTAAAGATATCCCCATCCTCCCCAGTGACCACATGTGATCCGAGCTAATGTAACTAAACTAATCTCTCTACTACTGCAAAATTAGCTGTGCCACCTTGTAGGTTTAGATGTGGGGCACTATTTAACCCAGTAGTGTCCGTGTTTTATTAGTATTTCTGTATAAGAAACAATAACATGTTAATTTAGAATAATTTGTGTTCTTGTCTTTTCTACTTCCTAGTAGTGATTATTCTGTCTCTCCATTTCAGGTTCCACTGAGATATCATCCAGCAGAAGTATTACAGACTCTACATGTATTGTAGAATATGGTAGAAGTATAGATATCAGTTACTTGCAATACCTTTGGGATGCTCAGATACTTATACTTCACTGCATGAAAGACTGCCAGGTTTGGTCTGCTCCATATGATGGTAAAACCCCCAATCCATGCATCTTTATCCAAACTCTGGTTGAAGAAGATAGTAAAAATATAGAGCATCCCATTTTCAGACTCTATCACAGAACCCACAGTAATCATAGCTCCTCTCAGCTGACCCCAGTGGGAGAAAAGATGCAGCTAGAGCTGGAGTGGGATGATAGCTATGATACAGGGATTTCTCCTGGATCTGATACTGGCTCTCCCCAGCATAATGATGATTTAGGGAGTATCGACAGACAAGCGCCTGCAGAGCCACCAAAGCATATTCAGGAAATGAAGAAGAATGCAATTATGTTCATCAAAGGGTCGTATATAGAAGACTCTGACTTTCAGGATGATGTCATGGTATATAGGTTGTGTGCTGAAAAGGATGCTCAGGAAGCAGACAGTTTAAAGAAGGAAACTTTAAACACTGTAGTGTCAGAATCTCAAAAAACAGGTAATCAAAAACAGCTTCCTACCAATGGTCCACTTAATCCACAGCCAGATGCAAACTTGGAAAAGCACAATATGAAAAATTCCAATTTAATTCAACAAACAATGGTAGAACCAGTCCATGAGAACCAGGAACCAGACTTGGAACTGAAGTTGTCTTCTCAAGAACCAGATGACAATGCTAACATAAGGCTGCTGAGCCCAGAAAGTGAGGATTTTATTTCTCAGTGTGATAATATCATTAAAGAACTGGATACAAACTCTACAGGCTTGGTAGAACTTAAATCACTTATGCCTGATGGTATCTGTCCAGTGGAAGAGGAGGAGGACTTTGAAAGTTTTTCAGTTGACACTCCATCAGTAGAAAGTATGCCTTCACCCTTCGGATCAAAAGATGTATGGCCCGGCAACCCTGCAAGGATCCAGAATGTCCCATTTACAGGTGGAATTTTGTAATTCTATTAAATAATGTTCTGAGTAGAGGAAAGATACATATCAATAAGAAAAAAGGAGTATATAAAATCATATTAAGAATGCTGAAAGATGATTTTTAGTGGGCAGTATTCTACCACTGTGTGTGCAAATGGCGTAGTTCTCCTGTGTTCCTCTCCATTGCTGTGGCTCTTTTTGATCCTTGAAGGGATTGGTTGTGGGACTGGGGGACCCACGTGGAGGAACAGCCACATGGGTTAGAGTGCTGGAGTGAGAAGGGGAAGAGAGTTGAAACTGCTCTTCCTTCCTGTTCAGCTCCACTGAAAAGTCAGGGTAATTTAATCCCTTTGTTGGTCCTTGGTCCAAACCACCAACCCTCACAGTTGTTCTTCTGCACAGATCCTGTGAACCCAGGAATAATTTCTCTGGAGGTTGGAGAGAGCTACTGTGATGTAGGAGAACACAAGAAAAACTGTGTACCTTCTACGCAAAGATGGTAGGATACTACCAAGTACCAGTATAACATCTTGATTTAGTTTGACTTGGATTTCAAATCAATATTGCCACTTCAGTACCTTGCAATTTACATTACTTGTAAAAAAAATCTTTCATACAAAAAGTTCCAGAGGATGTTACTGCATATTTCAGAGATAGGGTAATTGACCTTTTATAGCAAGTGCTGCTAAAGAGAGATTTGGCAAATTAGTTTCTTTCTAGTAAGGCAAAGAATTAAGGCAAAGGAAAAGTATGTCTATTTGTTGTAAAATAAACATTCCAAATATTCATACTTAAGCTACTTTTTGTTTCTAACTTTTCAGCACTAGATGGCAGCTCTTGCCATTCTGTGCAACTGCCCCATTTAATTGCACTTCTAGGCAATCAGCTTTCAAATGTAAAATGTTTTCTAGACTACTACATTGTTTCCTTCTGTCTGATTTCAGATCCAGAGGAGTTAGCCATGTTAGTCTGTAGTAGCAAAATAGAAGAGTCCAGTAGCACCTTTAAGACTAACCAACTTTACTGTAGCATAAGCTTTTGAGAACCACAGTTCTCTTCATCATGCATCTGATGAAGAGAACTGTGGTTCTTGAAAGCTTATGCTACAGTAAAGTTGGTCAGACTTAAAGGTGCTACTGGACTCTTTTCTATTTTGCTGTCTGATTTCAGTATCCTGTTTACTATTTGGATTACATTGCAGACATGTAGGATGTTCTATATTGGGCATTGTTGGTCTACAAAAAAAATGGATTGTGTTCCTTGTATAATTTTGCCAGCTCTTTGAATACGTTCGTTTGTTTTTAAATTCTTGGTGTCCCAGCTCTGGAATCATATGCTGTGAGCATTCATAATTTTAAAAAGAAAAGCAATAGCTTTACAATGGGTTGGATGGCACCTTTCAAATATATACTCATTACAAAGGAAACTTGGAGAAAATGTTTCCTTTTTATTATTTATGAGTTTAAAATTGTTACATCAGCATTTCTTTGATTCCATAAGGATCTAGACAATATATAACCGCAAAGAAATCATCCAGATACTACATAGTACAAAGCAGAAAATAAAAGATTGGTGAAATACATCTCAGATAGCTCCATCTGTCTATTAAACAGCACAATCCAATGGAATATACTTATTGTCCTTGGATTTCTTAATCTGGTCTAAAAAGCAATTTTCCCTCAGTTGTTTGCTGATGCAAATTGTATGATCAGCATGAAAAATGACTAGCTTAAGAATAAAACTTTATTGAGAATTGATTTTTGTATTGCTGAAAGTTCATGGCCTAATAGTAGTTGTTTCTGAATAATAACACTTGATAACTTCGGCAGATCAAAATCTTTTTTGGATGCAGCCAGATTTTAAAAAGCTGATGTTTTGAGTTCTGTGAATGATACCATAATTCTCAACTGGATTGATCAAATTATTCTCTCCTCTTTTCACTATCTTAAGGCTTTGTTGACACACTAACTTTTTTGAGGAATTCCATGTTTGGCAGTAACTTAAGTGATGCTTCAAATTTGATTTCTACAGCTCTCTCATTTCTTTTACGCAGCATTTGGAAATTCAGTGTCCTGTATAACATGTCTACTAGTTTTATGGTTTTGAGCAGTCACAACAAACTGGAGGACTTCGTTCATTATTCCTTTTCCAGAGAATTATAATGTTGAAACCTAATTTCCTTGTTAAGAAATGTTTTTTCGATCAAGTGAATGTGGACATCAACTGATCTTTTTATATGGCACTAATGTTTTATGTTTGTTGAAAAAAAAGCATCCGCTTCTTCTAATAATTTATGCCATACAAGCCCCAATCCATTTATCCTCCAACAAGGACACAATCAGCATTTCAGTAATGGGAATATAATGTGGCAAATAAAACTTTTATTATGAATAGGACCCCAATTAGTTTTATGTATGTGCCTGCACAGTGAATTTTGTATAACATCATTAATTTTGATCTAATTAATCTGTGCTACTCCTCTTGCAAAGCTTGTAAACCTCTGCTTGTCACCTGAGATTCTTCATCTAACAAGGTGCTTTAATCTAGCTTGGTGATGACAGGGCCATTTGTATATATATATCTTGGTTTACATCTTTGGAAGCAATTCACTGCCCATGCTTTAGGAACTGATTTCTAACAGTAAAACTATTCACATATTTTTTGGAAAGTCTCTTGTACTTCCTTTCATTTCATTTGCAATAAACTGTCACCTTATTATATGGAAAGGACAGTCCAGTAAGTTGGCTCTTGTATAAGAGCTCCTCAAAAGATTGTGAACTGTGTAAGTAACAGAAATTAACAAGCCACAGTAATGTGCTTTCTGGGTTTCAAATGCCATGAAAGAGGTCTGAGCTACCCATATCCCAAGCATATGCTGTAGCATGGGGGATATAATAGAGCCATGGGGAACCATGGCTAAATCTCATCCAAGAAAGCCTGGAGTTGTTTAGTCGCTGATCAAGCACTTTTCCCCAAATTGAAGATATTTGCCACAGGGTAATAGTTAATAATAATATCTGAGTCCATGTAAAACTTCTTTAGGAGGGGCCTTAGGACTGCTTCCTTCAAGGTAGTGTATACCGTAGCATCCTTCATTGAGGTATTTCCTACCTGCACCTAGCTAGGTAATCTTCTCCAACTAGATGTATTCAGCTATGAATGATCTGAATTAACGTCATGTAACAATATGTAAAATCTCTCTGTCCGCTCAAAATAGTGCAAGGGGATGGCTTTACACACACATAGAGAGAGCCAGTTTGGTGTAGTGGTTAAGAGCGCGGGACTCTAATCTGGAGAGCTGGGTTTGATTCCCCCCTCCTCCACTTGAAGCCAGCTGGGTGACCTTGGGCTAGTCATGGCTCTCTGGAGCTCTCTCAGCCCCACCCACCTCACAGGGTGTTTTGTTGTGGGGATAATAATGGCATACTTTGTAAACCACTCTGAGTGGGCATTAAGTTGTCCTGAAGGGCGGTATATAAATCAAATGTTGTTGTTGTTATTATTATTAAAATAGATAGGAAAAGGCTGTCATCTCCATCACAGAGTAGGTGCAGTTGCACTCTAGATAACTTTCAGTCATGTTTTTCTCCATTTACACTCTAGCTGTCTGCTAATTTCAAAGCTGTATGCTCATTGATAAACCAGGGAACTGAATGGGTTCAGAGGATGCCTGAATGCCTTGGTGCAATCAAGTCAACATCTCAGAGTTCCAGGGATTAGTGAGAGCCAGTGTGGTGTAGTGGCTAGAGTGATGGGCCCAGGTTTGAGTCCCCATTCTGCCATGGAAGCTCACTGGGTAACCTTGGGCCAGACACACACTCTTAGGCTAACTTACCTCACAGGAATGCCCTGATCTTCATTGGAGGTCTCCCCTTCAATCATTAACCAAGGACGACCCTGCTTAGTTTCTGAGATCTGATGAGATACATCCTGGTCAGGGCCTCCACATACATTGCATATGTAAAAATAACATGCAGAACATGGTTGTTACTGCCTGTGCTTCCTCCGGAGCAGAGGGGAAATGTGGACATAGGAATGCAAATGGGCCAGTGCTGGCCTAGATGCTCTCAGCCTGGTACTAATGGCCCCTGGCTTTCAGATCTCAATGTTAGGCAGATGTGGAAATCAAAATTTCATTTTGCCCATGAGAAATAATGGCTTTAAAACAGGCTGGTGTTATATAGCTTGCCTCTGCCCATAATTTTGTATGAAGTAGAAAGAGACAAAATGACATTGCCGATAGGTAACGCATAATTGTCATCTTCTGAAATTCGGAGCTGTGAGACTCAGCAGCTGCAGACTTTTCTGTGCTCTTTCATGGTAGCCGACTAAAGCACACGATGTCCCCAGCAGACAAGAGGCCATCAAGAGGCCCATGTCCAAGCTGCTGGAGATTACACCGTCAATTAATTTTCTCCGCTTCTCTTTCCACGCAGGGGACAAATGAGTTTGCCCTCACCTGAGGGTGAAGACCTGTCCTTTTAAATACTTATTCTCCTAAATTAGTTATTCTCAGAAAATCCTCCAATTCTCTGTTGCCTTTAAGATTAATTTTGAGTTCTATACTTAAATCTGCAGGACCCTTTATAAGTGTGGTGCTATCAAAGTTGGAGAACATGTTGGAGAACTCCTTGCATGTCAATTTGCTGCTCATTGGAATTATTACTCATCTGGCCAGTTACCCACAACCCCTTCTCCGTTCTTTTCTGCTCAATACCAACATGGTATTTCAGCCTAGTGTGCGATCACTATACCAGGTACAATGCATGACAAGGTTCTAAATTAATACTCTCTGTTAGTACTATTATTATTTGTTATTATTAATATAGCAACATAAAAACAGAAATGCAGTGGCACCCTAAAGACTGATAAAATGTATTCCAGCTGAGTTCTGGCTCACCAAAGCTCATACTTGAAAAAAAATGTTAGTCTTTAAGGTGCCACTGGACTTTCATTTTTATATTGCTGCAATAGACTAATATGGCTTAGCCCTCTGGAATTATTAATATATTGTCATCACTGTACAGATGCTTGCCTAAAGAATGTGTGATCCAGATTTTATATGAGGGCAGGGAAGAAGGGATAAATGCAGCTTGGTTCATCTTTAATTTGTTTTTCTGCCCCTCACAGCAACAGACAAGGAATGCTTTGGGGGCCTCGCTCTGCAGTAGTGTGCAAACTATAATGTATGAAAACTTTGGAGATCTTCTTATGCGTTTCCTTTTTTAAAAAATGAAGCTTCATTAGAATGAGTCAGATATTAATCTCCCTCCATTTATTTAAACAATTTACTTAATTTTTTTCTTTGATGGGTTCATTTAGGTGCTGCAGAGTGGGACACATAATGCCCTTAAAGTTGATAGATTAAAAATAATAATAATGCTTGTTGTGCAGAACTAGGCATTGTAACCATCTGTAATGTGGTTTTTGAGAGCAACTGAAACTGAATATAGATAGTTCTGTATGTAACTACAATAACAATATGAAGATTTATTGCTGCTATTGTTTTGGCAGGTGCTGGCATCTGTAAAAAATAAAATTGAGCAGTTTGCTTCCATTGAAAAGGATTTCCCCCATCTTCTCATACAAGCACAGCAATACCTGCTTTTACGAGTGGACATGTCTGATATTCCTCTAGAGTCGTTAACCAAAGGCAAGTAACTCTTGTTCTTAGTGTAGGATAGAAAAACAAGTTTTACTAGCTTTTAAAAGCAAGCTTCAGTAAATAAAGATCTTTAAATATGCTTAATGGTTAAGGCAAGACCTAAGATTATTGGGATTAAATACATTATTGTAATCCCTCCTCCAGCCTCCACACAAACATCTGAATTTTTTATAGGATAAAAAAATCTTTATTTTGCAGCATAGCTGGAATCTGACTTGGAACCAGGTGCAGCTCCTTTGGAGCTGGCAGGCAGAGGGAAAAGTAAGAGGAAAGTAATGTAGCAGGGAGGTTGGACAATCTTTAGATACTACATTTGTGTCTAAGTTCCCTTTCACGCTGCAACTTTTATTCCCAGTTTAAATCCATTTTGTAAGTGGCTATAAATCAATGTTTCCTTTCCAGACTGCATGCAGCGCAGTTTTCTGCACCATGTGCCTTTTTCTTTTTCCTTGCTAAAAGGTGAAGGGTTCTTCTTTCTCTCTGAGACAGCTCCCTTGCCTCATCATTTGAAGACCCAGGGTTTCCTTCTCAGGAGACAGATTACAACACACACTCTGCAGGCCCAGGGACATCCTTAATGCTCCTCTGTGACACCTGCTGTTACTGGGAGCTTAGTTAGTGGGGGATTCCGCATGATCAATTTTGATCGGACTTTCTGAGCAGTCATGCTGTGGTGGAGTCCTACGAATCCACTTCTCCCCGATTCCACATTAGGCTTTTGTTTCGCACATTTCATCAGCTCAAAGTCCATCATGCGGAATTTTTGACAGGATAAAAATCGATTCCTCATTGCTTTTTCTGGGGGAAGTGTCGAATGATGCACATCTTCATTTTTTAAATTCCCCCCTCCAAAAAAATGTTGCTACACATAAACGTTGCATCAAACCAACACATTAGAAAAAAATTTCTCACAAAAAAAGTTGCTACACATAAACGTTGCATCAAATAAACATATTGGATAGGCCAGAGCACTTCCCGCCGATATTGTGGAAGAGTATTGGCTGTTGACATTTGGAGGGAAAATTGTTACCAATGACCCCGCGTCTATCTTTCCCGCTTTCTTCGTGAGCGGTGTGGTTTAGTGATAGGTGTTGTGTTGAGGACGGTCTCTTTCTCCCTCAATGAAATGCCTAGACCACTAGTTGAACGCTGAAGTCCCTCCATCACACTTTCACTCTACCTCAGAAGCTGTCAGCTGTCAGCGAGCAACAAGTAACAAATTTGGCATGTTGTAAAATGGACCCATTATTGGTCAGCTGTTGTCATGTGACACAGGATATGTTTCTGCATAGATTTGTAGAAACATTGCAACGTTTTTTTACATTTTTTTAAAAAAAAAAGAGGGGAAGGGAAAGGGTAGTGGGTGTAGCTTAGAAAACATGATTGGCCAATCAAATTAAGTTGATTCGAAGGGCGAGAGAAAAGAGCAAGGGTGGGGAGAACATCGAATAAAGAATTCCGCATGATTAAAATCCCTAATCTGCTGTGCGTGGACAAATAAGTCGGGGGAAAGCAGGATGGAAAAAAATGGACAAAACATGCAGTGACTTCGAATCTGCTGCTAGGATTGCCTTCCCACGTGTGGAAACACAAGAAAAAATCGAGGTCATTTAGAAGCTGAAGCAAGGAAAACCATTCGTGCGGAATCACCCATTGATTGGCCCACGTGCCATTACAAATAAAATCAAAAGGCAGGAGAGAGGGAGGTGGGGCCTTTAAAAGTGCAGAAGTCCTTCCGGTTGACAGTCTGCTGCAACACAGCAGTGCGACATAAAATAAAATACCTTGGAAGAAAGTAGATATCAAAGCATTCAGATTAGAGTTTCATTAACTACAGGAGGACAGTGATTTATCATTAAGGTGCATGAAACCTTTAGAATCCATTTGGCTTCAGAAGTCAAAGCAGGTTAAACAGCCTTTATGAAAAGAAGTTTAGGATAATACACAGAGGTGTGCTCAAGTTCACTAGAAATTTCCTCTGGTGGAAATCCCTTCTCCGGGCTTTCTGATCTCCTCTCTTCTGCTACAGCTTCAGTGCCCCCTGAAATGCTGCTTCTGGTGGTGGGGCAGTCAGTGGACCACCAGAATAGCACAAGGAGGACTGTAGAACGAGGAAGGGAATTCATGCAAATTGCTTACCCCTTTCATCTGCAGAATTCTCTTCTGGATCCAATCTATTGTCTCATTTTATTTTTCGAACAGCAGTTTGAAGTAGGATACGTTTATTTACTTTTATTATATCTCATTCAAAACATTTATTAGCCATTTTTCTATCTTACCGCACTCAAGGTGGCTTACAACAAACACAGGGGAAAAAATCTCAAGACTTCAATTTAAAATCACAGTTGAAAACTACCAGTAAGTAGAAAATTAATCAAATGCATACACACCTCCCTGGGGAAGTTGTTCAATAATTATGGGGCTGTTACCAAAAAGGCCCTCTCTTGTCTACCTACCAGATGAACTTCTTTGGTTGATGAGATGCTCAGGGTCTGTTCCAAACTCCCGGGCATGAACATACGGGAAAAAACTGTTCTTTAGATACCCTGCTCCCACGCCATGCAGAGCTTTAAAGGACAAAACCTGCACCTTGAATTGGGCTCAGGAGCTGATTGGTAACCAGTGTAGTTGCTGTAATATTGGGGTTGCATGATCCCAGTAGCTGTCTCCAACCAGCAGCCTAGCTGCAGCATTCTGCACTAGCTGCAGCTTCCAAATACTCTTCAAGGGTAGCTCCAAGTAGTACGCATTGTAATAGTCCAGCTAAGATGTAATTAAGGCATGGAGCACTGTGGCTAGATCTGATTGAACTGGGAGTGGGTGCAGTTGGCACACCAGCAAAAGCTGGGCAAAATCACTCTGAACCACTAAAGCCACCTGCCTTGCTAAGGCAACTGCTGTCTCAAGCAGCACTCCCATGCTGCGAACCTGACTTTTCAAGGAGAGAGTAGTTCCCTCCAAGTCCAGAGATATCTGAAGTGCTTGGTCCAAAGGGTGTTATTTCTCCCTCCTCCTGCTGCAAGTCTAGTGTGACAATGTACGGCAGTAGTTTAAAATGTTGGACTAGGACCTGGGAGATTCAGGTTTGAATCCCCACTCTACTATGGAAATTTGCGGGGTGGCCTTGGGTCAGTCACATACTCTAGGCCTAGACTACATCACAGGTAGGTTGTGATGATAAAATGGAGAAGAGGGAACGATGCAGACTGCTCTGGGTTCCCACTAGTGATAAAAGTGATGTATAAACCCAGAAAATAAATAAATAAAACAAAGTAAATATTTATACTTTGTATAAACAAAGTAAATAAATAAAAATTGTGTTATGTCCCAAGGGGTTCCATTCAAACATTGGAAGATGCTTTTCAAGCAGAATGAGGGACTGCTGCAGAAAAGATAATTGGGAAAACTGCATTTCATGTGCAGCACTCATGGGTGATTAGATCAAAGCCAATAACATGACCAAATTGACAAGCTTTTAAGTCAATGATAGACTTCCATAAAAGTTTCTCTGCTAAAGTGTATTTTTTTAAAATTAAAAACAAGTATAATCTGAAACAGAAGAATTGTAACTAAACACGTCTACAAGTTGAATTATTTTTAGCATGGCCATTAATAATAATATAATAATAATAACTTTCAATTTATATACCACCCTTCAGGACAACTTAACGCCCACTCAGAGCAGTTTACAAAGTATGTCATTATTATCCCCACAACAACGAACTCCCTGTGAGGTGGGTGGGGCTGAGAGAGCTCCAGAGAGCCGTGACTAGCCCAAGGTCACCCAGCTGGCTTCAAGTGGAGGAGTGGGGAGTCAAACCCCACTCTCCAGATTAGAGTCCTGCGCTCTTAACCACTACACCAAACTGACTCCTGTATGTATATCTCCTTTAGATAAACTTTGGGACATACTTTGGGAAAGATAAACTTTGGGAAAGATAAACTTTCAGACATACACTTGCGTGAATCTAATAGGAAAAGGCATTATGGTTTCTACAGTTGTTCAGCATCTCATGAATGTGCCCTCAAGAGAATAGGCTGTGTTTAAAAATAAGTCTAGCTATAAAAGTCTAGAGATAGGGATACAAGAAGCCATCATACGGAACCGCTTTCCACGCTGCAGCTGCCTTCCTACGTTGCTGCTGCTGAGAAATAAAATTTGCCACACTGGTTCTTTGTGTTAGTCAGAGGTGAGTTTTACTGTAGCAAATGAAAAACAAGCAGACAAGCTTAAAACTACATAGTGCCATGATACAGGGGGTGCAAGAGCATCTGTGCTTTCTGCAGTTTCCCCTCAAGCGCTTCATTCATAGATTCCATAGTTAATTGTTAAATTTCCTGAATAGTTTCATGAATTTTTGCATTAAAGAAAAGGAAATTTTGGAGAAAATACTATGTATGTGATTGAGTGACAGGGCTCCTTTGAACAGCTTGGATACCAAATTTGCACCTTTTTAAAGGTCTTTCTAGACCATCTGTTTATTGTATGATAAATAACAACAGTTGTTACTTGTTACTAATCTGTTTCACTCAAGTTCAGATATTGCTTTGCAAGACAATGCTGCTATTATATGCATATCAGCTCTTCCAAGCACATTATTCTTGTTGTTTGCATATGTTTATTTCCCCATTTAGTGCTTCTGTTGCGGCTATAGGTGCAGTTTGTATTGTGATTGTAGAGTGCTGTGCGCACCTGTTGGATAACTGTATAAAACAATTTATTGGTGAAAAAATGATAAATACAGAGTCATTAATCTGATAATGACACAAATTTGATAATGACAAAAATTATGATGAGTGACAAAAATTTGATAATAACACTGTACTCACATCTTGTGTGTAGTAGTATAGCTCTGAAATCCAATGCTACCCTGGAGGAGGGGCAGAGATTCAGATAGCAGGAAGGTTGCATCTTCCCTTCCCCTCCCTCACAGTCCACTGGTTTGATAGAACAAGTTATTTGTTTTTCTTACTGACCATCTCCTTCTGTTGCAGTGCTGTTGAACTGCTAGGCTAAAATGATTACAGTATCATCAAATTCAGTGAACATTTGGGTTGGAAATTAATCAGAATTGAACACAATGAATATCAAGATGCTTATTAACATTACTAAAGGACTGTATTCCACCCCAAGGGTTAGATAGGGCTATCTTTTAGCCCCTAATTTATTCAGTCTTTACCTGAGTAATGTGGTTAATTATATGGCAAACACTGACTTTCATCCTCCAAAACTTGGCTCGCGTCACATATCGATTTTATTATATGCAGACGACGTGCTCCTTTTATCAAGGACGCCGCTGGAACTTTGTAGGGCACTTGACAGCTTTGCCACTTATTATAGTTACCATTAACTATGATAAAATCAAAGCTATGGTATTTGATAGGCGCCCAAAAAAGAGAATATGGACGATTAAAGGAAATAGAATCAAGCAAGTTAATAGATTTAGCTACCTTGTGGTAAGAATATAAGAACATAAGCAAAGCCATGTTGGATCAGGCCAGTGGCCCATCCAGTCCAACATTCTGTCACACACAGTGGCTAGAAATCCAGTGCCATCTAAAGGACTGTCAGTGAGGCCAGGACACCAGAAGCCCTCCCACTGCCTTCCTTCCAGCACCAAGACAACAGAGCACCACCTCCCCACAAAGAGAATACCATCTATCTCCTGTGGCTAATAGCCACTGATGGACCTCTGCTCCATATATTTGTCCAGTCCCCTCTTGAAGCTGGCAATGCTTGTAGCTGCCACCACCTCCTGTGGCAACGAATTCCATGTGTTTATCACCCTTTGTGTAAAGTAGTATTTTCTTCTATCTGTTCTAACCCGACTGCTCAATAATTTCATAGAGTGCCCACGAGTTCTTGTATTGTGAGAAAGGGAGAAAAACACATCTTTCTCTACCTTCTCTAACCCGTGCATTATCTTGTAAACCTCTATCACGTCTCCCCTCAGTCGTCTTTTCTCCAGGCTAAAGAGCCCCAAGCGCCTCAATCTTTCCTCATAGGGAAAGTGTTCCAACCCTTTAATCATTTTAGTTTGGTAGCATTTCAGGAGAGTAGATCTAATGCTGCACATTGCAACCTGAGAGTAGAGAGTGCTGAGAGGACTATGCATGCAACACTGAGATTTTTCCATTCCAAGGGGGGGGTCTTTATGTACCTGCTGCATTTAAAGTTTTCCAGGCCAAAG
Source organism: Eublepharis macularius (assembly GCF_028583425.1). Taxonomy (NCBI): domain Eukaryota; kingdom Metazoa; phylum Chordata; class Lepidosauria; order Squamata; family Eublepharidae; genus Eublepharis; species Eublepharis macularius. Next base: position 57,057,015 of record NC_072799.1, read on the forward strand.
TAATAGCCTAACTCTTGTATGGCACTGTTAACGTTATCTTGGCTACCAGTTTGAAATCATTAGAAAAGATACAATCTGAATTTTTACATGGAATTTTACAGGTCTCTCCAGATGTCCCTAGCTCCCTTCTTCATTTAGAAATGGGATTAATGAGGACTGAGGTGAGGATTTTGTTGGCATCCACTTTCCAATGGCTTAAAATTCATAGGAACCCAAAAGGCCACCTCCTCTTTGCAATGCAAGACTCTAACCAATTGAGATGGCTACACATGGTCCAGAAAAGCCTTGAAAAAATGGGCCTTTCATCTGGCTCTCTTTTGTCACAAATCATTGATCAGGCAAAACTTACAATTAAGCAAAGAATTTGTAACATCAAACGGCAACAAGATCTAATGAAGCCCCTGAGGCGACAGTATTCAGGATGAAAATGGCCCATATCTTAAAACTTTAGATCCCACCCCCCCTGGAGGGCTTTCACACTGGCTAGATGTGATGCCATACCGTCAATGGTTTTGGAAGGGACATACAAAAAGATCGCATACTCTGAGAGGATTTGTCCCTGCCCTCTAGCCGAGGTGGAAACTATATGGGACATGTTCTTTTATGCTGCTGCTCCTGTAAAGAAATTCGAGTTAAGACAATTCTTCCTCTTATGGATATATATGTTATAGCGATGGACTTTGTAGGCCTAGATAAACTACTAACAGGTAAAATTTCAGCCATTACTAAAGTGACAGTTAAATTCTGTGCTCAGGTGATTAAACTGCGCAATAAATTTCAGGCTGGTGCACTTGAGCTCTGATTCAGATCTCTTTAGGAGGCTACTATATTGTTGTTGTTTTGGGGTCTCTAGATCCAAGTTTTAAAATGGCTAACTAGGATGCTATTTGATATTTTATACTCTATTTTAATTCTATGATGTAATTTTAACCAGATATCCTGATATTTGTATATTTTTAACCAAAGATTCTTTTAATCTGTATATTGTATACCTGATAATGAAATGTTTTGTTTTATAAACTTAAATAAAAATGAACTGAACTAACATTACTATATAGATGCTGAAGTTTGCACTTTTAAAATTTCGATATTTTTTAAAATGATACCATCAAGAGGCCATAAAAAAGCAAAAAGCTTCCTTCTCCTGAATGAAGAATATAAAAAGAGCACTAACTTGGGAAACATCAGAAAAGACAGTTGATTAAGGAATTTGATGGATCCAGTTACTGAGTATATAATAGTATAATATATATACCAAGACCAGAAAATAGTCAAAATTGTAGGACCGTTAGATGGTGTAGATATAACTATAGTATGAAAAGAATACAGAGAAAATCTACCACATCTGAATATTCATCCCAGTGTTTCTCGAGAACATACATATGCTATTCTTGATCTTATTGAAAATATGTAACTTTTCTCTATCGTCTAGTTTAGAAGGTGTGCAAAGTTTAGAATAGTTCTGAATGTACAATTCAGAAATTGTTGAAATTTGGGAAGGGTATGATTATTATTTTCATTAAATATCAGGAGTATTGTCATGCCAGAAAAATCCATTTAAAAAAATATTGGAACAATATTCCTGATTTAATGAAAATGGTAATCATGAACTTTCTGAACTTAATGAAGGAAATTAAAAATAATTTTGGACGTGTCTCCATTCTAGAGGCAGTAAGAGCAGGGAGGGAGGAAAGAGAGGAAGCGTACCCTGGCTCCCAGCTGGTCTGTGGTGCATTGACCCTTTAAACTTTAAAGGCCATTATTTTCTCTCATTGGAAGATCAGGTCACTGGAGGGCAGGTTTATCTGTAGAAAATAATGGCCTTTTTAAAGGGCCAGTGTGTCATGGAGAAGCTGGGAGAAGCTGACAATAATGGGCTGTAGACCTGGCCTTGAGACTGACTCAGAAAGCCAGATTTTCCATCCATATAAAATTTGTTTATGCACCTTCAGGTTGCTTCCAACTTATGGCACCCCTATGAATTAATGACCTCTAAAATGTCCTGTCATTAACGGTCTTGCAAACTGAAGGCCATGGCTTCCTTTATCAAGTCACTCCGTCTCATGGTGGGTCTTCCTTTTTTCCTGCTACCTTCACCTGTTCCTAGCATTATTTTCTTCTTCAGTGAGTCTTGTCTTCTTATGATGTGACCAAAGCGCGATAGCCTCAGTTAGTCGTTTTAGCTTCCAGGGAGAATTCAGATTTGATTTGATCGAGGACCCACTTAATGGCCCTTTAAAGTGTAAAGGGCCAATTCACCGTGTGCCGTTTGGGGCTAACTTCCTTTGGCCTAGCAGCTTCTGCTGCCTCCCTGACACTATTCTGGGTTCCAATGTTATTGGGAGTTGAAATAATTGGAATCAGGAATCATTGGAGTGGAGAACTTTCACGAAATCAGATATTACTGATCTGATACTTTGAAATATTGGGCATTTTCTGGGCTAGCAATATCCAGTTGCCTACTCCTGGTAACCAATGTAACACCAGTTTTTAAAGGTGGGGAGCGTCTTGGGTGGACAAGTCCAGGATCATACAATTCTGTCTCTTGTGTTCAGATAAAGTGATAGAAAGTCCAGGATCATACAATTCTGTCTCCATAACTTGTGTTCATATAAACTGATAGAAAGCATTGTTTAGGCTACATAACAAGTACTGCTGAGAGAGACTACATGGGCAGAAAAAGGGGCATCCTATTACATTGCTTGGTAGTAGGTTAAGGTTAAACAAAAGGAAGTAGTATTTCATATGGGATATAATCAGTAACAGAGCTTCTATTGGTAGACAGTTTTTTGGAAAAGAAAATTTAATGTAAAACAGGTTGGTAGGCTGTTAGCTAGATTGATCTTCCACAAAGAAACACAATGTATCTTTGATTACCAGATCACCTAGAAAGGAGTTTAGTAGTGCGGATGTTGTGTCTGGGCAGGTGCTAAGAAGGATTATCTAAGAAAATGCTGCATGTGCATACCTTTGGATTGCAGTCAGTATGTTTTCTATTTGCAAAATAAAATTACTGCACCCAAACACAGTCATTGTTGTTTTGCTAAAATTGCTGTATCCACACATTATTATTGTACAGTTGTTCTGAATACAAGTTTTAATTAGACACGATGTTCAGGTATAATGGGAAATTTGCAGAATCTGATGAGAACAGTAACCATAGTTACTAATTACTTAGCTGTGGAACATGTTAAAAATGCTCTATTTATTATGTGGTCTAAGCCCCACCCCTTTAATCTTGATTTAGTTAGATGGTACTGTGAAAATCAATGGGAAGCTTACCCCCCCCCCAGAGGTTGTTTTTCTCAGTTTCTAATTTGCACAATGACATTTTCTAATATTTGGAAGCATTGAAAATATTTATTTGCATTATTAGCACTTTAAAGATGTATGTGGTAAATATGATGCTTACTAACTATCAAAGGATTTGGGATTCTTACCTTCATTTTGCTTTTAAATCCTTTTAAAACTGTTATATCTGAGGAAAAATTCATACTGCATCGTCTCCACCCAGTTGCAGCTGAAGCAGAAGACTACAGTCTGAATTTCTGAGCACTTTAAAGATATATATTGCCTGCTACAGTAGATAGAAGTGCTGTACACAAAGCTGTAATACCAGGAATCTGAATTCAACTGTCATTTCAAGCACTGTAATATATTTGTATACTGCTTTTCTGAAGTCCAAAAGTGCTTTACATTAACATTTAAAATTGCATAAAATCTAAAACTGCAAACTCAGCTGCAGGAGAACTGTGTGAAAAATTCTACATCTCACCATGTTTGATCTGATCTTCCAAAGCCATCTGAAACAGAAGAGCTTTATGTTCCCTTGTTGAAATGTGTTTTTCGAGATCACTCAGGAGGGGAATCCAAGAGTGTGGACAAAATATCGCAACACCATATCTTATTTTTAAGAATATTTACATTCACAACGACCCAAGTAGAATATGAAAAAAAATACTGATAGAAACTGGAAGTGAAACAAGCAGAATATAAATAAAGGAGTATTTTTTTAAAAAAGGTTATTCTGGCCCTTTTCTATAGAGCAGAACAATAAGGTTCAACACAATATAAAGAGTTAAATCTTCCAACAAAAGGTGATAATCAAGTTCCTACTTTCCTAAGTATCAACATCATTTTTTCGTGCTCTCCCAATATTTATCTGTTCATAAAGCAGTCACTGATCTGTGCTATGTATGTGTGCATTTTAAAGTTTTCCTTCAATTTTGCTAGATTGTTTGCTACAATCTTACATGTTGATTATTTTGTGGACCCTGAAGCAGTCTGCCCGTGCTGTTCCTCTCCCCCCGCCCCCATTTTCAGCAGCCTTTCAGGAAACTTGCTTATAGAATAAATGAATGTCTGGCTAACTGCAGCTTTGGCTCTCTGTCAAGCTCACAGTGCCAGCCGTCAAATTGCAATGCCTGCAGCCAGTTGTCCATCAACATGTATCATTATGTCAATTATGGAATATAAGGTAGAAATGGCCTGTGGTAATAGAACATACAAGACTATTTGAACTCTGCATAGAATTATTATACAATGTTCAGATTAAAAAAACCACTTTCCCTCCACAAATAATGTTTAGACTAAATATGTGAGTTTTATACATATACCGGAAGCCAAAAAATAGCCAACACTTCAGTTCTTGACACTCAACACATGTCTTTCAGGATTTAGTGATAGTGCTAGGGTATACTGTATGTAGCAGTTGGAAACTGTAGAAGTAACTTCCTGTATATAGTACTAGTATCACAATTAGAAGATTAGTGCTTTGAAATCTCTACACGCTGACACAGTCACATTGCTTAAAGCTAGAACTAGGAGCTAGTTTGGGATGCTAGACCCTGGAGTCTTCAGTTCACCTGCACAATTGCTTGGTAGTGTTGAGTAAGTCTGGTTTGGTGTAGAGGTGGATGCCAGTTTGGCGTAGTGGTTAAGAGTGGCAGGACTGTAATCTGGAGAACTGGGTTTGATTCCCCTCCTCCGCTTGAAACCAGCGGGTTGACGTTGGGTCAGTCACAGCTCTCTCAAACCCACCCACCTCACAGGGCGATTGTCGTGAGGATAATAATAACATACTTTGTGAACCACTCTGAGTGGGAATTAAGTTGTCCTGAAGGGCGGTATATAAATCGAATGTTATTATTATTAGTATTCAATTTTAGCATTAGGTTGTGGTGATGGTAAAAGAAATTAACAATCGTAAAGTGTTCTAAACACTGGTGTGGTGTGGTGATATTATTGTTCATGGTCCTAAGCGGCCTTTGTACCAGAAACTTAAAAAAAACAAACATGGAGAAATAGACACATATGTGTTAAAGCAAAGAAAAGGCGGGAAAGCGTTAGCCTGTGAACTTATATTGCACCCCATACAATCTTTTATAATGTTTAAAGCAATTCAAGACTGATGCTTTTCTCTTTTCTGGTTTCAGATAATGCCCAACACACCAGCATCCTGGGGAAAAGAAGGAACTTTTCAGATGGATCTCAGGCCATCCTGCAGCCTTTTATGGGAAGTAAAGCAAAGAGAGGCGCTCCTCTGCCCAGCATCCCCTTGCCCGTCAGGAATGCCATCCTAGCAGCTGCGCTCTTCCCAGAGTTCCTCAAGGAACTGGCAGCTCTTGGACAGGAACATTCCATTCTATGTTATGAAGTATATGGGGATTTTGAAGATTATTATTAGTTTATTTTAAGATCTTTTTATTTTAATTTTTTAAACACAGAACTACTCTTAAAGGAAAACACTCCTATATATTCCTGACAATACTTGATTGGGGAGAAATTGTTACATCTTTGTTTTGGGCCTTATTTCCAACTGTGCAAAAGGTTAGCTTACGGTAGTCACGAAGCTACTTTTGTTTTATGGTACTCCAACCCTTGATTTTATTTACCTCGGTCTTCCTCATAAAACTCTGTTGTAGTTACTTTGGAGTGAGTTAAAAAGTCACAACTGTACAATTAACTGCAAGGTTTTTTCCCTTATATAGCAGACTTGGTTTCCCAATAAGAGATAAGAGAATATCAATAAGAACCAGCACGACAACTCCAATAAGCCTTTTATGCAAATACTCTTTGTTTTTTATTTAAGGGGGAAGAGAACAGTCCTTCCCCTAAATTATTTTGCCAGTTGAATCAAAATGAATTCAACATATATAAACATAGGACTTGCTGAAAGCAGGTGCTGAGCTGAATATATACCATGTTGCCTTATGCTGTGGTCAAGTCTGTAGCTTTCAGCTGTTGAATGCGTTGAAGTTTAATGAAATAAGGAAATGGCCATTGAGTGCAGACCGTATGGAATATTTTCCCTGCCATTTCTCTGCATTCTCTTGAAAATACTAGATAATAATCTAAACACTCGAGCCTTATTTTAATAAGATTTGCACACAGCAAAATGTTTCTATGCAATCTATAATATGTTTTGTAGAGTACGTTTTTATACTTCTATTGATAAGCTAGAGACAGCTAATTGAGGAAATTTTAATTAGTGTTCTAAAGATTAATTATATTTTTAAGTCAGACTTTACAAAAAGTAGCCGGCCTCTAAGCTATATTTTTCTTTTTAAAGTTTAAATACTATTTTGGTTCAACAGGAGCTGTGTAGTATCTGTAAAACACTGGGTATTTATTTTTGATGTATGTTAACTTGTACTAATTTTGCACTTTTGAGGAATGCAGCACAAGATTGTTACTAAGGATACATACGCTGGAACCTGTTGCCATTGGTGTCCAATTGAACATTTTCTTTTGTGAGTAATGAGGCTCATTAGGAAGGGTCCAAACATGATGAATGGGTGCATTACAGCTGGATTTCAGCTTGTTCTAGTAAGAGTAATTGTTTCTCCAGTGCCGAAGTTGGCTCTTTAACCAGTGGCTCAGTTGTTGAAAGCCTTCATCCTTTTTTTTAATAACAGGAGAAAATGAGAAGCTATTCTAAAACCAATGGAAGCAGAAGGAGGCAAAGACAAAACTTGAAAGCAATTCGATTTGCTCCTGTTTGTAAATTCCATATAGAGCTGCTAATGGTAGCAAGAATGTTTGTATCTTCTATGATAGTTCATGTCACCTAAACAAGCTGTTATTTCATTGGAAGGATTACCATATGCTCTCCTGAATATAGTCTGAATTTAGAAGTACGAAGGCATCAAGAGAGGAGCAGCTGTCTCCTGCTTCATTCTTGAGCAGCTTTCCCCTGATTTAGTCTCTTTCCCCATTCTGTCTTCCATCTGCTTTGGGCCAAAACTAGAGATTTGTGGTCCGTAGCAGGCAAGGTGTAGCAGGTTCATGTTCTCTATAAGCACTCTCCATATGCTTGATGAGATTTGCATGAATAAAACTAGTGATGCAGTAATTCTAGTTTTGCTAGTCCTCTTCCCGTGGAGCTACATATTTCAAGGCATCAAGGCATAAGTCTACTGGATTTCCACTGCTGCCATCACTATTATTTTAGATTCTAAGATGATGCAACCCTTGCCTCTGTTGAATGGAGGAGCTTATTTGTCTATGTCAGTGTCATCTTTCCCTAGTTAACCATGGAAGCATTCTTTCCACTGCTACCTTTGCATTTCTACGGTTTACTCTTCTGTTGGGTTGGATCCAACCATCTTTTCTGCTGATGTGAAAGGAAGGTGTCCTCTGAGACCACCCAAAAAGATTATAAGAATCATGGACATGCATGCACACAAGCTGGGCTGGAGCGGAGGGGCTGCAGTAATGAGGGGAATTGGGTGAGATCCAGTGAAAAACCTGACCGGATCCAACCTATTGTCACAAGAAAAAGATGAAAAAGCTGTTGCTAATCTGTTTCCATACATGCATAGATTCCTAAGCTTTGTGATATGTATCATAAGGGTGTGCATATGGATATTCCTGGGCCAAAATCATTCCTAGAATTTGCTGTTCTGGGTCAGCTCAGGGATATATGAGAGGTGTTGTGTAGCATAGTGGTTAAGTGGTTGGGCTACGAGTCAGCACTCTGCTGGTTTGAACGTCACTACTGCCATCCTCTAATCTGTCTAGAAGAGTGGTATAGAAACACACTGTTATTATATCTGAAGTGACCCAGACATTCCAGAACTTTTGGTAGTAATGAAAATTTATGTTCTGAAATTTTTGGAGTATTGAAAGTTTGAGCAAGGCTGAAGGATCAACAACAATGGCAAGGGATAGTACCCTTTCCACAGCCCTTACTGTTGTCTTCTGTCCATTCGGTATGCTTGGACTTCAGAGACCAGGCCTACCACAGACTGGCTCTTTAAAGTATAAATGGGGTTCTTAAAGGGTTTTTAAAGGGCCATGGCACATGTTCTCTTTCCCTCACTACCCCTGCTGCCTGGTGGGGGGGGGGTCAATGCATTTTTTTTAAGAACATGATTTTCAGGTGCCAATATTCTTAAACCCAAAAAAGTCTCCTAAACTGAAGGGTACTGACAATCCCAAAACTCTGGGATAAGAAAAAATTATGATGTTCCTGAACATCTGAAACAAAATTAAAACATTTTTTAAAAGTATGCACCCCACCTTTCATCCTGATAGCATTTAAGAGGAGATAGGAAATTAAAGATCATGTAAGGTAGGGGACAAATGGATTCCTCTGCTACCAAAAAGTTCTGGAATAAAATATGCTATTTTAGAGCACGTTTCTGGAAGTGCTAGATCTTCATTTAAGACTTAAGTTTGGTGAATCTGATTGTGTTCTGTGTTGGCTTCTTTTGATTTTGTGAGAATTGATGCAGATTTCTTAATACGTGGTATTATCAGGCTCTTGTTAGATAGTAAGGTGCATGGACTTTAAAAAAAATACGGACTTTGAATGGAATAAGAATTAACCACGCAGTGTGTGTACGCCTGGAGACTTACTGTTTACTCTGCAGTAGAATTCTTGCTGTAAAGTGAGATGCTACTTTTTATCATTTGTCTTTAAAAACAAAGGAAACAGCCATGTTAAGGACTAAAATTTAGTAACTGTATTATGACAAATGACCTGCTTATTTTTTAAATTATTATTCTTTCAGCTATAATACTCATAAATTGATGTTTTTAGGGTTGGCTCAGGGTTTAAGTGAATCTGTGATTCCATGGGTGTCTAGAAAGGGGGCCAGCCCAAAAAGTAACTGGGGTCTCCTCAGCTTCTACAGATTCCTTGCAATAGTTCTTTGAGTAATCTCTAAATAGAGAGAAAATAATAAAAAGTCCCGTAGCACCTTTAAGACTAACCAACTTTATCGAAGCATAAACTTTCGAGAACCACAGTTCTCTTCATCAGATGCAGCTGAGAGCTATGGTTCTCGAAATCTTATGCCTCAATAAAGTTGGTTAGTCTTAAAGGTGCTACGGGACTTTTTACTATTTTGTAACTACAGACATACACAGCTAACTCCTCTGGATAAATAGACAGGCAATTCATACCAATATGTAGAGATTTCCTCACCAGTTTTATTGGACTAGTAATGGAGAGCCTGACCAATTACTCTATTGAATCAAATAGAAGCACTAGCCATATATATTACTCTGTCATCTTCCTGTATTCAGAAAGAAGGAAAGAGTCTGCCGCTACTAGTTGCTCAAGAATTATAACTAAAGCCTGCCTGTGTGGCTCTTGGTTGAGAAAGGAGCAGTGTAATTAAGGCTGATGTAATTTCTTAGCCCTTTTAGAAAATCCTAGTGAGAATTATCATTAGAGAAAACAGATTGTATGGGTGGATAGTTATTCCAACATTATAGCTGGACCTAATTATAACTTACAGTCAAGAGTTACTACTACCTACTGAATTAAGACAGCAATTCTAAGCAGGTCTACTCCAGGCTGTTCATTGCAGCCAACTTCCAGGAAAATGTTTTGAGGATTGTACTGTAAAGCAGTAACATTGTTATTAAAAAAAGATTCAACTAGAGTACCATGCTATCTCTTTGCAAGCTTCCAGTCTGTAACCACATACTCTGTAACCACATACTCATCAGGAAACAGTTTCTCAGTGACTTCAACAAAAGACTGAGCTGCTTATTTAGAAAATATGTATATCACCTCTCCAGACATGCTCAAAGTGACTTGTAACGAAAACAGTAAAACAGAATGAAGCAAATAACAGTAAAAACAATTTAAATAAGAACAAGTGTAAAAATCAATAACATTATTCTTTTTTTTAAAAAAAGCCAGAGGATAAAAGCACATAAATCAGCAATCTAAAATGATGTTGATAAAACAGTTTAGGAGCTTACCCTAAGACAGCTAAAAAAATGGAACACTGTTCATTAAAAGTCTGGGTAAAGAGTAGTGTTTCGGCATTTGGTTCCTGAAGGAGAGTAAGCTAGGTGCCAGGTGTCCCTCAGTGTGGAGGATATTCCAAAGGAAAGGCATCATCATCAAAAAATCCTGCCTCTTCACACACACTAAAACTAGTTTACTTCATCTAGTTTATTTAATCACTGAACAATTTAAATCAATTCAATTCAATTTCCAATAACCTTTTGGCCTAGTGCACGCATCGAAAAAAGAAAATGGCAATACAATACAATTTGCCAGTTTGTCAACATAAGAGCAGAGTGGGTTACAGGTAATTGTGATGCTAGCAGCTAATAATTGATCCCCCTCCCCGGAAACCCAATAATAATCTCAGGTGTCACAATCAGCCTTTTCCCTCCTGTTTCCCTCCTTCCTCTCCCTTTTCTCTTTTCCGATTTTTCCCTTTCTTTCACTCTTAATACATTTGCCAGAAACTCTGCCACCAGCTCTGTAATTTCAGGAAGTCTGTCCTGCATACGTCGCAAAATAATTGTGTTAACTCGTTCAGTCTTTATGTTAAAATCCTAAATCCACACAGGTACCCCATATAATAGTTGGGGAATCTCTATAGCTTGGAAAATCCATAAAGCAGCCGGAACAAATTGGTTGCCTTTTTGATGGTGAAAACGGATTATAGCAGACATCTTGTTCTTAGCTAAGGTAATAGAGTGCTCTTGGTGTAAAGCCCAGTTTAAGTTATAATGACAAAAGAACCCCCAGGTATCGAAAGGACTTAACCTGCACTGAACAATTTCTTAATACATAAATATTAATTGCAAATGAATGAACTCAAAATATTTGTTTGACACAAGGGGTATGGATGAAAGTTCTGGAGATGCTCAATAGGATTGCAGATGTATTATGGAATTCCTCCCAAAGGACATTTATTGTACGTCTCTAAGATGAAAACAGCACTAGAGTTGGATAGGAAAGGACCTGAGGTACTTTACTTCTCATCTCGATTACTGAGGGGAGCAGGGTGCATGCGGGACAAAGTGTTTTGAAATTATCTTAGACTCTGAATGTACATTTATCCAGCATGTTGATTTTGGATGTGACAAGATAGCAACTAGTGAAGATTGCAGAGAACCTGTGTTACAAACTCCATGTTTGGCTAGAAACCAAACTGCTGTATTTGGGGCCTGTTGAAATGACTTCCAAGGGCAGCCTGACAACAGAGATGCACTGTATGCTAAGAGGTTGCAAGAATGTGTAAGATAATGGTCAAGACCTTAGTTTCCTGAAAGGGATGCAGCTTGTGCATCAGCTAAAACTGAAAGTAGATATGGTCAATAAACGTTCTGCCTGCTTTGTTTTACATACTAAAAGGATTTCTGGATCAAAGCAACAGTAGGCAGCATTCTAACTACACAGATGAATAGTACCATCAAGTATATCACTTCTGGTCCGTATTAACCAGCACTTTTACTATTCATTTATCAGTTCTTCTGAGGATAGTTCTCTTAAGTTACATTTCTAATCACACATGTGGAATGGCCGCTTCCCAAGGAGATAAAACCAAAGTAAAGCCTTTCCATCTCAAGTACTGGTGCTGACCAGTTTTTGCAAGTCTTGTAAAATATTTATCTATTGTTGAAATGTTTGTGACCTGTCTTGGTCTCGAAACAGTGCCTTCTAGATGAAGGTGATTTTTACACAGAGGTTGGCTGAGTGGTAGCCTGGCAACAGTACAGGAGGGGGGGGGGGTAAACGTTAAAGAAAAAGAGAAGACACTGAGTGTTTTCTCCTGAGAGAGTGAAGAATTTCTGTGGGAGAAGTTGCAGAGAAGACATGCCTGTGTAGCAGTGAGAAGGGCAGTTGGCAGAGGACTGGCCGTCTTCTAGTGTGGGCCTTGGATCTGCAGTGTTTATGTGCCTTCTCCTGCTACTGTGAGAAAAAACAGCTTTTCAGAGCCTGTAACAAAGAGAGACCTTGCCAAACACCCAGACCTTCATGAATTAGAGTACAGACACTAAAGAGTAAAGATTCCAGTAGCACCTTTAAGACTAACCAACTTTATTGTAGCATAAGCTTTTGAGAACCACAGTTCTCTTCATCAGATGCATCTGACGAGAACTGTAGTTCTCAAAAGCTTATACTACAATAATTTTGGTTAGTCTTAAAGGTGCTACTGGACTCTTTACTATTTTGCGACAGTACAGACTAACATAGCTAACTCCTCTGGATTTAAGACACTAAGGAGACCTCTCATCCTGTCTTTAGGACTACTTAATTTATTTTTAATGAACAAGCCAGTGTTAAACACTTCCAATTCTATACCTCTTGTTTTTCCTGTTTTTAAATAAAAGCTGTTTTAAGTACAGTTCAGGTTTTGAAGAGGTCTTCCCCGACACTTTGACCACCAACCTGGCTCTTTTAAGGCTATACGTTACAGGATGTGAAAGTCAGATCGGGTTCTTGTAGTTTGATTATGACATCATAATATCACTGTTATTATTTTTAATTGTAGCTACAGTTGGGCTTGAGATGATCTTGATTTAATAAGCAATTCATTGGGTTGAACTCACTGAAATTGTTGTGTTGTGCCTCCAGATTTCTGCATAGGCTCCTGTAAGTTAAGACTTTCACTAAGCATAGGAGAAAATATGCAACAGTCTGCGAACTCAGTCCTTTATAAAAGTATCCTCCTGAGCTGTTTTAATCCCTTTCCAAAAATGCCCTCCTGGACATTTCTGTGAGTCAGAACAGAGAACGCACATGCAAAGCCATTGCCAGTCCTACTCATTTGCAAGGTGGCACCCAGGGCTCATTTCGAGGGGGAATGCACAGGAACACAGTTCCTGGCAGTTCCCCAAAGAGGTCACATGACAGGTGGCCCCCGCCCACCTGACTCAACTATTTTGGGCCCATTTCGGCCTCTGACCGGTGGTGGATCACTCTCCCGCTCAGCAGCAGCCCGATCCTGACCATTTTGGGCCTCTTTTCAGCCATTTTCAGCCCCATTTTGCCATTTTGGGCCCAATTTCGGCCCTGAATGGCCAGGATTGGGTCCAAAACAGCCATGATAGGTGATGTCATGGGGTGTGGCATACGCAATTCAGTTATGCTAATGACACACTTCCGGTGCTGGCAAGGGGCTTGGCATATGCTAATGAGTTATGCTAATGAGTTCCTCCAGCTCTTTTTCTACAAAATGACCCCTGGTGGCACCTATGTGTTGGAGCATAGTAGGAGAAGCAGGCCTACAAGTATTGTGTGTCCAAGGCCATTAAAGGCTTGATGGCCAGTACTTTGAATAAACATAGTAATTGATTAGCTACTAATGGAGTGATTGTCTAATGAGTGTGATCTGCATGCTCCACTTAGCTGCCATTAGCAACTGAGTGCATTACCATAGGCTAGTCTTGTGGTTACAGTGGCATGGATACCCATGGCCAGATAGGCGAAATCAAGGTAGGAGTCATCTTCCAGGCTAAATAAAGAAGGAAAAAGGCATTTTTTTGCAACTGCATTACCTTCATTTTCCAGTAATAAAGCTCGGTCCAGTATGATCCCTCAAGACCTCAGCTTTCCCAACCAGCATCAGTTTTGTGAGGATTCAGTTTCAACATGTTCATCCTTAGCCATTTAACCACAGCAGTCAGGCAGTGGCTCAGGGCCTCTACAATATCACCAGGCAATTTGGATAAACATATATAGAATTGGTTGTCAGCATATTAATGACATAAAACTATGAATGATTTGTCCTAAGGGCTTTACAGATAGATTAAATAGCACTGAGGATAAGACTGAGCCACAGTTTAAATCCCACACCAATGACGACTGGTCACCAACAGCAACCCTGAGTTCTGTTTATAAGGAACAGTTTTAATCAATCCAAAACACACCTCTTAATCCCTGCTTCTGCCTCCAAATGCCTCAACATGGCATGGACCACAGTGTCAAAGGCTGCTGACAAATCCAATTAGAGCAACAAAGAGGCACAACCCTTGTCTATATTCAAGTGGAGATCTTGACAGTTGCCAGTGCTGTCTCTTAGCAGGCCTGAAGCCTGCTAAGAGTCTAGAGCATCCAGGAAAACCTAGACTTGGTCTACCTCTCTTTTTATCATCTTGCCTAGGAAGGACAGATTACAAACTAGGAGAAAATTGGCTACAGCATTCTTATCTAGTGCTTTTTTTAAAATTAATGGACAGACCTGTTACAGTGACAATCACACATAATGAGTAAAAACCTGGAACCATAAAATATGGGCATTTTAGTCTTAACCTATGTGAGTGCAAAACAGAGATTTGACCTTACTTTGCTACTCTGGTTTGTGTCGCATGTCAAATGCACACAAACCTTCCAAACCTCCTCTGAAATCAAGTGCTGCAGCATTCTCGCGTAATTACCCGAACCGTGATTATAGCACTAATTCAAGCTGTAGTGTTGTAATTATTCCTATATAAATGCCATCTCAGGGAAAGTGAAAATTGCATCTTGGTTAATGTGGCTTTGGATTGCTTTGCATAAGTAAGCAATTTGGGATAATTTAGTGATGGGTACTGGCCCAAAAAGGCATTTTAAAAGCAAGTTAGAGCCCGGAAATACTACTTCAGCAATAATGGTTAACAACTATCTGTAACAAAGTCAGCCTAAAGAAAACATACTGGTTACGAACCTGTTATGTTGGCTATCTACATCTATATCCTCTGTCAAGCTGTTGAATTAGTGTCAATTTATTTGACTCCCCTGTAAAAATCTCTTTATCTCTTGCCTAACATGATATCCCCCTAAATATTTATGCCCAATATGTTGGGCATTTATAGGATACCTCACATTCACAATCTACGTCATACTGTAATGATAGATTTTTGCTTGGGAGAACATATGCCACAATCAATGGCTTGATGCTTGAGGTGTGACTGAAGCCATAAGTAGGGACCATGAAACAAGTGACTGCATAAAATGCTAAAAAAATTAGCATTCCTTGCTGAGCAGAGTTTGACACTGTGCTAAACCACTGTGCTTTGGTTTCTCATTAATTTATCTTTTGGGTTTTTTCATCATGTAATATTGTAGATTTACTCACCTGTGGATTTCTGCCTTTGCCTGCCACTATAATATGGGCCATTTTCACACTGCTTACCGATCGTGCAAAACTCCTGGAACGACGCACCTTCCTGGCACGATTGCCTATCATAACTCTGGTTACCACAGGAAATCACACCAGGAAGGCACGTCGTTCCAGGAGTTTTGCGCAATTAGGTAAGCAGTGTGAAAACGGCCATGATCCAAAGAGTAAAAGAAATCAGATGCAGCAAGGATATGTTAAGACAAGGCCTGGCTTGTGTGTGTTTGTTTAATGGCTCACCTTGTTCTTAATTTTTCAACTAAGCTTGTAGTATATAAATAAAATAAATAACATGCCTTCTTAAGAGACGTAAATCAAATCTTCCTCTTCATGAAAGAGGCATTTCTTTGAAACTGGCTCAAACTCCTAAAAAGAGGAATAGGATTGCGGAATTTCAGGAAGAAATTAGGTAAAGAGGGATTAGAGAACACTCAGCAATCCTACCACTGACCCTCAGGAACAACATAGTGACTGGTTTGTGAAGTGAAATGGGAGCCGCCTGCTCATAAGAAAATTTAAGTGCCCAATTGCCATGGAAATCAATGGTTTGCAAATGGAACAGGTGAATACAATTCCGCCTCATTAAAAAAAATAGAGGGTTGGATCCTGTAGACTACAACCCTCCAAAGACCTTCCTCTTCCCACAGCAGCTGGCTGCACTCCCTTGAAAAGCAACTTTTTAAGGGTGGGAGTCGAGGTGTGAGGAAGAAGATAAAGTGGGAAGCTGAAGTGGGAAAAGAATTGGCAGAAATAACTCTTGCGTGGATCTGGCTGTGTGATTGCATGTTTTTATCTTGTTGGTGGACTATTTATACTGTGTTTGTATTCAGAACTTACTGCTAAAAGCAGAGAGTGAGGCCAGTTCCTGTTTTTGCTACATATGTGTGTACTGCATCCTCCAGTCCTCTGGAGCAGTTGGTGTGCATGCGTGTTAAGAGTCAGTAGCAGGAAGAATCAAAGATTCGTCCTCCAAATCTGTTACCTTAGCAGCGAATGGTTCCCACTCAAAGTTTTCAGAGGTCACAGGCAATCAAAGTTGCCAAAAGATCTATGCTGCTGAAAGATGGACATTTAAATAGGATGGATATGGTGTTACTGGGTTCACTTGCAGAGAGGGTGTTTAACTCATTTGGGAAAAAAATAACCTCTGCATTGTTGCTTTGCATAGAATAGTCAACCGCATCGTTCTGTCCCTAAATGTCCAAAGCATCCAGGTTTAATTTTTTCCCATTAAATCTTGATTTTCTCTATCTTGGCTTTATAGTACTGCTGGATGAGATTGACCAGACTATGTCTATTATGCTCTAACAAGATAAAAATGGAAGCTTGGAGACAAGGCCTCCTTGCCCCTGTCTGCCACATGTTGATCAAAACTTGTTGCATGTATCTTGTGCAAACAAATTGGGCAGACTGTGCTGTTTGACCGTATGTTCTGTGCTAGTCATTCATCTGAAGTAGGAAAGTTACATTTACAGAAACTGCAGAGTGTCCTACAGTCCTTTTACCTTTGACTAATCAGATATTCCGTGATTCAGAAGAGTGGTTTGATTCTTGCTGTAGAAAGTCTGTGTTACATGAAACACATACTCGCAAGGCCATCATTAGGGACAACATTTCAGTTAACTAGTTTTGGTTAAACTCTTTCCTGTGTTAAAATGGTTACTTCTGGCTACTGTGCTGTTCTTGGAAGCAGCAAAATAAGGCCAGCTACAGACAAGGGGCTTCTACACACGCATGCACACTGCCTAGCTGCTCAGAAAAAATATGTCTCAGTAAGGAGGAAAACCGCCAGATAGACTTGATGAGAACTAGGGATGCTGTGGTAAGTATGGCACTTCGGAATCGTCTCAGACGTCCCAAAAAGGGGGGCAGGTCAGGGAGGAATTAGCCTATCTATACTTGTGAAAACTTGGATTCCTGGACATGTTAGAGTCCTGGAGATATTTGCTGTCTCCTGCCAAGTAGTCATAAGCCTCCGCTTGTTAATTTTTACAATAAAACACCATTGCCTGGACTGCTCAACAAAAATCTTTCTTAATTTAATAAAATTATATTTTCAGCAAGTTAAACGTTTTTTCACCAACTGTGTTTCAATATTTGGTTAAATCGTGCAGGTTTTTTTCAAAGGAAAAATTCATACTGCGTAGTCTCCACCCAGTTGCAGCTGACGCCGAAGACTGCAACCTGAATGTCTGTGCACTGTGGCGATATCTATTGCTTGCTACAGTACCTAGAGAAAAACTGTATGCAGGGCTGTAATGCCAGGAATCTGGAGTCAAGTATCATTCTAAATACTTTTAATATATTTGTATACTGCTTTTCCTAAGTCCAGCCGTGCTTTACATAAAAATATTTAAAATTACACTTCATCTAACACTGTAAGCTCAGTTGCAGCAGAACTGTGTGAAAAATTGGGATGGATCAGCTCCACTTTCAGTGATGGCGGGGCCTTCCCCTCTCCAATAAAGCATGGGTGATCATCATCAGAGGCCCCAAAAATTCAGTTCTGGTGGGCTTAGCTATCCACGATAGGTTCAGATCTGTTGTTCGTGTCTTCGGATCTCACGACCTCAAGCACTTCATCTGAGTTCTGAATTCTTTCAAGCCACTGCAACAGGGTGCTGCAGCTTTGGATATTCCAAGTAAAGGTCCTATATTGACTGTGGTGTCCGAGTTGATTAGGCACAGAGGATCCATGTATTGAAATCAGTAACTTTGCAGGAGTTACAAACACAACTGGAAACAAGACTCCAAGCTGCAAAGCTTTAATACCAAGAACTTCAGAGTCTGATCATTTTAATTATTTACAATATGTCCACAGTGATATATATTTTCTGATTGCTTGTTACTAAACTCTGTTTCATCTAGAGAACACATTTTGACAATTCAGGGTCTGGAAATCTTACTGCAGTTGCATTCGTCAGAAGAAATGGCTCCCATATGTAGATGTTGTTCAACCCTAATAACATGCTTAAAGAACTCTGCATTCAACACAGTAACACACACTCTTGGCAAAAACAAGAACAATATGTTTGTGTACAACTTAATGAAGTGAGGTAGACAATTTTTATACAGAAAGATCCTTTGTAAGGATGGGCAGATGGACATGCACGAACTGAAAAAGAAATGAGCCATTTTAGCTCAGCTTGGGTATAGCCAAATAATTTTTAAAAAGCACACTCCTGGAATCCCAAGAGCAATAAAAAGTTATTGGGCTCGTCCCCGCATGACAGTTTCATTTTTTTGAAAAGAGACAAGGGAAGGAATGCATGACTGGCTGGCTCTCTGGGGCTGCACGGCAGCTGCTGCTCCTTGTGTGGAATGTCAAGCCTGCCCAGGTCCTCACAGCCCCAAAATGGCTGCTGGGCCAGCACGTGGGCTCCCGGCTGCACATTTTGGCTGGGCAGGGCTTCTGGAGAGTGGCAAAGCCTTGACCAGACATGACTTGCAGCCAGGAGCCCATGTGCTGCCCCAGCAGCCATTATCTTGCTGTCGGGAGGGGGGATCCGAGTGGCTTCTACCTCTCACAGAAGGAAGGACTAGTGGTTGTGATGAGGCCTGCGAGAGCTGCTTAGTCATGCCTTCCCTTTTAAATTTTAAAACTTTGAAGGGTCAGTGGGTGGGAGGAGATTTTCCTTTTAAATTTCAGGTTAGGGTTTTTCCAAATGGCATGTCAGGTTTCAATACCAAAACCTGAAAAATTGCGTCAAAACAATCACTAAAACAATCATAAAAACCATTTTAAAAATCCAGCATAACAAAATGCGTGCCCTGTTGAAAACTCAAAGTCAAAATTGAAACAGATTTTTTTTTGCATTACACATTTCTACTTTGTATATTCTGCTCTACTCACACATAACATGGATATAATGGGGCTCAAATAAGTACTAGCACACACTTGAAGCCAGCTGGGTGACCTTGGGTCAGTCACAGCTCTTCTAGAGCCCTCTCAGCCCCACCCACCTCACAGGGTGATTGTTGTGGGAATAACAACTGAGTGGGCGTTAAGTTGTTGTTCTCTGGGCGTTAAGTTGTCCTGTATAGAAATCAAATATTATTGGAGATACTTCTAACCGCACAAACTATGCATGTGGAAGTCTTTGGAAACTAAAAGGTGACAGCCAATACTGGGCTTTTTCTAGATATACAAATATGCTTCTGTTTTCTACAAATGAAAAGCAGTTTTTTTTAAAAAAATCTGAAATTTTGTCTCCTACATAGCATTAATTAGTTTCTCTGTTTTTACACAGCTTTATTTGCAGGTCATTTTTCTTACATGTCTTATGCCCCCATAGCTGTTTTGTTACAGCCAGCCAATAGTGTGCGGATGCTGCAAGAATATAATTATGGAGATAGTATAAACTAGTACTAGCTGCCTAAAGCAAGTCACTGGCAAGGTGGTCTAATTTTTTTTCTAAATAAACTCTGTACAAACTGCTAAGGGAGGTATACTGTAGATCAAGTATACCTCAGCACAAAAAGCTATGCCTACCACAATCCAGCAGTTTTGTTTCAACTATGGCAGCAATTGATGGATTATAAACAAACATTTACTATCAATGTAGAACTTTCACAACTTGTTTCTCTGCTTTGGCAGGGGCTGAGCTGAACCTAGGCACAGAAATATCTCCAACCTGGCAGGTGACTGCATGCTGCTGGAATATGGCATTCTGCTCCCTTAGGAATACAACCAGGCATGCACCACAGTCGGCAGATCTTTTCTGCCCAGGGAAGGCCATAGCTGGCCAACCAGATGTAGCTGGTAAAAGCTGCCACCTGCTTTTCCAGCAATAGGCTTGGGCCCAAGAATACTTCAAAATACAGACCTGTTATTTCAAGGGGAATGCAATCCTATGCAGAATTGGTGTCACTTAAGTTTCGAGTCAGACTTGCTCACCAGTAGCATTTCTGTCATGTTGGGATTAAGATTCAGTTAGACTGCACCCACGTCAAAACTGCCTCCATGCACCAATTCAGTTTCTACAGCCTCCCTGGGATAGACTGGAAACATGAGATAGAGCTGAGTGTCATCTGCATATTGGTGACAACCCAGCTGAAATCTCTGGATGACCGCATGCAGCGGTTCCATATCAATGTTAAAGAGCATACAGGATAAGATGAAGCCTTGTGGAGATAAAATGGAGAAGAAAATACTGTAATCTTCTTTTGGCCTCCATCGGGGTGGGAAGAGGAGTACAAATTGCTAAACAAAACATTGGCTGATTTAATGCTCAACTGTAGAGAAAAAAGCGTATTAGAAATGTAGCCTCTAGGTGTTTATTTAAAAGTACAAATAAATGATCCAACATGTCTGATATTTGATTACCAGTAAATCCTTTGCTTTCCAGGAAAAAAAACACAAGTCAATGTAACATTACTGTTTTATTGTACATAAAATCTTGTTATTTTTGTGTACAACTGTTATTCATTAAACATTTCAAACAGTTCCACGTGCTCCTTTGCTACTCTATAAAGCCTGTAAATACCAGGCATTTTGCTTTCTTTAGATGATGTTAAAAACCTAAAGGTCTCATTTGAAAGGCTCGTCATAGTTTCTTCTTGGCTTCAGTCCAAAAAGCAAAATATTTCTTCTCAGTAGTGCTTGAAGCATCTACTAAAGCATGATTCTGGTAGGAGTCGGCTTTACATTCCAGAGAGAATAACTGATCTGCTTTAAGCTGCTTGATAGTATTTGGTTCCACAATGTAAGAGTTGCAAGTGTGTGATCTTTTTGCACAAACTTTTTCAAACCAAGATCAAAATTTAAACACACTTTGCTCTCATCAAGGCCTTTTATTTACTTCTCAAAAAAGAGGAGACCACAATATCCATATTTAGCAGAAAATCAATGAGGGGAAATGGCCTCTAGAAGAATGTGATTTCTTCCTTCTCCAAGACAGATCCCAGAGTAAAAACGATGTTTCATTTGCCTAAGGAATAAGCATGATGCAGTGTTGGGACTACTGACTTAAGGGAGCTTACCTTTACAGTAATCCTGAAATAGTATACATTTAATATCTTATTTACATATTCAGGAACGGCTCATTAGGAATTCTTTGCTCTATTTTCACTTTAAGAGATCCAGAATTTAAATTAAAAAAATACTAGAACCATTCTCACGTGGGCTGAGGCAAATGGAATTCACAATAGAGAGAAGAGACCTTGTATGCCATACCTGGTATGTTTGGCTGCGAGACGAGTGGTAATAAATTCCAGGGACTGGACAAGGTGCTACTGAGGAAACAGCAGCATAATATCCTTTCAAATGTAACATCTGTGTGGAGGCCCAAGAATGGTATGAGTGGAGCAGAAAGACACTTGTCTGGAGGCCTCTGTGGTGGTCATGCAAGCAAATGAGAATGTTTTCTGTTGTTTGAGTGTCCTGAGTATTTCAGAAACAGCTTAAAGAGGTTTGTGTTTACACACTTCAGAGACATATATCATTAAATGCTAACTCTTTCTCTGTTACTTTACAAACAAATGGCTTTCAAAGGAAAGGCCCAAATACAGCACAGCTTTAGTACAGCTTTAGTTCTTTCACTTATTCTCTGGTTTGACAGATGTCCCAAAAAGCAACTGCTACCATCTGATTCACTGATCAACAAAGCAGTCAAGTCTCTACAGCAGTCTGGTTGGCTACAGATGCAGCAATGACAAATCAGCTAAGGGGTTTTCTTCCTGGGCTGCAAGGACAGCTGTTTCTCCAGTATTTGTTTCACAGAGACTGGATCAGATCTTCCTCCTGTTGTTCTCTGAACCTGTCCAATCAGCTTATTCAGCACTTTTTGGTTTCCTTTTTTAATCTCTGCCACCTTGAAAGAGAAATTTCAAACAATTGAAAGACTAGCTGGGAGTCAAACAGAGGTCTGTGATTTTTTAAAAAAATTCTTCATGTATGTCCCAAAGAAAAACCTCCCTGTTTCTTTCAGCACAAAACATGACCATTTAGGTAAAGACTGTTAAATGCAAAATGACAATCAAGCCTGTAATTAGATAACCATTTACTGTTGCAATAGATTCTTAGTATTACAGGAATCCAATTACATTGCTATAGAACCATCAGGATTTTGCCTAGATTTGAAGATTCCTCATTTGCATGCCAAGGGAAGCACTGGAAAATAACAAACCAACCTGGGCTTTTCCATTCATTTTGCTGAATGCAAGCTCGACGCAGACACAATGCATTAGGAAATTAGATTTTTGTAATAATCAGTTTTACTCACTAATAAGTCTGCAAAATTAGCACATTCAGTCATGACAAAGTCTGCTTAAAAAGCACATGATAACGGTTTTCAAGTAAGTATCTCCAACAGTGCTGCAGATACTTCACAAGTCGTTTTCAATACCTATGGCATTTCATAGAAACCAATTTCATATGACAGATTTAAATAAAATGCAACTAAATAATCATGTATTGGATCTAATGCTTCTGTAAATATAGTAAGTTCCGGAAGTGATTTTAAAGTGGAGATGCTCTGATTGCAAAGGAGGGAGAAAAGCAATTCTAGCCAAATCTCCCATCTTCTTGCATCTTCATTTGCCAAAAGGGGAAGGAGGTCAACAACAACAAATAAGCTCAATAAAAGGCCTGGGCAAACAGAAAAGTCTCTTCCCTATCAAGCTCAGTGCCAGCCAAATACCTATGGGGAGGAAGGTCCAAAGCTTAGATGCCACAACAGACACATTAGACCCAACATTAGACCCCAAAACAAACAAAACACTTACCTGCAACTGTTGTTCATCAAAACTGTTGTTCAATGAGTGGTCTTCTGTGCAAGCACATATGGGATCTGCGCATGTGCAGGCCAGCCACAGACATTCTAAAGTGCCTAAAGGCACGAGACACTCACCTAATCTTTTTGAACACTTCCTCCCCCCCCCCCCACCCCAGGCACAGCCATAAAAGGTGAGGTGAGCAGCTCCCTCCCTCAATTCTATAAGCTGCTTGGTGCAGAAGCTAAGAAAAAAGAGCTTGGGGGCGGTGGGGGGAGGGATGCGTGCCTGCACAGAAGACCACTTGATGAACAGTGCAACTCTGTTTTCATTGTCATGTTTTCTGTGCATTGCCACATGGGAGATTAGCAAGCTAATTTACCCAGGAGATGGGCATGAAACTCTTTAATGGAAGAGACTCTTCAGGATGGCCTTGCCAACAACTGTGTTCCTCCTGGAGTCTACATCAATGGCATAATGCTTGATAAATGTAGACGGCAAAGACCAGGTGGCTGCCCTACATAATTTCACAAGAGGGGTGCTCAACTTGAAAGCTGACAAAATTGACTGAGCCCTCATAGAATGTGCTCTTATGTGCAACGGGCAAGGCTGTTTAGATTGTTTATAACAAGCCTTAATGAGCCAGTTCGAAATAGTGGAGACATTCTGGCCCTTTGGGGGGCCCTTTAAACAAGATTAGGGGTCTTTCAGAAAGGAGCTGCCCTGTCTAACTAGAAGCAAGTTTAACATCTAGAGTGTGCAAAAGCCTCTCTGCATCAGCCTTAGGTGTAGGTGTAGGGTTATCAATGTCTTGAACATTGATATCAAGACTGCTAAGACAATGTCTTGGTTCAAGTGAAAAGCAGAGACGACCTTCGGCAAAAAAGGGAGGCTTGGACAGAGAATAACCTTATCTGCAAACATCTTAATGAAAAGGAGGGTCATATCTCAGGGCTTGCAATTCACTCAGCCTCCTAGCTGAGGTTATGGCCACCAGAAAGGCTGTTTTAGCTACCAATTATCTTAAAGAAACAGATAGCTACGAGCTCAAAAGATTTATGAATGAGGTGTGAACCAAGGAGGCACTCCACTGGGGAATCAGCTGGGATGCTGGAGGATATAGGTTAGCTAGACCTCTAAGGAAGGACTTGCATTATGGCTGGGTAAAGAGAGATTTTCTGCTTATGTTGTGGTGGTAGGCTGAAATAGATGCTAGGTGGATGTTAAGGGAGGAATTAGTCAAACCTTGTTCTTTTAACTGGACCAAATAGGATAAAACAGAGGGTAATGAGGCTGAGACAGGGTTCAGATTGTTGTCTTTGGCCCAAAGAGAAAATCTTTTCCATTTGGCTAGTTGATGATTTTTTACCCTCTAATAGGCTCTTTTGAGCCAGGGAGGAAAAAAAAATTAGTCCAGGGGAGAACAAACCAGGCTGTCAGTTTTAGAGTGCCCAGGCTGTGGTAGAGAACCACATTGTCCTATAGCTCATCTGGGGTTAAGGAGAAATAGTACATTCTGTCCTGTGCCATTTGAAATAGAGTGGCAAACCAGGTCTGTCTTGGCCAGTAAAGGTCTATTACAATTGCTGAGGAACCTTCCCTCTTCATCTTGCTGGGTGCTAGCGTCATAAGAGGTAAAAGGGGGAATAAGTACAGGAGGGTGCCTGACCAAGGAATCTGAAAGGTGTTTCCGAGAGAGGCCTTTCCCTTCCCCACCCTTGACCAATTCTGTGCACATTTCCTATTGAGGTATGTGGAAAATAGGTCTATGGTTGGATGCCCCCACTTTGAAAAAATAGGGCAGAGAACCTCCCTGTGGATAGACCAGTTCTGAGTTTTGGACCAACTCAGATCAACTGCCAGAACATTGTCCTTCCCTGCTATATGTACAGCAAAGAGACTGATTTGATGCTGGACAGCCCATTCCCATATTAGTAAGGATTCCTAGGAGAGAGGTAGGGAGGCTGTGATGCCCTGTTTAAGTAATGCAATGTCCATGCACATCTGTACATTCTTGCCTCTACTAGGCAAACCAGAGCCTTCAGAATGTACCTTATTGCCCTGAATTTGAGGAGGCTGATATGCACAGATGATTCCTGAGGGGACCATGCTCCCTTTGCCTGGGTGATCCCAGAACAAGCTCCCCAACCCAACAGAGAGGCATCTGTGTTGGTCAAGATTTGTATTGTATCAGGGAACAACCAAATGCTACCCCCCCCCCCCAAGAGGTTGTTTGTCGCTTCACCACTTTAGGGACCTGTGGATGAGTATTAAGATAACAACAACGACGGTGCTTATATATTGCTCTTCTAGACAGATTAGTGCTTCTAGACAGATTAGAGTGGTGAACAAGTTAGTGTTATTATTATCCCCACAATACAGCTGGGGAGCTGGGGCTGAGAGGGGTGAGTTACTCAAGACCACCTACTGAAGTCATGGCAGTAGTGGGATTCGAACCAGTACAGTGCTGAGTCACAGCCAAACCACTTAACTACTGTGCTACAACAGCTCAAGTGCTATAGCAGCTCAAGTGGAGAACCACTTGTACAGTAGTGTGGATGGAACACTGAAAAAAACGAGTTTCTCAGAACCTTGGATGGACAAGATGGAACCAAAGTGGTCAGACCCGAAGAAGAGGATTTCTTCTTCTTCTGTGACTTCGATTTCCAGGGTTATTGACATACTTCGACTTGAGCTTAGCCTTTTTAGCAGTTGGCTCTGACTGGCACTGAGGGAGAACCAAGGAAGACATGGCTGGAACTGACTGATCCTTCTAAGCCATGTCAGGCACCAAACATCCTGGTGGAACTAAGGTGGACCATTCTGGGTGCTGCGGTTCTTTATCCATGGCATTGTGATCAAAGTCAGTAGAGCCCTTCAAGGATAACTCCCAAAGAGCTGCTTTAAGCTGCTACACCCTTTCATGGCACACTTTCGTTGTGAATTGCTTACAGACTGCACACCATCAGCTGTCATGACCTTCGCCAAGGCAGAAGAGGCATTTGTCATGCCCATCCAACTGGGCCATTTTCATCCCACAGCAGGAACACTTCTTGAAGAGGGCCTTTGACACCATGGAACCAAAGGCCCTGACTCGCATATAGCTCGATGGAAGCAAGGAGAGAAGAGACATCCTTCTTCAGTGGCAGCAAAAGAAGAACTGAGGGAGGGAGATGCTTGCCCCACCTTTTCTAGCTGTGCCTGGGAGGAAAGTGTGTGAAAAGGCTAGGTGAGCATCTCCTGCCTCTAGGAGTTTTAGAACATCTGTGGCTGGCCCGCACATGCGCAGATCCAATATGGAACTTCACAGAAGACACAACAATGAAGCACTAGAAATAATATGCAACTGCAAAATCTCCCAACGCTATAGATTACTTCCAGACATGACAACAGCAACGCACTTTTAGTATGACGTATAAATCCTGTTATAACCTCCAATCTATACGCTTATTTTTGAAAACCAGTTGTACTCTTTCATAACTATTCAATATTTTCAAGTATTAATTTACACTCCCGGTTAGTAAGTCTGTATTAGCAACGTAAGACACACATTCTGTCAACAGGCCAGCCAACACTAAGGGGCTTATTCTGATAATTTCTGTACACAATTATGTGCAGCTGTTTCATTGTTGCTAGAGAACCAAGTAACTTCCCACCAGGTGGTGCATCTGTTGAGGGGAATCTCATTGTCTTGGCACCCAAACCAGTTTGCTATCGCTTTATCAGTGGGTAGCACTATCATTTCTAATATGATTGTCAAAGCCTTATGAAATGTGTATAGGTATCACTAGCACCTTCTGGTCAGTATCAATGCCATCAAATGACAAGCCACACGCAGATGTCCACTCTGTTTCGTGACTTACTGCTTTAAAAGCACTTCCAGTTCAATCTTTCACACAGGTGTGCCAGTGATCGCTGATAATCTTCCCCTGTATCCCCAACATACAATAATGGACTACTACCAGTTTGCAAAATGGAATGTTTTCATCTTAAGGCTGTGAATGGTTTACCCTTCACTCCGCTCCAGCAGAAAGACTACAGCCCCTGTCCTGAAGTGGGAAGTGTGTATAGCAAACGGCTCTTGGGACTAGAAGAAGCACGTTGCCAGTATTAAAATGCACTCTTGGGCATTGTTCCAGACTGATCATCTGGGAAACCCCTAATAAGTAGGATGACAGTTTAAACACAACTTCCAGCTTGCAGAAAGGGCTGGTCGTCATCATCAAAGCAGCCTCTTATTTTTTTACAAGGTATATTTGGAAATTCTCAAATAATCCATTTTGTTCTTTTTAAAAACAATGATTTGGTAATGGACCTTTAGCTCTTACTGTATTTGATTAGTTCCAATGTTCTGCCTATCTCTACTTCTGCTTGAATCCTCATTGAAAAATACAGAGGCATTTTCATCAGCCGCTGCAAATGATATAGCATGATGAAGGTCAGGCAGACCTAGCTCAGGCTCATTTTCTTTATCAAAAGCTCTCTGCAAGCTGTTAGCCCACAGTAGAGATGTGGGCGGCATTGTTCTTGATAGATGTTAGCATTTTCCCAACAGCCTACATACCTAGACAACGTTTTACTTTACGTAAGCCAGTCATTATTGCTTTCCCCATTCTGTACTCCAGAGAGCACACAAAAGCACTTTTTACTTATAAAGCTAATGTTAGGTATTTGAAAGATTTCTTTAATTTGCAACTATAAAAGCCTAGATGTTTCAAATTGAAATGTTTTATGCTTTCTCTCCATCATACATGCAGATGCTGCTTTATTATAGCAAGGACAACAAAGAATATTCAAGTTATCTAGCACCCGGCTGGCTGATTCAGGAAGATTTTGGTTTAAAAGCTGTTATTGTCTCTGGTGGCCACTTCACAATGTAATTTCTTCCATTTCCCCCATCTAAAGAACTACAGAATAAATAGCAATGCCAAAATAAGAAGTCATGCTAAATCATTTATCTCCACTGCCCACCCTCAAGCAGCAAAGACTCTTGTTTCCAATTTAAGGAGGTTATCAACATCACCTCTTTCTGATGGCTGTCCATCACAGCTCGGCAGATGTGCTCAAGCTCATTCTGATCTTGAATCAGTTCAAGCTTCTTTTCTTTGACAATCAGAGCTGGAGATTTCCCCTCCCCATTCCACATTATTTCCAACACCTACAGCATCAAGACAAGGGAAGAAAAAGGAAAAATCAGCATCTGTATCATAGCTTTCGGGAGGCAGGTGGATTTTGTAATAATTAAAGGCAAAGAGGGAACAAAGACGGCCACCCTGAGTCAAATCAGATCTCGGTTCGGTGATGCTCAGGATCTAAAGTTGTAGACAAGGAAACCAGTAGAATGCTTGGTGTGTAAAGCTTCCCAACTAATCAGTTTCCCTTACAAACAGATGAAAACATTTATGGATTTTCACTTCTAGCTATCAGGGCAAGCAAGATATACACATGCATCGGTCTTTTAGGCAGCCAGACTAGTATGAGGCTCATGCCTTTAAACTGCATTGCAGTTGGGCTAGGCCACCATATCCATCCTGATCCTTAGGGTGCTGGAAGAAATGGCCAGAAATGGAAGTACCTGTTGGTGCCATTTCAAACATTCTTCTGAATTTCAGAAGGTTGCTCTTCTAAGCAGAGACACCCCTTTCCAAGCCCACTCTGTTTCAGACGGCACTGCAAAGTAACCAGTGCTGCTGCTGTCCAAAGTGTGAGTGTGTGTGTGGGGGGGGGAAGAGGGCTACATGGGCCAGTCTAGTCTCCTGATGTTATTGTCAGACACCGATTAAGAAGGCCTGCTTTATTCCATATCACCACTGCTCCATAAGGTAACTTTTGACCATGCTTTAAACAGTCCATTCACCAGCCTTAAGAGCATCCCTTACTCCATTTCCCTTGATAAAGCATAATAAAACTACACCTCTTAGCTCTGTAAAAATAGTATGTTTCAGCTGGTAAAGACAAAGACCACTGCCAAGTGTGCCAGGCGCCTATTCAAGATTAACACCATAGATGTTAATATGCAGGTTCACATGTTCTGTTACATTCTGAACCATCTGTTTTAAGATACATAAACCAGGTAGTTATAATGATAAAAGGGTATAATTCTGTTCCTTTTCAATGCATACGGTTGCAGGGGATGAAGTTTTGACTACTCTGTTAATTGCTGTGAGTCTCACATTGGGTTGGGACAGGATGGTTGGTAGAGTATATTAGGGAGTGCAGATGTACCCTGAAGAATCCCACCTGGTACACAGATAATGAAATCTCAAAATACATTTGGGACAAAATGACAATTCATCAGGTAACCAACATTTAGCTTCCGGTTGCCAGTGAGGAAAAAAGGAATTTAGCTACATAATAATGGGAGATCATAGACCACTGACATATAGAAGCTTATAATACAAAATCCTATGGCAGTTCCAGTCCATTTATCTGTTACTATAAAGCAGAGATGGATGAACCTAACTGTCCAGAATAATTATTAGCTAATGTTACTGTGATTCCCAGCTTTTTAGTACAGCACAGATACCTCTGGAAGACACTCTAAAGAACAGGCTATTTATAAAAAAGCAATTTCTACGGAAAGTCATTTCCTGTATTCCCATTCCTCTTATTTCA
Organism: Eublepharis macularius; assembly: GCF_028583425.1. NCBI lineage: Eukaryota > Metazoa > Chordata > Lepidosauria > Squamata > Eublepharidae > Eublepharis > Eublepharis macularius. Next base: position 57,086,705 of record NC_072799.1, read on the forward strand.
GAGATGGAGGCTGAAAAAGAAAGAGAAAGTCCTTAAAAAAAATAAAACAGCTGCTTCTGCTTGATCCTAAACTGAAGACATAATTGCATGTTTGGGCACTCACAATCTGCCAGTGCCAAAATGATTGCCGTGCCGGAAATTCAGTGCTACTAATTCATTGAAGCTAAAAAATGGGAGTCCTAACATAATGCTCCCAGCCACAATTATCAATCTTTACACACACAAAAGATTAAAACGAGATGGTGAGGGTAACCATGCTATTAATCTTCTGCCACAGTAGATAGGGAAATTGAGTCACCTGGTTCCACATTTGTACAGTGCTTCTGGGTATGCAACAATCTACAAGTTAATGCTATTTAGTCGCAACTAGCTGTGATTTAAATTAGTCGGCCCTGTACCAAGTCTCACAGATGAAGCCTGCTCTTGCATTTCTTTTGCTGGAGGCCAAGGGGGAGCAGCAACAAACCAGCATCATGTAGCCGCTGTGCAGCCACCATGTCTTGCTTGTGTGAGAGTATAGGGTCAAATGGCATGTGTTGTTATTAAAGTTACCAGTAAATATAATCAGAGTCACTTATTGGTTTATGTAAAAAAGACATTGTGCTTCATGTTCAGGCCATAGCTCTTAAAAATAATTAATTAATGGCTATTTTGTGGCCCACACCTTCCTGTCATCTCAGTACAGCAGGGTTGCCAACTACCTGCATAAAAAGTGTCCTATGTCAGCACTCGCTGTTGCTGCTGCTGGGTGGGGCGCCAGCCAGGCCAGCTCTGACATCAGAGGGGTGCCAGGGATGCCACAGGACCCTGCTCCGTGGAAGGAGGGGCGGTATACCTCACCCAGACTCCCTCTCAGTCCACTCGCTGGCCTGCTCAACCTGGGCTGCTTACCCTCTGTGATCTCCACCATCCCTTCCTCCAACAACTCTCCTCCAAGCCTCTGCTCTAGCACCACTCCACACCATCGCTCCTCCTCAAACCCACCACCCCAATACTCTGCCGAGCCATCCTTTATAGGGCCTTCTCTCCCCGCCCCACCCTCCTTGCAGGCTCCCCCTGCCAAGCCACACCCCTCCCTGGCCTCCCAGCATTGTTCTGGGCTGTCTCAAGCTGCTGCAGCTGGGGTAGCTGGCTTGGCTGCACAGGTCAGCAACAGCTGTGCCTCGTTGGCTGGCTGCCAGGCCTCTCTGGCTGAGCTGGTTGCTGGAGTCAGGCCCAGCTGTGGCCCTTTGGCTGGCTGCCCCGCCTTTCCAGCAGAGTGCCTCCAGCAGCTCCATCTGGAGGGGCTTTGCTCTTGGCATCTCCTGAGCCAGGTTACTGTTTTCTAGCTGAGGTGTGGGCCGGGGTGCGGCTCTGAGCTGTTGTGGCTGCTTCTCCTCCTTGGTTAGTAAGGGCTCTGGTTGGGCAGCTGCTGCATCCCTATTCCCCGTCTTTGCTCTCTCCCTTTGCTTTGCTTAGCCCCCTAGCCTCCCCCTGGAGGGTGGGACTGGCTGGCCTCTCCCTGCACCTTCTAGCCCTCTGAGGCTTTGGACCTTTGCCCCTTTCCCCTGGGATGGGCAGGTTTTGGCCCTGGCTGCTGGCTGGGGCGGCAGGGCAGCTACCTCCCAGCTGCCTCCCATTGCTTCCTTCCGGCGAGGCCGGGGGCTGTGTCTCAGACCCCGGACATCCTATACCTTTGACAGATGTTTAATGTGTGCAAATGGGCACTGAAGCTTTTTATGGCATGGAGGTATGTAACATTACTGGGTAAAGAGGATCCCAACAGGCTTCTGTTAAAGGGACAGGATGTTTTTTCTCCAGGCTGTTGGCAACCCTACTTTAGTAACAAGCATAGGATTTGCTTCCCTGTGTCTTCTTTCTATGTTCCCCTGATACCATATATTTAAAACAAACCTCATGTGCCAAGTGCTAGCGGCATGGTTCCTTTGAGACTGAATGTCACATGGAAGTGTGAATCAATTGCAGGCACTGATTTCCAAATAAGTCGGTGCAACCCATAGCAGAGGATAAGTGTTGGACCTAATAGCATTACAACTTATTCCAGTGACTTTCTTCTTGTTGGTGAGACAAGCAGGCTTCTAACATTGCAAAATTTCACTGGGAATTCACTTTAATTCAAAAATATGGAAATCATGGGCAAGTAGGATGTCAACAGATGACTCCACTAGAGAGGCTCATTAAGGTTTGCATTGCATAAACCAGGCTTAAGGAACAGCCTAAGACATCCCAGAAAACAGAGTACTGCTCTGGATTTAGTGACCAGTAGAAACATGTACCTCAGGCTTCTGTCTTTGTAGCCTGCATTAAAGTAAGTATTGTATAGAGAAAGACCCCATGCTTATTATGGCTGGCAATAAATAATACTTGGCTATGTGGATCTAGATATCTTAAAAAACTGGTGGTCTCTACAGCTTCCCAGACAGTTAACATGCATACAAAGGGAACATGCCAACTAGTGGGTGAATGTCTTGCTGCATGGAGATGAGTTACTAAGCTAGTCAATGGGAAAAAAAGCCACCATGATCATGGAACGATTCTCTGCTTGGTGTGCATGTAGTTTTGGAAAAGGTTTGGTTAGTATGTTTTAACACAGCCGTGTCTTCTCTTTGGCTTTACAGCATTCCCCATCTAATAAGGCTCACTGCTTTGATCAATTTGAGCTTTATTGATTTGTACAGAGCATGAAGAGAAGCCTCTTAAAACTGAAGCTGCCAGGAGCTTCCAGCAGTGTGTGTTTGCCATGTATATGTACACACACATGTCTTTGTTTGGGTGCCCCATCAAATCCTTCCATCATTTCTAGCTGGGTTTGCCTTTGCTGCTGCAGTTCAATCACCCCTCTTCCAAATGCAGCAATTCATCTGTTGTAGTGCGTGTACATTTTTGCCCTCAGGCCATCCAATCTCTTTGCCAACTGCTGAGAATTGTTAGAAACATTTGTTATTCTTCAGACATCCAGCCCACCAAAGTCCTCCTCTAAACATGGCAAGGACTCTGCTTTTTATAGCAGTACTCAACAGAATACTGCTATAAACACTCCAGGTGTTACAATGCCATTATGAGTTGGCATCTTGTTTAGACAGTATGTTCGCTTGCATTCATGTAACCGCTGTAATACTGAGATCGAGTTTAAATCTAGGCAAATAATTTAAAGACTCTGAGAACTCCATCACAGATAACCAAACACAACATAACACTATTTTTATACTGTATTATATATTGACAGACACTTCGAAATATTAAAATCTGAACTTTTTCTGAGACGTTTGAAAAGCTTTATGCAGTCAGAAGTCTTCGGGGCTACTCCACACATTACAGGATGCTTGCAAAGATGCCGTAGTAGATTGGAAAGCCATATAAGTTCACATAGTGAAAAATGTGCAGGTGTTGGGAAGGCAGGCGACTTGGTCATGGTTTCCCAGTATGCACATACTGTTAACTATATAAGCAAGGAAAGTCAGGTACAGCCACACTCTGTTAAAATCTCCACTCTTTGTAAGAGGCTTATAACTTGTGAAGCAGCCCCATTTATATATGTAAAATTCCTAGATTAAAATATTTATATACTGCTTTACTGACATATAACACGCCTTGTGTACAAAAAAACAACAGCACAAAGCAAAGAGTTTCCTGAAGAGCTGAAGGTAAGCACCGCCTGCCCTATTAATACCAGCCCGCAAAATATTTCCTGGGGAAACCAAGCAATCAAAACTCAAAGCAGTTTTAGTGGCAAAGCAATCTATGGCACCTCTGAATATCCAAGTACTTAGTGAAGTGGCTCTTAGCTAACTGACATATGAGGTGGGGGGGGGAATCCTATTCAGTTCCTTCTCCATCCGGACAGAAGTTCACTGATAGGATAAAGAAAATACTACCAAAAATATCTTTTATACCAAAGTAAAAGGCAGATCATATGAACTACCGCACTGACAAAATTGCAACAATACAACTAAAGCATCCAGGAAGAGATGGCTGAAGTTGGAAGATGAAGACGGAGACACTGCTGCATTTTCAACAACCACTGCCGTATCTTCTTTTGTGATGCCAATATTAAAGCCATGTATAAACTACCCAGTAATCTCTTTGGATAATGAGATGAACTTCAGTTCGTAACAGCAACCCAGATGTTCCATTTTTTCTTATTTATTAAAGCTCTGTATGTGCCATGTTTGAGACCATAGTTGCACTCTGAGGCAAATTTGTTTGAAAGCATGTCCTACTGAACCAAGTGGGACATTTCTGCATAGATATACAATGGATCAGGACATACCAGCACACATTATTGCATTCATGACTGTTCCCATTTATCCCCATTTCCTGTACTTGAAATAGAAAAAAGAGTTGTGGCCAGACTATATCATACGAACTAGGGACTGAATTGCAACACTAAATAATATACACAAGAGGAGGACGTGGTCCAAAAAGGAAATACTCACTTGCTTGGCTGCTGACGATGAAATCATTCCACTTTCTAGAAGGTTCAGAAGTTCAGCCAGAAGAAGAGGACTGACTGGACTAAACCACATAAAGTAAGTTAGCCACAGCATAAATTAACCACAGCATAAACCGATCATCACAGACTTAACAGTTTTCTCTTGACTAGAGATGTGCAAACTCTTTCCCTTTATTTTCTAACCATGTTCTTCAATATCCATAGGAAGTATTAGAGGGACTCTAATCTCTTTGCTTTTCTGCTAATAGGGCTCTTTTACCTACAATAATACAATGCATAAACTGATGTGCATTAGAGCAGCTGACTGGTACACCCACATGTTGACATATTACCTGTGTAAATGCAGGCACAACATTTCAGTGTTTCTTTGATACGTTAACTCATGAGCTATCTGAGAAGAGCAAAGTCAGATACGTGCAGAGGTAGTCCTGAAAAAACAGGGTTGCACTTAGTTGTAACTGTTGTTCGTCGAGTGTCTTTTGTGCAGGCACACATTGGGACTGTGCAGCCACAGGATAGTCAGGGAGAGAGATTCTCTAGCTCTAAAACTGTAGGAGACACTCTGCCTGCTCAACGTGCATTTTCCCACAGGAACAAAGCGTTGCATAGCAGACCCACTTCCCATCCCTCCGTTCTCCTGAGCTGCCAAGGGTCAAGTCTAAAAACACAATCTCAGCAGTGCAGGAGGGAGGGAATGTGCGCCTACACAATAGACACCAACAGTTACAGGTAAGCGCAATCCTGTTTTCGTCATCGGTCTTCTGTGCAGTCCCATACTGGGAGTGTAACAAGCTACTCAACAAAGGAGGAGGGTGTGAGAAACCTAGCTGAAAAGTGAATGCAGGGTGGCCATCTCCACTGCTGCATTTTTTCTCAAATTTGTGTCTACAGAGTAATGCCGGGTGAAGGTGTCTGCTGAGGACCAGGTGGCAGCTTAACAGACGTCTCGCAGCGGGAGGTCCTTGGAGAAAGGCAGCAGATGATGCTTGTGCTCTGGTCGAGTGAGCCCTGATCATTACAGGACATTACATAACACAGTTTAATAGCCACTCCTATCCATCTAGAAAGAGACTGGTTAGAGGTGGGAAAGCCCTTGCGTGGTCCAAAGGAACAGACCAAAAAAGCCTTAAACTAGCTGAATGATCTTGTTCTGTGTAAATAGTACAATAAAGCTCTTTTAACATCCAGCTTATGAAGCATGCATTCCAAGTGTGAAGTGGGGTTGGGAAAAAACACGGGCAGAGTGACCCCTTGTTGGAGGTGGAAACTGGAGACCACTTTGGGAAGAAATTCTAAACTAGGGTATAAAATTACCTTTTCTGGAAAAAACTGCATAAAAGGAGGATCTATGCGGAGGGCAGTTAATTCCCTTACACTTCTAACAGAAGTAATAGCTATTAGGCGGGCTACCTTCCATGATAATAAGGCGAGGGCACAGTGGGCCAAAGGTTTGAATGGAGGCAGCATGATTCGGCTAGGATGAACGAAAGGCTCCATTGTGGCATGGGGCAAGATCTGGGAGGATAAGTGTTAAGTAGGCCTTTGAGATAGTGTTTGGAAACATGGAGAGAGAAAACTGTCTTGCCACCTATTAGTTCATGAAATGCAGAGACAGCAGCTAGGTGGACCTTAATCGAGTAGGCAACCTCTGCTACTCAAGTGATAACTAATATTCAAAGCTAAGTGTCAGCAGGCATGAGAAGGGAGAATGCGCTGTCCTAGCCATCCAGGTAACAAAGCTGTTCCACTTGGATCCATAGGAGGACCTTGTGGAGGGCTTGCAAGCATTCAGTATAATCTGGGCTACTTCCCTCGAGAAGGAGGAAGTCTGGGGAACAGCAGCCATATTGTGAATTTGAGGGTAGGCATATCGTAGTGGAGAACGTAATACCTGTGAAGGAGGTCTGGCACATTTGACAGGTGTATGAAATGATCCTGGGACATGGCCCACAGCGTAGGAAACCAATCCCAACATGGCCAGAAAGGAACAATGAGGATAGAGTGGATTTAGAAGTGACGATTCTGCAGAGGACCCTGGGCAGTAGAGATGTTGGGGTGGGGGGTAACCCGTACAAGACGCCTTGGTCCCTAGGGATTTGCCTGGAGGATGCTTTTCAATCAGGGTCTGAACCTGTCAGTGAACAGAAGGTTCTGACCTTGGTGTTATAGAAGTTGCAAAGAGGTCCACATTTGGGTATCCCCACATCTGGAATATGGGACTTATGTAGTCGTTGCTGACTGACCACTCAAAGTGAGGATGGAACATACTGCTTAGGGAGTCTGCTCTTATCATTTGTTGTGCCTGCTATATGTATCGCCTGTGGCAAGATGTTGGTCTTTGTAACCCATTGCCACAATTCTGAAGCCTCCACACACAAAGTGAGTGATGCCATACATGCTCATCTGTAGGGGGCATTTTGCTGTCACTTTTAGAGCATTTTTTAAAAATAATGCCTTTTTCTTTTCTTTTGGTTTTACTGAAGATTGAAGAGGACTTATCTGGAAACAATGAACATGAAAAAAGGAACGAAGAAGAAGAGCGAAGAGAAAAACCTCTCTCAACAGTAGCGGAAAAGGAACTGAGGGATGGAGGGCTGCTCTGCTCTGCAATGCTTCGTTTCGGCGGGGAAACGCCCATGCATGTACACTGAGCAGGCAGAGCGCCCCCTACAGTTTTAGAGCTAGAGAATCTCTCTCCAGCTGTGCAGTGGGACTGTACAATGTGTGACTGCAGAGAAGACTGACAACAAACTGTTAGCTTTCCTCTCCCTCTACCCGTTTTGTTCTTATACTGAACATTAGCATTGTTCATAACATGCCCCAATCCAGTCCTAGCTGTATTTAAGATTAACTGATGAATGTATGGAAGGGAATAGGCATTTGAAAGTGTGCTGGAACTTGCATCCCATTCAGAAAAATGCAATGCAAAACGTTTACATTACAATTTCAGCCTCCCTCGTCCTAGCTTGCACAGAAATGTGCACAGCCAGCAGCCAATTCCCATTCCTCTTGAAAAAGGATATTGAAGGTAAGGAAGGTGTAAGTTACTTGTCCACCACAGTGGAACAAAACCAGCATACAACCTGATGGATTACTAACCTAACCTAACTAAACTGACCCTGGTACATGGGCATCTAAGCACTGGACCGAAACAAGGGCTAAATTAACCCACTAACACAAATGATGAATAGTTGGTGTCCAAGATTTGCTTGATCAAAGCACTGGAGATTTGAAAGCCTCACCTTTCTTCTACCACTAGGTTATGCTGTTTCAAATAGCCGAGCATATCTTTCAGAATCCAGCCAATAACTTTTCTAGGATTCATCTGGGTTGCTGTCACCACCGTTTCAAAGAATTCCATTAAGCCATCTTCATTCTGTTGAGAAAGAGAACTGTGCCTGAACAAAGCAGCCCCCAAGCAACAGACTCACACATTTACAAACATCCCAGCCAGATTATCTTGAGACTCATCACATGCTTCTTGCTAATTCTCAACTGTTTACTTGATCATTGACTTTAAGAAACAGCATATAACTAAAAAACCCTAAAAACGTCATATAACAAAAAAAAAGTCACCCACAGAGCAACATGGATATACCATGGAATGCATGACAGGTGCCTCTCTGCCAGTTATGCGAGAGAGAGGACTTTACTGCAGCTTACCACTCTGCCCCATGGCGCAGAGTGGTAAGCTGCAGTACTGCAGCCCAAGCTCTGCTCACAACCTGAGTTCGATCCTGGCGGAAGCTGAGTTCAGGTAGCTGGCTCAAGGTTGACTCAGCCTTCCATCCTTCTGAGGTAGGTAAAATAAGTACCTAGTTTCCTGGGGGTAAAGTGTAGCTGACTGGGGAAGGCAATGGCAAATTGTTAAGACTGATTAGTCTGGATGTGTGTGCTTTCTTTCAAGCTTGTTTTTAAAGTTGAACCAAATTAATCCTGAGTGACAACTGGAACACTTACCTTCTAGGGCTTGCCATTTTTATAATGCAAGGAAGTCTCAAGATGCCTTTTGCTTCCAGACAGTCTTTATAACCCTACTGCTGGGAAGTTGATAAAACCCACACTCGCCCAGCAGAGAGGACTGGAGTAATCCTGTGACTCATAAGAGAAACGTTTCTCTTCCAGATAGAAAGCTCACACAGGGCAACCCTGGAATGGTATTCACTAGTATCCAAAGCTGTGGCAATTCTCACCAAAATCCTAGTCATTGTTATAAGTCAGTTTTCATCAGGAACATTGCTTTTCTGATTCATATTGCAAATTGAGTAACAAGGTATTAAAACTGAACTTGAAAGTTTAAATATTTAAACATATAAAGCTATGGATCTGCTCACTGTGCCTTTGCCATGATGAATTCTATTCAGTCAAAACTGCGTGGGGGGCAGCTCAGGAAGGACAGCCCCTCAATGTTTCCTGTCAATGGGCATAGCTCCCATTCAATCAGTTGAGAGTTTCTAATATACCTCTCACTCTCCCAGCTCACTCTATACCTCTCACTCTTCCAGCTATGTGCAGGTGTGGGATGCCATGCTAAGAGCAGGTGTTTCGCCTGAAGGAAAGGCCCAGAATTCTGTTCTGCACAATTCCAAAGGGTACTTTGGTATGAGAGTCTTGAACTGCTCATATCATGTTTCTGACAGGGAGCCAAAGTTGCACAGCGGTTATAGTATTGGATTAGAAACTGAGAGACCAAGAAGCTCACTTGGTGAATTTGGGACAGTTACACATTCTCAGCCTATCCTACCTTATTGGGTTATTGTGAGGATAAAATGAAGGAGAGGAGAATGATGGTCCCCACTGGGGAGAGAGACAAGGTATAAATGAAGTAAAATAATTTCTGCCCTCAGCCATGATTGTATTAAAGTACATGATAATAGCATTAAGCAGGTTTTTAAAGGAGCTATTTTGTAGCTTTCAATCTAGTGTAGCTTTGGCAACACTTATGTTTTACGTGAACAATTATAATATTTAGCCCATGAAGACCATGCTGGAAGAAATGGGAGGATAGGAGTAGGTGGATCCTACTCCTATCCTGCCACTCCGTTGAGCAAAGTTTATTTTTAAAAATATGTATATTCCATATTTCCTTGTGGCCCACCTCCAAGCTAAGAAGTCTTCCTCGAAATTAATATTAAAGCTGCTTAAGGGGAAGGAAGTTTCCTTAAGCTGAAGGAAGCCTTCTTGGAAGACGGCTGGATCCATTCCAGTATTTGAAACTTCTTTTCTTTGCCTTTTAAATCCCCCTATGGTTTTTACAACCATAATCACTACTGTGTAAAAATCTATTATGACTGAAATAGACACAGAGTATACTGCAGTGATATTAGGAAATTGTAAGCAATTGTAGCAATATAATTCTACTTCAATGACTTTATTTTTGGAACATAACATGAATAAGTGCATGACTTTTCATTAGAAAAATGTGCTGTTATAAGTGCATATTGCAATTAGGGAAAGCTGGTGGAAATTTAGCAATATGTGCTTAAGAAGGATCCCCGAAGAATTTAATGCAACACCAACTGGAATGAGCAAAGGTGTTGAAGTATAACATTATTTTAATGCAATTTCTCCTGCATAGTGCTCTTACTAACAAGTTGGCAGGGAGTATGGATCTCGTATTTTGAAAGAACCCCACTACCTGTGCCATTTATATAACGATCACACTTGGGCACTCTAACTTGAAACACTGTTCATTAGATTTATATATCCACCCCATTAGCAGTCTGCTTGTATTTCTGATGCAGAACATCAACAGAAACTGCACTTCCCAGGTGAAGTCAGATTAGCTGATATTTCAGTGCATCAAAACACACACAAACACACACCACACCACAGAATATAGTTTAAATGAACTATAGGGGACAAAAGAAAGATAGGAACCTTTTCGGACAGCTAAAATTAACTGCAGTACTGTCAAATGTAAGTGTCCAGCAAATCATCTTCACAGTAAGGAATGTATTATTTGATTTATTTTCAGCACAACTGCGCATATGTCCAGATTTAGTCTGAAAAAACATACGATGAGTCAGAGACAGGCTGGACTGATCACATTAGGTAAGACAGCAAGAGATGAAAAGAAAGAAAACCATATGATACAGAAAAAGCTAAAGATTTGGACTGAGTTTAGGACTAAATAGTAAGAAAGGAATCTAATGCAATAGTAAGAAAGGATTCTAGGCTAATTTACTTTCACCAATTTAACAGATCTGCGTGTGAATCTTGTACGCTGTAGTGAAGATGCTGGTGGTGGCGGAGAGTGCCGTCAAGTCATAGCTGACTTATAGTGACCCCCTAGTGAGGTTTTTATGGCAGGAGACTAACAGAGGTGGTTTGCCACTGTGTGCCCCTGCAACCCTGGTCTTTGTTGGAGGTCACCCATCCAATTACTAACCGACCCTGCTTAGCTTCCAAGATCAGGCTTGCCTGGGCTATCCAGGTCAGGGTAGCATAGGTAAGGACTTGTTCACATATAGTATTGCTCATGACAAATGCACATATAAGAAACTTCAGAGAATGCTTGACGTTAAGGTATTCATCTTTCCAATAACAACTATATACAGGTAAAGTGACAGGATAGCACTATTCAGTGAAAAGAGAACCTAATAATGTTTTCAAACAGAGTGGGCCAAAGGGTAGATTAAAAAAATACTCAAATATCAGTCCAGTGGTGAGAGCCCTTTGGGACACTGCAGAGAGTGAAGCCACTTAGACAAGAGCAACAAGCTGAAGAATAGCAAGCAAACAAGCCATTACAGCTGGAGATACTCAGTTACTGTAGAGCACAATTGACAAGGAATCCGCAAATTGCTTTAATCAAAGCTGAATGTTTGACAAAGTGTATTTGAATCTTTCACATATTTCCATTTGTAGATGTGCACTCTTGGGCTGCTTTCCCACAGCTGCCTCTTCTGTCTTTGACACCTTCACTTCTCATCTGCTGCTTGCCATGTTCTTTAAGTTAATTTATAAATATTTACATTTTACAAACACTGGATTACAGATCTGAAGATCTCCCTCTGAACCATACAGCTGCCTTATCAGTGTTGGTTCTCCTAGCCAAAACTATAAGTCACCTGGAGGTTAAAAGGAGAAATCACTTGTAATTTATGAAAATTATTTTTTATTTATTTCTCTAAAGTGCATAAGTGCCAACAGTGATTGATAAATATACAGTAATATACATTAAGCTACAGCTAAAATTATATAAATATAATAACCTTACCAATCAATATTCATTTAGTCTACCCAACAATAAATAACTATAAATAGATTACAAAAATATTATTCTAATAAACAGACTACAAAAATATAATATTAATGCAGATAAACATCCAACTGGTGGGTGGTCCTTTAAGATGACTAAGAAGAATCCACTTCCTCAAAGTAAGACTGGTAAGTATCTGTAGTCTTACGTAGCATGACTTTGTGAATCATTTCTTCTTTGTTTTTAGGTAGTGGTTGCTACTGTAAGCTCTGAATCCAAATGAAGACCAGAATCTATCAAAATGCCAAAAAGGTGAAAGAGAGCACCAGAGCCAGACAACACGCCTACAAGCCAATGGGGTTTCCCAGCATAATTTCAAACATCCACTCCTGTTTCGTATATCACTTCTTCACAGGCTTCAATACATTGTAAATTGTTACTTCTAGGTCCTTCAAAAATTCACCACCATGTTGGCCACAGCATTGATCTGTCAGCACTATACTAACATGGTGGTGAATTTCTGAAGGACTTAGAAATAAAAATTTATATTATGTTTGGATTCCGAGCTTACTTTGAAAAAGAGAGAAAAAACAAGCGTTTTGCACAGCCCTTTGGAAACAAAGTAGCAGGGAAGCTGGAAGGGGATGGAGCAGCTTCCCTGCCACTTTGTTTCCAAAGAACTGTGCAAAACGCTTGGCTTTTTCCCCTCTTTTTCAAAGCCTGAAACATGCCTGGGAGGGAGGGGAAAAGAGCCATTTAATCCTTTCCTGGCTTTTAAAGCCAGGAGGAATGCACAGTAACATTACAATGTTGCAATGTTACGTTACAACCCTTTCTTGCCTTTGGGGGAAAAAAAGAGAGTGTGTGCATACCCCAAAGGAGGAAGGGAAAGACCAGCCATTTAACACTTTCCTGGCTTTTAAAGCCAGCAGGGAATAAGCAAAGTCCTCTCAGCAGAAAAAAGAGGCAGGCCCTTTGAAAGCAGCAACACTTTTCTTGAAGGCAAGAAAAGTGTTGCTGCTTTCAAACGCCTCCTATCAGCTCAAAAGCGGCCAGGTGAACACCTCTACTGCAGAAAGCCCATCTCTGGTTGCCTAGGAAATTGATTGATGGTGCCAGACTGTGTGCAGTGACAAAACGAAAAATGAACGGGCCTAAAGTTCGTCATGGTTCATCAGAAATGGGCTCTGACAAACCACCAGTTCGCAAACCACGAACCGGCCCGGTTCGTGACAAACTCTGGTTCGTATTTCGGTTTGTGCCCATCTCTAGTTTTCACAAGATAAGAAAGCCTTGGTTAACATCATCTTCAATATACTGGGTGAGCACTCAGTGTATTCCTTTGAAGAAACAAAGCTCTGGAGCATGAAGCACAGGAACTTGAAATCAACAAAGGCTTTCTTAACTCTAGAGATGTACACATTTGGAATGTACAAAGCAGAAAGGAAAGTATCTGGGGTTGCAAAGGACCAGGGAAAAGAAAGAGGGGAGGAATGCTGCCTATTATGCAGGCATAAGAGTAGCAACCTTAAACAGCTGCTTTTAAAAGAGACAACCAATGATAGTCCAGGGCACAAAGATGAAGTACTTACAATCAACAGTATGCTGCCACTGTGCAGATGCTAAACTGCTCACAACAGCACTGGCAAGCAAATCTTCAAAGTGATCAAAAGACAGGCTCAAAGCAACAACACATCAGACACATTTTAAACCAGGCAAGTTAAAAAAACTGACTGCGATAACTGCAAACTTCTCAGCCCCTCTGGCAACAGCTGGGCTCTTAAGAATGATTAAGCAAGTACCTTAACAAGGGTATAACAATTATGACAATTAATTTGCAAAACACTATTTGTTGTAGGTATACAACGCTGCCAAATATAAGAGAGCAAATAGGACGAGCTTCTGGTTTTAGAACCAAAGTTCTAAGACTGTAATAATCAGTTGTATTCCTGCAGCTATTATTGTATTCATAATGCAGGGGAAGTTCAAAGAAAGAGGAAGTACAATAATTAAGTTCCTGTGTGCATGTTTACCTAAGTACAACTGACAGAACATGAAGGACACATTTCATACATAAGAAAATTATGAAAGCTGGCAGCTAGCTAATGAGGCATTTTCAAGAGTGCTTTATGAAGCACTAAAGCTTTGGTTTACTACAATGTTGAATCAATAGACCTACCACCAGGGTGAAACTGTGCAGAGGCTGAATCCCATAGCGTTCCACAAGCTTTGCTCTCTTCACACTGGGGAGGTCAGGAATCTTTTCCCGAAGCTGATCAATATTCACCACTTGATGATGGCATGTACGAGTGGGCAAAGATTTAGCATCGTACAGAATCAATGGTGGAAGGTTTGGTTCTGGCATGAACCTGGGGGAAAACAAAGATGCTCCTCTGGAGTTCTTTTTACTTAACCCAATTTGCCGCATCTCGACAATATGTGGCAAAGTTTCTGCTCTCCTGATAATTATGTGACTTGCTGTAACTAGACCAAAATACTCAGAGCTCAAAGCTTAGGACTGGCCCCTGCATAGCAACAGATAAGCCCCTTTGCCAGGGCATAGCCTCAAGCTCTTTTTGATGATCTGCCACTGGCTGTCAAGACAGCCAGCAGTGGAGAGAAGGAATAAATTTAAACCCTTTTACACCCCCCCAAAAACACAAACAAAATGCAGATGCCACTCATCCTTCTCACTGCCAAATGGGACCTGTGATTCAGACCAACTGGGAGTATAATCTGGCAAAGGGAAAAAGGAAGACTGACAGCCAGCTGCTAAGAATGTTTCATGCAGGTTGCAACCTCCCTCCTATTAATCTGAGGAGTTTCAATGAAAAAAGCAAGCTGCGTTAAAAGCCAAGTTGCCATCTTCGGCGGGGTGCCATAGTAAATAAAGCTGAGTGACAACATCAAAGGACAAAGGCTCTGCTGAAAAGGGGAGCTAATTCAAGCCATCACAAAAACACAGCAATTAAAGAGGCAACTCCTGCCTAATGTGAACAAATGACAAATCTGAGAACTTAAACAATTAAAAACGCTGAGATCTTCCTTTACAAACAGATAGGAGGAATTCCTTGAAAAAACTACATTCAAACTACATCTACTGCTTTCAAATCCAGTCTTAAATCAATAACAGCAGTTTTAAAAGTAAAATTTCATCATAAGTTTTGTTCCAATTTGTTCTTCTTGCTTGCTTTTGTCTGTGTTTATTGAAAAAAACTCAAATGACCCTTTTAAAGCAAAGGGGCTCCCTAGCACTGGTAGGTGTGTAAATGGTCTGTGATGACAAGTCTTCTCTTAGGCAGTGTCCAGCAATTAAGAAAAATGAAATAGATTATTATTGCGGTGTCCTAGGTATTAGATATGTTACTATTGTAATGTACTGCATAATAGATTAGGAAAAACAGGGTGTTAGTGTGAACAATCTTAAATGCAGGCAGATAAGACCACTTCTTTTTTCCAAAGAGCAAGGAACAACATACAAACGTTTCAGATAATTCACAGACCAAACAATTAGAACATGCACCTTTGAATGTACCTGGGAGTTGGATAATGGTGGTGTGTGCAGGAGAGGATTTAGTTCTCTCTCTCTCTTTAATTGGTAACTAAATCCAAGATAGCATAAACATTTGGCGATTTTTGTTTCTTTTGGTTTATTAACGTTAAAAGCTTCATTGATTTTATTAGTCACCCGAGGAAAACCCTTTTCTTCAAAGATCTGCTCCCCAGGGGCCAGTCACTGAGTCCTGACCAGGGCTTTTTTTCTGGGAAAAGAGGTGGTGGAACTCAGTGGGTTGCCCTTGGAGAAAATGGTCACATGGCTGGTGGCCCCGCCCCCTGATCTCCAGACAGAGGGGAGTTGAGATTGCCCTCTGCGCTGCCGAGCAGTGCGGAAGGCAATATAAACTCCCCTCTGTCTGGAGATCGGGGGCAGGGCCACCAGCCACGTGACCATTTTCAAGAGGTTCCGGAACTCCATTCCACTGCGTTCCAGCTGAAAAAAAGCCCTGGTCCTGACCATGGACAAAAATGGCCAAAATCATTGTTTGCTATTATCTACCAACAATAATTCTTCTGCTTAGTTAATATACCAAAGAGGGGGCTTTCTTCCCAACATAGGTCCAGGCAAATGACAACAAATACCTCCTTTTGTTCTTCTTCTCCATGACCTGGAGATAGCTCTGACTGAGACAGGAAAAGATCAGCACAGAATAAAGTTTGCCATCCCTTCATTCTGAGTTCCTGATGATTGTCTGTGCGTACCAAAGGATCTCAAAAAGACAAGAGCTTTCAAATGCTAAATTAAATGTTTATTATAGAAACAAAATGAATATAATTACCGGTAGTCCTGCTTTCCTTCTTTATCTCTCATTGCTATGGTGCACCTAAACAAAAGACCCCAAATGGCATCAATTCAACATAATTTTTGCATTACTAATGCTTTGGCATAATATTTATAACTTTAAACCATTCTAGTCAAAGAAGTTATTAAAGTATATGAACAGAAGGGACTCTGTAGCAGGCCTAATATCTTACATTGCACATACTAGAATTTTTCTGCAAATTAGTTTTCACAGCAATGGGAAAAACTCATGAAAGTAACTGCTGTGAGGTTTGAACAGTACAAGACAAAATCCCAGATGTTATTTGGAAACCTGAACAATTTCAGGAGCCTCAAGATTTAAAAGGGAGCTACAATTTATGGCTACTCACATCCTCAGTGGGTGGAACCATATTGGCTGGAATTTCCCTCACATGTATTCAGTTCCTTCTCTCCTCTCACTGGTGCTTGAGTATAATGAATCTTTTTTAGCCCACAAGATGAATTAAAATGGCTAATGGTCTCAGCTTGGAAAATGTAATTGGTCTTATGCCTGGGAAATGATGCCTACGATGTAGATACCTAGCATACTCTCAGGCAAGAACATACTGCCATAGTCACAACCCAGTGGAAACAAAAAGTGAGTTTAACTAAAAATCAGTGAGACTTGGAAGCTGATTCACATAACCACCCAGCAATGTGACAGCCAGAGGCAAAAGCAGGTACAACTTTGGTCTATAGGATGAGATGGTCTATAG
Organism: Eublepharis macularius; assembly: GCF_028583425.1. Taxonomy (NCBI): domain Eukaryota; kingdom Metazoa; phylum Chordata; class Lepidosauria; order Squamata; family Eublepharidae; genus Eublepharis; species Eublepharis macularius. The sequence continues at coordinate 57,103,438 of NC_072799.1, forward strand.
GGTGAGATGGTCGTATTTCAACATGCCAAAATCAAGCATGTGCCCAAAGCCAAGTTCAGAACATGGCAACTAATGTGCACAACCAACCTGACGTCATTGCCACAATTGCAGAGGCATGTACTTTGGTGACCAAGCTTCCACACATGAGAGTTTTCTGTACACGTTTCTCTGTCCTCCCCGCCTTCCTTTTCACTTCCACACATGCTCAGCAGTGACTCTACATTGGCTCTTGGGAGTCATGGCCATCACAGCAGCTGTAGCAGCTAGCCAACCCTTCCCCCCGCTTTTCTTCATTCATGAATTATAGTGCTATAATGGTTTTAATAAAATCTGAAACAGATAAATGGCAATAGAGTATTCTGCTACACCACTGTAACACTGACATACCCTTCCAGCTTCCCCATCCCATTCTGTTCAAGCAAAATCAGGATAAAAACTGCACAGTCTTTTCTCTTATATCCCTCTCCACAATAAAAAGGACTGGAGAGTATGTGGTTGTTTTGAAAATTAAAACTGGATATTCAGAGAAATTAAAATCTGAAACAGAAATAGATACGTGGATTGTTACAGAGCTGTATCTACCTTTTTTAAAAAAATGCATCCCAGTGGCACAGCAGGAGCAATTGCTGGGGAAATGGCAGGACTTTTGCAGCAGGGAAACGTGCAGAATTCCTTCCACATGAAACTTCATGTTAGAGTTGACAATCTAACTCAATTTCAAATTGTGTTCTTTTCAAAGCTGGGAGTAAAACAGGTTTGGAAAAGAGTAGATTGGAGGACAGGGAAAACCTGGGAAAAAGCATCACTGGGGCACAAAATCATGTCTGCTCCAAAAACACAGCGCTCCAGTTTGGAAGCCAAGGTGAAGAAAAACCCTGGTGTGGGAGCAGTCACAGGAATTTCTTCTGCTAATCCTACAGTTACCCACATGTCCAGTGACTATGTGAATGGACCACAAATTAACGACAATCCCAGCTGTAAAATGAAAAGCTCACCCAAGTCTGAAATCAAAGGCTCTAGTTTCATTCAGGATTGTTCCACCATTCTCCAGCTCATTAACTTGCCTTTGTATTTCATAATCTGAAAAAAACCAAAACAAATCCTGCTGAATTATGTTGTACCCATGCCTATTTTTCATTGCCTGAGATTAAATGTATTTCTTATACCTTGATGAAACCACACTAAACCTATTAGTAACAAAGAAAACAAACTGTTCTGACAGTTATGCAGTGTTTTGGAGTGTTCAATTTTGGACATAAGCCCAATTTTGAAATGTTCTCTTGATACTGCCGAAACAGTTATTCTTTTATCGTATGGTCATATGAGATGCTACTACTGGACTAATTTCTGTCGCGATCAAGAGCAGATTTCTTCATTCAAAACAACCCTTGCTTAAAGATGCCAACCGGTATTTGTACTAAACTACAGTCTTTCAGTTTTCTGAATCCAACACGCTATTTGAGTGCATAGTGGCTTCTTCATACAACGCCCACACACTGCAGATGGGTGCTCTCTGTAGTTTATACATCTTTCTGCTGCCTGCTGACAGGTCTCACATCAGCTTTAACCAAGACAATATTGCCAGAACGATACAGGGCTAAACTGGTACCAGCTAAACAACAAATCATGACCTTTGTTATCTTTCTTACACAAGTGGCTATAGAAGCCACTTAAGGTGCAGAACATGGAGCTCCTGATGAGGAGTACAGTATCTGTTTCCTAACACTGAATTTAGAAGGTGAAATCCCAAAAAGATTTGAATTATATAATAATATTCAAGACTGGGAGAAGTTCTATATAAATTGCCTAAATAAGCAAACATACTTAGGATTCATCAAAGTGCTGTTAAGTTGCAGCCAAGTTAGGTGACCCATCAGGGTTTCAAGGCAAGAGACAAACAGAAGTGATTTGCCATTGTCTTCCTTTGCGTAGCAACCTTGGACTTCCTTGGTGGTCTCCTTGCCAAGATCTGATGAGATCAGACTAGTCTTGGCGATCCAGGTCAACAAACAATCCACTGAATGCCACTATGACATTCTCTCATCCTTATCAGCAGAAATGGCACCAGAGGCATTTTGAAAATTCAAAAATAACTAGTCTATTTATTTTAGAGGGGAAAGGTCAGGTGAAGGGTTGAAAATCTGTCTATCTGTCTATCTATCAATCTAGATATATCTGAGATAAAATCAGTACATGCACAGACTTTAGTTCTTATGTTCTTCACAGATACTTAAATGCTTATGTTTTGACGCTTTTGTTCCCTTGGTTTTCTCCAAACACTCTAGTACCCTTTATTTTCATATTTTCTTTCTCTTTTGGAGTTAGGAATGCTGGTACGCTTCCTCTGCGTAGTAACCCTAGTCAGTCTTGGTAGTGCATACAATTGCTGCTTCAATTATTATGAATGAGAGTGAGGTTTTGTTTTGACAGGGAGCCAAACTTTCCCAACCCCACTGCCTCTCTGCACTCTCCATGATGGTAAACCTAAGACACAGTCTCCATAGTAGTGGCCCCATATGCTGTGGAATGTACTATCTGTAACAAACTGTCTGAATGCTAGACAATCCAGATTCAGGAGAAAATGCAAAAAAAAAAAATTCTTTTTGACTGTGGAAGTCTTAACAGAATATGTTAATCACAGCCTGGATGGTGTTAATTTGTCTTGAAGATGTTTTATTTAATGTGATGTATTTTACTGAAATACTTGATCACAGCACTACAGTTAATTTGCATTATGTTTTTATAAAGCTTCTGCAGTATTGTTTGTAAACTGCCTGAGGACCAATTTGATTAGTGGGGCAAGAAGTAGAAGAAAAAAAGAATATTTATAAACAATGTTTCCTAATTTTGTCAGTAATACGTAATTGTAGAATCAAAAATAATACATACAACTTAAAGTTAGCAGATTTGTCTGTACTGGCAAACAACCCCAGAAATTGAGGGGTTTGGCAGTGAAGTTCAAGTTTCTTCATCCCATCTTTTAGCTGAAGAGAAATATTTCATTTTACCTATTGCCTTGGCAAGAAAGCGGGCACTGTTGATATTCTTTACTTCAGTCCTTACTCCGTATGGCTGTCCAGGATGATGTACAGAGATGTTGGCATCGACTCTCAGTTGGCCCTCTAAAGAGACATGTCAACAGATGAATGAGTAGGTTTCACCATAAGGGATTAGTCACAAATTATCTATGAAAGGCTCGAGCAGAGCTTTCAGTAAGAAGTCTGGGACACAGATACAGATTGTGGCCACTTTTTAATCTCCGTGGCTTGACAAGCTGACCCCCCACCCCGCTTCATTAAAGGGATACTCTATAGGATTCTCTGGTTTGATATTGAAATTCTCTTATTGTCAAGGGAATCCCAAGCAAGTGGGAGCGGGGACCACGGAGTTTAAAAGCCTTAGAAATGTTTCCTCCATAGGAAACAATGAAGAGTGATTCAGGGCAGCTTGTTCAGGGGCCCACAGAATTGGACCCCGTGATCCAATTATCCTGAAATTTGGGGAGGGGGGGGGTCTTTAGTGGACAGTCAGGAGTAGGTTCCCTGAAAATTTAGTGAAGATTGCTTAAAAATGCCCCCAGTCGCCCAGATATTTTTTCCCATAGAAAATAATGGCCGGTTAAATCTGGGATTCTCTAACTTTGACCAGAGAATCTGACCTGGATTTCAGGGATCCCAGATTTTTATCCTTGAAACCTGGTCCCAGATTTTTATTTATTTATTTATTTTGGTGCATACCCATACAGGAAAGAACTGTGGCCAATCTTCCTAATGCCCAGGATCACAACAGATCAAGACAGAAAATGGCTTTTGGTTGGGGTTTGAGTGATAGTAAACTACCCTTTGATGACTTTACACTGCTCTGTCACAAAACCAATAAGTTTGAGGCAGATTTACTGAAGTGCCCTTGAAAATTTACAGCTCAAGGACTGGTGTCAGAATTCTATTTTTGCCTTCCCTTAAGGAATTGCAATCTTTGCTACAAGTACAATTTTGAATCCTTCCGAACTGCCAAAAGGGTAATACATACAGCCCTGTATAAAGTGAGGCAGAGGGCAATCTTGTTCTAAAGCAAAGGGTGGGACAGAATTATCCATAAAGTCCTTCCTGCATTATCATTCTTTGTTTTTCCGCATTCTTTCTAAACATGCATTTAAGAATTGGTCAAACTGGAAAAGCAATATAAAACTCTTCCTAATAAACACCGTATCATTAAACTACACAGATATCCCTCCTCCCACATTCTCACACCTTAGGGTCTTATCTGCACTTATATTACTGCACTGTAAAGCGAGGCAAATGTTTGATATTTACACAACACAGTAAACAGCACAAGTATTAAATTTTTAAGAGGATAAAACTTGAGCGTCCGGTCACGGCTAAGTTTCCTCAAGGGCATTTTGCAAAGATGTGAATACTCCACTGCCATACATCTGTATAAACTACTGACTAGCACTGCAACAAAGAAAAGCATGGAAGGATGGTGCTTCCCATCACAAAAGTCAGTTACGTGGAATAGAAAGAACTTAGTTACCAGAATACAGAATGTCCTATATGCTTATCCTGTATGCTTTAGGACTATTTGTTCTGAAGGCATGGATCTGATTTTGCTACAACCAATCTGGTTATGGTACCTGGTCATGTCCAAATAGGCAATGTATGAATGTAACAAGCATCTCTCTCAAACCAAAATTACTAAAGGTCCTGTACTGGCTCAGTCAAATATGCAATTGGTGGCAAACCCTAGTTTACGGCTCTGTAGTATGTGAAGTGGCCCAATGACTAAACGTATGAAGTGATTATGGCGCAAGTTAAAAAAGAATGAAAATTAAGGACTCTTCTCACTAACTCCCCCACCCCATCTGCTTCTTGTTCCAAGCTACCCTACAGGCATTGAAAAAGGTCTGATAGTTCTGGAGAATTCTCAACCTGGTTTATAAGGGAAGTATTATGCTATTCTTTTTAAAAATGATATATGGCAGTCACAACTATTAATAGAAAAGGGGGTTAAAAGATGCACTCAAAGGCCTCCTTAGATAGCTGTCATTTGCATGAACAGTTAATGCAACAGAAGAAGCTTGAGCCTGTTAAGTGCAACTGCTATTCTAGCATTTTCCTGAAGATATTTTGGATAGATTCACCACAGATATAGATTAACAATGCCCCAAGGAGGCTTGACTACAAAAAGTTATTCATCTCATCTTGAGCTCCCTGGTGAATTGTGAACATGGAAAGGCAGCTAGACAACTTTTTCAGAAAATTCAATAATTACTATGACTACTGCAACCCACACTATCAACCTTTATGTAAGCTTGTGGTTGTCAAATTGCAGTTCAGGGAACTCTGGGATTCTATTCTCCCTATAATCTCTGATGGACAACAAACACCCCCCCTCCCAAACTGGTTCCATCCTTTCCTGCCAAGCAGCTACAAGGAACATGCTCAGTTCAAGTCATCAGGCTCAAAAGGCATGGCCAATGTTTCATATGAACCATGTGCAGCCTAGAATACAACACAGAACCTCTGCAATGTACAGGGGTCCCTTGGATCTCCTCAGCACAGAGAGACTGGAAACCACTGAATGAAGTCATCTACTTGCACTTCAGACTGCATACCTTCTTTGCAACAAATTAATATCTGACAAGGGAACTCAAATTCAGCACTCAATAGAAACCAGATTCCAGAACCTGTACACAGTCGTATAGCACATTTTCTAAATGAGCGTACTTTATTAGCCTTGACAAATCCTGCCTTCCACTGGAAACTCAGTTCACCTACATCATCCCAGCTATTAAGGAATATAAACATTTAAGAACTGAACACTGAAAATCTGAGGATGCTTTATTCTGTGCCGAGCGCTAAATTCCACAATACAATAACGAAAACAAAACTACACAGTACCCAAAGCCTTGCCTGAACCATCCAAGACCTTGTTATTGTGTTTGGCCCAGTTTTCATGCCTGTGTGTGGTGGTATCTATGGTACCTGATCTTTTGGCTCACAACTCACTTTGAGCACAGATTCAGCCTTTTATCTATCATCATGTTGCTTGTAGATCAAGCATGCATCAATCAACTGCAAGCTCTCAGACTTCCTCCGCAGCCGAGTTCCTACTTGCCCTTCACATCCATTTAGAGTAGGCTTTGGGCCCTGTTCTTGTGGGCAGCATCCACTTTCTGACTCGACTACTGGAGCTTCTCACAAACCCAAGGCTAAGTCATGACAACGAGACAGCTAGTCCTGCCTCTTAGCACAATCTTCCTCGTTTCTGATTACTATGCGATGAAGTCATTCTCCTGATCTTGGCGCACTGCAGGTTGTTGCTACTGAAAGGATGGATGTTAAATGCATCCTGTCTCCCCACACTCAGTAAGAAAAGAGATAAGACTCAAAAGGGGCAAACTTATCTTCAAACAGAAATAGCTCAGATTATAGAAAAACAGATGATGATGTGGTCCCTGTATAAACACCTGAAAAATGAATGAGACTAAATCTGACATGCTGTGAGAAAGAAAAATTGCTAGCAGACAGACCTACAAACTGTGTAAACCTCACAAGAAGGTCATAGCTAGAAATCAGTCAAGAGTAAATGTGGTGTAAGCTACCATGCTATACTGCATCTTCAAAGCAAGGCATGGTTGTACTTTGGGGCAGGTGTGCAATCTACAGAAAGAAGGCCTGAGAAGGATAGTGTCATTGGATGTCCTTTTCTGAAGAGCCCACCCAATTTCAAGTTTTCAAAGAAAATGGCAGTAGCAGAAAAGCACCTGAAGATACCTTTGAGATTATAAGCACAACAGTTGCAACTGGATGTCAGACTGACAGCAACCTCAAGAAAACTGAGAAGGCCCCACCCCAGCTCTATTCAGACGGCACAAATAAACCAGAGTTTGATGATGACAAACTTTACTGTTTGGCTTGAATGCTGTCTTCTCCCCCCCCCCATACATAAAGACTTCCTGTTTTAGGAAATATTCACTCTAAGTACAATTTGTTGTAACAGTCAAATGCAGGTACTTCATCAAATTATAGTCTCCCTCCTCCCTGGAACCAGGAGTCTAAACCATGGTTTAGTCCTGGCTTAGAATCTCAGTTATTGAAAAAGAAAAAAGAGGAGAATTTGGGGGGAAATTTCTGCTCACTAATAAAAAAGGGGCTGAAATTCTGTTTCCCTTCCCATAGCCAAAGGCACAAGTCTACAGACTGAATGAGCCAGCCCTATGGATCAGCCCAGAATGTAATCTATTGTAATTTGTATTATCTTTATTGAGCTTTTATTTCAGTGTAATGTACTTTCTTCCTTTATTAAGTTGTCTTTTTGTAAGCCACTTCAGGTCCCTGTTGTGGGGGTGGAGTGGGAACTGCTTAAGCTCCTGCATTTGGATGCCAACAAACTGAAGTTTATTAAGGATTTCCTAACTGAGGAAGTGTTAGATTGAAATGGCATGTGGGAAGAGGGTGGAAGAGAATTTATAAGCCTGACAAACTAGAGTCAAGAAAAAAGGCAAATTACCTGACAAACGACACATACATCACAAAAATATACCAGTTTTTCCATGATGTCTAAAGGCCAATGAGTGCATTTAGAAAACTGGTGTCCTCTTTCTTAACTGATTGCTATTCAAAAGGGCTGGAAGGCAGTAGATGGCATGTTGCCCTTTACAGTTAGGCAAAAAAGAGCACGTTCTCCATAATAGTTATTGCTGCTTTTGAAAACCATATGGTTGAATGGAATGGCATGGCAAGGGGAAAAGGAGACAGGTAGGATGCATACCAGCTGGGGGCACAGAAGAGGAAAGAAGATATTAGTGCTGGTTACTACAGCTTGTGGGACCCCAATAATTATTCTCCATTATACTGAAATAATCATAAATATACCAATACATAAATATACCAATTCTAGAAGAACTGTATTGATATATTTATGAATACCTGATGTGAACTTTGTATTTATTCTTGTCCATTTATGAGCACCTTGCACTTTATATACATGAAATATAACTTTTCAAAATTATAACTTTGTTGCACAGTGCACTTTAAGAACTTAAGGTCTGTGGATTGTTACCGCGGCAGGTCCTTGTCTTATCCTTGGTTCTATACTCCGTGGTGCCCCTCTTTTGCTCTTTCATTTGCTCAAAGAGCTTGAAAGATAAACTTAAGCCCAATCACTTCTTTTCCCACAGCACATATCAGATTTGGGGAAGCTGTTCCACAGAATCTGCATCAAAGCAACATCTGAGAAAAATGAACAGGCAAAACAAAGGAGGAAAAACCAGCCCAGGGGTGACCAGCTACTGCCCTTCTAGCTAAGATTATGGAAAATTTAACAAGGACTTGCAGTATAAAAGGCTTAGAGCTTAAGCTGCTGCAGCTGGGTCCTTCTAAGACCCCTGAAGTGCAAGTGACCGTATTCAAGCTGAGAAGACTGAGGGGAGGGTGGAGACCACCAGCACTACAACAATACAGAATGATAAACAGCTGCCAGGCAGAATAAGTGGCTGCTGTGAAAGTGCCTTTGTGAGGAGAGAAACACAGCTAAGGAGGGATAAACATGCCCTTCTCAAGTGTTCTACCTGCCATGTTTGCTTGGCTGCTCCCAATCGCCTGAAGGATAAGCTGAAGCTCTCTCACCGCCGCAGCTGCTTCTTCCCCACAGCACATATCGGGCTCCATGACAACCTCCATGAGGCCAACTCCTACCAGAGACAGACAAGAGATTTCTAACAGCATCTTTTGCTCTCAGCATAAACATTCAGCTCCTTAAACATATGAAGGTTCTCCAGCTTTGCGTGCAGAAGCTGAAAGACATTTAATACTGAATAACTGTCAAAACGGTTGTACTTGTAGAACAACTCATCTCTCCATCACAAGTGAAAATCCTCTCCCAATAGTCTTGCATATGGAGGCAGACCTCTCCAAAAAGTTACCAAGGTCTGCTTTAAGAGACTTCAGACAACACATTCCTGGATACAGGAACCAAACAATGTGTCGGCTGAACATATGTACATAGACAGCAGGTGGAGGCTGCATAACTGTGGACAAACTGTGCCTACATAAATATAGATTTTTGCATGATCCTTATTTTTAGCCACTGATTACTACTGATTCAAAATACTCGTATGATTCTATGAGGAACCAGTGTACTTCTCAGGTATGCAGCCTGTATGTGAATTTATAAGCTATGAATAACCTCAGGATTTTGGCAATAGGATGTGTCCTGGTTAATCTAGGTCAGGGGTCCCCAACCTTTTAAGCCTGGGGGCACCTCAGAAGGCTGGCTCAGAGTAGCAGGCACAACTACAAAACAGCTGCCCCAAGAGGCGGAGCCAAACACAAAAGGTCAGGGAGTGAAGTTATCCATGGGGAAGTTGAGAAAAATCACTACCCCTTTTTCCACAAGCGGAAATGCCATTCTATCAGAGGAGCTGCATGGTTGGGTACCTGCCAGTGCTTGCTATCTCTGTGTACCGCCTCCTTAACTGGACTAGTTATTCCGACAGATGAATGTGCAGCCTAGAGAACTCTCCCATATGCCAAACCATTCATTTGTATTACCCAGGATATAAAGGAGTGAACAGAAAATGGACCATTATTCTGTGAGGCCTGGAAGGGTAGATTGTCATACCCTGAGAAACTTCCCAAAGTATCCCTAACCCTGGAAAGGTTTCTTCTGCCTCCGAAGAAGCAGAACAGAACAACTGGCACATCAGATAGGCAAACACTGCTGAGATCGTATGGTGCAGCCACATAGACCATACTGCATTACACCTTAAATAATACTCCAAGAAGTAATCAGTTTATGCATACAGAGCCATCCCACAAACCACTCACTGAAAAACATTGCCCAGAGTTCCCAACCTCTTATTTGCTGCCAAAAATTGAGATCAGCTGTAAAAAAAAAAAGAGGGGGGGGCAGATTCCTGATTTTTCAACCAGCCCAGCCTTTGAAGTTGTCTTAATAAAAATAAGAACCAGGAAACAGCACTACTGACACGTCCTCAGCCACTTGCTTTAGAACTGCTCCTCTAAAATAAGCACATCTGTCCCGGGGCGAGAGGTCTGCCAAACCCACCTGCTCTGTTCAAGTCAACAAGTGTCTGGCCCCTTGCGTCGTCGTGAAGGCTCTTTCCACTGTCTTGCTCCAGCTGTATCTGCCTGATTCTCGCAGTCCTGCTTACCATTTCATTTTGGTTTTTCCCGACACACAGGCTGTACGACAGACTCCCATTCACAGCAACTGGAAGCCTTTGCTGAGTGATCTGGTAGCCAGCCTGCATTTGGAATGGTAACAGCTAGCAGCAATTAAGTATTTAAGTAAACATTTATCACCTTTATATTCCCAAAGACGTCCTTTTCCTCTTAACCATTATTAATTGCGAACAGAACACAAACTATAGGGCTGGTGTAATCTTTTTACCTAGTTTTGCCACTATTGATTAATCACAAGACGGAAACTTCAAAAAAACCACAAAGATATGAATGACAATAAGCAAAAGGAATCTCAATTTCTATCTGAAGCCCCGTTTTTTCAAGGCTCATGAGAAATCCAGTTTTCAAATACCAAAGTAGCAGCATTTGTTTTATATGAACGTATTCGAAATATTAACATAAACTATACACTTCATTACAGGGCTCTTTAAAAGGCAACAGTGTAGAGCAGAAATGCATGTTCCAAAGCCCATGAATGCATGTTCAGATCTTGGGGAAGCATTCACAAAGGAGAATCAGAGGGTGGGATGGATACTTAACCCTTCACACATCTGCCAATTCTTTCCTGAAATTGTTTGCCATCACATTTTTTCTTACAACTGTGTTTATACTTCTGTGTTTTAGAACTTGGCTTTGGGGGAAATAAATTTAAAACCAACATGGGCGGGGGGAGGCATATTTCCAGAGAGAACTGATAGGTAGAAAGGTTAAACAAATGACCACTCCTGCATTAGTGTTGTGAGAGAACCTTATAGTTTCTTCATGACTCATAGTCAACCCCTCAATAGAACATGTAAACTATTCTCAGCACTCACCATCATGCACGGCAGGGAAAAAGAAAGGTGTAATTTGCTTGTGTTTAGAGCTAATAAAATATGCTAGGCATCCTTTTATGGTGGCACCTTACTTTATTATTCATTCATGATCCCAGGGCCGAATAGTGACATTTTAAATAGGTTCAGGGACTAAATTATTGCAAGCCCTGGATGAAATTAATACCTTGGAGATTCAGACAAGACACTTACAAGCCAAAGGGATATGACTTAATATATTACCTGCTTTCAAATTGAAATATAAGAAGAACAAAATGATTTCACAAAATCAAAATCTGCAGCCGACCCTTCATTATGAAACACTCTGAAATAACATCCCTTTTGTGTGTTTCAAGAAAACGCAGAACGATGGGCTCAGTTTCAAATTCCCACTTGGGAACAGAATCACTAAGCAGCCTAAAGCAACCCACTTTCTTTAGCAGCCCAATCAACCTTACAGGGTTTCTAGAAGGCTAAAACACCTCTCTGTGCCCCCAGGATGAGATACAAATATTGTAGGAGTAATACTAATATTCCGTTAGGTCTGTAGCACAGGCTGTTGAGTTTGATGACATTTTATTCCACCCCCATAACTGTGAGATTCTCCAGGATGAAGAGAAAAATTCAAGTGTCTTCAACATTGTAGCTTTAAGCCAAGACACAGACTCCTTTTAAAAAATTAAAATGATAAATCCTGTATAATAGATTTGAATGTACAGGCTTCACTTTATCAAACTCAATGACGCCAAAATCAATTCCAAGCAAGCTGGGCCCTAATATAAAAGCAATTTGCAATGTCTACAGATACCACTACCTGATTCTCAGTTCTTTATATTAGCTTTAGTGATCAGCGGGATTTAAAAATAGAACAACTGCATTTTAAATCCTGAAAAGGAGGAGAACAAAAGTCCATGATGTCTATAGGACTGTAATGTGTATCTGTAATATGTTCATTTTAAATGAAATAATCAATATCAGGCTGCCTTAGCCCCACCAGACAAGTAGTGGGAAATGGGGAAAGTCTGGCCCTGGCAGCGCCTTCTCCCAGTTCAATTACCCAAAGCCGTCGGAAACATGAGGTGGAGCACCCGGAGTCGGCAATCAGAACGATCGCCTTCCATCTGCCAGAGCCAGGCTGCAGCTGCCGATTCATCAGGGCGCAAAGCTGCACCCAACCAGGATGGGCAAAGCAGTGGTGGAAACAAAAGAGCATCTTTTCTCCCAGCTCCTTCTCCCATCCGTTTCCAGACTTGTCCCTTGTCCAATTCATGGAGGGACAAAGCTTCATACATACTCACAGGCAGATCAGCGTAGAAATAGTGTTTCCTGTCAAACAAGGACTTCTTGTTTATGGTGCAGTTCAGAGCAAGGCCAGTTGTCACTGCTGCTTCGACGCATCTCCTGTTGAGAACCTAAAGGAACACGACACACAACTTCACTCAGTGACACGAGATGAAACAAATACCTCGCCCACACATTGTCTTTTAAATAGTGCATATTCTATTTTGCCTACCTCTTGTGTGTGGGCAGAGGATATTCAGCAGATAAAAATCTAAAGTTTTATGCGAGAGAAAGAAAGAGAGACAGCTTTTCCTATGCCACAGGGGCTTGGCTAAGTGGGCGAGAAATTATAGAGAACTGTATTTGAAGCAAGAGTTGTGCATGTGAGAGACAGCAGATTCAGTAGTGGAACACACACCCTGTGCACATGAGGTGCCAAGTGTTATGCCTGGTATCTTTGGAAAGCTTGTCATTAGGTAAGCAACCTTGGGGGATTCTTCAGTTTCCACACTCCCACCAACTTTCCCCACATGCAACTGATTAAACCCTTCCATATTCATAGTGAAGGTTATTTTGTGATCGGAATGGAAGGAAAGAAATTGCAATTTGTGTCTTGGTGAAAAGGCAAACTAGGTCTCGTACAAAAGAGGCGTTTGATTTCTAGGTATGTGCGATGACAGTGGGAGGGAGCCCACAAGGCCAAGGATCCCGCAGGGTCATTTATATCATGACAAGTTATCATTCTATAACAACTTCCTGAGCAATTTTGTTATGCATATTTTGTTAAGGTAATTTCACTTATAGTAATATTTATTTACTTCCTTTCTATACCACCTTACTCACCAAAGGTAACCCAAAGAGTTTACATTGTTCTCCTCTCCTCCATTTGATCCTCACAACAACACTGTGAGGTAGGTCAGGCTGAGAGGAATGACTGGCCCAAGGTCAAGAAGCATCCCAGAGGGGATTCAAACCTGGGTCTCCCAGATCATAGTCCAGTCACTGCAGCACACTGCCCCTCTTAAGCCAACAGTGTTGAAAAGCAGTTCAATGTCTTTCCTATATTGCATTACAGGGATTTTCAATACAACACTTAGCTACAAAAAACCCAACCCAGGAGATGTGCGTTCCTACTAAGAAAAGGGGAGTATGTATAAAAAATGTTTTAAAGAGAATAAATGGGTATATAATGCAAGATATCTTCAGCTGAAACATCTGTTCACTGAGCTGATCAGGTCCAAGGATTTGCTTCGGCCCCTAACTCCTTTTGAGGAAATGATTTGGAATAGGGAAGATGGTAAACAGGGTAGGATTTCAACCCTTTACAAATTATTATTAAGGGTGATACATAAAGCCCCTCTGCCATACCAAAGAAATGCTATCAAACAAAAGGAAGCTCCCTTAGCAACAACCTGAGTAATCAAAGTGGAAACCCACAACTAAGGGATACAGTCAGTCAGGTTCTGAAATTCTAGTGTATTAAAGTGGCGCAGTGCAATGAATAAGTAACAATACTGTTATAGGCATATCAAATCACATAAACAGTGTGCAATAAACAGCTCAACATCGGCCAATTCAGAAATATCCAATGGTGCAATCAAGTTCATATCAAAGTTCAAAGCAGAGATGACACGTAAACGGCAAACCAGAGAAGCTGTGAGGACCCCTCGTTCCTGTTCAAGGTAAGTTCTTAGATAGATATACTCTTCTCATTTTCTTTCAACAGGTGGAACAAGGAGATGGAACACTCTGCAGGACCGAGACCCGACAAGGAACCGGTTATCAACAACGCTTGTTTCTAGACTGCATCAGGGGCCAACAGACCTCCTCACCAAACATCTCTGAGAACTTCACTACTGCCGCCGTTACAAACTTACGTTTCATCTCTGCTTTGAACTTTGATATGAACTTGGATATTTCTGATATTGGATATTTCTGAATTGGCTGATGTTGAGCTGTTTATTGCACACTGTTTATGTGATTTGATATGCCTATAAAAGTATTGTTATTTATTCATTACACTGCGCCACTTTAATACACTAGAATTTCAGAACCTGACTGACTGTATCCCTTAGTTGTGGGTTTCTACTTTGATTACTCATACCAAAAAAAATTGGTTTGATTCTTTAAAACAGATTTTCTCGGAATCTGACTGGAAACATATATGGAATTCCCCTTCCAACAAATCTAGTTGTTGGAATATTAAACTCCAGTTTTACAAGCTGCTGTCCAATTGGTATTTAACACCACATAAATTGAATCAGACGAACAGGTTGTTGAGCCCTCTATGTTGGAGATCTTGCAAGCAGGACGGCACGACCCTACATTTTGTTGTCATTTTGTTCAGGAATTTTGGAGAGTGGTTCACAAAGAGATATTCAACATGATGGGTCTTTCGTTGCCATACTCCCCAGAATTTTTCCTGTTGGATTTTTGGCCCAACTCTGTGCTAGATAGGAATATCAGATCTCTTGTTTCAATATTAGTTGCCTCTGCTCGTCTGGTCATTGCTGGGAATTGGAAATCCCTCAAAGGCCCATTGCTAAAAAAATGGTATCAGAAAATCTGGGAGCAATATTTGATGGGTAGGATTATGCACAATCCGTTTTTTGGGAATTTCCATATGGCAGTCCCTTTATTTGAATATGATGAAATATGGAAACCAATTTTAGATGTTTTAAATGCCAAAGAAGTAATTCCCCCAATGCAACAAAGTTTGAATGCTTATTTATTGTAATTCTCAGGTTTTTAACAATTTGCCAAAGAGTGGTTTTGATAATGTGTTTTATGGTTTCGTTTTAATCCCTTTCTTGTTTGTGTTATACAGTTTTATCATTTCTTGTATTAAATTTGGATTAATTAAAAAAAGGAGAATAAATGGGTATATAATGCAAATTTATTTTATTTAGTTAAATTTATAACCTGCTCTCCCCAAACACAGGATCAGAACGGGTAACAACAGGCAAAATCATATTAAAATCCACTCAATATATTGGTTACATTAAAATATACATTACATTAAAATCAGTACAAGAGACAAACTTTTAACAGCAACCCGTATGCTGAAACCCGATCTAATATATCCCATGGTATAGGCAATGGCATCCTGTTAGGTGGGTCAGCGGACAATCGGGAAGAGGGGGCTGCATTCTCCACTCAACAGGAGACTGGCTGAAAAGAAGCCCACCCAGCCCCAACCTCAACCATATGCCTGGCGGAACACCTCTTTCTTGCAGAAAGATAGTAAATCCTGCCGGGCCCTGGTTTCCACCGACAGAGAGTTCCACCAGGTGGGTGCCAGGGCCAAAAAGGCCCAGGCCCAGGCCAGGCAATCATCCTTGGGATTGGGGACCACCAACAGCTGTTTATTAATCTACCTAAGTACCCTCCAGGGAACATGTGGTGAGAGGTGGTCCCACAGATATGCTGGTCTCAGTCCATTAAGGGCTTTATAGGTTATAACCAACACCTTAAACCTGATCCAGAACTCTACAGGGAGCCAGTGCAGCTGACACAACACAGGTGTTATATGTGCCCTATACAGTGTCCTTGTAAGGACACATGCAGCTGCATTCTGGACCCATTGCAACTTCCGGACCAGACTGCATAGAGTGAGTTGCAGTAAGCTAATCGGGAGGTGTCCATTGCTTGGATCACTGTCATTAGTGTAGTCTCTAGTATATCTTAGGAATGATCTTAAGTCTGATTAAAAAGTGAGTGAGGAGAGTTTATTCAAGATTTTATGTTTTTAATGGTAATGATGGTTAATTGTGTAATGTGTTTTTAAGCTTTGTTGTGATCCGCCCTGAGCCCACTGGTGTGGGGAGGGTGGACTATAAATTGAATAAATTAAATTAATTAAATTAAATTAACTACAACTTTGACAGAAAGTAGAGAAACAGGATAGATACTATCTCAGTAAAAAGGGAGGGACTTCTGGGAAGAAACAGGAAGTAGCCTAAGAATACCAATCTGGAGACATGCAAGAAGAACAGAAGAGAGGAGGAAAGAAGGATCCCACTCTGCCATCTACCTAATTCTCAGACCCGCTGCCCCTTGCAGGTATTCTTTGTCTTCTGCCTTCTTTGTACACAAGATATTGTATTTCTAACAGTTAGGTCATGGGCTGAAAGGTAAGGGACAAGCTGCCTGATCTGTTGCAGATGGAAGAAAGCAGATCTGGCAACTGCAGTGATCTGGACCTCCATTGATAGGGTAGCATTCAAGATCACCCCCAGACTCCTGACTGTCAAAACAGGAGCCAGTGGCACCCCACTGTGGGTTGGGAGCTGGATTCCCGGCTCCAGCAACCCACAACCGAAGTACAGGATCTCCATCTTCATGGAATTCAATTTCAGTCAACTCTGTTTCAACTATCTAGTCATGGCCTACATGGCTCCAGCCAGGGCATCTGGCCACCCATCAACAAATAAAACTCGGTGTCACCCACATAATGGCAAGTCTGGTTTCACTGAAACCAGCACCAAGAAAGGACCACGTGAAAGTCCACAGCACATGACCAGTGAAGCTGGAGTTTAACTGAACAAAATCCATCTGTCTTGTGAAATTCTGATTCTACCATTTCCAAAACTGTCCTTTACCCACCTTACCTCAGGAAGTCAAAGCCCTCACTTATGTCACAACCAGTCAGCTGCTTACTGCTGGATGTCATTCATAACCTATGGCCTGTGGTCATGGATTCTACTTTTACCTGCAGTTTTTGGGGACAAGGGCTGTCTGTGCAGACCCAGAGAATCACAAGGTCCAACCCTATTGGACTAGATGAGAGTGAGAGATCTATTTTCTATGGAAATTCTGGTGGCTGTTATGGAGAAACTGGATCCTCCCTCCCCACAACTGAGGAGACCAGTATCTCTGACTTCCCATTTCTCAGGGAGAAGAGAGGAAACTGGAGAATACAATATAAGCACTATTGGACCAACATTCCGATAATGTGTCAGGCCATTCTGTTCTGTTTGGAGCTTTGTTGCGACATAACCTTTGAAAGGTAATCGCTGGCAGAGAACCCTGTTTGGTAAGTTTACAGGTTTAAGTTTAATTAGCCTTTATTATTTTATGTATCCTGTTTTGCATGCTTTCTAACTAGTTACTCTTATGCACAATTTTATTTAATGTATTGTTCTTTAATCCTGTGCAGGGTTTCTTGGCCCAGCTACTGTATAATTTGTTTTGCTGGCACTTAGTAGGCAAGTGGTCTACCTTGCAGGGCTGACTTCCACTTGGTACAGCTTGAGACTTTATTTCCTCAGTTTCTGAGCTTAGGTTTAGTTATAGGAAATTGGTGGCAGCTCCCTATCCTGGGGTGCAGGGGTTTCCTGTTATGATGTGATAAGAAGAGTTTCCGGTTTGGTTTAGCAGCGAAGACCCAGGACAAGATATCCCCTGGTGACCACTGCGGTTAGAGTGTCAGATTAGGATCTGGAAGATCCAAGTTCGAATTGGAGGAGAGGAGAATGATGTAAGCCACTTTGGGATTCTACTGGAAAGGTAGGATAAAAATGAACAAACAAATGGTGGTAGATTAGGGTTTATGTCTTGTCTTTAACTATACCATTATAACTGTGTAACCTTAGATCTGAACTCTTACACCAATGTGCCTGGGTTTCTAACCTAAGACCTATGTAATGTTACCTACATTGCTGAAACTCTCTCATCAATAAAATCCCATTTTGTGAGCTCTGCATGTTGAGGGACCTGGGGAGGAAGGTCCAAGGTGGCTGCTCCAGCTGCATGTACTTAGCATGCCCTATTTGGAGGGAGGGAGGGGAATCTGGATCCTTTGATTACCTAAGCAGGAGGATGGAAGTTCAAGCTCCTCTGCCTTGCCCATAACTGAAACCAAACCTTGGTTGTAACTGAAGAACCCTACCAACTCTGGCTTGAGGAAGAATGGTGAAGAGAGATTGGAGGGTGCCAAGCTGGGTCTCTTCCCCTTATCCCATGGCAACCCTTCAGAGACAGTGCTATGCATCAGGCTGTGCCCTCAGAAGGAGCCATTACAACATGCTACCAAGTGATTCCTATGAGCACAACAACTTTGTATACATCTCCTTGTACCAGGAACTTAGCATAGCTGTTTTAGAAAGCATTTGTTTTGCCATGACAAGACTCAATCTCGAAAAAAGATGAGCTCTCTCTCAAGTCACAATAAATAAGTCAAATCCAGAGTCAAAACCTGGCCTCTGTTCTCACTCTCTCATGCTAGCAGATGTCAATTTATTGATGCAGCAGTTTTACTTTACAGAACCCTCAGGATTTAGAGTGGAGAAAATTCAGACCGAATGTTTGAAACTGCTGGGAATCATTGTGCCAAAGCTGTTCTAAATTATTAAGTTTTAGGGTTTCCCCCCCAAATTTGTTCAGGGCACTTTAACACTTAGCTTAGCTAGAATTTAATTAGCTCAACTGAAAGGACCTATGCCTATCAAAAGGTTGCAGTTCTCAATAATTTAAAATTAGGAGAGAATTAGCCTAATGACAAGAGTGATGGGTAAGATGCCCAGGTTAGCAACGCAACACACACACACACACACACACACACCCCACCCCCCCCACCCCGTGGTTCTCTGACATGTCTTCTTTTCAATTTCAACATCACCTTTTCTGCCTCAAGCTTTCTGCAAAGAGAACAACACCAGTGTTTCCCAGGACATCACCATTAACATTTGACCAAACTTGAGATGCCTATAGATCCATATGCAGCCAAAGTACAGTAAGCGAAAGACAGAAGAATCCAGTACAACACAAATTGCCGATTTGCCTAGTAATGGAGAACACAGTTTGCTTTTTTTTAAAAAAAAAAAATCAGCTTAAGCCACTATATGAATCGGATGCACTGGTCTAAATCTTTTAATTGTCAAGAAGTTTGCTGGAATATACTATCTTGCCCTGCACCCGAAGACTTCATATATTTGGCTTTAGAATTCTTTAATTCACTGACAAACCAAAGATTTAACTCTAATAAAATAAAGAGATAGAAGTAAATATTTCAGCCACCTAACTAGGATGCCATTAACTACTTAGTGTAACTATTGTGGCTTGTTGCATGTTGTTTATTATGAGACTGAGAAAACTATTAGGACTTAAATAAAAAGTGCATAACAGCCTGGTAGAACTGCTGACCAGCAGTAAAATGGACCCAATTAGTACTGACTTGTAGACCAGAATGAGAGATCGCAGATAAAGTTGGAGTATTAATTTGATTTTGTCTCAAAATAATACAGCAAGTGATTCCACTTTAAGCAATTAGCTTTATCTTCTAGACATTAAACCAGCCCCCGAAACAATTATTACTGCCTTAGGATGCTCATTTCTTCTCACATTTTACATTTATTTTTAACCATTCAGATGTCCCAAACCCTCCATGAAATTTCAGCCTTTGCTGGATTTCAGACAAACCAAATGATACAGCTTCTGAAGTCTTCAGAACTCTTTAGGCTGGAGCGAAGAGAAAAAAAAAATGTTGTTCCAAGTCATGATGTTGAGGTAATCTGTTTGTTCGTGTTATTATTGTGTGGAGTTTGTTTCAAGTATACTTGATGTAGTAGAAAACAACAGCAAGAATATTAGCAACCCCCAGTGGGAGTATTAAAAAAAAGTTGTCAATCAAATCAATATATCTAATACTCAACATGGCCCCATGTGCAGATACTTAAACCCACAGACTGGGGCCATGTAGAGATTTTTCTACAAACTTGGGGGATCCCCCAGGATTGCAAAAAATATGAAAACTTAAAAAGGAGGGTAGTTTAAATCTTTTCAAAAGAGAGGAACACTTAACAACAGCACAGAAGGGAAGAGGAGCAAGCCAAGTCAGCACACCCTGATGTAGCTGGGGTGCCAGCTCAGACATTGCCACCCACTGCCAACACCTGCCCTGCCATTGCCACCATCACCTTTCCTCTGCAGGCAAGTGGATGGTGGAGCAGGAAACACTGCTGCAGTTGGGCAATAAAACAGAACCAGGAACCCCCCCCCCCACACACACACACTGCTGCGCCCTGCAGAATGATAGGGAGGATGGCAGACTGGGCACAGCTGCAAATGGAGGAATGGAGTGGGGGGAGAGTAAGCTTGCAGAGAGAATAGAGAGCAGCAAATAGGGGAGAGGGTAGGCAAGCAAGATTCCTCCTTCCTGTGAGTTTGCATATGGGAGGAGAACTGAGGGTACAAGCCACAGTAGGCAAGTTAGTAAAAGGGGGGGGACCCTTCCTCTCTGCAAATCTCATGTGTCCTGGCTTATCTCTCTAATAAGAGATGTAATACTCCAGTTCCTTAAAAGGCTGAGAGTTGAGGGAAAATGTAAATTCTCTATAGTAATAATATTGGATTAATTTTACTTGGACTAGGTGGAATGAAATTAAGTTAAATAAGATAACACTACTAACAGAACATAGCTTTTGCCAAAGCATACTCCTTGAGTTGTAGAATTCCTCTTTTTAAGGGTAAGAATTTTCACAATTTTATTTATAGGCTAAGATTTTGAGGGGTAGAAATCCCTTATATAAATAAATTTGGAGGGGGTTACCTAGCAACCAACGGAACGGTGGTTTAGAGTGAGCACTTTCTTCTGTGATCACCCAAATCTCCTGAAGGGAGAGAGAAGAGGATCCTAAATGAATGACAATAAAAACGCTCTAATAGAACAAGTTTCAGAACCTCGGCTAAAAAGGTGAAGACCTGACTAACTCACTTTCCTTGCCTCAGGAGAGTTCAAGCCTTACAGAGCACAGCTGCAAGGCATACTCAACCAAGATGGTGTTGTCTTCTTCTGATAGGAATCAGGAAGCTGCAGAAATCTCAATGCCAATGAGAGATATAGAAGACATGATAACAACTCTAATTAAAGGCTACAAAGAAGATTAACTGAAATTCTTACCCTGAAGAAAAAAAACCCAACTCACTCTGTAAATAAACTGGGGGAAGTGAAAAGAATTGCCAATGAGGCATTTCATGTCAGCGTCTCTATTAGAGAGGAGATAGCAAGGCTGACAGCAGCAGAGGAGGAACTCTGAACACAACTGAAGAACTCAGAAAACAGAAATCACAGGGATAATAAATTCCTTGTACAACTTCAGGATATTTCTGTAAGCTACTAACAGCTGCTCTCTCTACTTGTAACATTTTCCTACTTTGATTATTTCTGCAGTCTCCTATCCTTTCACAGTCAGCTTTGTAGATTAGGAAAGTGCAATCTCATTTTTATTAAGTTATTCTTGTTCACTAACATCAGAAACTGTTTTCACAAAGATGAACACTCTAAAGGGATCACCTGAGCCTCCTACAGAGCAGAAATCACACATTTTAGAGCCACCCATTTTTTCTAATTGTCTGAAGCGAGGTCTTGGAAGACAGCAACAGAAGTGTCTTTATATGTTTTTAATTTCTAGCCAGATCAGTTTTTCAGTGTGAAAACTTTCAAAAGCTTTCTGCTGTCTCACAAGGAAGCCTCTCTCCAGCATGTGGGCGGCTGTTATGATACCAAAATCATCCTGGTCCATGCACAACTTAAGCCTAGTACACAAGAAACCTGATACAATTTGTTCTTCCTTTGCTGAAAATTCATACAAGCAACAGGATCCCCCTCAAAACATAGGAAGATGAAGAAGCATGTGTGTGACTGTTTGCTTGCGGAAGTCACCAATAACTATTATAGTAATGTAGTTATCAGATTACTGAATTCAGTCTTTACTGAAGATAATTCTCTCAGGCTCAGTTTGAAGGACTGAAAATGCAACCATTTTACCTTCAGTTTATCATGAACCAACGTTACGCACTGCAATGGGGGATGAGGTAGCTAATTGGTACAAATTTCCCTCATGCGAACAGAAGCCTGGGGAAGCAACTCTACAATATATCACTGTCCTAAGTGACCCGATTTTCTCTGTGACTTTAGAAAATGTCAGATGAGATGATTAGTGATCAGCTTATTAAGAAAACAAATATGCTTCATATTAAGATAACACTTGCTTCTAGAATTAGACCTCTCACCGGAAAAAGTCAAAATTCCACCCTTCTACTTGTTTCCTGACCTACCTTACTATATCTCCCAGCAAGCTCTGTTGTTTACAGCTACTGCCATCTCATACTACCACAGTGTGGTACTTAAGGACTGTTAACTTTAATTGACTTCTCTTTCACAAGACCTACATTGTCAAAGTCTCCAATTTAACCTACCATGAGAAATTCTTTGTTCTCACTAGACATTTAAGAACACACACTTCAATCTCACATGCATCCTCTGGTTTTCTTAATACTCAGTCCTTTTTTCTCAAGGTAATGGCATATGAAAATACTAGTTGCACCCTAAATCACATCTTCAGCACAAAATTTTTACCACAGAAATTACATTTAGATACACAAATAGTAAACATGCAAATGAAAAAAAGAATAAGAAAAAATAAGTCCACAAAATATACTTATAAAAATACCTGAGCCTAAAGTCAGAATGGTTCAGTTTTTTCCAGGCAAATTGCTAGACTACATAATTCACACATCCACAGAATTCCTCATATCCCATAAGAACTGTGGTACTGAAAGCTGTACCAACTAATTTCTGCCCACCAACTGATTCTTCTATAGAGGCCCTGATTTGGGCTCCATCCTCTTGAAATGAAGAGGGCAAATACTGAGGAAAGGGCCTTTCCAAGTGTGGCTGTCAGAGTGTCAGTTTGCTTGTCAGTTCTCAAACCAGAGCTACGCCATATTCACATACTATAATCTGTAGTTGTTTAGTTTTCTCCCTCCAGGCCCAGGTGCTGCCCAGGCCGCATATATCCATGGGAGCGAAGAATTCTTATCAACCTGTTCCGGCTGACCTTGACGTCTTCGCCTTCCCAGGCCTTCTAGACAGGACTAAGGGGGGAGGCTGGGAATGGGTGTTTGAAATGTTGTTACTTTCATTTTGTGTGTCATTCTCAACAAAGCTTTCGTTCAGCCAAGGCTTTCCTAATCCTTGGAATATGGACACTTGTATCCTGAGCATTGTCTTTCAATAAACCTTTTGAAATCAAGAAACTTTGTGCTTCTTGCAGAAGGGGGAGACGAACTCTAGATAACTGGGATTCCATAGTCTGACATTTTGTTGAGAATCCCTTTTAACTTCCCCGACCCCTCAACTGGGAGAGATGGATACCGGATCACATCCAACAGACCCATCTGATCCAGGCACGGAGGGTGAGGGGCTGTCTTCACAGCCTGACAGTGGGACTGAACAGGCGAGAGCGAGCAGGGAAGGCGCCAGGCCCCAGACCAGCGTGGGACGAGGTTTTACCCCTCTGACGTCCGTGCCTACACCCCGGTAGTGGGGCCCACGGCCCCGGGATACCAGGGAGAGACGTGCCGGCACTATGTTTTCCCGCTCTATGATGGACTTCGCTCCAGTGTCGGATGACCTGGGAGCAACAGGAGGCCAAGTTTGGGAAACCGGCAGGATGTCCACTCTCTCCGCCAGAGACGCCTGGGCCAGCACTCAGCTGTGGTATTGATGGGATGAGGCGGCGAAGTATCTGGTGGAAGTGAATCCGCCAGAAGAGACAGGCAGTCTTCCAGATTGGACTACGCCACGCACGGAGCTCATGAGCTGAGACTATGCGGATGTGGGTTTGGTCGGGACTTGGGAGAGTGAGACGGGAGTTCCTGAAGGACAGGGACATTTGGCTACCCTGCAGGGGCAGGCCCAAGTGCTGCAGTACGGAGTTCTAGCTGTGATTAGAATTGCCAAGGGTTGGGTGGCCAGTGCGACTGAGATGTCGGACCACGTCGCTTCAGGTGCAGCTGCCGCGTCTGGTCCCCAAGCTCAAGTTCATGAGGCTCAGGCCACGGAGGAGGCGGTGGAGAGAGCCAATCGCCAACAGAGAGCTTGGGAGGAGAGCTTGCTCCAGCTGCCCGGAGAGGAAGAGACAGAGCCCGACCTCAACGTAGAGGAAGAGAACCGCTACCAAGCCCTGGAAGTGCAAATGGAGGCGATGCGAGCAGATTTAGCGCAAGCCACCTATTTAATTGTGTTGCTGGTCCAGGGAGAGGAAGGAGCATGGCAAGCTGGGCCCCAGGCCCCAGTGGGACTACAACAGTTGCTTGAGTTAGCAGCGGCCAGAGGCAGCGCAAGACCGGCCGCCCTGCCCACGCAGGGCCCACCACTCCCGTTGCTGCTGCCGCCGGGAACGGCTAGCCCCTCCGCATCAGGAGCTGCGCCTGCAAGTACTGGTGCGCAAGGGGGGGCAGCGCCCCAAGGACCAGCGCCAGGAGGCCCTCCAGCGTGGGGGGGGCCAGCACCCACAGCGCCCGTCAGAGGAGCCGCCCCAGCAGGTCCTGGACCTGCTGCCCCTGCGGCAGCTGTGCCTCAACCTCAGGGGCCGGCGCCACCACCGCAGCCGAGGCTGCAACCGGGACCAGGGGGAGCTGGGCCACCAGGGCAACTCCCAGCCCCACCTCCACCTCAGCAGCGTCCGGGTGCTCCAGGAGTGCCGTCAAGACCAAGGCCGCTTAGACCTGCGCCAGTTCAGCTGCGTCCTAGAGGCCCTGCACCACAACGGCCACCTGTTCAACCTATCAACGTGGGGGGAGCCGGTGAGGGCGAACTACCGATGGTATGGATTAAGCTGGAAGCTACCTTTGATGGTGACCCCCGTAAGTTAGGGTTCTTTGTCGTACAAGCCCTGCAGTGCTTCAATCAATGGGGTTACCTGTTCCCCAATGAGGAGAGACGAGTGATGCATCTCGCGGCCCACCTGGAAGGCATAGCAGCTGAATGGTATGTAACCCTCTACTACATGGGGGCCCCAGAGCTGGGAAGTCTGCAAGCCTTTATTGCTGCGCTCAGAGCCCAGTATGAGGACCCTCTAGAGGGGGAGCGGGCCCGCACGGAACTGCAAACCTTGCGGCAAGGGTCCCAGTCAGTGAGAGATTATACAGCCAAGTTCCGTCAGCTGGTGGCCAAGTGCCCACAACAGGAGGAGGGAACCAAAATTGTACTGTTTCAGAATGGGATGAACCCCAAGTTACTGGACAGGGCGCTAATGCAAGATGATCCACCAACGCTTCTAGGGTGGATACAACTGGCTTGCGAAGTGGAGAATCGCACTCAAGTTGTCCGAATGGTTGAGCAACAACAGGCGATGGGGACCCGGCGGGACCCGCTAAGTCAACGGGGAGGACGGGGTGCTTCCACTGCAAGAGGAGCCCGAGAGGCGAGGTGGAGACAAGGACTGTGCCTCCAATGCGGAAACAGTGGGCATTTTGCAGCCCAATGCCCTCTCCGAGTGCAGGCTCCGGTGCCCCCGGCGCATCCCACTCCGGCTCCATGATCCAGCAGGGGCCGTGGTATGGCTAAAAAAGGGTGCTCCGAGACGGGCTTGGAGGCGGAAGAAGTGTGCATGGAGTTTGAAGCCCAGATCCCGGAGGCCGAAGAACTCAGCCCGCCATCGGGAAACGAGATGGATCTGTTGTGAGGAGGCCCCGACGGCAGATTGAGGAGAAGACCACCCCAGAGGAGGTGAGAGAAAGAGGGGCCATATTATTCATTCCCATTACGCTAGTAAATCCTAAGAGGGGGACCCACATTCGAGTCCAAGCATTAATTGACTCAGGGTGCTCCCGGGATATTATAGCACCAGCACTAGTAAATGGACTGGGGCTAGAAACGCATGAACTAAAAGTCCCAATTATCTTTGAGCAAATGGACGGCTCTAATATGAATCCAGCTGTCCTAGAGACAGAGCAAGTGCCCACAGGCATGGGCAAACATTGGGAAATGCGTCCGTTTGTCATAAGCCAAGCCGCCAAATATCCGCTCATCTTAGGCAGTAGATGGTTATGGGATCATAACCCCTACATCAACTGGGCCAAAGGGATGATAGTATTTGATCAAGAATATTGCCAAAAACACCGTTGGAAGGCAGAATGGGGTGGAGTAGCCCCCATGAATTCGGAGGTCGCCCTGTTAACTGCTGAGGAGCTAAGTCTAATCCCTCCAGAATATCAAGACATGGCTCAAGCCTTTAGTGAGGAGGAGGCGGATAGCTTGCCACTGCATCGGAACACAGACTGTGCTATTGAATTAATTCCAGGAGAAAAGCTCCCCAAAGGAAAGTTGTATTCCATGAGTCCGGCGGAGAGGCAGGAACTCAGAATATTCATAGATAAGAATCTAGAGAGAGGATTCATTCGCCCAGCTAGCTCCCCACATGCCACCCCTGTGTTGTTCCTGAAGAAAAAGGATGGGGGACTCAGACTTTGTACAGACTTTTGAGGCATCAATGCCGTGTCTATGACCAACGCCTATCCGATTCCGTTAATCCGAGACCTGCTAAGTGTAGTGGCGCAGGGTAAGATCTTTTCAAAATTGGATCTCAAAGATGCGTATTTTCATGTCAGAATAAGGGAGGGGGATGAATGGAAAACCGCGTTCAATACCCCCTTAGGCCAATTTGAATACCTGGCCATGCCGTTTGGCTTATCTGGGGCCCCTTCAGTATACATGTCAATGATAAATGAGGTTCTACATGAATTTTTGTACAAAGGGGTCGTTGTTTATCTAGATGACGCGCTTATTTATTCAGAAAATAAAGAGGCGCATGTAAAATTAGTCTGGAAAGTCCTGGCCACCCTGATGCGCCACAAACTTCCAATCAAGCTATCCAAATGTGAGTTTCCCAAAAAAGAATTGGACTATTTAGACTAATGTATTTCGGGGCAAGGATTAAAAATGGACCCGGCTAAAGTAAAAGCAGTGCAAGAGTGGCAGGCGCCCACCACTCACAAACAATTACAGTCGTTCCTGGGCTTTGCTAATTTTTACAGACAGTTCATTGAAGGCTTTGCACAGATAGCCCTTCCCCTAACAGAGTTGCTTAAGACAAAAGGGAAAGGAGAGCAAGCCACCAAACCTACGGCCCAACTCTGGTGAAGCCCAAGCTGTCAGCTAGCGTTTGAAACGCTGAAGGATCGGTTTACTACCGAGCCGGTCCTACAGCACCCCGATGAGAACCAAGCCTTCATAGTACAAGTGGATGCCAGTGACTCAGCCATTGGGGGCATCCTCATGCAGAAAGGGGAAGATGGTCAGGTGTGGCCCTGTGCATATTTGTCCAGAAAGTTTACAGAAGCAGAATGGAATTGGAGTGTGTGGGAAAAGGAAGCGTTTGCTGTTAAAATTGCTCTTGACTCCTGGCACCACTGGTTGGAGGGAGCGCGTCATCCATTTCAGGTCTGGACTGATCACAAAAACCTAGAAGCACTCCGAAAGTCCCGGCGCCTTAATGCGAAACAACTCGGTTGGGCGGAATTCTTTTCTAAATTTGATTTCACTTTGAACTTCTTACCGGGCAAGTCTAATTTCCTGGCGGATGCCCTCTCGCGCATGCCCCAACACCAGAGCAGGAAGGAGGAGACTATTGACACAGTGTTTTCCCTCACTCAATTGGGGGGAGTGGTTACTACTCGCAGTCAGGCAACCAAGCAGCTAGATAACCTGAAGAGGTGGAGAGCTAAAGTGAAAAGCGAAGTGGAGAAAGAGGGGGAGCAAGCACCTACAGGAAAAATGACACAAACGGCGGCTGGAGAGTGGCTGAAGGGAAACCGGCTGTACATCCCTGCTAGTTTAAGACGGGTGGTGCTTCAACAATGTCATGATGCCCGGACCGCTGGCCATTTCGGATACCTGAAAACCTTACATTAGATACAAAGACAGTTTTGGTGGCCCAGTATCTGAAGGGATGTGTCTCAATATGTAGCTTTCTGCCCCACGTGTGTTATGGCGAAACCCAGGAGGGGGAAGCCCCCCGGACTACTACAACCCTTGGAAACCCCCAACGGACCCTGGGAAGTGGTTTCCATGGACTTTATTACTGATCTCCCCCCATCTAAGGATTGCACTTGTATTCTAGTAGTGGTGGATATATTCTCCAAACAAGCCCACTTCATCCCATGCTCCAGTGTTCCATCAGCTAAAAAGTTGGCCAGTTTATTCATGAAACATATTGTAAGACTGCATTCTTTTCCTTCCAAGGTGATATCGGATCGGGGAGTTCAATTCGTTGCCAACTTCTGGCGGGAGCTTTTACAAGTGGCGGGCATTGAACAAGGAATAAGCTCCGCCCACCATCCCAAGAGCGATGGACAGTCCGAAAGAACTAATCAAGTGTTAGAACAATTCCTCCGATGCTATATTAATTTCCAACAGGATAATTGGACTCAAATCTTGCATCTTGCCGAGTATGCGTACAACAACGCAGTGCACAGCTCAACAGGAGAGACTCCCTTTAAAATTGTCCATGGCTACGAGGGGGTAGCATTCCCCTTTGAGGTGCAACCTCCAAGCACACACTCGGGGGACTTGGGCGAATGGTGGACCGCCCTAGCAGAACAGTGGGCGGAAATCCAAAAAACTTTGAATAAAGCCAAAGCTGACTACAAGAAGTATGCAGATTGCCATCGTGTGGCACAGTGGGAATTACACCCCGAAGATAAAGTGTATGTCTCCACCAAAAACTTCAGAACGGAACAACCTAGTAAAAAGTTGGGCCTGAAATACTTGGGACCCTTCCCAATAAAGAAAGTAATCAATAATGTGACTGTAGAACTGGAGTTACCAAAAAATTTACGCCAGGTCCACCCAACTTTCCACATCAGCCTGCTTAAGAAAACACCTCCCCCAGATGAGTGGCATCCCAGCAAATTGGTGCCACACCCAACAATGATAGATGATCAAATCCACTATGAAATTGAAGAAGTCTTGGATTCCAAACGCAGACACAACAAGCTCTTTTACCTGGTCAGGTGGAAAGACTTTGAAGAGGGGTTTCATGAGTGGGTAGAAACTTCTCATGTAAATGCTCCTAGACTGGTTGCTAAGTTCCATAAAAAATACCCAGAGAAAGCAGGAGCAGAAGGGTGAGGGGGGAGGTCTTAAGGGGGGCAGAATGTCAGAGTGTCAGTTTGCTTGTCAGTTCTCAAACCAGAGCTACGCCAAATTCACATGCTATAATCTGTAGTTGTTTAGTTTTCTCCCAGGTGCTGCCCAGGCCCAGGTGCTGCCCAGGCCGCATATATCCATGGGAGCGAAGAATTCTTATCAACCTATTCCGGCCGACCTTGACATCCTCGCCTTCCCAGGCCTTCTAGACAGGACTAAGGGGGGAGGCTGGGAATGGGTGTTTGAAATGTTGTTACTTTCATTTTGTGTGTCATTCTCAACAAAGCTTTCGTTCAGCCAAGGCTTTCCTAATCCTTGGAATATGGACACTTGTATCCTGAGCATTGTCTTTCAATAAACCTTCTGAAATCAAGAAACTTTGTGCTTCTTGCAGAAGGGGGAGACGAACTCTAGATAACTGGGATTCCATAGTCTGACAGTGGCAGTAGTTCCTGCTAAGCTAAGCTGGTTTTATTTCTCAGTGTTTATGGGTAATTCCTCCATGACTTTTAACACATTTCCACTAATCATGGAATTATGTAAAACATTTGTCAATTTTAGGGTGGCCAAGCTCCCCTTCACTTTAGACACTTAGAATAGGTATGCATTACTATTCCCAGTGGCATATTGTTCAGTTGTCTCTACTGCAGCAGTCTGGACCTCTGGGAATTTATGCCCCTAGTCTGCTTATTCCAAAAGCACTTGCTGTCTTAACACAGTCCCTGGGACTGACTTTACAAATTTTACAATTCCTTGCTCTAATCTTTTGTTTTTGATTATAAAGTTGTCTATATGTAATTTTTGTCTTTTTTGCTAGTCCTCATCATCATTGCTTAGTTTTAGCTTCAGATTGTTTTAAAATTGTTATAAGCTGCTCTGGAAATATTTGTAGTGATGAAACAAGGTATACATATTTTAAATAATAACAAACTATGGTATTCCATTGCTGGAAACTAGATTTCAATGCTAAAGATGATTCAGGTTAAATAAACAAAAGTTTATCTAACCTGAACTTATACTGAAATTTAAAAAGAAAACTTAGTGTTTAACAATCTTCAGGTATATATAACTGTGTTAAAAACAAGGCTTTTTTCAGCGGGAACACAGTGGAACGGAGTTCCGGAACCTCTTGAAAATGGTCACATGGCTGGTGGCCCCGCCCCCTGATCTCCAGACAGAGGGGAGTTTGGCGGCACGGAGGGCAATCTCAACTCCCCTCTGTCTGGAGATCAGGGGGCGGGGCCACCAGCCATGTGGCCATTTTCTCCAAGGGCAACCCACTGAGTTCCACCACCTCTTTTCTCAGAAAAAAAGCCCTGGTTAAAAATATTTACATTAACCACCAAAGAAAGAAAGCAAAATATGTTCTGGAAGGAAAATGTAAGGCCAGTTTGAGAGACTGCAAACCATTTGTGGTGCTTCAGTGGCTGGGCAAGATTTGTGCATGTTACATGTTGTCAAGTCGCTTCTGACTCATCGTGACCCTATGAATTAATGACCTCCAAAACATCTTATCATTAACTGCATTGCTCAGATCTTGCAAACTGAAGGCCGTGGCTTCCTTTATTGTCAATCCACCTCATGTTAGGTCTTCCTCTTTTTCTACTGGCTTCAACTTTTCCTAGCATTATTATCTTTTCCAGTAAGTCTTGTCTTCTCATGATGTGACCAGACTATGATAGCCACAGTTTTGGAATTTTAGCTTCTAGGGAGAACTCAAACAAGACTCAGAGTCTCTGTATGAGAGACATCTGACACATGAGCAACACGTGTCAGGGGATGCAACGATAGCCAGAAAGAGTAGTTTAAAAAGACAGAGCTGGCAGTGGGGCAAAGGCTTTGCTATACACTGGAGCGGTGTGAAGGGGCTGTAAAATGCCAGAAAGGAAAGTTCAGCCCATTATAACCTCTACAGGTTCAAGCCTGGCTCTGGAAGGCAGTTCCAGCCCATTTCCATTCCTTGCTGCCCTCTGATTGCAATCCCACAAAGGAGAGGAGAAGATAAAATTAACAAACCCTCTGAGGAATGATCTCTGCCAGTTCTATTTTTTTAAAACTACGCTTTCCGGCTAACATTGCATCTCCCTACACTTGACAAACACGTACTGAGGCATCACTTGTAGAGAGACTCTTAGAAACCCCTTCATTACTACTTGCATAGGCACCAATGAGAGAGAATGCATAAGACATTTGGACCTGATCATGTGTTTTCATGCCAAAAGGGAAGAGGGTGCTTAATCCTGGACCAGATGGCCTGGATTCTGATATATGGAATTACAGAAATTAACTACAGAACACTGAAACTTAAATCTAATATAGATGTCTAGTAGCTATTACAAGCTCATTGATTCACTAATCTACCACAACTGTGTTGCTAGAAAACAGCTCTTGCATAATAAAGCCCTCAAATATTGGCATTTGTGGGAAAGAAAAATTCAATAAAGGTAGTCCTGCATTACTAGAACAAATTGGAAAAGAAACATTCTCAGGGCTCATCTTCAATGGATCTACTTTGCTTTACATTAATGAAAGCACAGGATCGCTCTCATAAATAAACCGATCAGATTTAGCCTACAGCTAACTCAAATAAGGTGCCAACTATGATCACATAAGGGATTTTACCAAAGTTATTAATGCACTCTATTTTTTATTCTACCAATACAAAACTCAGATCACAGAAACATTTAGATACTGAAGTACAAGATAATTAAGGACACAAAAATCTTTCTTAGACACAAAAATCCTTTAAAGTTAAATTGAATAATTTTTCCTGTTCTACCTGGCTCATCACAGTTCAGTCATCATTCCCCAGTGAATAGATTAATCTTCTAAATTAATTAACTATTGATATGATACTTCAGGTTCAAAATAATTAAGCTGTACACTTCCTTTGTTTGACTGTTTCTCTATCAGCTATAACTACTGTGCAACGGGGGCATGCCAAAGTCTCAGTCTTCACTTTATTCGGTATCTACTTTAATCAAGATGAATTTTTATACTGATTTTCTACAATGAAAGTAGATGGAGACTTGTTAAACGCAATACAGTCATTTCTTAAAGGATATCACTGCCTATTTAAAGCAGGTAGTTTGGAATGCCAAAATTTCTACCCAGAAGATGGAGGGGGTTGGTACAACCTAAAAAATTATTTGATAAAAGACAGTATGAGATTGCAAGCAGGAAAAGCGGGATTTGGGGAGCAGTAATAGAAAAAAAGAGTTGATTTTAAAAAAAATTCAGCAATCCAGTTTCAGGGTGTTGTCCTTAAATCATGTTGGCTCCCTTCACCGATACTATCACTGACCCCAATCACCAGCCCGCCTTTCCAGGCTTTAGTACCCCTTGCAGCTCCCAAACTAATCCCTTCTAAGAGACATTCCACCACCAAAATTCTCACACACACTCCAGCATAAGTGGTTCTGTCAATAAAGTTTCCTTCTCTTCACCCTGTATTCCATAATTTTGCATACTGACTGCAAATAGCAAATTCTACATTCTGCACTCCTCTCCACTCTACGGATGCAGCAAATTTAAAGTCATTTCTTTGGTCCACAAAGGGCAGTGGATGTCCCAAGGATAGTTCAGAAATTTGATAGCTGTAGCAAGGATGGACTGATAAGCCCCCCCCCCCCCGCCAATCCTTTAATGGTATATTTTAAAAAAACAATTTAAAGCCTTATTCCCAGAGATGAATGAGAAAGGAGCAACCACGGTAAAATGTTTTGAAGTGTCAGACTAGGATCTAGGAGACCCGGGTTTGAATCTCCACTCTGCCATGGAAGCTTGCTGGGTGACCTTTCAACCAGTCACATGCTCTCAGCCCACATAAGCTATCACATAAGGTTGTTGTGTAGAGGAGAGGATAATAATTTAAGCTGCTTTGGGTCTCCACTGGGAAGAAAGGTAGGGCACAAATGAAGGAAATAAATGAATAAATAAGAAAGAATAAAGCAATCTGCTATGATTATGTGATGGCATAAATTGGAGATATAAGCATGGAAGTTGCTTTTAAGAGTTTACAGGAAAACATTTTAGCTTTCACCCATGAGTATGTCCCATCCCAAGCACTGGACAAAGAAGGAAAGTGAGAAGATAAGCAGATGCATGTGTAGGAAATTAATTCCAATACAACAAAGGGAAAGAGGAAGGAGAGGCAAGAGCTAATAAACTCTGTGGGTAGGGATGGGAAAATTCAAGTCCCAGGAACCAGAACTAAATTTGTAAAAGCACAGAATTTTCTAGTCCCAGCTGTGGATCCAGGATGTATTAGGGACTAGTACACCCCTTCGTGATTGTGGAGGGAGGGAGAAGGAGTCTCATGATGGGTTCTTCAACTTCTTAGAGCAATGTAGATTTTAAGTATTTTTTTTCTCTTCAGAAAGAAGCCAAATGAACACAAATGAGCCTCATTCAGAAATAACATTAACCAATTTATCATTATAAAAACAGGTCTTGGAAGTCCTTGAGATTTGCTTTTTCCTCCCCATCTCCCATTTTGTGCAGCTCAGATACAGAAGACTTCTTGATTCACAATAATAATTTGTCATGATGCCCAAATCAACTGAAATTGCTACCAAAGATATTCTGTTTTGGAATTCTGGTCTATATGGAAAAGAAGAAATGAGTTTGCCATTTCAGCTGATTTGGGTGACATGACGAACTATACTTTGTTTCAAACACATCAGTCAGCAATATCTTAGCTGATTGTGAGGGAAGGAGGAATATTTGAACCTATAATGACAAGCTAAGTTGTGAGGGAGACACATTTGCAGCAAAGTTTAAGGTAGGGGGTTTCCTCTTGTGTGCTTACCCATGTAGATAGTCTGAAATGTTCTTACATTCCTAGTTGGTGGAACAGCAGGTCTAGTTTGGTATTTTTGTCCTGAGTTAGAATATCTGTTAAGGTTCTCAACAAAGCAGTGTTACTAATATGCTGTAATAATGTCTGTTCACCTCCTTAGCCAGGTGATCAAAGTGCCCTTTCTCTAGAGTTCCTATCCCCCTTTTATGTATGTTCTACATATCTACATGATGACAAAGAGATACTGTGCACTGTATTTGAGATGTAAGTGTCTTGGATGTTCATATATTTCTTAGGAGGGCTGTAATAGACTGCATGCTTAGTATCGTAAGCTAAGCCATAGCTATGCAGGAATGGAATATGGAGGCACTCCTCCCTCCACTCTTACCTCATTCAAATGGAGAGTTTATACATACCAGTGTCTATCTGCATTACACTGACATGGATCTAAGTTGTCATCCTAAGAAGTTTACAGACTAGTGTCCTGGACTCAGGGTAGCCCTCAACCCTGCCAACAGCCCGCAAGCCCTGGCTCCTGAGAAAGCCCCTGGGTCCATGGCCAGCCCCCAGGAGAAGGGGCAAGCTTACCAGGTGGGTGGAGGGGGGCAGCAAGAAGCCACAAGTTGAGGCTGGGGGGGCTGATGCTCAGGCCACCGGAGCCACTAGGGAAGCATGGAAGCCAGCCAAAGCATCGCCAGGCACCACGCTGGGACAGACAATGCCGAGGTAGAGGGAGCAGTCCTGGCCACAGTGGCTTCAGCGGCAGCAGAAAAGGGCCACAGGGAGAAGCCAGAGGATGCACCGCTGGCCCAGCCCAGGCGTGGTCAAGCCCTCCAGGGCTGTACCCTTGCAGGGGTGGAGTAGTAGCCTGGGTGATGCCAAACAGGGGAGGGCTACCTGGGGGAGACCATTAACAGCCCTGCCACCAATGGCCAAGTGAGGAGGGACAAGGATTAGGAGCTGGCTCCCAGTGGCTCGGTGCCTCAGCAGGGCCCTGGAGGTGGGTCCCTAGGGGTGGAGCTGGTGATGCAGGGGGAAAAAGGAGGACTCCAAACCCAGGCCAGAGAAGAGATGCTGGAGGGATGTTGACCCAGAACTCACTGGGGCAATGCTTGCCAGGAGGGGTGAAGGGCAGGCTGGTGAAGTAACCAGGACTCATTTTCCCCCTCACATCCGAGGCTCAGGGAGAGTCGTGTTGCTGTGCAAAGTCACCATGGCAAAACGGTGGAGGGTCAGCAGGTGGCCCTGTCTGAGGAGGGGCATGACAACTGGCTTTAGCACTGCATTGTAAAACAAACACATTTTATGCCCTTGTAGCCCTGATCCTTCCAATTTTCCATGTTCCAGCTGACTAGTTCAGCAAATGCCACTTCTCTTGCTACCTTTTACACTGACTTCCTGAGAAATGTGGAGGTTCCACAACTTCAACAGACTACTAGTTATGATGACAAAATATAGAAATCATAGAATAATTATTAATAGCCTCAACTTTAAAACAATGAGATTTACACAAGCTCCAATTTAACTTCTAAAGGACCCCTTTCATCTGCTATCTTTGTAACAGTTAGAATTTTAGCTTTAAATTAACAGAAAATAAATCACATTATAAATAATACATAATCAACGTGAAACTCTTAAGGTATTAATGCAGACTAAAACCCAACATCTGCACTGCTAAGTGGAAACATAGGTCTCTGCTAATAAAATAAAGGTAATACTGAAGCTAGGCAATAGAATCCCATATCCACATCTGTTCAAAATTCTACATCACCCTCTGACACTAGAGTACTAACATTTTTAAATATTCACTTTCAAATTTTATCTTCCCAAAACTGCAAAGGAAAAACATTTTTCCTCTCCTTGTGCTGATAAAAGCCTCTGTTGGAGGTGAACAAGAGCCGATCACAAATTTTTCATTAGGTTAACCATCAAGCTGACTACTAATCAGGGGCTCTTATCTCAAAGAAGCCTGTTTCAGCTTAGGTTCAAGATTTCTCATAAGGGAACACTAAAGAACAACGGTAAAAGCAACTATTATTTCCCTGTTAAAATGTACAGAACTTCACAGGAACACGGCAAGGTATTTAAAAAGCTACATATTAAGTGACAAACGCTTTAGAATATCTTCATCAGGACGAATTTGAAAGTCACAAAGTAAGGAGAAAACTTTGGAGTTTATCGGAATGGTTCTTCAGGTTGAATGTTAAGCAAAAAAAAAGGGAAGGGGGAGCAAAGAGAAAATCATGATATTGGGCATGATGAAAAGCTCCAATATGCAATTTTGGATGGTCTTAAAATGGAACAGGGAAGCTGCTAAGCAGATTACAATGCGCAGACCGTACTTGCTGTAAAAGACGGCACCCCCTCAGCTCAGGAGAAGGGGCAGCTTTTGATCTTCCTTGGAAAACACAAAAGCCAGCAGTTTTTCATAACTGTCTCTATGACTACTGGCTTTTATATTTTGGCGAACTCAAAAGCTTGCAACTTTATATTTCATATTATGCTATTATTAGGACTTCTTTTTAAATCCTGAACAGACCACCAAAAGGCTACTTGCATTTTTAAACAACTCATGGGCTCTCATTTCCTCTTAAATTTGCATAAACTCCTGGGGGGGGGGGAAGAGTACTTCCAAAGTATTCTATCTCCAAAAGGTTTTTTAAACAATCATTAGAGTGGTCTGCCAGATTGCTTTAAAGTCAATCCAGAAGTGATGAGGGTTTATTTTTTTAAAAAAATCTGTTGCATTGTATCTTATCTTCCAAGGAGTCCCTGCAACATCCCTGAGAGAGGAGTTAGGCTGAGACACAGTAAACAAGCCAGATGAGACGGAGGGCTGCAGTACATTTTCTGGGCCTGGGTTCCTCTGGAGAGCCTTGCAAAGCCAAGCACTCCACCTGCCTCATTTTGCTCTCATGCTCTCTCACCCTGCATGACGCCTGTGGGGCTTCAGCAAAAGCTAACGTCTCTCTAAGAATCAATAATTGCTCACTTCATTGCTATGGTTCACTTGAAAACACAGAGTCTCTCCTGGAGCAAGAGAGCACTTGCTGTGTTTTTCTAGTTAAACAAAGAGTTACAGTGAACGATTATGGATTCTTAGAGCAGCTCTCACTCCACCGCTTCTGCCCCATTAAACACTGGTGAGTTTTCCTTTCCTCTCATGTGTGTGTCTGTCCTTTCAATGGGGATGGGGGCAATGGTTACTCTCCACAGCGCAAGCAATTTGTTCAAAACTACACTGCGAGCGTACATCTAAAATTCATTTCACAACAGTTGTGTTTGCAGCAAGATTGGCGTTTCATACACTAAACATACTAAGCATGAAGGTAGGTGCTGATCTAAGCATGCAGTCATCAAAGCTTGCCATAGCCCAGCAGAGGTGCCTTGTGTGTATTCAGTGTGCATGTAGAGAGGTAACTACCCTTGGCAGTTGACCATCTTACTAGGAGAAACACTACCACTATGTAAAAAAGCCAATCATGCCTGCCTGGGGATTTCAAGGCACAATTGCAACAGGCTCTATTTCAGCCTCACCCATCAAAATCAGCTCTCTAGATACTGCACCACAGCACACCCTACTGTTCTTCTCCCCTGGAGCTGGCTACTCGGATGGGGAACAGCTGTTCTCCCCTTCCTTCCTGAGTCATCCACAACTGCATCAATTATGCTTGTGCAGCACAGACTGTTACTGCCTTATGTGCCAGACCACAAGATGCCCAAATACAAACCATGAGATCTAGAAAAGGTTTTATGTGAACTTTCAAAGGTTTTTTATCCGCACGTAAAGCAAGATTCACACACAATGATAAGCCATATTTTGTCATTGTGGGAAAAAGCTTTGGAAGGGAGGGGAATCGTTAATCTGACATGCTTCTCTTTTCCCCCCGACTATCAAACCTGTATTTTACAGTCACACTCAAATCACAAACTATGGTTTGTTTTCTTCCCTCCTTCTCAGGCTTGAACTGTTGTATTGAAAGCAAGTCTGGAGAGAACAAGCCATTCTTCAGACATAACTAATTATACCACAAAGCTAAAAATGAGTAGGGCATTTTATAAAAATAACAGGACAGTAGTAAAAAAGAATTGGTCCAGAGGATGTTTTTACAAATCGACAAGGGCTGCAGTTTATGGTACTGTTTACTGTATGCATTTTTGTTTCTAATGTGTTGTTTTTCTAATTTCTGTAATCCAGTTTTTGTATTTCAACACTGCTTATACACAAATATATTCAACTCAGCACAAGTAAAGAGAATCTTGTACTTGTCTGCGCCTAAAAAAAATTACAGAAAAAAACCCCTAAGTGTGAATCTATAATGATGATATTTCAGCCCCTTCAGGCTATGAAAATCAGCAGTGTTTAAAACAGAAGAAAGTCAGAGCCTGATTTTGAATCCGTTTGCCACTGAGTTGAAGGAATCAATCATTTTCCTGTTGCGGCAGAAGCAGAAGGATCCACTGCTGTTACTTCATTTGGATTTCTTAGGCCTTTGCTTTAAAATAACTTTGTAAGGAATCATACGGGTTGATATTTCTATAACTAAAATAACCTGTCCAGGATCTCTCTTCCATCTTCTTTACACATCATTATGTGCACTGAAATCAATGTGCGTAGAAGGGAGCAGGCATAAGCATGGCAGCCAACCAATGTGACAACCAGCCAGGGCTGAACTAAGACCTTTACAGGCCTTAAGTGCTGAAAAGATCATGGGGCCTTCTTCGTATGGAATTTAATACTAAACCGTGAAATAAAATTTTATTTTTCAAAATGACACAAAACTTACATGCACGCTGAAATTAAAATAGCTTCTTTCTAGATTTTTTTTTTATTGTAAAACTCCCCACCACACTAACACCACAATCATTCCATACAAAAAATCTAATGAACCATGAAAAAACCTTTGGTTATGAAATTACTGGTACATATTCTACATATCTGAAAAATGCCAGCTGTTGCAATTTTTGTTTGATAACATTCAGACTGAGAGCATGTATGCTAACTATTTTGTAACTTTCTGGTCACGTAAAAGAGATCATCCTGTCAATGCCTTTTAAAAAATATTCTAATGGACCAATATGGCTGCAAACGTTAGGCCAATTAACTTAAAGCTTTATTTTTCTGGCCCTTTTCATTGCACATTCATGAACTACCCCCCCCCCCCAAGTCAATTTACCTTGCAAGTTCATACTCAACAGACAAAATGTCTAGGTGGCGTAACCGTTTCTGCCCCATTGTAGAACACCTCTAGTTTTGATGAGTGCTAGCCTGCTGAAACTTCTGTCAGCTTCTTCCACAGTCACTGGTAGAATCCACAAGGCACACTTTACTGAAAATTAATTGCCACAGACTCAGTCACTGTACTGAAATCATTTTCATCTTGATTTTGTTTGGCATTTCTAGTTACCGTATTGTTGCTTGACTCCAGAATGACCTTGTCTGATTTCAAAAACTGGTACACAGGTTTTCTTTAGCTTCTTTTTGTCCCCTTTAGTATCTTTGTTCCCTTTTTTACTGCCTTCTTTCTGGCAGCCAGATTTGTATTTATAGCCACCGCCATTTATAGCCTGTGTGTTTGTGACTGTGAGTGAATGAGACATTTATGTATATTTTGGGCCTGCAGATTCTCTTAGAAGCAGCACTTGCTCCCACTGTCTTATGGTGCTTTGCGTTGCCCATGCCATTAGGTGTCCCTTTCACCTGCCTATGTAAAAAGAACTCTGAGGCAGTTGTTCTTGATATGATAGACCCAGGAAGCCCAGCAGTTCAGTGTATGGCTTGAGACGGCTGCTCTACTACTGCTTCTGATTGGCTCCAGCAAATCTTAGAAGATCTGGACAACAGATAAAAGATAAAACACTGACCAACTCCAAATCTTTTGGAAAACTCCAGCACTCTAGACCCTTTCCAGTTTGGATTCAGACCAGAGTATGGGACAGAGACAGCACTAGTAGCGTTAGTGGATGATCTCCCTCTGAATAAAGCTGAAGGCCATGCCTCCTAATTGCTCCTCCTGGATCTGTCTGCAGCCTTTGACACAGTAGACTATGCTATCCTGTTGAGGCGCCTAGAAACAGAAGTGGGCATCAAAGAAAGTGCCCTGGACTGGTTTAAATAGTTTCTTATGGAACAGACCCAAAGGGTTGCTGTTGGAGATCAGCTGTCTACAGAATGGGAACTATCTTGTGGGGTTCCGCAGGGCACAATCTTATCTCCCATATTATTCAACCTCTACATAAAACCTTTAGGAGAACTCATTCGCAACTATGGAGTTGGATGTCATCAACATGCAGATAACACCCAACTCTATATCTCGCTATCCTGGTCCCCACAGAATGCAGTAGAAATTTTGATCATTGCCTGACAGCCATAGTGAAATGGCTGAAAAATAACAAATTAAAATTGAACCCAGACAAGACTGAAGTGATGCTTGTTGGGAAGTCAGAGATCTTGAAAAACACTGTACTCCCCACTTTCGATGGAGTTTGTTTGACCCTTGCAAACTCAGTTAAGTGCCTACGGGTTATACTGGATCCAGAGCTACTAGAAAAAGAAGTTAAGGCAGCCACAAAAAAATGTTTACTACAATCTCATTCTAGCCTAGAAAATGGCTTCTTATCTCGACACAGCTGACCTGGCCACCTGGAACCATGCTATGGTAACATCAAAACTTGACTATTGTAGTGCATTATACATTGGTCTCCCATCTAAGTTAACTAGGAGCCAAGCCACAAGTGACACCTGACACAGGTTGGACACTTGTCAGCTTCCCTCAAGTTTTGATGGGAAACGTAGGCATCCTGGTCTTGCAGCTGTAATGGAGAGCCAAGCTGTAAAACCAGGACGCCTACATTTCCCATCAAAACTTGAGGTAAGCTGACGAGTGTTCAACCTGTGTAAGGCGTCACTTGTAGCTTGGCTCTAGGAGGTTCCAATTAGTGCAAAATGCTGCAGCTCAACTGTTAGCAGGAGCGAGCAGGAGCAGGAGCATCACTCCCATCCTACAGTCACGCCATTGGCTACCTGTCAGTTACCATACTCAATTCAAGGTATTGGTTATTACATACAAAGCTCTTCACGGCCTTGGCCCGACAAACCTACGGGACAGCCTCCCTCCCTATGTCCCTCCACGGCAGCGTCACTCATCTGAACAGGGTCTCTTGCTGGTGCCAGCCTGCACATGGGTGAAATCAACAGCAGCCCATACACGGGCTTTCTCTGTGGTGGCCCCTACCCTATGGAATAGCCTGCCTGAGGAGATCAAGAGAGCCCCCACACTCCTGGCTTTCCGCAAACAAAGCAAAATTGAATTATTCAAAAAGGCTTTTTTCTCAGATAGGAGGGCAGTATTGTAGGGAGGGGGTCTCAGATATTTCGCTAATGACTTAGGAACCATAGACTTCACCATTATGCTGCCTTACATATTATCTGTTGCTTTAAATATGTACTCCTATATACTACCTATGCTTCATGGTTTCTAGTGTCAGTCCTAGAATTGATTATGTTCTGTTTCAGCAATTCTTCAACCCCGTATTGGATCCTTACTAATGCTATGTCTTTGTAAACTTGTATTCATTTATCGTATGACATTGTTTATGGAAATGTTCTTGACACTGTACGGAAATGCCTGCCCTTGTCCTTGCTACTGATTGTACTAATCTCACACTATGTAATCCGCCTTGAGTCTCAGTGAGAAAGGCAGACTATAAATGACATCAATCAATCCTCAGTCAGGATCTACAGTTTATTCTCAATTGTTTTTCCTCATGGTAATAGGGATAACAGCCTGGATCTCCAGGCACCATTAAACGCACCCTTTCCCCTCCATGTGTGGGATCCTGATGTAGTGAAGTATAAGGAAATCTGTGATAGGCCTTATCTTCCAACTGAGGGAAACCCACACACAGCCTCCTATAATGTTGGGAAACTAGTATTGTTTTGAAATGTAACCCTTTCCCTCAGTTGCTAATTGTTCTTATGGTAACAAGCATAAAGGCTTTGGGTTTTCTGCCGTGAAGTAATTTGTGGCGAGAAGAACTCAGAGATCATTGAAGCAGGAGGTTTTAAAAATAACAAAGAAGATGTACTTATGTACAGGTTGTTTGCAAAGAACAGATTAGCAGTCTGTAACAGAATAGCATTTCTATACTTAATTAAAGTTTTGAGCTGTTCAGCTTGCAAAATTTATTTTCCAAAACTGGGCAGCA
Source organism: Eublepharis macularius (assembly GCF_028583425.1). Classification (NCBI taxonomy): domain Eukaryota; kingdom Metazoa; phylum Chordata; class Lepidosauria; order Squamata; family Eublepharidae; genus Eublepharis; species Eublepharis macularius. Next base: position 57,145,681 of record NC_072799.1, read on the forward strand.
TCCAAAAATTTCAAACAAGGTCTGGTAACAATCTCTTCAGAGAACCTGTTTCTCAATACAAAATATTTATATGAGTTCTTCTTGTTTAAGTCTTCCCCATCAATGTACATAGAAGCTTCTTTTTAGCTCTATACTTTATTGAAATAAACGCTACTCATTTTTATTTCAGCAAGATATCTTGACATAAAAGCAGCTTAAACAGAATCCTACTAGTAATGAAAGTATGCATGCAGTGAGAATTAAATCTCTTAAAACTTTTCAAGCATAGCTAAATCTAAGTAATATAAAATAAAATCATATTTAATCTACTATGAATGCATTGGAATTCCCACAGACACGCTTATCTCACCTTCATCAAACCCCCAAATTCTTATCTATGCGAAATCTATTTATACACATTGATATTTGCTATCTATAAATAAATCTCTATGATCTTTAAATGTGACAATACGATTGTCAAAAATACGATTGCCTCTAATTTAGCAGATTCTTCATATTTTTCATCACATGATATTTTGCTAAAGCTAATTTATGACATCATTGCACACCTGTGCTGATTGGTTTCTTAAAAAGCTTTGATATTACTAAAAAGCTAGATTAACAGATTACATTCAGGTTTTCTAAAGAATAAAAGATTATTTATCTGCTCTTTTACAGCTACCATTATTGGTTGTCAAAGATAAAAAGACATCTGTTATGTTCAGGCTGAGGCCCTTTTAAATATCAAACTAGTATTTGATTCACTCTTTCATAATCAAGTTCTGAGCCTAGAGAGCCAGGAAGAGAGGAGGCAACTGAATTGCCATTTCTCTTCAGATGTTTGGAGAACCGAGCAGCTTGTGGAAAATTGTGTGTTGTTCTAGCATTTGGTGCTGCCATAAAACCACCTCAGAGGCCACGAGAGATATATAACAGGACAGCCACCTAGCCATGGCCTGCTAGGGAGGAGGCTAGTTCTAGAGGGGAGAATTCTTTCTCTCTCACCTCTCCTCAGGGGAGAGGGCTTCAATGAGTCGCCTTTGAACCCTTTAGACTGACTCTTGGGAAAGACAGACTGGTGTGGGTAGAATCACCAGTAGAGTTAGCCACAGAACTCTGTCGTCTCCCAGAGGTAGATTTAAACCACCCTGCCACAATACCAGGCAGAGCTATATATGAGACTGACTGCTTTCTCCCTGAGGCAGCCCTGAACTGAACTGCTGCTGGCTTCCTCCACCATTCCATCCCCACTCGGACAGGTGATTGGATACTGGGGCTGCATTCCTATAAGCTCAGGGAAGGAACAGTTGAATGACTGTTTTATCTTTCAGGAGCTAGACAAATCTCCTGTCTGTCACAAAGTCCAATAAAATTGGACATGATGACTACTTCAAAGGTTTTTTTGAAATATCAAATATTTGTTAAAAAAATATTGTTTACTTGGGTGTCAGAGCTTTGCCGGTGCCCTAAACCCATGTGTTGTCTACCTGTTGGGTAATCCAGCCCTGGAACAGGCTCTGAAGTACAGAGTCAACTTGTGTAAGAAGCGTACCCATGTATGTTCCCTGAAACTGGGAACATACCAAAGATACTGCAATGTTGTGTGCAGAGATCTTATGTTTTCTTTTCCCCAAAGGCAGAAGGGAATTAGTGAATTGGAAGGAACACAGAAGCGGGAACTATAATATTTTTAAAAAATTTAAAACTGTAGTAAAGTTTGAATTATAACTTACTGGTAGGGTTCCTGGTAGAGATGCATCAAAGAATGATACTAGAGAATTAGGTGGTGCTGCAAACTTGACTTGTGAACCTGAAAAGAGCTTTGAGTTGGAGCAGATCTGTGCATGAATTTCCAGGCCTACCACTGCTGTCCAGGGAGCATCACTAAAGAAATAAAAGGTGAGAGGGTGCTTTAATTGACTGGGAGGAGATACACTTTGAAATTTCTAGCACATCTTAAAAATATAAACATTTTAGTTCAACAGCATGCTGCAGCACACTACATTCTCAACACAAATATATATAATGAATGCTGAGAGATGGTACAACACTTTCATAAAACACAGCTGAACATTCCACAAACAGCAGCTTGTAAAAAGAAAGCAAAAAGAAAGCTCTTATCTTAAAAGCCTTATGTGAATTTAAATTGAACATTTCAGTACTAAGTTTCGTCTACAGAGTAAGGGTTTATTGGACAGGTGCCTGATTTTGCAGCCAACAGAGATTATTAAATTTGAAGAAATCTCCAGCAGGCAAGTGGCATATTCAGTTATGCATATGCTGTCACATGGTCACTTTTAAGCAGTGAGCGGTTGCTCTACAGAGCACTTCTAGCACTGTATTTGCATAAACATCAGAAGTCTTCCAATAGAGAAATAATCTTTTCAACTCAAGTGATAGTTTTCTGAGCAGGCTGAATAAGAACAAGCATCTCCCTATCTGCCAAAAAGTAACTCTCACATACATAATATGGGCAAGAGAACAGGGTCACCTTTACTGCATGAACTGCTTGACACATTCTGTAAATAATTACTTTGGCTTGCAGAAAGGAACACACTAAATAATATTTCACTGGTAAAGTCAAGTTATGTCACAGCAATGACGCAAGTACTTAGATCAAAATCTGACATACATGTAATACAAAAAAGCACTAAGCAAATACATCAAATGCAGTGTTACTTTCAAAGACAGTGACAAAACTTCAAAACATAGTAATGGGAAAAAAACAAATTAAGACAGTAAAAATGGATGTTTGACAGCAATTTATGGCACAAGCACTGGAAATGTTTGTGCATGGGAGGACATGCATTTATAACCAATTTATTTGATGAGCACACTGTTCCTCTTGCCATTAGTGTTGTTAAAACTTTATTAATGTACTCTCTGTAAAAGAACATCACGATGCCTGCCTTTCACTCTAATCATAACCCTGTTTCACCCCATTGATTTCACTGAAAGCCTTCGACAATATATTCAGTGAAATAGTTCTTCACAAGTGTCTAAGGTATTACTTTAAAGTCTGTTACAAACACAGCATTTCCTGCACCACCACAAAATGAAGAAAAACGTGTAAATTAAGTTCACAAACAGTTGCTCATTTTCACCCTTAATAGCGAACATCTTTTCTTTAAACTGCACAGGAAAAAATGCCCTCCATAAAGTGGCTATCGAGCTACAAGGTGCCCTGAATCATGAGATGAAACATATAAATACCTTCCACAATAATAATTTGAATCGTACTGTTACCTGCTCACCTTATTCTCATCCTAATTTTATCTCCAATTCTACCAAAAAAAAAATTATGCACTTGTCATTTTACTTCGTTTTACAGCCTCATCCTGCACACTAATAAGACAATGAAAGAGGACCCTGAAAGGCCAATTAAAAAATAAACCAAACGCAATCCTACAGAGGAAAGATGAAAGATGAGACGACAAAGTGTGGAAACAGAGGCAAAGGCGAGAAAACTCATCCTCCATGCAACTCTGCTAAGAAGAGCACCAAACCCAGTTAGCCCACCGTACCAGTTCTTTTCGGCTGTAGTCTTGCTTGCGCTGCCACGCAGCGTACTAGCACCCACCAGGCTCTTCCGCCAGCGCACCTGAGCGACGTTCCTAACGCCAAAGCTCCCGGTCTGAAACCAACTGCGGCAGCGACTAACCGTGGGGGCCGCCATATTGCTTACAGTTGGGAAGCGGTCAGGTGACTCACGGTTCCGGCAGAGTCTTCTGGGAAATGTAGTATTCAATGCTCACAGGCGGTTGGACCCTGAGAAAGGTTGCAGGAAGAAAGAAAAACTGCATTTCCCGTCATGCACGATGCCAAACCTCACTGGGGATAGGGAAAATGGTAGTTGGGGTACGTTTATCTGGCTGTTGAGGGAGCTGCGTGGGGCTAAGACGACGGTTCACGCTCCCTCTGGTGGCATGCTTGATAATAAGAGGAGTCCGAGGAGACGCCGGCTGCAGGGTGGCCTGCTTTCTGTAGGTCTTTTAGATAAGAACAGCCTTGCTGATAAAACCAAAGGGCAAGCTAATCCAGGGCTCTGTTTACCAACAGTAGCCAACTAGAAGCTAACACAAGTGGCAAGAAAGGGCATTAAGGGCAGGGTTATTGTCATCTGCTCTGTCCCTCTTTATCAGATCCTGGAACTATAAATGGTCATGGATCCAGAGGAGTTAGCCATGTTAATCTCTAGTTGCAAAATACTAAAGAGTCCAGTAGCACTTTTAAGATTAACCAACATCTGATGAAGAGAGCTGTGTATAAACCAGCTATAAAGTTGGTTAGTCTTAAAGGTGCTTCTGGACTCTTTATTATTTTGGAACTATAAAGGCAGTGAGTGCCCTCTAGGAGAGGAAGTGAGTGCTGGCTGCCTGAGGAAGAGGGTAAAACTTGCCACCTGCTCTGCCTTGTGTATTAGTTTGTGGGAGGCAAGTAGTATTCGTCCTGAAATGTGATTATCTTGTGGTAGGGGGCTGAACATTGGTATGCTGCTTTAGGGCCACAATGATTTATTTATTTACTTCCTTTATATTCTGCCTTTCTCCCCATCAAGACCCAAAATGGCTAACATTTTCCTCTCTTCCATTTCATCCTCACAACAACCCTGTTGCAGGAGGTTAGGCTGAGAGTGTGTGGCTGGCCAAGGGTCACCCGGACAACTTCCATGGCAAAGTTGGGATTCAAACTTGAGTCTCCAAATCCTAGTCCGACCATCTAACCACTGCATCACGTGGGTGGAGAGAAGTGTGTTAAAGGTGCTGTAAATTACAGCACTGCTCCTCCACTGTCATTCCCCTAGATCTGGCATTCATAGATATACTATCCATGCACTCGGTCATTAATAGCTGCTGGTAAACCTATCCAGAAAATGAAACTAATAATGGAATCCTAAGCAGAGTTACTGCAGTCTACGCCCATTGATTTCAATGGACTAAGTCTGGAGTAACTCTCAAGATTGCACTGTCAGACTGTTTTAAAAAGCCATCTAAGCTCATGACAATCACTGTTGCATCTTGTTTCAGTGAATCCTATTATATGTTGTGTGAAATATACATCCCTCTCTGTCTTTTACCCTCATAAGGATCTTTCAAATATGCGCAAGGCAAGGAAGTTGTTACCATCAAAGTAACAAAAAGGCTTGTGGGCCCTTTTTGGAATGAATACATCAACTTTCATGACTGCCCAAGCCTGGCCTGGCTGCTGAAGAAGCGTATGGCCGCCTGGCCACGGGTCGGGTGGGGACTGGTGCAATCAATGATGTTTCAGAGAAAGGGGAGGGGACAGAAGTGAGCAGCATGTCATGTTCAGAATACTTTCAGGAATGCTAGTGCCAAAGAGACTCCATTTTAATCCTTTCAGTAGTATGAGTGCTTTCTTCACAGGTGCCAGGATGTTCCCAGGCAGCTATCTCCCAGAGGAGGAATGTTTTGGCTACCGCTGTTCCAGCCTCGAAGGACTTTCGCTTTCCGAGCTTCAAAGGGATTGTTATGAGAACTATGGGGGGAGGTTGGGCCTGCTGGGATCTGTTACTTTGTGCCTCATGCTTTGCCTGTCATTGGTAACAATTCACATGTACCATCCTGAATATTGTATTCAGGCTCGTGGACTATAATGCATTCTTTCTTCAGTAAACTTTTGAAAACAACGGGCTTTTGTCTGATTGCAGAAGGTAGTCTGGAGTAAGGACATTATCTAGCCACAGTTCTGACATTTTGTTACCAATCGCCTTTTCCAATGCCTAGGCCGGATCAGACGGACTCCAAAGCAGTCCCAGTCAGGGACCCTTTGTTTGATCCGTATGCCTCCCCCGGCTCTCAAGGATTGGAACCTCAAGGACCCGTACCAAGAGGCAACGGCTCCTCTGTTACTACGCTCTACACTCTCGCTCCCAGCAGTGCGGATACCCGGCCTAGAGCTACAGCCGAACCACTGTTTTCCGTACCCACCCCGACGCAGTGGGGCGCGAGACCAAGGGAGACGAGGGAACGAAGGGCTAGTACGATGTTCACCCAACCACCGACGGACGGCCGACGAAGTTTAGAGGCGATACCTGAGCACGCCAGCAGCCAACCGTGGCTCTATTGGAACAGGACAACCGAGCAAACGGAGTGGGAGACGTCCCGCTGTGGTGTCCTAAGCTGGGATTACTCAGAAGTTACCCCGTGGTCGGGGCAACCAGATGTAAGTGAGCACCATTGGATGCAGCTTCAAAGCAGAACTGTTGCGATTGACGCTGGAATTTCAGCGGTCACTGGTTTAGCGAAAGGGATCTTAGCCGGAAGATCACAAGAAGAACAAGGCATGGAAGAGATATTGCCTTGGCAACAGACAAAAGCCACGAGACCACATGCCGAATATGTGCCGACCTCGCAGGCTACTGAGTACACGGAACAGGAGGGAGAAAATACAGATAGAGTACAAGTTTTGGAGACCAGACTAGCAAGCATGGAAGAAAGTCTAGCCCACGCCGTCCACCTGCTGTCTGTACTCGTGGTGGGGGATGGCAGAAGAGAGCCGCCAGCTGGTCTACCAGACATCAGTCAAAGTCTGTCTACGTTACAAAGCCTTGTGCCCCGTCCTGAGGGCCCAATCCAGCCGTGGCTGCAACAGCCAGAGGAACCTGGAGATCCTGAGCCGGATACAGGGGAAGATCCCTGTCCAGAAGATCCCTGTCCAGAAGACCCATGCCCAGAAGACCCCTGTCCAGAAGATCCGGTCGTACCAGATGACAGTGTAACCGGTGGAGGAGGTGGGGAACCGGAATGTCCTACGGAGCCCGCGCCACCACCCACAACCCAAGAGAGTGAGCCACCAGTTGTACCGAGAGGCGATACGCCGCGGCCCATCCCGGGGACGAGCCGGATTGGAAGAGGTACCATTCCCCGGCCACTCCAAACGCCGGGGCCGAGAGGGACTCTAACACCAAGTCAACCAATCCCTGGAGGAACTCCTTTACCTATTCAGCCTATTTCTCCTCACCCATCCCCGTTACAGCCGGCACCCCAAGGACCGATTCCCGCTCCTCTGTTACCAGCGCCAGATTGCCGGTGCCTCGAGGCACACCGCCAGTTCAGCCAGCACCTTTCCGGCCAGCACCGCTACAACCTGTACCTAGAGGGCCTCCCCAGCCGATCCCGGGGGGACCCCCTCCACGACAACCTCAACCTCGGCCTCAGCAACCCCCGTTGCTACCACCGCCAGCACCGCGACAACCTCCGCTACTGCCACCGCCCACCCCGCAGCAACCTCTGTTACAACTCACCCCGCTCGACGTTTACCCGATGCCAGCTCCCAGGCAAGAACTTCCCATGGGCTGGGTGAAGTTGGAAGCTACCTTTGATGGAGACCCATCCAAACTGGGATTCTTCCTCGTACAAGCGGTGCAATTCTTTAATCAATGGGGACATCTTTTCGGAAGTGAGGCCAGCCAAATCGAACACCTTGGATCGAGACTCCAAGGCAAAGCGGCAGATTGGTATGTAGGACTTTATGATATCGGTGCCCCCGAATTGAATACTCTTCAAGGGCTAGTAGACGCACTCCGAGCCCCATATGAAGACCCTCTAGAAGAAACTAGAGCCCGGACTGAATTGCAGTCTATTAGGCAAGGCAGCATGTCGGCTAGAGACTATGTTACAAAATTCCGACAACTGGCCGCTAAGTGCCCAAGGTGTGAGGAATCAACCAAAATAATTTTGTTCAAACAGGGCTTAAATCCTAGGCTGTTGGATAGAGCCTTATGCAAGATAATCCTCCCACTCTACTAGGATGGATCCAATTAACTTGTGAAGTAGAAAACCGCATGCTAGAAGTCCGTTTAGTGGAACAACAACAACATACGGGACAAAGGCGCTCCTCAGTTCTTGTCAGAGGAGGCAGAGGTACTGGATATGCTACTCGCGGAGCGAGAGATGCTAGATGGCAGCAAGGGTTGTGCCTGCAGTGTGGCCAAAGTGGTCATTTTGCGGCGCAATGTCCATACCGGCCTGTGCAAAGACCTCCGCTCCAACTAAGACGTCCAGCCCCCGCAGCCTACCCGGCGCCACCGCGCCCAACACCAGCTCCTAGAACAGCGAGAGGCAGAGGAGCTCCTTGGAGAAACCCTCCCGAAAGAGGGTTAGAGCTGGAAGAAGTTATGGAATATGATCCAACAGCTCTAACCGGGGAGGAGAATCCAGAGAGTCCCACCTCGGGAAACAAAATGGATCTGTCGTAAAAGGACCCAAACGGCAGATCAAACCTCAGTCAGTTCCTATTTCGAACAGACCCCAAGGGTCCATACTCTTCATACCGGTAACCTTAGTGAACCCAGACAGAAAAATGCACATCCGTGTGCAAGCTCTGATAGACTCGGGCTGCTCTAGAGACATTATTGCACCAGCCCTAGTGAATGGATTAGTACTTCCTGTTAAAGAATTGGAAACGCCTGTCATTTTTGAGCAAATGGATGGCACTAATATGAATCCAGTCACTACTGAAACCACTCCGGTCATAACTGGCATGGGACAACATTGGGAAGTAAGATCATTCGTTATTAGTGCCACTGCCAAATACCCCTTGATCCTGGGAAGCCGATGGTTGTGCGATCACAACCCCTACATCAACTGGGCAGAGGGAAGCATCACGTTCACCCATGATGCTTGCAAAAGTCATCGTTGGGATCAAAATTGGGGTAACAATCCTACCCTAACTGAGCTTGCTCTCCTCACCCAGGAAGAAATCAACCAAATACCCAAGCAATACAGAGCTTACACCCAAGCCTTCACAGAGGAAGAAGCTAATACTTTACCTCCTCATAGGAGGACGGACTGTGCCGTGGAAATTTTACCGGGCACCTCGCTGCCCAAGGGCCGTCTATATCCCATGAGCCCTAACGAAAGGGAAGAACTCCGTAAGTTCATTGACATCAATCTTCGAAGAGGATTCATTCGACCTGCTAACAGCCCACATGCTGCGCCAGTGCTCTTCGTCAAAAAGAAGGATGGGGGCTTAAGACTGTGCTCGGATTTTCGGGGACTTAACGCTGTCTCTTCCAGCAACGCCTATCCCATCCCGCTCATCAGAGATCTACTCAACGTCGTGGCTCAAGGTAAGATCTTTACGAAATTGGATTTGAAAGACGCTTACTTCCATGTTCGTATCAGAGCAGGGGACGAATGGAAAACCGCTTTTAACACGCCCCGCGGCCAGTATGAATATTTAGTTATGCCATTTGGCCTGGCCGGGGCCCCCTCGGTTTTCATGTCCATGATCAATGAAGTACTGCATGAATTCTTATACAAAGGCGTTGTGGTGTACCTAGATGATGTTTTAATCTATTCGGAGACTGAAGAGGAACATGTAGAACTTGTAAAAAAGGTCTTGACCACTCTAATGTGTAACAAACTGCCCATCAAACTATCTAAATGTGAGTTCCACAAAACAGAACTCACTTATTTAGGCTACTGCATCTCCAAAGATGGCTTGAAAATGGCCCCGGGCAAAGTACAAGCAGTGCAAAATTGGCAAACCCCCGCTACCCGCAAAGAACTACAATCCTTTTTGGGCTTTGCCAACTTCTATAGAGAATTCATTGCGAACTTTGCTCAAATTACACTCCCTCTAACCGAACTGTTAAAAACTAAAGACAAGGGGGACCAAGCCAAAAAACCGAGTGCCAAATTGCCTTGGACACCAGAATGCCAAGCAGCATTCAACCACCTCAAAACACAGTTTGTTTCAGAACCCGTTCTGCAACACCCCGATGAAAATCGCCCCTTTGTGGTGCAGGTCGACGCCAGCGACACCGCAATTGGAGGCGTACTTTTGCAAAGGGGGGAGGACGGAAAACTCAAGCCCTGTGCCTTCCTTTCCCGAAAGTTTTCTGAAGCAGAAAGAAATTGGAATGTTTGGAAAAAGGAGGCTTTCGCTGTAAAAGCAGCTCTCACTACCTGGAGACATTGGTTAGAAGGAGCCCGTCATCCTTTCGAGGTTTGGATGGACCATAAGAATTTAGAGGCCCTATGCAGCCCCCGAAGACTAAACGCCAAGCAGCTGCGGTGGGCGGAGTACTTTTCTAAATTCAATTTCACGTTAAACTTTTTACCGGGCAAGACTAACTTTCTGGCCGATGCTCTATCACGCATGCCCCAGCACAAAAGCAAAAGGGAGGAGACAGTAGACACCGTCTACAGTAGACACCGTCTACGAAAGCCTAAGCAATTAGGGGGTGTGGTGACCACACGCAGTCGCACGACCCAATCCCCTCAACCCGATCAGGGGTGGAGACTAAAACTGAAAGCTGAAGTGGAAAAGGAGGGGGGGGGAACGTGCCCAAAGACAAACTGCAACAATCTGAACAAGGGGAATGGCTTTGGGGAGACCGCTTCTATGTACCCAAAAGTTTAAGAAAGGAAGTTTTACAACGCTGTCACGATGCCCCTACGGCAGGACACTATGGATACTTAAAAACACTTCATTTAGTACAACGTCAATTTTGGTGGCCAGGCATGCGCAAAGACATTTCCCAATATGTAGCGTCCTGCCCCGTTTGCCTCAGTGCCAAATCCCGCAAAGGCAAACCACCAGGACTATTGCAACCTTTAGAAACGCCAAACAGACCGTGGGAAGTAATATCTATGGACTTTATTACTGATTTACCCCCCTCCAAGGGGCACAACTGTATTTTAGTCGTAGTGGATTTATTCTCCAAGCAAGCTCATTTTATACCTTGCACCACTATACCTTCCGCTCGAAAACTAGCTGATATCTTTCTAAAGCACATTGTAAAAATACATTCTTTTCCGTCAAAGGTGATTTCGGATCGCGGCGGACAATTCGTTGCCAACTTCTGGTGGGAGCTTTTACAAATGCTGGGTATTGAACAAGGTTTAAGTTCAAGCCATCATCCTCAAACCGACGGACAATCAGAAAAAACTAATCAAATATTAGAACAATTCCTCTGCTGTTATATTAATTTCCAGCAAGACAACTGGGTCGATTTGCTCCCAATGGCAGAATTCTCATACAATAACAGTGTGCACGCCTCCACAGGAGAGACTCCTTTCAAAGTAGTTTATGGCTTCCACTTCAAACCCTTTCCGTTTGATGCGCTCCCTCCTCCTACTTCAGCATCCCGAGACGTCACCGAATGGTGGGGGGAAGCGGCTCAACAATGGACTCAAATTAGAAACACCTCGACAAAGCCAAACAGGATTACAAAAAGTATGCCGACCGCCACCGTGCGGCTGAGTGGGATTTACAACCCGGTGATCTCGTCTATCTTTCCACAAAGAATCTGAAAGTAACCCAGACCAGCCGCAAATTGGCTCTGAAATTCCTAGGACCTTTTCCTGTTCGTAAAGTAATCAACAAAGTGACTGTTGCCCTAGATTTACCAAAGAATTTACGCTACGTACATGATACTTTCCATGTCAGCTTGTTGAAACGAGCTCCTCCAGCAAACCAATGGCACACCCGTGCCCCTCCTATTCCAACTCTAATTGACGATCAGACCCATTACGAAGTACAGCAAATTTTGGACTCTAAGTTAAAACGAAATCAGCTCTTTTACCTCATCAGGTGGAAGGACTTTGACTCTGGGTTTGATGAATGGGTGAACTCTGTGCATGTACATGCTCCTAGGCTAGTCAGGGCATTCCACAAGCGCTATCCGCATAAACCTGGGGGGGGGAGCATCTTAGAGGGGGCAGAATGTCATGTTCAGAATACTTTCAGGAATGCTAGTGCCAAAGAGACTCCATTTTAATCCTTTCAGTAGTATGAGTGCTTTCTTCACAGGTGCCAGGATGTTCCCAGGCAGCTATCTCCCAGAGGAGGAATGTTTTGGCTACCGCTGTTCCAGCCTCGAAGGACTTTCGCTTTCCGAGCTTCAAAGGGATTGTTATGAGAACTATGGGGGGAGGTTGGGCCTGCTGAGATCTGTTACTTTGTGCCTCATGCTTTGCCTGTCATTGGTAACAATTCACATGTACCATCCTGAATATTGTATTCAGGCTCGTGGACTATAATGCATTCTTTCTTCAGTAAATTTTTGAAAACAACGGGCTTTTGTCTGATTGCAGAAGGTAGTCTGGAGTAAGGACATTATCTAGCCACAGTTCTGACACAGCACAGGGAGAGGGTGTGCAGATGCCATTTCTGCTTGCCTCCATCCTGCCCACTGCTACATCCACAACGGGGGGCAGTTTTTTCAGGCTCCCAGCAGAAGCAGCCCAAGCACCTTTCCTGCCTCAGTGATCCCAAAATCAAACCCCCGGGTCATCCAATGTAATCCAAGGCAAAGTCCAAAAGACTCACACTCTAACCGTCACACCAGGCTGGCTCTCTGTTGCCTTGCCAATAAATTCCAGTTCTTCAAGTAGGATTGCCAAGTCTGTTTTAGGAAATTCCTGGTGATTTGGGGGCTGTGCTTGTGGAGGGTGGAGTTGGGGGATGGGAAGAAGCTCAGCAGGGATGTCCTAGACTCCACCTCCAAAGCTGCCATTTTCTCCAGGGAAACTGATCTCTAGTCTAGGGATGAGTTGTAATTCTGGGACAACGGCAGGCCCCACCCTGGGATTAGTAACCACATCTCCAAGTGGTATTTGGTCATTAATAGAGGTAAGTCTATGTACAATGGTAACACTTTTAGAGCAGTATCTGGACTTTACTAGCTTGACATATGGGTCAAAATGGGTCTGTAGTTTTCATTGGAAGTTGGAACTAGATACCAGTATAAACAAGGAGAAAAAAAATAGTTGCTGCTTGTGTAGGTAAATGCAACAGATTCTGATGAAACAGGTAAGTGGCATAAACGAACAGAACAAACAAATCTGAGGTGGCACTTGAATGTGCATTAGATGTTGTTTATGTCATCTCTGTAGGGCGTCTGCTTTGAAAAGCTGATGAGTCACGGGCACTTGGAGACAATAGCTGTGATTTCAAGCCTATAGAACAGAATGGGGGATACAAGGTTGTAGTCATTATTTAGCAAGCTGGAGCAGCAAAGGGAGCTGAAGAAATGAGGAAGGACACTGTTGTTTTTATTTAGGAAAAAAAGACAATATTCAACAACATTGCATTAGTTTTGGGGTTGCAAATAATTAAACACTGGATTAAATTAATGCAGTGTGTATTGAAATGTGGATTTATGGAAAGCAAGGGAGGTATGAACGAGAAAGCATTCTTCCCACTAAAAGTGCCATATAAATGATGAATGCACGATCATCACCCTCTATAATGAGTGATGCTTTTTTTTACCAAGCTGACAGTTATATGCTGCAGATATTTGTTTACATTTAACAGTTCCATCCAGACTTCAGTTGATGATTGTTTGTTTTCTGAAATTCTCTTCACATTCTGCTCAGGATGAACCAAGCTATTCTTGCAGCAATAAAAGGATTGGAGGCAATCCCTCAGTGACACTTCTGGGAGGAATAGGGCCATTTTGGATCTTATATCATATGCTGTTGCAGAGCCTTGAAAGGTTTATTAGAGTTTCTAAAGTTTTTTTTTTATTGTGAGTGAGCTCTGTGTCCCCACACAGCAGAGACATCTATACAGGCATCAGGTCTCATTGTATCCAGTTTATCACAAGATTGAGTGTCACTGTAAAAATCTGTTATTCTGGTTAAAAGTTCCTATTCCAATTGTATCCATGAATTCTTCTGAATATATATTTTATTGTAATTGTCTTCCCCTTGGATAGACCCAGGGATGCTCAAACACCTGTTGATTCAGTTTGCACCCTATTCATCAGTTGTGAACATGATTTTTTGGACTACCAGTTCAACAGCTAGTGGATTGGGGTTTTTCCACTGTATTTCTTACTAACCATGCAGTACAACATGAAGGGCTTTTCACACATGCAGGTTCTCACACAGCCCAGCTGAGGTCAACAAATTCCTCATCCATGCCGCATGATTGCTCTGCTCAGCAGGCAATTGTTTAATTAGACAATTAGATCACCCACAAATCATATTAAACAGTCATCAATAAATGCTGCGTTTCAATAAAATCCTACCCTTTGGTATTTGGCTAAGTTGTCTTTAGTGATGCTAATAGTTGCTGATCAGTTTGAGTCAGCACTGTCCTTGTGAATGTGCAGCTTTGGGAAAACCCAATGCAAACTGGTTCATCAGACCTTTCCAGCTGCTCGACATAAACCAAACAGTCTGAGTGATCAGTTCACATCTGATAGCTGCTTTCAAACATGGTAAACGCAACCATTGAACGTGCTCAAGGCACAGTTTGCTGCTTCCTTACTTATAACATCATTCTCCCCGTCTCCATTTTATCTTCACAACAACCACCCTTCTGATCAGACCAGCAAAAATGACACAAAACAGAGAACAAGCTTTCAAGTTCACCAGAACTCTTTATCAGGTTGTATGTTACAAAGATTTTTAAAAAGTGTGCGTGAAAAATCTGCTGATGTGTCAGGCAATGAGCTTAAGAGCTGTCCGTGCCAGCATTCCGTGTTTTAATGCTGAGCGAACATGCGGGGGTAATATACTTCTAGTGTCAGGCTGCTTTATGAGGAAGCATCCTGGTGAACTTGCAAGCTTTGCAAACTATCCTTTTGGTTGGTCTTAATGAGATATTATGTAGATTGTGTTCTTGGTTTTGGATTTTGCTTTTAGACCGGCATGGATGTAAACCACTTGTAAAGCAACCCTGTGAGGTAGCTCAGGCCAAGAGAGTGAGCAGCTCAAGTCACCCAGTGAGCTTCCACAACTGAGTGGATCAGAACCTGCATTCCCCTGATGCTAGTCTGACAGTCTAATCACTATACCACACTGACACTCTGTAGCATTGTGTATGGAAATTCAGTTAAGTCAGTTCATTTAGTCAGCATGGCTTCATGGTCAGAGTGTCATGCTTAGGCTTGAGTTCAGGTCTGCGCTCTGTCCTGTGGCTCACTGGCCTATTTCTGGACTGGGACTATAGGGGAGGGGGGAACTACAGCTTTGAACTCCTTCCTTGGAAGGATGGCAGGATGGAAATAAATAGAATTCCTGTATTAAAACTTTTCAGTTGAATTTATGCTGTCAGGGTGTAAAAAGGAAGGTCTGAACCATCTTTCGATGCCTAATATTGCAATACAATAGGCATTTGTCAGGGCTTGCTGCCACTGGGCGGGGCGTTGGACAGACCGATCCTGACATCAAAGGGGTGCCAGGGATGCTGCAGGACCCTGCTCTGTGGAAGGAGGGACGGTATACCTCACCCAGACTTCCTCTCAGTCCACTCACTGGCCTGCTCCACCTGTGCCACTCATCCCCTTTGATCTTCACCATCTCCTCCTCCAGCTGCTCCACTCCTCAACCCACCACCCCAGTTCTCTTCCGAGCCATCCTTTATAGGGCTTTTTCTCCCCGCCCTGCCCTCCTTCCAGCAGTGTCCTGGGCTGCCTCAAGCCGTTGCAGCTGGAGTAGCTGATCTGGCTGTGTTGGCCAGCAACAACTGTGCCTTGTCTGGCTGCCAAACCTCTCTGGCTAAGCTGATTGCTGAAGGCAGGCCCAGCTGTGGCCCCTTGGCTGGCTGCCCAGCTCCTCCCACAGAATGCCTGTGGCAGCTCCACCTGGGGTTGCTTTGCTCCTGGCATTCCCTGAGCCAGGTTATTGCCTTCTAGCTGGTGCATAGACTTGGGGGCGGCCTTGAGCTGTTGGGGCTGCTTCTCCTCCTCGCCAGGTAAGAGCTCTGTTTGGGTAGCTGCTGGGTCCCTATTCCCACTGTCTTTGCTCCCTCCCTCTGCTCTGCCTAGTCCCCTGTCCTCCCCCCGGAGGGTGGGGCTAGCTGGCCTCCCCTTGCCCCTTCTAGCCCTGGTACAGGGCCCTGAGGCTTTGGAACTTTGCCCCTTCCCCCTGGTACAGGCAGGTTCTGGCCTTGTTTGCCAGCCAGGGCGGCTGGACAGCTGCCTTCCATTTCTTCCTCCCGGCGAGTCCGGGGGCTGTGCCTCAGACCCTGGACAGCATTACTCCATAGCAGAATCTTACTAAGAAATAAAGGCAGGATCATAAAATGACTTTCCCAAAATACTACCTCACATGTGCTACGTTTTCTCTTCCATGTAGATTTATTGTGCATCACACCATGCTGTGAATCAGCAGTGCACTGTCATACAGTGGTTTAGTCCAGACAGTTGCACTTAACTGTGCACCATTAGTTACTAAAGGTTACTAAAGGGGTTCGGTGTCTACTGAAGCTCTTCTTGCCATGTGGGGGAGAGCTGCAAGAGTCATGAGCAAATATGAACAGATTAAACTGTTAATCGGTGTGGAAAGGTGGGGTAATAATTTTGTAAAGAAACTGTTTTCTACCAACTCCGTCTCAGTCACATGGTTTCCTTTGGCAGATGTTTCCCAGTCTCTTAAACAGGGATAGGCCTTTTCTGCTATCACAGATGTTTTTTAACTGGTCTTAGGACCTTTTGCTTGCAACTTGTGTAGGTCTGAAATTGAGCTAAAGTTCCTCCGGCAGCCATTGCCTCTCCATCGAGGAACAGAACTGAACCCTGTTTTCCCATAAGACAGACAGGGATGCTTATCACTGTGCCAACAACTGGCTGCTTTTAGATGATACCTGCAAGAAGAAAGGGTAACTTACTGGCTTAGAAGGCTTTCTGTGCCAAAGTGTGAAGATCAAGCCTGCAGTGACTGAGGCTTGGGAGATGTCAGGCAAGTACTATGCAACAAGCTATGCTGTGGCTAGAGAAATCTGCAGGGAGATGTCATTCTGGTACTTAGTAGGCCATAACAGGTCACTCAGCGTAAGTGATTGTGGTGTGTACTGGCATTAATTATATCCTGTGTATCTACACTGATTGGAGGCCTATGCTGACATAGACTTTCTTTTCTGGCAGCTATTTTAGAATAATTACTGAAATACAGACATGTAACATCATAACTGAAAATCCATAGGGCTTTTTCAGGGTGTATCTGAGATAGAAGCTGTTTTCACACGGCTTACCAGCTACGGAACATTGTGCCAAGCTCCTGGAATGACAGATTCTTCCTGGTGCAATTTCGCGTGAGTTCTTGTGCGAAATCGCACCAGAAAGATGCTGTCGTTCCCGGAGCTCGCCGCGATGTTCCATGGCCGGTAAGCTGTGTGAAAACGGCTCCAGTCAGCAGGAATCTAATATGGGTTTGGATCTTTTATGACAAATCTTGTGATTTATTTAGTTCTGCTGTAACATTTTGCACATGGAAACACCCTTCTCCATGTGAACAATTCTGGGGAGGGGGGGGGAAGCTGTGGAAGATCAGATGAAATTGGTCTTGATTTCACTAAGCACTGATTTGTGACAGGTTTGTTGGAACAATATGGTCAAGGAGGTATCAGGGAAAAAGGGGAGAAATTCTTCACAGATCTCACTGTGGTCAAGATTTGGAAGCCTCTTTAAGTTCCTTGTATCCTCTTCAGAACATCTCACTTTTATGGCTTTGCACATCCTTTTCAGAGCATTGTATCTATGTGCTGATATAAAGTCGCAGCATATCTTGTGAGGAATCAGCTTTTTTTCCCATTTGTGACCAAACCTGAAGGCTAGCTCATGACTAATTTGAAACTAAATTGGTCAGTAACCCTGTTCACAATGTTGTGAAAGAAGCGTTGTGAGAATCTGTTGTAAGAACATACACTTGTAAGGTGAGAAATAAATCTAATGTTTCTTTAAGATGAATTTGTATTCTGTGCTTCATCTAAATACCAAAAAGTAATTTCTTGGTCTTAGAAGAGTGCTTGGAACTGGGGACTAGAGATAGGCACGAACCGGAAAATACCCGAACCATGCAATTCGTCAAATTTCACAAACCACGAACTTTCACAAACCTGTCCCTGGTTCACGAACCAGTTGATTTGGTTCGTGAAAACGTCACATCCAGGTCAGAAAATCATCACTTCCGGGCCAGCAGAAGTTCACTTCCGGGTCAGCAGAAGGTCTGCAGGAAATCCATCCCCTGTTGCCTAGGAAACTGATTGATTGGCACCAGGCTGTCTGCAGTGATGAACCAAAAAATGAACCAAACGAACCAGCCTAAACGTTTGTGGTAGTTCGTCAGAAATGGGATCTGACGAACCGTGGTTCGCGAACCACAAACCAGCCTGGTTCGTGCTTAATTTGGGTTCGTATTTTGGTTCGTGCCCATCTCTACTGGGGAAAGAAAACTTACAATAAATTTCTATCCTGGCGGGTGTACTGACTGTTTCCATAGAGAGTTTTCTAGTATCAAAATTCTTGTGTCTGTATGTGAGAGACAGAAGAAATTCTTCCAGGATTAGAAAGCTCTATTATTTAAGAACTGGACACATTTACATCTTTCAGCACTAAGGGTGTTTCCCAAGGTACTAAATAGCTAAACAAGAATTCAGTTAAAAAAACAACAATACACCAATTACTGCTATAGAGAATATTTCATGACAAACCAACACATTTAGATCTTGATAAATGGGAGGGAGTTAAGTTTAAGGTGGGAGCCACATGAGGACATAGAGTGAAACAGGATTAGCAGTGAGTTTCTGGTAACAAAGACTGACATAACTGGAGTTCTTTCTTGGAACAGCAGGTTGTTTCCAATATTATAAGAGGAATGTCAGGGGGGTGGGTAGCAGAATGTCAAAACTGTAGGCGTACCTAGTTGATGAAGGCCCAAGTTGCCAGTAATTGTGAATTTGAGCTTATTGGTTTAGAATTTCATAAATGCCTAAGAGGAATATTGGCATCTGAAGTAGGACAAAAGTACAACTGAATGTATCAGCAGAAACTATACATTCCCACTGGTATGCAAGAAGATCACCCTGGTTTTTACTTTATGGTGCCGGAGGCCTCTAATTTCTGCTTTCTTGTAAGCTATGTTTAGCACACATGCTTATCCCTTTTGTGGACTGGGAGATCTGTCTGTGCAGCCAAAGTGAGGGGTATTCAGCCTGGGTGTTTCCTGGATAACTTCCAGGCTGCCTAGAGTGTTGTATTTCAGCATGTGGGATAAAGTATAGGCTAGAAACTTTCAGATTGTAAAAAAGAGTATAGCTGTGGAACAGTCAATTCCAAGCCTAAGGAGACTGTTATTTAATTAGGAAACTAAGATCAGAAGGGACTGCCTCAAAACTTTTGAGCCTCTTGATAATCACTGATATGCATTAGGATTTTTATTGTGATTAACATTTTATTTGTCAGACTGTGGCTAAATAAGGCTCTCACTACAGGGTTCCCCTTAGAAGCAAACACAAGTCCATTGTTTGAATAAGGAAACTTTACTGCAGAAAAGGTCCATTATAGTCCACTGTCCTGAATAGGAGACTCAGGATGGTACATGATCATTGTTACCAATGAAGGGCAAAGCATGAGGTACAGAGTAACAATACCCATCTGGATTTGCCTCCCCCCACAGTTCTCAAAACAACATCTCTCAGTCCTGGGAAGCTGCTCTCCTTCAAGGCCAATGCTTGGTGGACCGGTGTTAGACAAAACAGTCGCCTCCGGTGGGAATGCTGCCTGGGAACTGGTGCACCTGGGAAGAAAGCACTTAAACACTAGAAGCATTAGAAAATGGAGTCAGTACAGTTTAGATATATACTGGACCTGACATTCTGCCCCCCTTAAAACAAATCCCCCCCTGGCTTATATGGGTAGCGAGTATGAAAAGCTTTGGTTAATCTAGGAGCATGAACATGTACAGAATTCACCCACTCATCGTACCCAGAATCAAAGTCCTTCCATCTAATGAGGTAAAAAAGCTGATTTCGTTTGAGTTTAGAGTCCAAAATTTGTTGTACTTCATAGTGTATTTGGTCGTCAATTAAAGTTGGAATGGGTGGAGCTTTGATGTGCCACTTGTCATCGGTAGGAGCTTTTTTTAGAAGACTGACATGGAACGTATCATGAACATGGCGTAAGTTCTTGGGCAAAGTTACAGCAACAGTCACTTTATTGATTATTTTGCGCACAGGGAAAGGTCCCAGAAATTTCAGAGCCAGTTTGCGGCTGGTCTGAGCTAGTTTCAGGTTCTTTGTGGAAATATACACATGATCTCCAGGTTGTAAATCCCATTCGGCCACACGATGGCGATCTGCGTATTTTTTGTAATCCAGTTTGGCTTTTTCAAGATGTTTCTTAATAAGAGTCCATTGGTGCGCCGCCTCCCCCCACCACGAAGATACATCTGGCCAATTAGAGGAATACGGAGGGGGAGCGTCCAACGGGAAGGGGTTGAAGTGAGCTCCATAGACAATTTTGAAAGGGGCCTCTCCCGTTGAAGCGTGTACACTGTTGTTATATGAGAATTCAGCCAGAGGGAGAAGGTCCACCCAATTATCTTGTTGGAAATTAATGTAGCAACGAAGAAACTGTTCTAGTATCTGGTTTGTTTTTTCGGATTGTCCGTCGGTTTGTGGGTGGTGGCTTGAGCTGATGCCTTGCTCAATATTCAACATTCTCAAAAGCTCCCGCCAGAAGTTGGCAACGAACTGTCCGCCGCGATCCGAAATCACCTTGGACGGAAAAGAATGTAATTTTACGATGTGTTTTAAAAATAAATCTGCTAGTTTTCGAGCAGTGGGTATAGCAGTACAGGGAATAAAATGAGCTTGTTTGGAGAACAGATCTACCACAACTAAAATGCAATTATGTCCTTTTGAGATAGGTAGATCAGTGATAAAGTCCATAGATATTATTTCCCAAGGTCTGTTGGGTGTTTCCAATGGTTGCAGGAGACCCGGAGGTTTTCCTTTTCTGGTTTTGGCGCTGAGGCAAACGGGGCAGGAACTAACATATTGGGAAATGTCTTTGCGCATGCCCGGCCACCAGAACTGCCTTTGGATTAGATGTAATGTTTTCAGATACCCATAATGACCAGCAGTGGGAGCATCATGACAGCGCTGCAAGACCTCCAGCCTGAGGCTGTCTGGGACATAAAACTTACTCCCAGCTAGCCAATCCCCCTGTGGGGATTGGACCAGTTTATTTCGCGGAGCTTTATCCCCCTCCTTTTCCACCTCAGTTTTAAGTTTCGATTTCCACTCCTGGTTGGCCGGGAGGAGCTGCTTGGCTCGACTGCGAGTAGTCACCACGCCCCCAAGTTGCTTAGGCGAGAAGACCGTGTCGACAGTCTCCTCCCGTTTGCTCCTGTGTTGGGGCATGCGCGATAGGGCGTCCGCCAAAAAGTTAGTTTTGCCCGGGAGATAATTCAGAGTGAAGTTGAATTTGGAAAAGAATTCCGCCCATCGCAATTGCTTGGCATTCAGTCTGCGTGGGCTTCGGAGGGCCTCCAGATTTTTATGATCTGTCCAGACCTCGAAGGGGTATCGCGCCCCCTCCAGCCAATGTCTCCAGTTAGTAAGGGCTGCTTTTACTGCAAAAGCCTCCTTCTCCCACACATTCCAATTTCTTTCCGCCTCCGAAAATTTTCTAGACAAGAACGCACAAGGCCGCAACTTTCCATCCTCCCCCTTCTGCAATAAAACTCCCCCTATTGCCGTATCGCTGGCGTCGACTTGCACGATGAAAGGGGACTGTTCGTTGGGGTGGGAGAGGATGGGTTCCGTTACAAATTGCTTTTTTAGGCATTCGAAAGCAGTTTGGCAATCAGAGGTCCATTGTAGTTTGGAGGAGGGTTTTTTAGCCTGGTCCCCTTTATCTTTTGTTTTCAACAACTCTGTCAAGGGGAGCGTGATTTGGGCGAAATTTGCTATAAAGTCTCTATAGAAGTTGGCAAAACCCAGGAAGGATTGCAGTTCTTTACGGGTGGTGGGTGTTTGCCATTCTTGGATCGCTTGTATTTTGGTTGGATCCATTTTTAAACCCTCTTGGGAGATGCAATATCCAAGGTAAGTGAGTTCGGTTTTATGGAATTCACATTTGGACAACTTGATGGGCAGTTTATTATTCATCAAGGTGGTCAGGACCTTTTGTACCATTTGAATATGTTCTTCCTCTGTGTCCGAGTAAATTAAGACATCATCAAGGTACACCACCACCCCTTTGTATAGAAATTCGTGCAGAACTTCATTTATCATGGACATGAATACAGACGGGGCTCCCATCAATCCAAAAGGCATAACTAGGTATTCATATTGTCCGAGGGGGGTATTAAACGCGGTTTTCCACTCATCCCCTGCCTTGATACGGACGTGGAAGTAAGCATCTTTTAAGTCTAATTTTGTAAAGATCTTACCTTGGGCCACGACGTTGAGAAGGTCTCGGATGAGTGGTATAGGATAGGCGTTGTTGGTGGACACTGCATTAAGTCCTCGAAAGTCCGTGCACAGTCGTAGTCCCCCATCCTTCTTTTTCACGAAGAGAACCGGAGCGGCGTGGGGGCTGTTGGCTGGGCGGATGAACCCTCGTTGGAGGTCGGTGTCGATGAATTTCCGGAGCTCTTCTCGTTCATGGAGACTCATGGGATAGAGTCGTCCTTTGGGCAGTGAGGCTCCGGGTAAAATTTCCACCGCGCAATCGGTTCGTCGGTGCGGGGGTAGAGTATCAGCTTCCTCCTCGGAAAAAGCGTTTAGGAAAGGCCAATACGGTTCGGGTATTTGGTTGATTTCTTCTTGAGTAAGAAGGGCCTTTTCAGTGTGAGTTGGATTATTGCCCCAGTTTTGGTTCCAACGGTGGTTTTTGCAGTTGGCATGACTGAAAGTGATGCATCCTTGGGCCCAGTCTATGTAGGGATTGTGATCACATAGCCACTTGCTGCCTAGAATTAATGGGTATTTGGCAGTGGAGCTGATGACAAAAGACCTCTTTTCCCAATGTTGTCCCATGCCTGTGATCACTGGGATGGTCTCAGTGGTAACAGGGTTCATATTGGTGCCATCCATTTGTTCAAAGATTACTGGATTTTGTAATTCCCGAGTGGGTAAGACTAGTCCATTGACTAGGGCTGGGGCGATAATGTCTCTCGAACAGCCCGAGTCGATAAGGGCTTGCACTCGGATGTGCATTTTTCTCTCAGGGTTAAATAGAGTCACTGGCATGAATAAGATGGACCCAGGCGGCCGGTTCCGTGCAGGGACGGGCTTACTATGGATCTGTCGGTTGGGTCCCTTTACGACAGATCCATTTCGTTTCCCGACTGGGGGCTTTCTGGATTTCCCTCGGTATTGGGGGAAGCGGGGTCGTATTCCATAATTTCTTCCGCTTCCAGTCCCCTTTCCGCGGCAGGTCGTTGGGAAGCTCCCCGACCTCTGTTCGCTCGTGGCGCGGGTACAGGGCGTTGGAGATTTGGAAATGGAGCAAGGGTTGGACGCCTTATTTGAAGCGGGGGTCTTTGCACAGGCCGGTAGGGGCATTGCGCTGCAAAGTGACCGGGTTGTCCACATTGCAAACACAGCCCTTGTTGCCATCTAGCATCTCTCGCTCCACGGGTGGCGTATCCAGCTCCTCGTCCTCCCTTCTGCAAAGTTAAGGGTTTTCTTTGTCCCGTTTGTTGTTGTTGTTCAACCAAACGGACTTCCAAAATGCGGTTTTCGACTTCACAGGCTAGCTGGATCCAGCCTAACAACGTCGGGGGATTGTCCTGCATGAGAGCTCTGTCCAGAAGCCTCGGGTTTAGCCCTTGTTTGAACAGGATAATTTTGGTGGACTCCTCACACCTAGGGCATTTGGCAGCTAGTTGTCGGAATTTTGTAATATAGTCTCTTGCCGACATACTGCCCTGTTTAATGGCTTGCAACTCTGTTCGGGCCCGGGTTTCCTCTAAGGGGTCTTCGTATTGCGCTCGTATAGCATCTACCAACCCCTGGAGGGTATTGAGTTCGGGAGCCCCGATGTTATATAAGCCTACATACCAATCTGCTGCTTTGCCTTGCAAGCGGGAGCCGAGGTGCTCAATTTGACTGGCCTCGCTGCCGAAGAGGTGTCCCCACCGGTTGAAAAATTGCACCACTTGCACCAGGAAAAATCCTAGTTTGGAGGGATCCCCATCAAAAGTGGCTTCCAGTTTCACCCAGCCCATCGGGAGATCTTGTCTCGGAGCCGGTGCTGGGTAGAAGTCCATCGGAAGCATTAATGGCGCTTGAGGTGCGAGGGGAGGTAACTGGGGCCCCGGTTGGGGCAACGGCGCTGGTTGCATTGGCCCCGGTTGGGGCAACGGCGCTGGTTGCATTGGCGCCGGTTGGGGCAATGGCGCTGGTTGCATTGGCGGCGGCAACACCGGCTGCGCTGGCAGAGGCAGCCGTGGCTGAGCTGGAGGGGTTAGTCTCGGCTGGGCCGGAGGTGGCCTAGGTTGGGCCGGAGGCTGCAGTAGTGGCCGAGCAGGTGGCTGCAATCTTGGTCTGGCTGGTAACACGGGGGGCGTCGGCAGTAGCTGTCGAGGTGGAGGAGGCCGGTGTGGTTGAGTGAGGAGCGGCCGCTGAGGGGGGGGGGTTGGTGGGGTCGTAGTGGTGTAGGCCCTCCCGGTTGATTCGGAGGTGGTAATACGGGCTGATCCTGTGGCCAACGGATCGGCTGCTGCAAAGGTGTGAGCTGTGGTCGAAGCGGGAGGGGCCGCAGCGGCGAAGGCCGGATGGGTGGTAGGCCGCGCGGGCTTGCCCCTCCAGGCGTCGTTATTCTGGGAGGCAAAGGCTGGTCTTGTGGCGCCGGTAGACCGTCCCCTGGAGTTTGCAGGATGGGGACAACTTCCAGCGGTTGTCGTGGCGATTCCTCCTCAGGCGGAGCCGGGCGCTCTTCCGATTGATCCGGCCGGACCGTTATCGGAGAATTATGAGGGGGTATCACCGGTGTCTCGATTGGCTTTTCTTCCCCTTCCGTAGGCCTCTCAGTGGGGTTCTCCTCCGGTGATAGATCCCCGTCCGATTTGGGAGGTTCAGTTGGAGTTTCCCCAGGTGGCTCAGCTGGGGTATCCCCTCTAGGTGGAATTTCGTCTAATCTGGGAAATTCCGTGGGCTGTTCTCCCGGTTCTTCAAGGCAGGCTTCCTCCTCTCCCGTAGGTGACGGCTGTTGCTGAACTACCTCCACCGGATAGGAGATAACACTTTGGAGGGTAGCTATCTGCACCGCCATCTCTTCAGGTGACAGTCTCTCTCCTGCCCCCATTGCTGAGATTAGATGAATGGCATGAGCCAAACTTTCTTCCATGTCCATCAGTCTAGCTTCTAACTGTTGCATTCGACTTGGCCCCGGTTGCTCCATCATGGAACCTCCGTTCGCTGCACTCACCGGGGAAAATGGGCCCCAAGGCGGAGGGTCTCCTTGATCGACTCGCGATCTCGCTGCTAGAATTCCCTTGGCCAGGCCCGTCACTGCCGAGATGCCGGAATCTACAGCATGGGTGCGACTTTGCATCTGCACCCAACTTTGTTCAGGAACTTCCGTTGGCTCTTTCCACGGAGCAAGTTCTGAATAATCCCAACTCAGGGCGCCGCGGTGGGATGTGTCCCCCTCCGTTTGTTCGGTCGTCCTGTTCCAATATCGCCATGGTTGGCTGCTATCTAGCTCAGGGACAGTTTCTAGGCTTCGGCGCCCGTCCATCGAAAATCGTGGATGTAGTCCACCGGCCCGGCGCTCTCTCGTTTCTCGGGGTCTGGCTCCCCACTCCGACGGGGTGGGTAACGAGACCAAGGGGAGAGCG
The DNA here is from genome assembly GCF_028583425.1 of Eublepharis macularius. Taxonomy (NCBI): domain Eukaryota; kingdom Metazoa; phylum Chordata; class Lepidosauria; order Squamata; family Eublepharidae; genus Eublepharis; species Eublepharis macularius. Next base: position 57,171,216 of record NC_072799.1, read on the forward strand.
GCCGCCGTCGGCCTTGTCCCTTCAGCACCGAGGTCGATGAGAGGCGGGGTAGGAGTGGAGGCTCCGGTCCCGGTCCCGGCTGGTCTCGGCTCCTGGGAGTCTTGGGCTTGCACTGGTTGACTGTCGGGAGACGCATACGGATCAAACAAAGGATCCCGGTCCGGGACAACCTTGGATTCCGCTGGGCCCGACTCAGACATGATTGGTAACAAAATGTCAGACTGTGGCTAAATAAGGCTCTCACTACAGGGTTCCCCTTAGAAGCAAACACAAGTCCATTGTTTGAATAAGGAAACTTTACTGCAGAAAAGGTCCATTATAGTCCACTGTCCTGAATAGGAGACTCAGGATGGTACATGATCATTGTTACCAATGAAGGGCAAAGCATGAGGTACAGAGTAACAATACCCATCTGGATTTGCCTCCCCCCACAGTTCTCAAAACAACATCTCTCAGTCCTGGGAAGCTGCTCTCCTTCAAGGCCAATGCTTGGTGGACCGGTGTTAGACAAAACAGTCGCCTCCGGTGGGAATGCTGCCTGGGAACTGGTGCACCTGGGAAGAAAGCACTTAAACACTAGAAGCATTAGAAAATGGAGTCAGTACAGTTTAGATATATACTGGACCTGACATTATTCACAATTTTGATTTTTAATTGATAGTAAAAATAATGGACCAAATTAACCCTCTGGTAAATTAGTGTGCTTTCAAAAAATGGTCAAAGAATTGGACATGACCAAAAGGCCATTTAGTTTACCAGCACTGGTTAAAAGCAGTGCCATCTGCCTATAATGTGTGAGCCTCTGGTTTTTGTCCACTCCTTAGAACAGAGCATGATAAAAAAAATGGTATTTTAAGAGAAGATTCCAAATGAGACAATGAGTCAAGCCAGTCACACACAACAGAAGACAAAATACCAGCTGACTGCACTGTCTTTATCACCTTCTGCCCGCAGCAAACATTCTGGGCATTGTCTAAGGTCAAACCTGTTAAGAGGAGTTGGGTTTTCATTACCGCCTGTAGGAAAAACAGCCGGAGAAACATACATGCTCCCTTGTGTTCTTTGAGGAGCAAAACAGGATACAAATATACCAACAAGAAAAATAATTCAGAAGATGTCAACAAATGAGCCTTTCTAATTAGGTAGATGTTTGCATGAATGCAAAGGGAGAAAGAGGTTGTCTGCTATCATGGAGAATGTTGGTTTAAAAAACAAAATTGGTAACCTTCCTTGAGGATCTGATGAAATTTGTTCATACCGAGATATGGTGAGCAATTAAAATGAAAATAAGAGGTGCTTATGACCATGTGCCTCATTCCATCAATAAAATGCAAACTGCAGACTTGTACCACCTCCATTTCTTTGGGGGCCACAAAGGGAAGAGAGAAGGTTCAACCTCTACTTGGTTTCATTATTTGAAATATTAAAACAAAACAAAAGTTTTATTTTAGTTAACATTCTAAAGGGGGGGCATGCTTTTAAAAGACCTTATTGAACAGTGCAATCCTAAAAAGAGCAACAACCTTCTAAACCCATTTTAGTCAGCATAAAATATAAAATACTTTCAAATACCCTTTCCCTTTCCAGTTTCAGCTGTTGCCCTTCCCTGTGAAAAGCAGAAAGCAAGGTACCACAATAATCCTTGGTAATTTTCCAAGGATTTTTGAAGATGACTGACTCATTTCTTTTAATGAGCAGATTAGTTATATTATAGAATAGGGGACATTTGGTTTGAATTATCATTAGTTAACTGAATGAGCATCCCGATTGATAAGCGGCATGCAGGTTTGAGGCAGTGATGTCTAGGCTGCTGCTGAATGCACAGCAATTCCTACCTCTTACTGTACAGGCCTATTGGGTCAATCTTAGTGTTGTGCAAATGGCATGTTTGAGTGTACAATTCATGCATTATCCATCCACAAGAATTATTCCGAAAGTCATCCTGTGGACATAAGACATTACTTCTGAACTGGTTCCATAACTGAGATCGAATATTTCCGAAGTTTAGAGGCTCACCTCTTGTTACAACTCTGGTTTCAAACTATCTATGACTGTGCATATAAGGTCAAAGCTATCTGGTTTCTCTAGCATCTGGTTTCATGTAATGAGGCCCCCAATCAAAAGCTTAATTCCCATGATGACCCCTGAGTACAAGGAGGTGTGCCAAGTGCCATCGCATAAGACATGTACGTAGGCTTTCCTCTTTCATTGTTTCATAGTCAACATGTTGTATTCTTTTGGCTTACCATGGCAGTTCATTTTTGACTGAGGCATATAGTCTAAGGTGCGTCTGAAGCCAAAGCTGCTCTTTGCCAGTATCCCTGGTGTTGTCTGGATCTTCCTTTTGGTGACTCGTTGCACTTTGAAGATTCCAGCCCCAGCCCCACCCCAGGCCAAAAAAGCCCCAAGATTGTTTAAAAAGGGGAGAAGGAATAGTCTGATTTCAGAAATAAACAGCAAAGGTATTTGTCTGGAATGCCACAATGTTAGTAATCAGCAACATTTTCCAGTTGAAATTGAGTCTCAGTCATATGAAAAAATGCAGTGAGAGGAAGAACAGTGTTAAGCAACATAAAGCTGATATCAAGGCTATTATAATGTTAGTCTAAAATTAAGTTTTTAATCAAACACATTTTTAAAATAGTCTCAAGTGTAAAAATTCCAGCAGGGTGCTGTTTTTCATAGAGGGATTTTTGTAAAATGCAGGATTATTTATAGGTTACGAGCAATTTAATGAGGTTACATTACAAAAGAAAATGGCACTCCAGAGCTTTAGTGCTATGTGGCTTGGGGCTGCCTTAGCTGTGCTCCCACACACCAGATTGTTTTTAATCTTCTGAACCAACAAGAGATATGAATTAAAGGTCCAGTCAGACAGTCTTAATTGTTTTTGTGGAGTTTTAGCTCAACTAAGATGAATGAAGGAAAATAAAAATAAGATTCCAGGTTACTAGCGACTTTCAAGACTAGAAACTACGCTTTCAGACAGCTCTGAAAATCTATGTTTGTAGTACAAATGTGGTCTCGTGTGTATGTGCTTTTAAAAACCTTATTTGTGTGCACAGATGGTTAGATACGCACTAAAGCCAAAATTTAGGTAAATAAACAGTACAAGTCTGCTGACTTTGAAGAAGAAAGGCCAAGCCAGTAAGCAGAATGAGGGACATCCAAATATATGCAAGGGATATTATTCATCTACAACAAACACATTGAGCCTCTGGGCTCTTCTGGAACTTGGAACACTGAGTGGGTACACTACTAACACAAATGGCTGGCATGGGAGTTGGGGGTCAATTCCACAGTACTGGGAGGTTCCAAACAAAGTGTTCACCTGTGAGGCAGACATCTGTTTCCAAATTAGTGTTCCTTTCAGACACAAAAGTGATGTCTTCTGAGCTCTTCTGAAGCACCTCTTGCTCCGGTGTGGTGGAGGAAAGTCAGGAGTCAGGAGTGGCTTTTTGTTTGGGGGACAAGATGCTTTAAGAAAGGAGGAGGAAGAGGAGGTGGGTGTTATGGCACCCAGAGACAGCATATTGGGAATAATTGATTAACAACCTTTCTTCCATTATAGCATTCAAAATGGTGCACATAGGCCATTTCCACACACGTTGAATAATGCACTTTCAATGCACTTTCGCAATCCTTTTGAAGTGGATTTTTTGTTCCACACATGGAAAATCAGTTTCAAATGTTCACTAAAGAGTATTGAAAGTGGATTATCCAACGTGTGTGGAAGCAGCCATAAAGTTCCCAGAAGGTACCAGGCATTCATGGTGTTTTATGCAGAACTGCACTAGGTACTTGTGGAAACCAAGAACAAACCACAAAATCAGGCAGTCTGGTTGTAGTCCCATGTGGGAATATGTTCTCTGGAAAGGCAGTAGGTGTGCATCATGGTTTATTATTTTACCTCACCAGTATGAACCACCTTTGTTTGACTTTTGTGTACTAAGCACAATAGATGACCAGATGACTTAAATTCAATATTAGAAATACTATTTTAATTCCCATAGTCCATACTAGCAGGAAACTTTATCCTGCAGGTAGCAATACTGGCCACATGGCATATGGAAACCAATGCAGGCTTTTCAGTCTCTATGGTTGTTATCTGTAAATATGGAAATCATGGTCTGGGACATTTTCAGTGCCTGTAATCTCCATTCTTATAGTCCCCCCACCACTACCAATAGCACTTCCAATAGAGTCCTTCTAAGTCTTCAACCATTTGAGTTGTAGGATCTGCTTTTATGCCCCATCTGAAACATGGAGCCTCCTTTTAATGTTTTATGTCATGTCACTTTAAAAATATTTGGGTTTTTTGCTCTTCTCAATTCTCTAACAAACTAGTTTCATCGAAACCAACCCCAAATCACAAAGTCACATTTAATGCAGTGTGTAATAGACCAACTTAGCTACTTTTGCTTTCTATCTCACAGTGGAATCCTAAGCAGAATTGTACCCTTCCAATTCTGTTCAAGTCAATGGGCATAGAAGGTTGTAACTCTGTTTAGGATTGCACACTCAGTATTTCTCTTTCAGGTTCTTATTAGATCCCCCCCCCCTCATTTTTGCTCTCCAAAAGATGGTCATAGCTTTGCTACTTTAATTAATCTTTTATTAAGTTGTGGCTTGCAGCTGAATGCCAAAAGAGGCATCCTGTCAAGGTACAGAAAGAGATTCTGCTGATAAACTGTTTCCCATCGTTGTGGGCGTGCAGCAATCTTTACAGTATACTGAGAGAACTGCTGACAATAGCATAAGCTGATGACTTCACATCAATCTGTGCCAAGTCTTGAGGAATTTGCTGGGCCTAAGAAGGTCCATTCAGGGATGGAGAACTGTAAAACTTGTCCGATTCTGTTGCACCCTTCTACACAATAAAGTTCAGTTTCTGCTGGGACACCAGGAAATATCACCAAATTCAGTTGGTGGAATTTGGCAGACGCCCTTGGATTTCTTGCCAAATTGGTTTTCTGATGTTGAGGATCCATGACTGAATCCCCTAACATGTGAAGTAGGCTCCAAAAGCAACTATGGATGGTCCTGTTTGGATCAGGACCTCAGCAGTAGAGCAGAGGTAATTTAACTCTGGCGCTCTTTCCCCAAGACCCCACCCCATTATCTCACGGGGGGGGGGGAAACAGATTTGATATACAAAGAGTAGCTCTGTGTGTGTGTGTGTGAGTGTGTGTGTGTGTGTGTGTGAGAGAGAGAGTTCTCTCAGACAAATGGCAAGGGAAATAACCCTCCTCTGCCATGATTCTAATCAGGTCCCTCTCAGCTGCTCTTTCATCTTAAATTACACACTGGGGAATCCAGTTGTGGCTCCCTATCATTCATATGTAACATGGCAATGACCTTATTTCACCCAGCTCCTGAGCTCTTAGATTAGAGTTTGGTTGGTCTATACCATATAAGGACGTATTTAATCTGTTAAGTGACAGAAGAAAGTCTCTGATGAATTTTCTGAATGCCCTTAACAATAGTAAGTACCTTAGAAATCCAAGCTGAAATATTTTTTCCTTATTTTCAAAGGATATTGTGTCGAGTGGAGGGTCTTCCCTCTCTTGAATCTAATGTTTAGTTTCATTGTTTGACAAAGGCTTAAGGGAAAAATAACTGCAGAAATTTTTTAGCAGTAAGCATTTCTCTTACAGAACGCACAAGAGGTAGCAAATTTCTCTCAGTCAGTCTGAAACTTGTTATAAATAGCACCCTAAGCCAAACAATTCCTAGGATGCACTAAATTAAATTACACCAAATTACAAAACAAGGTCAAACTCAGGGCGTAATGTTCTGGAGGAACAGACTGACTGACAAATACAAGGTAATGTCAAATAAAATTGCAGAGGAGCTGAACCTCTAATTGTGTTGTTGCTCCAGCTGAAGGTATCAAATTAAATACACCAAATTGCAACAGACCCAGGTGTTTAATACATGTTGTAACTGATGTTGCAGATGTGGGTAAGCATTATATACAAATATCGCAATGCTTCTTTTAGACAGAAGACTATGAAGTCAATGTTGTAGACTGAAGAATTTACTGTTTCTTCAGTGGCTCACAATTTGCCCATATTATTCCTTTAGCCTGGAATTTGCCATTTTTATTTTAAAAATTTTTTAATGACATTGTTGACAGGCAATCTGTTACTTTCCAGTATGTGTGTGTGTGTTTTTCCATCTGTTTTGAGATATAATATGTATATTTTTTTAAAAAAAACAATTGCAACATGAGTGTGAACAGTAAAAACACTTTTGAGGGTTCTCAAGAAGACTACTGTCTTTTTATCCCCCCAGCTGTTCTCCTTGCTGCTTAAGTAATTTCTGTTTCTCTTGAGTCGAGTCCAGCTGCAGCATTCACAACATTCATGAATCAATAATACTGACCTGTTTTACAGGGTTGTTATAAAGATTATAACACATAACGTACATCAGTTGCTTTGAACACTTGAAAGTATTGTACAGATGGTATTTGTTGCAATTTCTGTCCTGTGAAAGATATTTTGATCTATGTAGTCAACAAAATTGTGTGAACCTAGCTATGCCTTCTATCCTTCTATTTTTTCATTAGCATGGTGCAAAGGATCATAAAGGACGATCTACCACTACCATTAGGGATCATTGAGACAGTATATCAGAGAAACAATCTCTGGTAATGTTGATCACTGAGATCCAAGTTTTATCATTCATTTATGTCATTTAAAACATTTCTATGCCACCTTTCCACCCAGTTTAGGGTCCCTAAAGTAGTGAATAGTTAAAACATTAAAACAAATTATATATGTGTGTGTACCACGAGTCCTCTTGGCCTCTTGCATTAATTTCTTCTTCTTCCCCTTCTCCTTCTCACCACCTCTAGCCATTTCCGGCCTTTATTCAACCCAGTCTGGGTCTTCCTAATATCTGCTTGTACCTGCTGCTAATTGGACCCAACTACAAGCTTCTTTCCTAGGTTTGAACCTAGTCTGAAATGTAAGTTTTTATTATTATTGTAATGATTTTAAGTGTGTGTGTGTCTTTAAATGCTTGGTGATGAAGAGTGGGGTTGAAAGAGAGGGATGAGTGAGTGATATCATTGGCTTATGACTGAGAGTGTGGGTGGAGTGAATGCAGTTTTTAGACTGAGGACCAAGCTACCAGTGACGAATGACATAGATTGGACACTTGTCAGCTTCCCTCAAGTTTTGATGGGAAATGTAGGCATCGTGGTCTTGCAGCTTGGCTCTCCAACTGCTATCCAATGGACTTTTCAACTGTCACTTGTCCAACATTCCCCATCAAAACTTGAGGGAAGCTGACAAGTGTCCAACCTGTGTCATTTGTCATTTGTAGTTTGGCTCTCAGAGAGAAAAAAGATTCAGTCAGGGCAAGAGAGGCAAGCTGTGTGCAGGCTGAGAGTGTCTGTGAATTTCTAAAAGAAATATAACCTGTGTAGAAGCCTGAACTGTGTATGTTTGTGAAAGAACATTCAGTCAGGACAAGAGAGGCAAACTGTGAGTTCGCCTGAGAGAAAGTCATATGTGTATTTGAGTGAGAAATTGATATCAGAAGCAGGCAAACTTTGTGTGCCGCCTGAGAGAAGATCTGAGTGACTGTCTATGAAACGTAACTTTAAGAACAAATAAAGCTCTTTTGAAACCATCAAGCTTAAGAAATAATATGAAACTGATACATTTATTCTAAAAGTAAAAGGTTATTTTGGTTTTTTTCCAGCCCAGAGTATGTGTTATTCCCATATCCCATTTCTATCCTCAGGGCCACATAGTCCCACAAAGGAGCCTGATGCTTGGGCATGTTATTAAACAGGAAATTTAGATTATTTTGGAATATAATTCCTGGTGGCAGCAATTTACCGAAAGGCGCCAAGAAGAAAAGGATTAAAAGCAAAATTTAACTAGAGAAAGAAAGGGGCTTGTAACAATTATTATTATTTATTAATTTAATTTATAGTCCGCTCTCCCCGCAAGTGGGCCCAGAGCAGATTACAACATAAAATAATTAAAAACAATTAAAAACATTGGTAGCAATCATATGAGACAGCTTTAAACATAAAACGCAGCTCATATTGCACCCTACATCTCAAACACCTCGAGCCAACAGGGCAGAGTGGTTAAAATATAATCTGTGTAGGGTTGGGCACATATCCCCCCCACTGGGACAGGCCAGTTGGGTGGTTCGTCTGCCTCAACCCCCATAAGCTTGATGGAACATCTCCGTTTTACAGTCCCAGTGAAATGATAACAGATCTTGTTGAGAAATACATCAAGATAACTACACAAAAGCATATCAGCCCTTTCATACTCACTGGAAGTTCCTGCTGTCTGCCTTTCATATTGAATTCCTTATACATGATGCAGTGTAGCAAAAGGAAAGAGCAAATCTGACTTTCACAGATTATCCAATTTATTAAAATTTTATGATCCAGGATCTTGGCATATGCAGAATTGGCAGGGAGCTTTTAAATGTTTGAATATAGGCTGCAATTTACTAACCAGTTAGTGGTGCTGAAAGAAATTCTGCACCATCTTTGATTGATAGGTAAATAAAAATTTCTATACAGGGAATCAGGGACCCATAATGGGAGATTTAAGGTTGAGTCTCTGCTCGCATTAAAATAAGACTGATTGTAGCTGTCCTTTACTTTCTTCCAAGTGATAGAAAAAGAAACATACAGTTTACTAAATATACTGTTATATTCAAGAGCTCAGTTTGCATATGCAGACAGTCGACTTGTTGAATCTATGGAGTCTATTCCATGGGGCAAGAAGGGAGGTCATACTTTCCCATTGCTCTTGACCACACCACTGCAAACTTACTCTTTTGAGGTTTCTAATGGTGTAGCAAAATTTGCCAAAACTTCAAGGGGAACTACTTCTCATTAATTGCTTCCACATATCTTTGTTTGCTTAAGTGAATCGAGGCACGATTTTTAGGAGCTTTGGTCTTAATATGATGTAATACCTTCCACTCATGATCATGAATAATGAACTTGAAAAGCAGATGCATTTTCTTGGGCTATATGCATGCTACAATGCATGTCTAGAATGAAAAGAGCGTTGCAGGGGAATGTCCTCATGAATCTTGTGAATGTCTGAAAACACAGGCATATATCTGTAAACCTGGACAATTATGATCACATTTGCTAGAATATTGGACATTCAGCAGATACGTTCAGAATAGACTGAAAAACTCCTTACAGTTACCAACAGGGTCTTGATTTTGGACAACTAGTGTGGCGTGAACAAAATTAACAATGCAGTGAAAACACATCAGGATAAGAGAAATATTGGATACTGCTTTATTGTGGCTTGAATCCTAACAAACACTGAAGAAACGATCACTGTACTGAGTAGCCATAACCAACCCACACACACTGGGATAAAACAGAAGAATGTCCGAGTTTCAATTGTAAAATACAGAAAGCAAGAACCTTGACACTCAGCACCAACAATTAAACACCAACAAGGGAATGGACCTAATTTTTGAAATTTGCTGGATTGGCTTGTGATCTCACAGAGTGCTGGAAAGTTTTCATGCTTCACCTCTACATAGGCCATAAAAGGAGTGGATTGCACATGCGCATGCACGCACACACGCGTGCGCGCACACACACGCAAAATCAATCAATCACTTTGTGGTAGAAAATGTAATTGTGAATAACCATTGGAAAGTGTTTGCTATTGTAATGAAATTAATGCCAAGTCTTTAACAGTTTTTAGAATTTTATTTCATTATTAGCTTATTTGAAGATAAAATTCTAAATGGTAAAAATAGAATGCTACTATTCACAGTGAGAAATGCTCTAGTGGGTGAAATGACTACTGAGGAAGTCAGAAAGAAAAAATAATTCTTTTTTTTTTAAAATGACACACCAAAATATTAGTGCTTTTTCCCCATATAGCCTGAAAATAATTTTCTTTATACTGTTTTTATGCCTCTGGTTTTCCATATGCATGAAACAAGAGAGTCCGTTTACATTCTGTCCACAACAGAATAAACAAAAGCAAAATCCACTTTGGAAAAAACGTTGAGTGCCACGTAATCTTCCTTGACAGTCTGCACTAAGCTGCGCAAGTAATGTCTTCCTCTGTTTCTTCCAGGCAGCAAAACCATTAGCCATTTAAAGGAGACAAAATACAAGAAGAAAAATTAGATTGCCATATAAATGTCATGTAATCCATATTCATCTGTAACTTAGAAAATTAACAGCCTTCTCAGATGTACTGTGCAGTCCAAGTTCCCATAGCGTACAGTATCATTTCCATAATGTAACTGTAGAAAATCAAATCAAAACAAGTCTGATTTATCGTGTACATTTAAGGTGATATATTAAGGACCATCCTGTCAGTTTAGCACCTTCAAGGTCTAAACAAATTGTTACACACTAGCCATGTGTTAAATGTGCCCAGTGACAATGCTCAGCTCCAGATTTGCAGAGGTGGTGGGAAAGGTGCCACTGCCTATCCATTGTATTACACCATTTTTTTTGGAAATTGCTGCCTCTTGCCACTCCCACATTGCTTTCCTCCAGTTTATTGCTCACCTCACCAATATATCAAATTCTCAACATGGCCCCATCTGTGGATACTGAAATCCAGAGATTAAGGTAATGAAAGACAAGATAGATCTTTCTATAAACCAGAGAACAGCCCCAAATGTGCCAAAAAATCCAAAACCTAAACCAAAAAAATACATTGAGGGTTTAACACCCCTCCCCCAAATAAAAGAATTAGCATCAGTATTTTAAAAAAATGAATGCCAGCACAATGGCTGTTGCTAGGCAACCACAACAGTTTTGTCCACTTTCACAATTTGGTTTCTGTTAGTAAAAGACGGAGGGAGGGCCCTTTTCAGAGCAGTTTTTGCCTAAGGGAGGACTCATTGGGGCCAGGCCTGGCTGCTTGCTGCAGTTCAATGAGATAACAAGAAAAACCACTGTGGAATACAGTGCTACCTAGATACAGACGAATACAAAATTATGTATACTGAAAATATTCTTTATAATATATTAGTTACTCTTAATAAACTATACGTGTCAGTCCGTACAAAGATACAAAAAATTTCAATACAATATCAAAAGAACCCTCTTGGGAGAAAAGTCCACAAAATCAAGTCTGAATCTGCGTAATATCTAAGGCACAGATAATGGTGAAGATGGGGCTTCCAGTTGCCTCCCATATTTCAGTGTTTCTGTCCCTTCCTCAGCAAAGGAAACTGGCAAAATATCAAACATGCAATCCAAGTTCAGTATTTTCTTCAATCTAAACAATGAGGTTTTCTACACCAACCTGCGCTCTAAATCTCCAATAGTGGGAGGCGGCAGATACTCAACTGCCTTTCTGGTGAAGTAAAAAAATAATAAATATAGCTGAAGATGAGAGAACATATAAATGTTTAGATATGGAAGCTGCCAGGAGGAAGAAAAGAGGATAGTGCATGGGGGGGCTGGTAGCAGGGAGAGTGATGTGCCCCCCCACAGATTCTTGCAGGTTCCCCACTGTGACACTGGCCCAGCTTGGTGGGTGGCACTGTGCAACTGGGCCCAACTCAGCAGTTGGCACTACATAGGGTTTTCCATGGAGATGCTGCCAGGGGAAGGGAAGGAGGGAAAGCTGAAAACAAGGGGGCAAATAAAGGAGGGATGGCTGGTGGGTGGAAAGGAGAGAATAAAGTTGGATAAAGGGAGAGGCTACAGGGGCTTTCAGGACAGGGAAAAATAGTGGGAGGGGGAAAATTCTCGATATGGCTAAATCTGTGGATACAAAGTTATATCTTTATTAGATGTTAACAGCTTGCTGTTCATGTTATCCAACACACCACTACCGTACTGCAACCACTTCTGTTGCAGTACTATTGGTATAGCACTGTTTTCTGTTCTATTGGTTTTCAAAAGGCTGGTTTAGAACCCATCTGTGGCATGTTGTGGTCTTGCATTTTGGTCTGACTCTGCCATAAGTGGAAACAGTGGGCAATATGGCATGACTGGATAAAGACTGTAGAGAGAGTGGAATGATAGCTGTGCAACGTTGTTTTTTGAGGCTATTCACAAAAGACAAGAACCATGGAGTAGATGATGAAGTATCCTTGGCCTTGCAGATACCTGGATCTGCTAATGCAAAAGGCAACAGAGGAACTATCAGCAGCTGTGTATGAGATGATAAATGTGTGTCTAAAAAGTTCCTATTGGTTTAAAGCCATGGTTGCCTCAAAACAACAAAAGAACTGCAAGGCTATGACAGATAATTCTCTTCAGCATTCAGATGACTTTCAGAAAACTGCAATTTGCAGAATTCTTTTTGAGGTACTGGATACAGTTCAAGTGATTTTTGCTTGAAGTAGCTAAATGAAGGAGGAAAGGGGAGAGCAGAATATAAATTTAATAAAATAAAAATAAAAAAAATAAAAAGGTGGCATGGTATAGCCCGATCTCATCAGATCTCGAAAACTAAGCAGGGTCAGTGCTTGGATGGGAGACTACCAAGGAAGACTCTGCAGAGGAAGGCAATGGCAAACCACTGCTGCTTCTCACTTGCCTTGAAAGCCCCAGTAGGGTCTCCATAAGTCAATTGGGACTTGACTGCACTGTATGCACACAGCTGAATGAAGAGTTGGGCTGGAAATGCTGCATCCAATCCATGCCATATGTGACAGTGTTTGGGCTTAACAGCATGTAGTCTTGGCTAACAACATGACTCTGTGGGATTCTGCTTTGAGACAAAGCCAAAAGGGAGTCTTATACTAGCATAAGATCCTAACTATGGGCCAAGCTACAAGTGATGAATGACACTTGAATGGCAAGTGAACAGACTCAGGTGTATTCCTCCCTGTTCACTTGCACTCCACTCAATCACGTGGAGTGCAAGTGGAGGGCAAGTGAACAGGGAGGAATACACCTGAGTCTGTTCACTTGCTGTTCAAGTGTCATTCGTCACTTGTAGCTTGGCCCTAAGTTAGTCTTTAAGGTGCCATGATTAATATGGAGTCTTTGCCACCTGGTTGCTGTTTTGACTACTAGCTGTATTTCTGGGACCACCTAATTTCAGTGTTATGTTTTTAGTTTAAACATTGCTGTTTTAATTGTTTTTAATTTTTTAATTGTTTTTAATAGTTTCCAATTGTTCTAAACCACTTCCGGCCTCATTTGAGGAAGATGCAGTATAAAAATCTAATAAGTAAATGAAATTTTGTTGTAACATTTTGATGTGGCTCTGCCGCTGCTCTGAGACAACCCCTAAACCATTTAGCCCAAGCCCTGGGGCAGTAGCATTTTTACCTGTTATTCACTGCTTCACCACACAGAAGGGCTGAGACAGACAATAGCCCTTTCTTTAGGACCCGTGATTCATTGGCACAGGAGAGAAACACCATCAGGAGGCTTTATATACATGAGTACAATTCACAGCAACATGTACACCCAAAGGTCTGGGGTTGTTTTGGCAACACATAGGTGTTTTGCATCTATAATCCCATCATACAGTATGCTTTTAGGAGCTCAGAGTGTGGGCCTTCACTTTAAGAGCCATGGTGGGAAGATGAAATTTAAAACAGCCCTTGGGCTACTTTGAGTGATGTTGAACCTCTACCTGCCCTTTGGCACCTCAGAGAGTGGAAAGTGGTTTGATGCCTTGAAGCAGCTGAGGATTTAACCCACAGGTTTTGACTTGAGTAAAATTCATGTAATTTGGGAGAGCCTCGGGCAAAGTCAATGGAATTGCACCCATATAAAACATGTTACGTTTAACCTCAGGCAGGCCCAGGGAATGCAGTCGCTGGATAAGGGATTCCATCTCATTGCTTACACCTGCTATAAAATCTAGTGCCAACGAGGCAACAGCTGGTTTCTTTAAACTTCGAGTCACACCCTGTTGGATTGCAGAGTTGTAACAGTACTAACACAGCTGCAGCCCAGCAATGGCATTAGCCATCGTACAAGTGCAAGATTGCACAGTCCTTTCCATCTCAAAGTATTTTCCCTCCTTCAGTCCTAGCTTTCACAGTTTAGTCACACATTCCTTATATACAATAATAATATTTAGCACTTCCATGGCACTTCACAGCTCCAAAGCACAGTGTAAGCATTTAACTAATTAATCAGCAATTTGTTAGTTAAATAATTGTTAGCATATATAAATATCCTATACTGGATTTGTTGTCCATGTAATGGTGAAGTAAACATTGGGATGTGAGTAAAATAATTCCAGGGGGTATTTAAGGGACCACTATATAGAATTTGTACCTCTGCTCTATTTGTACTTATGTAAGTGGAATTCTCAGCGAGGACTGAGACCGAGAGCAGAAATTCAGGCAAGGAAAAACTACTTGAGTTGTATATATTTAAACACAGTTTTGGATAACTACTCTCAGACATTTGTGTTGGAAATAAATTAAAGGGTATATAAGTAAAGGAATGACTATAATTGTGGTCCATTTCTGATATTGGGCCTCCCAGAAAGAATACCTAGTCCCCCAAAACCATAGGAAGTAATACACTTCTTACAACTGAAAGTTAAAATCTTAAAACAGTTAGCTCTATTTTTAGTACTAAGGAAGATTTCAAAATACTGTCATTTGTGGCGCATGATGTTCTAGCACTTCCAGACAATGCACTGTATATACGTAAGTGCTTTAGCACATAGCTGACAAGTCTAACGTAGCCTGTGGTGTCCCTGTGACTGGCTGCCTATGTATTCTGATACTACACAGCATCACAAGAGAAATCTAACCATTATGCGCTCTGCAGTTAACATCCAGCCACTTGAAAATCCTATACAGCCTGGCCAGCAAGTTGTGTGCCTTCTTCACTATGTGCAGGATTCAGCTTTTGGCATGCCAGTGCCAATCTGCTTTTTGAATTTGCGGAAAGATGAAACCTGCGCTTGGAGGCTGATTTGCATTACTGGTCAAAGAGTGGGACCAGGCACACAAAGATTTGAAGCAGTAATATGGCCAATAGTCTGGGGAGGTAGCGATGTGGAATTTTATTCTGAAACAAGACAGTTCTAGATTCCTAGTTACATAATTATTTGAAACGAATTCTTTTATTTAGGATAACTATTGAAACCGAAGCAATAGATGAACTATTGTTCTCTTGAGAGTTTTCTGTCGTCAATGACATTCTAGTACACACTCATCTTCTCTACGGTGAATTGAAATAGATTCTTCAAGTAAGTGTTAGTTTTTGTTTTAAAGAAGAAACTTGTGTTAGGTCTATATTTGCTATTGTACAGACACAGTCAAAAGTGAAAAGGATTTCTGCTGCAATCATTAAATTAACTTTTACTGTTAGAAGCAATCTATTTGAAATAATATCGTTAAGTGTTTACGAGTGGGAGCAAATGCTTGTGGAGTCAGCCAGCTTTGCCTGGCCACATCCTCTTTTCTTTTTGCCAGAGGAAAAGATACACGTTATGTGACCAAGAAATTCACAGATTAGTTACAAACAAGTCAAATGCCATTTCCATGGGGTCTAGTGACATGACTCTCGAACACTATTTTGAAATAGTATCTGTTGCCACTGCATATCTCTACATCACAGCCAATGCTGGACCTTGATCCCTTCTTCCAACTGGTAATACAGGGACAATGCAGCTTACCAGATAAGCAAGGGATAGGGAGACCCTGCATCAAACTGGGACTGCTGCTACTGTTCTTCCCTGCCCCCTGTGCCCACATAGCTCATACAACAGTTGGTAGCAGTAAGTATGTACAATGCAGAAAGGTGGCAGCAGTGGCAGTGCAGGCACTCCGTTTCCATGCTGTCAGCAAAAATCAGCCCCCTTTTTTGCCATTAAAAATATCCTTCTGCTACTGGAAAGCAATCAGTAGATTTTTCTTTTTCTTCTCCATTATATTATTCCAACTATAATACATACATGTCACAAAGAACTGAGTAGCAAACGAGACCTCCCTGAATTAACTTTTCAGAGCCCACTCTTGCTATGCCACGTTGTCCTGGGCTTGGCAGTGCTACCTGCCCCTGCTAGCTGCTTAATCTCTGGTTGGCTGTATTGGAAGACTTGGATTCAGCTATATGCATCTCATTAGTTATGTCCTTTTTTAAAAAAAACCCTTTCAGCTACCTGAAATCACTTTGACTTACCATATCTGTTATATGTCAGTTTTCCAGGGAAAACATCACAGGAGGAGGTAAATGAGCCTCTGCTGCTAGCTGCATAAATGAAGTGCTCAGCTGTATCAGTTTTGATCTTCACCGGAGTTGGTTAAGAACGTAACTGTCTGGATCAGACTACGGCGCCATCTAATTCAGCTTTCTGTTTCTGACAGCAACTAGCAATAAACTTCTGGGGAGCAAAAAAAAAATACAGCAATTTTCCTGAAATGCTGTTTGGTGTACAAGGCTGTAAATGCCAAGAATGTAGCTGACAGTTGCTCCTAAAAACTTTCCCTGGCTGGCTTAATAAATGATCAGATACATAACATCTATTTAGCATTTACTGTACATTAAAATTTTGGGAAAGATAGAACTGGGTGCTTTATTAATCACCTGCTAAAAACACTCAGTAGTTTCTGTCTCATTCCTTGCTCAGCTTCCACTTCTACTTCTTTGCGGTGTAGTGGTTAGAGTGTAAGATTAGGATCTGGGAGACCCAGGTTTGAATCTCCACTCGGTCATGGAAACAGGGAACTTGCTGGATGACCCACACTTTTAGCCTAACCTGCCTTGTGAGGGTAAAATGGAGGAGAAGAGAATGATGTAAGCTGCTTTAGGTCCCTATTGGGGAGAAAGGCGGGGTTTAAATAAAGTTAAGAAATAAATACCTCAAAATCTTATGATAGTGAAGAAACAGAGAAAAGGGGGACTATTGAGAGATGGACAGATGCAGTGGTCAGGGCTATAGCTTCTCTGTTTCCCTTGGACAGCCAACACTAGAAAAGCGATCCACTGGCATTCTCTTTATTGTTCTTTCCTCCCTTGATTTGCTTATTTACTCTTCTCTGTTCCTGTTTTCTTTCCCAGAGTGATTTTACAACTCGATCCTGGGTCTCAGGCTACTCACCAGACAGTCTGCTGGGCATTCTCTTCTTCCTTATTCTGTATCTGCGGACAGCCATTTTAGTACTTCCAGTTTAATACTATTTCAGGCTTGCAGTTTAATACTATTTAATTGCAGTTTAATTGCTATTGGCTGACCAGTTGTTCAAAAAGAAGGGTCCCTTTGACCATTGGTTTCCTTGTGCTTTTAATAATGGTCCTACATTTCCGCCTGCTGCTGTTTCCAGTTTCAGCATTCTCTTTGCACTGCTCACACATATGTACAAATTAATTCAAGTGCATAGAGAGAGAATATTCTTCATTGTTATGTACTGAAGTCAAACCTTTAAAAAAATGACCAATTTGTTTGCTTAAGCCTAGTCAAAAGGCTGCTCTTCCAATGTTCCTCAAACATAAAGAATTATGCCTCCAATTCTTCCAGTTCAAAGAAAGACACAATATGAACCATTTAAACCGGCATGCGAACCTGCACATATGTTTGTGAGTATGCATTAGTGACCCAAAGTATTTGTGCATGCATGCAGTTCAGAATTACTCTAAAGAAGTCACTGAACAGCTTTGGCATTGTAAGGTGCTATCTCCCTAATAACTCTGGGATTTCAGTTCACTGTGAACAATATAGTAAATGCTATATGTAAAGAGAAGCTTGAAGTGGTAGATGTACACCTTTCTTGATGGGGTGCCTTTCCCATGCCAACACTCACATCCTAGGATAAAGCACAAAAGGGAGAAGCAGTGTGCTCCCATTATCCTAGGATTTGCCATTATTTCCTCTTCAAAGGAAAGTGATGTCAAAGGGATTTAAACTTACTTTCAAGGAATCCTACTTTTGGCACATAAAAAGCCTCTGTTCTGTCTTTTTTCAGAGAGAACCCAACCACTGTTTAGTTGCTAATAATGTGACTGTAAATTGCACATGCATTTTAGCATTAAATAGCTAAATTTAGCATTAAATGCATGAATGCATTTTAGCATTAAATAGAATGACATTTTTGGTCTTTGGGGGTTGATTCTATTAACAATTATCAAATACTTCATTAAATGTCTTAATAAATATCAATAATGGTCAGAGAAAAGACATTGATATGTTGAAGATGGAATAAGAGAGATTTATAGCAAAACCCAAACACCAGTCTGTAAATTGCTTAGGATGGGAACTATGCCCATATTACTGTAATGTGAAGGTGACAGGACATACAGCATGGAGCTACATCTCTGTGGTTTCATGTTGAGCCCACATAGAACACACACTGTGGGACTTGGAAGACAGGACAAAAAGGGAAGACTGCAGAACCAGCAGGTATGAGAACAAAAGAGAAGGCATCTCACATACGTAAGGAAGAGAAGGGAATCCCGTGGCTCCAACTTGGACTGATGCAAATATCTCCTTCTCAGAAACCCAGTTTTCTGGGAGAAGTGCAGGCTTATAAATAATCAAACAAACAGATAAAACAAATAGATAAATCCTTTGCTCCCTCAATAGTTGCAAGCAGTAGCCTCCATGCAGGGGCAAGTATGGACAGTGAAGAAGGGTTCTCCTGATACAAGATTAAATATCACTGTGATTTCAATGTCATGTTACACCAGTACAATCTCACATGCAAATGCAGGAAGCATAGCTACCTTTCTGTGTGACTGCCAGCCGCTCCGTTCCAATTCTTGTTACTTTTCATTATGCCTTTTGACCGGCAGGCTCAGAGCACCATAAACTTAGGATTCCTCAAACAGAAACTGCAGAGTTTGAGTGCATCCATGTCAAGGAACGAGTAAGATGTTGACCTGATGACTACATTATTTCCCCCCAACCGGTGATCCCAATATGTAGGAAGAACTAGAGGAAGGGAGATACAGGAACTGACAGTGTTGTCATTCTCTCAGATCCACAATTCATATGTATAAAGGGCTTAAGTCCACAGAATGTTTATAGCTTGCAGTTAACATGTATCTCTTCTGATTCTTTCAAGAAAGCCCTTAACAAGGTGAGAAGGAAAGGATTCACAGTACAATGCCAACCATCCTCTGAGCTCCTCTTGGCTCTTTTGGGTTCACAGTCCTCCTGAACACTGCTACTGCATGATGAAGCATGAAGGCTACACAATAAAGATGAAAAACGTGGTGATGGGATGAATACTGGTAAGCAAAATGGTTAGTGTCTGGGGCAGTCAGTCAGCATGAGAAGCCCATCTCGTTACTGACTGGGAAAGTACAAAATCTCAGCAGTGCTTTCTAGGCTGTCTGGTAGGAAGCCAAATGCAAAACTGAGATCTTCATGCATGATACACCTCTACATCTTTCCATGGGGTAAAAAAAAAAAAAATCAGGCCGTGTGTTCATTGCCTTTAGAACAACAGCCCCCTAAATTTCCATCCATGGACACATTCTCCTATGGTCAGCTTCTTGGCCTAACATATAAATAAGTAGGTTTGTGTATATAAACAGCCTGTAAATAGTTTCAGGTGGATAGCCATGCTGGTCTGTAGTAGAAGAGCAAGATTTGGTTCCAGTAGCATCCTATAGACCAACTAGATTTCCAGGGTATGAGTGTTCAAGAGTCAGAGCTCCATTTGTCAAAGTATTTGATAAAGGGAGCTCTGACTCTTGAAAGCTCATACCTTGGAAATGTAGTTGGTCTTTAAGGTGCTACTGGATCCGGATCCTGCCTATAAAATGTGTTTCATATATTCATTGGCAAATAACACAAGTATATATAACTTTTTCTGATGGGTATGCTGAATCATTCCACATTGTTGTTGTGTATTTCTTTGAGGAATCCTATGTATCAGCATATGTACTGAACATTAAGAAGACAAAAATAATGACTACTGAGGAATTACACAATTTTAAAGCTGACCGTAAGGAAATTGAAGTTGTTCAAGATTTTCTATTCCTTGGCTCAATCATCAACCAACAGGGAGACTGCAATGAAGAGATCAGAAGAAGATTGAGACTTGGAAGAGTAGCAGTGAGGGAGCTAGAGAAGATCCTTAAAAATAAAAGATGTCTCTCTGGGAACCAAGATGAAGATAATCCAAACTATGGTATTCCCCATTGCCATGACTGAAGGTGAAAGGTGGACAGTAAAGAAAGTTGACAGGAAGAAATGTGGTGCTGGAGGAGAGTTTTGCGGATACCGTGGACAGCCAAAAAGACAAATAAGTGGGTCCTAGGATTAAATCAAGCCTGAATTCTCCTTAGAAGCTAAAATGACAAGACTAAGGCTATTGTACTTTGGTCACATCATGAGAAGACAAGATTCTCTGGAAAAGTCAATAATGCTAGGAAAAGTGGGAGGCAGCAGAAAAAGAGGAAGACCTAAAACAAGGTGGCTTGACTCAATAAAAGAAGACACATTCTCCACTTTGCAGGATCAGAACAAGTCTGTTAATGATAGGACGTTTAGGAAATCTTTCATTCATAGGGTCGCCATAGGTTGGAGGCGACTTGACGGCACATAACTGACCCATGTATTGATTACACTTTAGACATGAGAGTGACATATCTAAAGACTTCCATGGCTTTTAAACATACCATGAGATGTGGCCCAAAATGATGGGGAGACCGGGAATAGTGTAGTGGCTAAGGGACTTACAGTGCAATCCTAAGCAAAGTTACTCCAGTCTAAGCCAAGTGAAATCAATGGACTGAGACTAGAGTAACTTTGCTTAGGATTGCACTGCTTGTTACAAATCAAGAAGTTCCTGATTCCAGTCATTCTCTGTCAGCCTCAGCTCCCCCTCCTCCCTACACTTCTGCAATATGGAAAAGTAAATCTGATCTACCTTTCAGGGTTGTTGTAAGAATCACAGTGAGACAATTGTGTAAAGTGCTTTGAACGAAAGTATTATGAAAATGCTACATATTATTTTTATAAACCTGCTGCTATTTTTTTCCTTTCTAGCCTTTGACCAATCATGGGAACTTTAAATTAGAAGAATGATGTATTAAGGAAACAATGAAACAAGTTTCGCAAAACTGTATGATTTCAGAAATGTGCTGAGAGGTGCAAAAGCAAATGCATCTTCATAAACTGTTATTTTGCCATCTGTATACATAAATGCACCATTTATTTTTCTGGCTATAGAACAAAAAGTACAACTTAAGAAATATTTAATGATGCCAGATCTTTGACTACCATTTGCAAATTAAAGCAAAATTTAATGGGAATAGCTTAAAAATGTATGATGATTCAGTAGTTAATTTCATTGTCTATTTCTAGAAACTCTGTTGGAGTATACTTCTTTTTCTCGTCTCAAGTTAAACATACTTCTTGCTGCTTTTAGTGGCGTTATGTGCCCTATTTTCCTTCAGGTATCTAAATCCTCTCTTCTTATGGATACCTTTATATTTTATTCAAATATCTTTACCCATGTCCAAGGTGATTTTTAGACTCTTCTGTACTAATGGGTTGTGGGTCTGAATGCTCTGTGTGCATGCCTTTACTGTGGATGGATTTTAAAAACCTCACTGGATATACAGATTCACAATGTTTAAAATGCCTTGTTGGGCAGTAGAGCATTCTTTTCATTCTAACTAAGAAAAACGCACAAGAATCTTCTATCAGGAACGTTGCCTGCCATCTGATATAAGCCGTAGGCAATTGGCAGTACACTTAGCAGCAGACAATGCCAGTAGACTGACTTAGCTTGCTATTGACTTTTTTTCTACAAACACTTCAAATGGTATATGTTTTCTGCATAAAAAGGACTTCCACATGGGAGTTAGCATGCAACTTCCATGTAGATCACCTGTAAAAAATGAATATTGTTTTACTGTGTGTGCGCATATGTGGAAAATCATGGGTTATCAGAATGTACACCCACTCCAGAATATACTCCTATACAATTATTGTATGTGATGATCCACAGGTGGGTTGCACTTCTTCATGAAAGCACTTTCCATGTAGGAAAAATATTTGAAGTGGTCCTTATATAGAAACATTCAGGAAATTTTATGTTGTGTATTTTTACCCTTCTTACAATCTGGATTGCTGAGTAGAGTAGAGACAAAAGTTTGCTTGGAGTAATATGTCAACTTTAATTAATTTAAATGAAACTACAGTAATTTTTAAAATTTGTATGAGCCTCTTGTATTTGTTTTCTAAAATATTCCCTTCAGGATTACAGTGGGAACAGTTATTCCATGGCTCAAATACCGGTAGTGTATATTTGCCTTCTAGATAAACTAGATTATCTGAAGGATATTCTATACAGCAATTGCCATACAAATGAATATACTACCTGGGAAAAGAGTTGCACTTTTCTTGGCAGAGATGGCCCTAGATATTTGAGTACCTGAGGCAGAAAATTGAAATATTATTTTTCCTTTATGGTGGTAAAAGTATAATAATAAATAACAACATCAGCAATTGAATACTACCCTGAAATCTCCTTGCCTGCAGTGGGCCAGATCTATTTCGTAGGAACAAAATATAGTGCATTTCACAGCTCAAAAAAAAAAAATGTATTCCTGTAACAGAAATGCATTTTAGAAGATGTCTAGATTTTGAACCAACAAATGGGTAACAACTGTGAATTTATTACACTGAAATGAATCTGTTTGAAAGGTTGAGAGCTGATTGATATATGCGGAAATCCTAAAAAACTTTCCTGGGAGTAAACCCTACAGACTTGCTTAGGCTTGCTGTCACAGTGACTGGTTTCTTAAGGTCAGCACCAGGGCTTTTTTTCTGGGAAAAGAGGTGGCGGAACTCAGTGGATTGCCCTCGGAGAAAATGGTCACATGGCTGGTGGCCCCGCCCCCTGATCTCCAGACAGAGGGGAGTTGAGATTGCCCTCCGGAGGGCAATCTAAACTCCCCTCTGTCTGGAGATCAGGGGGCGGGGCCGCCAGCCATGTGACCATTTTCAAGAGGTTCTGAACTCCGTTCCACTGCATTCCCGCTGAAAAAAAGCCCTGGTCAGCACTCTTAGTCCCATGTGTATGTCCAGGATCACACGAGGAATGTTAATTGTTGCAGCAATTCCCAGTTATTGTGGCAGCTGGAAAAAGGGAAAATATGGTTGCGTAAACTGCTGCTGGCTGTGTTTGTCAGTTTTGTATCTTCATATGATCAGAGACACATGGGCAGCCATGCTTGGGACATAGTTGCCACGTGAAGAAGAACAAAACTGTGTGAACCAGCCCTTAAGCTTCTATCAAGGTTAAAGTCAGTCTACAACATCATCTATTTTGTGCTCCTACTTGGCAGCTTTTAACAAGTTATAGAAAATTCTTCAGGACATCTTCCCAGAACGTAGGTTTTCTTGCCTAAATTGGTGCAAGTGAGAGCTCCTGTCTTTTTCAGTCTTTGAGAAGAGATCAATTTGGCACATTGTTTCATTTTTTTTCTGGAGAAAAAGGATATAGGGGAGATCAGAATTTCTTCCTAGTTTGGAAGAAATATTCCTTTAATATTCCCTAAGAATATAAAGCCATTTTTACCATAATTCTCTCTCCTCTGAGGTCTCTCAGTCGTTCACAAATATTTAGTTTAATTAGATGGATTACCATAATCCGATGACAGACCTGAAGAAAGCCATAATGTTTGTCAGTTCAGGGAGCAATGATATTTTAGGACCTTCCTCCTTTCCATTACAAATCCATTCAGATTTCTATTGACATAACCAGACCTTTGTTAAAAAAAATCTTCTGCTTGCGCTATATTGAATAACCATTACTATGCCTTTGGGAAGGGAGAACTAAAATATATACCTGTTTATGAGATGCTAGCAGTTTTGTTACAGCTACGTAGTTCAGCTACAAACTGGAGGCCTCCAGTTCTTCTTTGTCTTTTCTATCTAAGACTAAGAGTGTGCTGCTGACACAATCACCTCTGTTAGAGGGGAAACATGCGAGGGAGGGGGGGGGGAAACGGGCTCTCTGTGGCTTGACCTTATTTACTGTGGGTTTTGACGCTGCACATTCCATGGGGATTCCCATCTGTCAGAGATGGGATGAAACTTTTCTTGCTAAATTCTTTCTTCTGTTCAAAATACAAATGTTAGGTCAAATACAAACAGAATTACCAGGTCCCTTTCAGGAAGAAGTTTTCTGGATTTTCCCATCTGCTCGATTTGCAGACTGCATGCCAGGAACTGTCTGGGTTCCAGATGCTGCAGTTCTGGTGATGAATAATCTGCCAGATTCAATTCCAGAGGCTTCATTTTTTTCAGCAGACCTTGCTGGGCATGTGCAGAAGCCGACTGCAGTGACAAAGCTTCAGGAATAGGAGTGGAAGGTGAGTCCTTGAACAAGTTCTGTCACCTGCAGAGCTAGACATTTACTAGCATCTCCATTTCCAATCAGTGGCCCTCGCTGGTTAAAAAAATCATTCAGTATTTACAACATAGATGAAGGAATGAACTTGCAAGCCCCTCCTGTTCTTTCTGCTTGGCTCCCCAGAGGCTGGAAAAACTCCTCAACCATCCCAACCATCCCAACCATTGACCCAGATTCCCTTCATTGGGACTGCCCTTGAAGATAGAGCATTGGGGGTGTCCAGGGTCTGCTCATTTTTATTTGGCTGCCCCAAGGAAGGACACTTTTGGGAGGTATTGGGAGAGGGAGGCTGGCAGGGTGAACTAGAACACCCTTCCCATGATTCAAGCTAATTGACGGCTTTACTGGGGAAAGGGGATGCTGGAGAGTATTGCAACCCTGGACTCTGACCTGTCTTTGTGGGAATCTCACAGTTGGGTTAGAGAGTCCCTTATATTTTTATATTATACCATGGTGGGATTGTCCAGAAACTAAAGATGTCAATATGCTGGTGGGGAAACAATCTTTCAAATGCTCATTTCTGCCCACATGGGAGTGAAAAAGATATGCAGCTATTTCAGGTCAGCAGCCCAGCAAGGCGTCTCTTATTCTTCTCTCTAGCTATTATGCATTCCCCCTTTCTCCACCAGCTAATCAGTTCTCTTTTAGGGATCCTGCCTGAGGGTTAATGCAAAGGCATCCTCTACCAGTCTACTAACCAAAGAGTTAACTCTGAGTTTGAGTCTCACACTCTTGTACTCACTACATGCTTAGTCGTGCTCTTTAGGGGAGTATGGTTAACCTCTGTCCCCTTCCCCTTCTGCTCTGGATGCACATGGGCTGAACAGGGGCTTTAATGTGAGTCACAGAGATCAGCCTAGCTGCATTAAAAATGTAAAGAAGTTTAATAAGAAATAAAAAGTGTACACTGCATAATTAAACACAATAGAATGAGCAAAGACCAAAGAAAAGGTGATATGAGCATATGCAATGAAGAAGAGAGATACTGGATGATTACCTAGATGCAGTTTTTGTAGATTTTTAAATTCTTGATCAGCGACATGAGAATAAATTTGAAAGCATAACTTTTTGTTTATGTTATAGTCTTGGAATGTGCATTTTGATCTTACAGAAATCATTTAATTTTTAAATAATGTTTCAAGGGCCCATACATGGGGGGTATACTTTACCAGGGCTCTGGGGAGGGGTATATGTGCCCAATCTGGGTTGCAAGTCTGTTTCCATGATAATATCTATTTCTATCATTTCAGAAATAAAATAGAAATTTTTCTTTCTTGGCTCGGGAAATTGTGTTTGTGTGTATGCACACACATGCGTGTACACGCACTATAAAGCTGTTTTATAAGAAAAATGCATATAGCAATAGAAAGTGTATAGAAACTTACACAAGATACAGAATACTAAATTTGAACTACAACAGAAAAGTATATTCAAAATATCCTCTCCCTCTCCTTTAATTACTTATACCTAAAATTTCATTATCAATAATCTTTAATCAGTAATCTATTTCATATTTTATACTCAGCATTTTAAGGTCTATATTTTGAGCTGTTTTATAAATTTTTATCAAGTCCAGTGTGCTTGATAAAAACTTATAATGCCTGAGCCCTGTGTGTTTTGTATAATTATGGCAAGCGCACAGTATCATTAACTACAAACTGTTATAACCTCCCTTTCCTTGCCTTTCACTGACACACTCTCAGCACTTGTTTCTCCAAGCCATTTTCCTTTGACTCACTGTGTGGGCGTATTTCTCTCTGCAACATGCACTGATTACTTTTGTATCCTGCAATTAGTAACAGATTATATTTTTTAAAAAGAAAAACTTCAGCAATCTATCCAGGCTTTGTGTAGTACAAAAAGAGCAATATAGCCATGGCTGAACACGCTGGCGCATAGCAGTGAAAACATCAAAGATGGGACAATTTCTCAAGTGGAGGCTTCAGATACTACAGTCCTCAGATTGAACATTCAGTAATTTACTGACTGTATTCAGCACTGCAGTGCTGGGCTCTACAAAATGCTATATGCTTTGCTTCCTTTGCTTTGCCTCCTCTTTTCATCTTCTCTCCTTTTCTTGATGCGAAATTCAGAATCCTGCATGGACTGTACTCTGAGCTTCCAAGTGATTCCTCATTCAATTCATCAAAGTGAAAAAGCTGCTTGGATCCAACCCAATTACAAAAACATCATACTGAAGCAGCAGCAGCAGAAAATTAAGCTAAAATTACAGTAGAATAGAATTGTTGATATAATCACTATTTACCTGCAAGAAACATTTTTTTTTGCAGATGATTATGTTTATGCAGCAAAGAAATTGTTGTGGAAAGAGGGACAAAACTTGACAACTAAACAAATGTTAACAACCAACAAATGCATGAACCACAAAGAAAAGCTTTAATGACCCCAGAAGGTCAACAGATTTGACCAGGCAGATAGTTATAAGGAAAGTATTCCACAACCAACAGAAAGATTCTACCCTTATTGGCCACCCGCTTCTTCTCAAAGGTGAAAGAGACACATGGAATAGGGCCGATAATAAATATAGGTTTGCCAACCTCCAGGTGGTGATTGGAGATCTCCTAGAATTACAATTGATCTCCAGGCACCAGCGATAAGTTCCCCTGGAGAAAACGGATGCATTGGAAGGTGAACTCTGGCATTATACCCAGCTGAGGTCCCTCTCCACCCCCAACCTCAGACTCCCCAGACTCTACCCCCCAAATCTCCTGGAATTTCCCTACCCAGACATGGCAACCTTAGATGAAGACCATAATTGAAAGGCAGACTCCTATGGAATAGGCAGTTCTTTAGATATCATGGTTCTGAATCCAAGCCATTCAGGACTTTAAAGGTAGAAACTGAGCCTTGGATTGGCAGCCAATGTAGTTCTTTTTAGCTTAATATGTCCCCTGTATCTTACGTTAGTTTATAGCTTTGCTGCCACATTCTGTACCATTTGGAGTTTCCTAACCATCTACAAAGCTATCTGCACATACAGCTCATTACAACACTATAATAGAGATCTGGCTGGACATGGAGGGCCAGAGCTAGCCCAATCTTATCAGAGCTTGAAAGCTAAGCTGGGTTAGCCCTGGCTAGTACTTGGATGAGAGACCACCATGAAGTCCAAGATTGCCACGCAGAGGCAGGCAATGGCAAACCACCTCTGAAAGTCTCTTGTCTTGAATATCCTATGGAATTGTCATATGTTTACACACACAATAGATGTGATCAGAGCAAGAGTAGCCATATATTTCCCTCTTAAGGGATGGCCACAGTTTGCATACCAACCAAAGTTGGAAGGGCAGTCCAGAAGGATGCCATGATCAGTGGTATCAAAAGCTGCTTAGAGGTCCAGGAGCATCAACAGAGTTGCACTCCTTTTGTCGATCTCCCAGAGCAGGTCATTCATGCAAGGACTGACATTTTTGAAGGAGAACAAGGAGACTGCAGTAGAGAAAGTCCTCAAGGTTCAGAGTTCTGCAAGGTTACATGCCACGTGACATGCTTAATGAGAGTACATTGAATCATAAATAGGATGTGACATGCATAGATGTTTGCTAGGGATGCATGTGTGTTTCCTGGTTTATTGAAGGAGATGAACAGGACAAAGCATTCTAAGTGAAACTCTGCTGCAGTTACGTGAATTTCTAGTCTTTTCTCTCTAGAACATGCTTTCTAACCCTAGCCGTTGCGAACGTTAAGCAGACTGGAGCTCATATTTGTGCTGCATTCACTTAGCCCCTTCAGGATCTTCTGTCTGCCAATGCTCCTATCAATTTGCAGTCATCGTTAGTTTCCTTGGCTGTGTCGGACAGCCAAGTTGGGGTTACAGGCATGTTTTAGAATCTAATCTATTTCTGCACTGTTCTTTCTAACTTAATTTCCCACATTGCTCAACTACCTAGTACAACTTACTGCAAATTTGAATGGTATTCTATGTATGTGCAGTAGCAGCTGAAGCTGAAGCTAGGTTGGGCAGCCTGGCACACACCCTGAAAAAAAATTCAAATCCAAGTTCACAATGAGGTCATCGAACTGTCACCAGCCACAGTGCAGATAGGAGAGGCCATTCAATTAACATCAATTGCTCACATCTAGTTCACCAGCTCATAAAGGATCTGACATAAAAACCTCCCAGCATGCACCACACTTCAGAAAAATGAGACTTTAGGGCAGTATGTTTTATAGACTATGTAGAATAACTTAATAACTTTTTAAGACAGATTAGTGCCTCACACAGAGCAGTAAACAGTGTTGTTATTATCCCCACAATACAGCTAGGGAGCTGGGGCTGAGAAGAGTAGCTTACCCAAGGCCACCTACTAAGCCATGGCAACAGTGGGATTTGAACAGTTGTGTGATCTCCTTGTTGAAGAGATGTTGTTTTGGTGGTATGAGAGCCATAGCCGTGTAATTCTTCCATGTGCAGGCACAAAAAATTGAGACAATCCAAACTGTGTGGAAGGAGCCAAGATTGTCCCCCGTGCCAGCTTTAGCTTTATGGTAACTCTGCTGTGCTGATACGGGGAGCAGCTGTATCATGGTCTCTACCTACTATCTTTGTAGTATGGGAGGGAGTCATGCTGCACACCTTTCTTTCCACCACAGTAAGGTAAGAATTACTTCAAGTCACTATGTTGACCATGAAGAGGCAGTCCCTGCACAGCAATTGAAACTTATGAACAGGCCTTTTTGAAAATCTGGATGACTTTATGTAAATATTAATTTTATGAAGAGGTTCTTATTCTTTGAATAAAATAACAAACCCATCCACAAAATAGGCATTGGTTCTGTATGTAGACGGACCCCAACCCATATGTTCAGTGTTGACTACATGCAGGTAGCGCGATGGGATCAACGTCCTGCTGCTCTCACTACATGCATTAATGTTCAGCACAAAACAGCCTACACATGTACAAACTGTGCATACACATATTGAATCCACATACATACCATTTGTAAATATGTACGGCTTTCATAAGTTTTACTGGCTGTAGGTAGGCCAGTGGATACAGTCCTGTTCTCTCTAGTACACACATTCACTCTATGCACATGTAATGGGTATAATCCTCAAAAATGTCATGATATGAACAGATACAGAAAGGTGGTACTGCAAAAGGGGAAAACTGCATTTCCGGACATGCTGAATGCCAGGTGAACACAGCTTGTTTGACTCTCAATTACTTGGCAAGCTAGCTCCTGATCAGAGGCCATTATTGAAGTCTGTGAAGCTGCTTTGCACCTATGTAATAACCACTTATTCTGTGGGGCTCTGTTGTTGCACCTTTGGTTGCTGAAGTTCTGGTTGTCAATATCTGAAATACTTTCTGTGGTTTCCATTTAAAATAAAAAATTAAATTTGATGACCTCATGATATCACTATGCTCTGTAAACATTAGGCAATATTCCTGGTAACATGGGGTACTAATAACACTAATCAGCTCAAACTGGGGGACAAATTATATAGGTATACTCCCATTAGCATCAGTAAACATAGGGAGAAGTGGACTCATTATAACGAGAGGTAGGTGTGCACTCCCTAGAGGCAAGGGCCTGGGCATCTGCTTTTAGATTTTGGCTCAAGCTAACTTATGCTTCCCCAGGAATGGGTGGGCTCTTTTTATTGAAGATAGATGCCTTTAAAACAACCTGGCAGAAACTGGTAACCTCCCGCTTGGACTGGCTTGAGATTTCCTCTAACGATATTGACCACCCCAATATGACTTTTATTAGGAATTTGGTTTTGATTTTGAAACATCTACATGCCTTAAACCAGTACAGTACTAGAGAGGCCTGTAGAGTTTGCTCCCCTCTCCCCTTGGGATTGGTGTACCCAGAATCTAGCCTAGCATATCTCAATTACTTGACAGTTCCTAAATATTGATGAACCTTTATGTTGGCTCATTTTAAAGCACTTTAATGCAAATGGCAGAACTATATGCTGCTTTGATAGGATCCCATAAGTTGATAGACTTTGCAGCTGTGGCACAGGGAGCCTTGACACTTTGCTCCATAGTTTGTTGGATTGTCCAAAATTCCATTGGTATAGAACTATGTTTGTTCTTCCTTTGTAAAGGATCTGGCCTGTGTCCCAGCCTACTACAAGCTACAGATCTTTTTGGCTGGAAGTGATCATAATATTACTCTGGCAGTAGCCAAATTCTTCTCCTATGTGATTAAATCTAATAGATAGCCAGATCTGGACAACTCGTTGTTACAGCTGGGTGGTGTTGGATATATCCATTGTTATTATTATCATTGTTAAATAAAAAAGAATTATAACTAGAGGCACACAGAGACACCTAAACAGTAAGCTCAAATGGATTTTTAAAAAATTGTAACTAGGCAAAATCAAAAAGAGTCCAGTAGCACCTTTAAGACTAACCAGTTTTATTGTAGCATAAGCTTTCGAGAATCAAGTTCTCTTCGTCAGATGCATGATACAGAGACTGGTCAAATATGCTACCACAGACTAACACGGCTAACTCCTCTGCATCTGTAACTAGGCAGGCACCTTTTAAAATAGGAGGTGGGGGGTAGGTAGGTGGGTTGCTGTGAGAAACCCCTGTAACAGCTTCTCTTTCTGTTTCCTGACACTGGCAAAGCATACATCATAATTTCTTTTAGTTTGAGCTCATCATCATTACCTCATGACACCAATAAAATCGCCTAATGGAAGAAACAGCATAATGGTATAACAACTGCAGTTTAGAAATGTAGATTGGACTGTCTATCATGTACCAAAGCACAGATCATCCTCCTGATAACCACCCAGAGACACCTAAGTAGAAATTCTCAATTTAAGCAGGTTTTACATTTTTAAAAAATATTTGCCTTTTTACTGGAGACAGTGGCAGATACGGGCAAGGGTTTGGGGGATATGGCTGCTGTGGACAAAACCTGTAATTGTGAAATAAAGCGGCATTCTCATACAAAACAGATACCAATTTATTTTACACATGTTTATGCCCATTTTATTCATTTGGCTTTTCACAAGTGAGTTGTGTCTGGTTTTCGTCATTATTTCTTTCATAAATGTATTTATCTCTTGTTTTGAATCTACTGGATCTTTTGTTCCTTTCCTCTTCTAGAAGAAGGATGTTATATATTGCTATATATTATTTAATCAATTTTGGTGACTTTGAAAACTCAAAGAAGGGGAAAAGGGCCACCGACAACACTATCTTCACTCTTGCTGTGCTCGTTTAGATGATTTTTTTTATAGCAGCAGAATAGAATGACCTTTGAACAAAGATGATTTATCAAGATCCGCATCTTCTTTCTTGCCCTTCTTTGCTCACACTTCTTTCAGCTCATTTTTTACAGGGAGATTTTATTTTCTGATAGAGACCATGACTCTTACTTCTGTTTCCTGTTCTTCTTCCTGCCATCTTTCTCTGGATGCTACCTATAGAAAGAATCAACGATTTGAAATAAAGGTAATGATGATAGGTAATGGCTCATGTAACTGCACTAGTGCAATCAGAGAAAAGCACTAAGAGTACTTACAAATGATATCAGTTGAAAAATATAATTATCAAGGTGGAATGAAGGGACAGATTGTTGCTGGTGAATTAAAAGAACTAAGATATTTACAGTGCAATTGTAAGAACATTTCCTTGGGAATAAACCAGTGAACAGACTTGAGTAGAATTCTGAAGACACCCACTTTGGAGGCCATAACAGCAGGGCTTTTTTTCAGGGAAAAGAGGTGGTGGAACTCAGTGGGTTGCCCTCAGAGAAAATGGTCACATGGCTGGTGGCCCCGCCCCCTGATCTCCAGACAGAGGGGAGTTGAGATTGCCCTCCGGAGGGCAATCTCAACTCCCCTCTGTCTGGAGATCAGGGGGCGGGGCCACTAGCCATGTGACCATTTTCAAGAGGTTCCAGAACTCCGTTCCACCGCGTTCCCCCTGAAAAAAAGCTCTGCATAACAGTATCAGTAGCACAGCTCTTTTATTTCTATATTATTTTTGTAATCTCACCTCCCCTTTTCTACCATATCATTCATCAGTTTAATTATTTTTCATAGAGGTAACTCATTTGAGCAAAGATGGCCGTAGCTAATTTTCATGTATTTCTTTAAATCTAAATATGGCAAAATCTGCATAGTGTTAGCATGCTTGTGGAAGCAGCAATTACATGATGATGAAAGATGTTTGTATGATTGATTCTGTACCTTGTGTATCGTTCAATTTCTAAAAAATAATTCCATCAGTATTGGATAGCTACTCCAGTCTCTGCTGGGACTGCCTGCTAGCTGGATTGTTTAGAACCCTAATATTATATGTGCAAAACAATGAAACTGGCCCTCAAAGTAATGGGATCTTACCCAGTTGTAAGTGCTCCTGATATTATTTCTTGGATAAAATGTTTAACATACTCTAAAATAGTAATGATTTCATAGGCCACAGCAGCAGTGTGTTAAGGAATCATAGTCTTTATTTTATCATTCAACTATAGCTGGGCCTGTATGTATTCTGTCTTTTCAAAAAAAAATCTGGACCAATGTGATTTCTCCAGCGTGTTCATTATTCAAAGTTTAAATTATTTGATTTGCATAAGTTATGCTGCTACTTTTGATCGGCGTGAAAAGACTATGTTGGCTTTTGCATCAGTATCAAATTACATTTTTCTCCACTTCTTCATTGCTACAGAATGCATAAAGCTGGGTGTGGGAGTGCAGAAGTCTGTCAATTTTCAATTCTGCCAGCATTCCTTAATATTGTCTCCTAAAGTTATTTCCCTCAAAATCTGACTTTGACTGTTCAACCAAATTTTAGTTAGTTGTTTGATACTGGTTTTATGTCTGTTTTAAGCTTGTTATTTTTAGTGTTTAAGTGCTTTTCCAATTGTTTGTAGAGTCTTCTGGTATGTAGTCAACTATTGCATAATTAATGATTAAATTCTTTTAAAATGCATGTAAAAATTCCAAGCTGACTGTAAAGTGTTTTACTATAAATGCAGCATTTCCAAACTGAGTTATGAATCCATTTTCTTCCTTTGGTCCTGGATCTCCTGACTTATAAGACTTAAACATGATACTGAGTCATCAGTATAACAAAAGATTAATCATCCAGCAGAAGTACATGTAAAATAGGAACAGCTTTTTATCTCCATGCTT
Source organism: Eublepharis macularius (assembly GCF_028583425.1). Lineage (NCBI taxonomy): Eukaryota > Metazoa > Chordata > Lepidosauria > Squamata > Eublepharidae > Eublepharis > Eublepharis macularius. Next base: position 57,204,637 of record NC_072799.1, read on the forward strand.
GCTGACTGTTCAGATAATTCTAAAAGATTTGTGGATAATGATGCGAACATTTTCCTTATCAAAGGCTTCTAAGAAAGAGTATCAGTTGTGGGATAAGATGGTGGTGAAAAGTAAGGTAGCAAAGTTTGCAGATGACAACACATTATTTAAAGGAAATAAAATCTCAAGTTGACTTAAAGATGCTTTCCTTTAAACCCAGTGTTTCCCTTTCCCTCTCTTCTTATCTACTAACCTGTAATCTGGGAAACATACAAAAGTATGATCAGCAAGCAGAGGTACAGGTTAGGAAAAAAAGCTAATTCATCCCCCAGTTCTGAAAAATGCATTAATGCTTTGGTCACAATTTACCCCTCATCTTAAAAGAAACCTTTCAAAATTTGAGATGAACCAGTAAATGTGCAATAGTCTTGTACATCCCCACTAAGCAGTGTTATCCTTTGTTTCTCATTTGTATTTTCTTCCCCATGTGTAGCACTTTACACACTTACACTGGTCCTTGTTAAATTTCATGTTACATTTACCAACCATGCCATCAATTGACTAAGATCGTTAATAATTTTTAATTTACTTTCTAAATTTTTGCAGTCCTTCTCAGCTATATGTGATATATCACTCTGTCCTTGTTCTAAATAATTGTTTGGACTGTTGGGCCACAGGATTGGCCTAAATCCTCAAATACAAAAACTTTGACGTACTTGTTTATATAATTTGTTTATAACATTGCCAAGAAGTGCCTCAGAATGGATAGTGGTCATTGCAGCACAAGGTGTATAACCACAAAGCTAGAAGGTTCCCCTAGCCTCTCAGTAGTCTTCCCATGGGCGAGCTGCATATTTATTTATTTATTGTTTACAGTAACAGATTTCCAGAGGGTTATTTATCATTTGAATCACACAAGATAGAACCAATAAAGAACAAACCAGACATATGTCCAGAAACTGTAGAGGGGATACATTTTTTTAAGATGAGAGAGAGCTCTGTATTGTTCCAGAAGTGAGTGTACTATTCTGTTTAGGGTAATAGTTCCTTTAAGGAAACATGCATGTCCATGTGTCCATATGTAAAGAGGATCATGTTTGGAAAGAGCATTCAGGTCTTCTATCCACTAGTGTATGAATGGCTGACACTGGCCATTTTCAAACTGCTTACCAGCCATGTAACATCACACCGAGCTCCCGGAACGACAGCGTCTTCCTG